>NC_090325.1:26826324-27486571 GCF_035084215.1 Heptranchias perlo
ACCCCAGAGTCTAAGCATCTCTAACATAAATAAACCCAGCTTCTTAAGTCTATGAGTAACTAAGGTGTTTTAAGCTGCGTATAATTCTTCTGGCCCTCCTTTGAACCATTACCAAAATCTCTATATCACCCACCAATGTGAGGGGACCAAAATCGAACACTATGAAGCCTAACTAAAGTCTTCTTCAAGGACAAAATGATGCGTTTTGTTTTATATTAAACAGCCCCAATGCAACCTAATACCCTATTTGCTTTGGATATTGCTTCATAGGAACAGGAGGCCATTTAGCCCCTCAAGCCTGTTCTGCCATTCAATAAGATCATGACTGATCTGTGACCTAACTCCATATATGCCTTAGGCCCATATCCCTTAATACTTTTGGTTAACAAAAATCTATCAATCTCAGATTTAAAATGAACAATTGAGCTTGCATCAACTGCCGTGTGGAAAAGTATTCCAAACTTCTACCACCCTTTGCATGTAGAAGTGTTTCCTAACTTCACTCCTGAAAGTCCTGGCTCTAATTTTTAAGCTAATTCCCCTAGTCCTAGACTCCCCAAGCAAGGGAAATAGTTTCTCTTTATCTACCCTGTCAGTTTCCCTTAATATCTTGAAAACTTCGATCAAATTACCCCTTAATCTTCTAAATTCCAGGGACTACAATCCTAGTTTGTGTAATCTCTCCTTGTAATTTAACTCGGAGTCCAGGTATCATTCTAGTAAATCGACTCTGCACTCCCTCCAAGGCCAATATATCCATCCTAAGGTGCGGTGCCCAGAACTGAACACAGTACTCCAGGTATGGTCGAACCAGGTCTTTGTATAGCTGTAGCATAACTTCTACCCCCTTGTGTTTTAGTCCTCTAGGTATAAAGGCCAGCATTCCATTAGCCTTTTTGATTATTTTCTGTACCTGTCCATGACATTTTAATGATCTATGTACATGGACCCCTAAGTCTCTTTGGACCGCCACTGTTTTGAGCTTTTCATCATTTAGAAAGTACTCTGATCTATTCTTTTTAGGTCCAAAGTGTATGACCTCACATTCGACTACAATGAAATCCATATGCCACAGCTGTGCCCACTCACTTAATCTATTAATATCTCTCTGTAATGTTACGCTTCCATCTACACTGCTTACAATGCTGCCTATCTTTGTGTCATTGGCAAACTTGGATGTGTGGCTCTCTATCCCGTCATCTAAGTCCTTAATAGATACAGTGAATAGTTGAGCAGCATTTGTTGTGAACCTTAAGAAAGTTCTGTACTATAACACCAAGATATTTTTTCTTTTGTCAATAGTCTTCAGTTCTGTACACTGTAGGGTATAAATAAACTTCTTGTTGATTCTGCCCTCGTGCATAACACTAGATTTATCCACGTTATGTACCTTTAGCCAAAAGCGGCCCATTCCCTCATCGCATCAAGGTCTGCTTGCATGAGTTTTTTCTCATTCTTAGTCCTAATACTTACACAAATTTTCGTATCATCTGCAAACATGTGGACCATTCCCCCAAAACCTACACTCAGGTCATTAGTGAAGACAGTAAATGGTAACGTTCCTATCTTCAATCCCTGCAAGGACTCCAAGCAGATCTACAACCATTAATAACCACAGTCTGCCTATGGGAATACAGCCAATTCTTAAACCACTGCAGCAACTCCTCATCAATTCCACAAGATTCTATCTTGTACAGTAACCCCTTGTGAGGTATCTTATCAAAGGCTTTCTGAAAATCCAAACAGACATTATCTACTAGGCTACCCTCGTCCACCAACCTAGTAAGGTCTATCAAATTAATGAGACATTACCTTTTTCCCAAAAGCTGTGTTGAGTGTCTCTGAATAGAGAAGCTGTTATTCATTCCAGCATCATGCCTATGATTGAAGTCAGACTAATAGGCCTATAGTTACCTGGTATTAACTTGTCACCTTTTTCAAAATCAGGATTACATAAGCATTCTTGCAGTCCAAAGAAACAATCTAGTGAGCTGTTAAAGATACAGTCGAGGGTTTGCATAGCACATGTCCCATCTCTTTAAGTGCCCTCGGGTGGACGTCATCTGGACCAACTGTCTTGAGGTTCCTAATTCTATCTAAGATGATATCCTTAGCCAATTTACTTTTTACTACTTTCATGTCATGCAATGAATTGTTTTGAATTCAGTCACCTTTGTTATATGGGTGAATGTGACAGCCAGTTTGCACACAGCAAGATTTCAAACAGTAATGAGAAGAATGACCAATATTTTTGGTGGTGTTGGTTGAAGAATGCATGTTGGACAGGAGACCGTGAGAACTCTGCTTTTCTTCAAGTAGTGCCATGGGATCTTTAACGTCCACATGAACAGGCAGACAAGGCCTCAGTTTATTTGGCAGATGGAGTATAATGTGGGAAAATGTGAACTTGTCCACTTTGGCAGGATTAGAAAAGCAGTATGTTATTTAAATGGAGAGAGAATGCAGAACTCTGAGGTACAGAGGGATCTGGGTGTTCTAGTACATGAATCACAAAAAGTTAATATGCAGGTACAGCGAGTGATTAGGAAGGCAAATGGAATGTTGTAATTTATTGCAAGCGGAATAGAATATAAAAGTAGAGATGTTTTGCTACTGTTGTTCAGGGCATTGGTGAGACCACATCTAGAATACTGTGTGCAGTTTTAGTCTCCTTATTTAAGAAAGGACATAATTGCTTTAGAGGCAGTTCAGAGAAGGTTCACTCAACTGATTCCTGGGATGAGGGGGGTATCTTATGAGGAAAGGTTGGACAAGTTGGGCCTGTATACATTGGAATTTAGAAGAATGAGAGGTGATCTTCTTGAAACATATAAGATCCTGAGGGGACTTGAAGGGGTAAATGCTAAGAGGATGTTTCCGCTTGTGGGAGAGACTAGAACTAGGGGACACAGTTTAAAAATAAGGGGTCTCCCATTTAAGACAGAGATAAGGAGAATTTTTTTCTCTCAGAGGGTCGTGAGTCTGTGGAACTCCCTTCCCCAGAGAGCGGTGGAGGCAGGGTCATTGAATATTTTTAAGGCTGAGTTAGAAAGATTCCTGATTAATAAGGGAGTCAAAGTTTATAGTAGGTAGACAGGAAAGTAGGGTTGAGGTCACAATCAGATCAGCCATGATCTTATCAAATGGCAGAGCAGGCTCGAGGGGCCGAATGGCCGACTGCTGCTCTTAATTCGTATGTTTATGTCTCAGCTGAAAATGAGCACTTCCTCAGTATCCATTGAAATATTAGCCTGCATTAATACAAATCAAAAGAAGCTACAATATTCTATTATATGGTATTGCATTGTATTATTGCTGTAGCACATTGCTCAGATCTCACACAGTGTGTGTAGACTTCTGGTCATCTGATCATAGCAAGATTATTCTTTCTCTTGAGACGAAACAGAAGTGAGCAATCAAAATGTTATTCAGAATCCATACTATGAAGAAAGTGGAACTTTCTCGGTGATTCTGAGTTGGGGATAAAAAAAAATTCAGCCAGGATTCTCACTTCTGATCAACTCATAAGCGAAAGTGTGTGTATCTATGCATGTGGAAATCTGATGAGGACAGGGCTGAACTTGACTCTACCCTAACCCACCACCCCCCAGTTGTATATGACAGACTCATAAGAGAAGTATGGGTATTAGATAAGGTTATAGGAACTCCGCTGCTGTCACTGAAACTGTATCCTAACATCAGTCAGTACCTTCAGGAAAGTGGAGAAAAATTAGAAGGGGGAGGAGGGGGGACATTAAAATAAGTTAAGACTTACACAAAGAGAAACATATTACATTTTTAATATATGTGATTTAAATACAAAATCCTCTATAAGAAAGACAATTAAAGGCAGGTACTCATTAAGTACTATTTGTAGTTTCTTTTGCCTGACCCAAAAAAAAATCAATCACACAAGGCAGCTTCTAAATTGCAACATTAAAAACATTTTTTGGAGGCAGTATAAACCACCCAAAGATTGTATCTTTGGTAAAGATGTTCCATTAGAGTTCAGTGTTCTTTGTATTTAAAAAATGATAAATTATGTAGCTCACTTCCAAATCAAAAAAATACTGGCTTTCAAAATAGCATACTGAATTCCTTCAAACACAAGATAACATAAAATCAGCACTAACACATATGGTAGAAAAATGAATAACATCTATAGTTTTGCCTTATGAAAATTCATTCACCAAAGGAGTTTTTTTTAAGGCTGCTCATCGGCTTTTGAAGTGTTAATGTTTCAGAGCTACAATACAACTCGAGAGTGTCCCTTGAATTTGGGTCAATTGTTGACCATACAGGAAACCTAACACTTTTTCAAGTTCAGGTAGCTCAAGACCTTCAAATCAGTAACACATTTAACTGAAAAATAAAAAATAAAAAACGTTAAAGTGCTTTGTTATAATGCATTTCTATGGATCAACTTTTCCAACATTTGAACCGAAATAGCACTGACTGCTCATTGTTCTGGGGTTTTATTCATACAAGGCAAACAGAGAACTTTCCGGCGTCTATTGCTGTCCACTCGCAGTGCAAGCCACTCCTGCTGATTTACTGCCAAATAGGACTCCGGGTGCCCGGTTGCCCTAATCTTGCTGAGTAACTCAGAACCTGTGGAGGCTTCAGGCTGAAAGACTGCTCTGGTTCTTTCAGCCCGTATATCCAGGCTGTCAAGACTGTTCAAGCTCCTGTGACTGAAGTCGACCGTCCTGGTGGAAGAGGAGCCTACAGCAAAGAAAATATTCATTAGTAGGGTTGTGTGGTCACAGAATCAAAAAGCCAAGCAAAGCCAGTTCTAGCAAACCTATGATCGATCAAAAACAGATTCAATTGCTTGACCCACAAAATTATCAAACAGTTGATATTAATAACAGATCTCCAGCTAATGAAAACATTTTAAAATCCTCAGTTTCAGTGCCATTCCTGTTCAGCTGGAAAATCTGCAGCCAAGCTAATTTTCTGAAACAAATACAATTCGCTGAATTAAGTTACCAAACTTATTTCAATAGGACAGTGTAAATACAGTTTTCAACAACTGTATAAAGCCAAACACATAAAAAAAGGATCTCAAAGCTTAAAATCAAAATAGAATTAAAACACCTCCATTCATCCAAAGAAAACACTCGTTATTTTACTTCAGACTAATTTAACCCAGTCACCCAAATGTAGTATCAAACAGCAGTAATAGTAGAAAGAGAAATTCCTACAAGAAAAACTTCCCTCCCCTCCCTTATATTCATCAGAATAAGGAATGCTAGAGAACGGATTGTTTTTAAAATGGTTACTTTCCTGAAAGAGAACAGTATCTGTAAGGAGTAAGTACACTCAGTATACTACAGTTCTTTTTTATACATGTTTTATTCTGTTATTTTTCTCAATAAGTTTTTTATTTACTTTGACCTGTAATTGAAGAATCCCTCCATAGAGGTCAAGAGAAATTAATTTCAGCAAAGAGGATGTGCTCCAGTAACATGTGCCAGGGATGCCCATGTAACATACCTACATAGTGATAGTTACTTTCTCCTTTAACATTTATGACTGGAATTCAGTACAGATGCCTACCTTGCATTACCATATTCAAATTGACATTCAAATAAAACAATATGTAAAATAGTGCAGGTGCTGGAAATCTGAAATAAAAACATAAAATGCTAGAAATACTCAGCAGGTAAGGCAGCATCTGTAGAGAGAGGAAGGTAGTGTTAACATTTCAGGTCTATGACCCTTTGTTAGAACCCAATAAGGGTTCATAGATCTGAAACGCTTACCCTACCATACTCTCTCCACAGATACTGCCTGATCTGCTGAGTGTTTACAGCATTTCTGTATTTATTTGACATTCAAATAAAAGGATATTGATGTTCTAAGAATAAAGTTGAGAAAAAAAAAATTACATTTTTAAAAAGCTGTAGAAACAAGTAGAACAGTTAAGTGATTGAAGTCTAGCTGTAAGTACAGGGGCTACTCATCCAGGTCAATGACGAGCCCATATTTAGACTAAATGTAAAAAAAAAGTTTAACTTTGTTTACATGTTACAGCAATTGTCGCTGAGGTAATCTTTCAAAATGAATTAGTTTAAATCTCCTCGATTAAGAGTTATTTTTCTTTCCTCTCTCCTGCCTTTACACCTCCCCCTCAATAAGCAGAGATCCAGTCTACTAATAGATGTCGGCTAATGCTGGTTTAAGCTGATCACTGGTTATGCCAAAGAATGGTCTGGGTGGAGTGGAGAGGTAACGTGCTCTCTGATTTGCTAACCCCTCATCATAGGAAATTGCCTGGCACGAGCTGGACACTGTTCCTTGAAGGGAAGGTTGAAGTTGGAATAACAAATGGAAAAGGAGTTTATAGGCCAGTTTAAAAACTGAACTCCACAATACTCCATGAAGGATCTCACTGAGTGAAGTGAACATGTCAAGCTTTTCAGGGCTGATGTCACAATTGCCTTCTTGTGGATTTTTAATCGAACCCAAAGTTAAATCAAGTAAGCTAAAGTCAACTTTATAAAGAAAGCAAACTGTATAGTAGCAGTGTGATGATAGGAGGCTGAGAATTTGCTTCATACTGTAACCTGAAGAGTTTCAATAATATTTTAAAGGTGGGGGGGGGGGGGCGTGGTGGTGGCAGTGACTGAAGACTGAAACACTTCTTTCCTGGTCTACAAAAACATATACTGTGATGCCAAAAAAAGGCAGTTATCTACAATCATTTTTAAAAATTCTAAATTCCTACAGAAAACCTCCATTTTGTGCCATACTGAGTTTGATATGTGTAGAGATATAAGGAAAAAATACAAATACTGGAAATCTGAAAAAACAGCAGAAAATCATGAAAATGCACATCAGGTCAGTTTGTTTTATTAAAAAAGATAGATTAATGTTTTGGGTGTGAGCCTTCATCATAATACTGATATGCTTTTTGAATCATAGAAAGGTTACAGCACGGAAGGAGGCCATTCGGCCCATAGCGGCTCTATGCAAGAGCAATCCAGTTAGTCCCACTCCCCGCCCTATCCCCGTAGCCCTGCAAATTTTTTCCTTTCAAGTACTTATCCAGGTCCCTTTTGAAGGCCACGATTGAATCTGCCTCCACCACCCCCTCGGGCAATGCATTCCAGATCCTAACCACTCGCTGTGTAAAAAGGTTTTTCCTCATGTCACCTTTGGCTCTTTTGCCAATCACCTTAAATCTAAGTCCTTTGGTTCTTGACCCTTCCCGCAATGGGAACAGTTTCTCTCTATCTACCCTGTCTAAACCCTTCATGATTTTGAATACCTCTATCAAATCTCCTCGCAATCTTCTCTGCTCCAAGGAGAACCATCCCAGCTTCTCCAGTCTATCCACGTAACTGAAGTCCCTCATCCCTGCAACCATTCTAGTAAATCCCTTTGGCACCCTCTCTAAGGCCTTCACATCTTTCCTAAAGTGTGGTGCCCAGAACTGGACACAATACTCCAGTTGTGGCCGAACCAGTGTTTTATAAAGGTTCCATTCTTTGTACTCTATTTATAAAGTCCAGGATCCCATATGCTTTTTTAACCACTTTCTCAACCTGCCCTGCCACCTTCAATGATTTGTGCACGTATACCCCCAGATCTCACTGTTCCTGTACCCCTTTTAGAATTGTGCCCTCTAGTTTATATTGCCTCTCCTCGTTATTCCTACCGAAATGTATCACTTTGCATTTTTCTGCATTAAATTTCATCTGCCACGTGTCCGCCCATGCCACCAGCCTGTCTATATCCTCTTGATATCACTATCCTTCTCACTGTTCACTACCCTTCCAAGTTTTGTGTCATCTGCAAATTTTGAAATTGTGCCATGTACACCCAAGTCCAAGTCATTAATATATATCAAGAAAGGCGGTGGTCCAACAGTGACCCTGGGGAAACACCACTGTTCACCTCCCTCCAGTACGAAAAACAACCATTCATCACTTCTCTCTGTTTCCTGTCACTTAGCCAATTGAGTATCCATGTTGCTACTGCCCCCTTTATTCCATGGGCCGCAATCTTGATGATAAGCCTACCATGCAACACTTTATCAATCGCCTTTTGGAAGTCCATATACACATCAACTGTATTGCCCTCGTCTACCCTCTCTGTTACCTCAGCAAAAAACTCTATTAGGTTAGTTAAACACAATTTGCCGTTAACAAATCCGTGCTGGCTTTCCCTCATCAATCCACACTCATCCAAGTGACTGTTAATTCTTCCCAGATTATCATTTCTAAAAGTTTCACACTGAGGTTAAACTGACTGGCCTGTAGTTGCTGGGTTTATCCTTACACTCTTTTTTGAACAAGGGTGTAACATTTGCAATTCTCCAGTCCTCTGGCACCATCCCCGTATCTCCGGATGTTTGGAAGATTATGGCCAGTACCGCTGCAATTTCCACCCCAAGGATTTCACTGAGTGGCTGCAGAACATTCTGGGGGGGGGGGGGGGAGGGTGAACAGCCAGACGTCGTGGTCCATATCGGTACCAACAACATAGGTAGAAAGAGGGATGAGGTCCTGCAGGCAGATTTTAAGGAGTTAGGAAAGAGATTAAGAAGTAGGACCTCAAAGGGTAGTAATCTCCGGATTACTCCCAGTGCCACCTGCTAGCGAGTTATGAAATAGGAGGATAGAGCCGATGAATGCGTGGCTGGAGAGATGGTGCAGGAGGGAGGGCTTTAGATTCCTGGGACATTGGGACCAATTCTGGGGAAGGTTGGACCTGAACAAGCCGGACGGGTTGCACCTCATCAGAACTGGGACCAATGTCCTCGCGGGGAGGTTCGCTAGTGCTGTGGGGGGGGGTTTAAACTAATTTGGCAGGGGGATGGGCACCAGGATGTAGCATTGGAAAGGAGAAACAAGGGGCACAAAGGATCGGGAGAGAAAGATAGCATTACAGCAAGTAATAATACAGTATTAGATGGGATCAGACTAAGAGAAAGTACAAGAAAGTCTAGGACTGATTTGCAGTGCATGTGTGTAAACACATGAAGTGTGGTAAACAAGATTGGTGAGCCGAAGGCGCAAAGAGCCACATGGGAATACGTGTCGTGGCAATAACGGAGACCTGGCTCAAAAAAGGGCAGGATTGGGTACTAAATATTCCTGGATACAAGATGTTCAGGAAAGATAGAGAAGGAAAGAAAAGAGGAGGACGGGGGGGCGGCGGTGGCAGTATTAAGGAGAATATTGCAGTACTGGAGGGAGAGGATGTCCTGGAGGGGTCGAGGACAGAATCTATTTGGTTAGAGTTAAGAAATAAAAGTGTGCCATTACACTATTGGGTGTATTCTATAGGCCACCAACTAGTGGGAAGGATATAGAGGAGCAAATTTGCAGGGAAGTTACAGAGAGGTGCAAAAGCTATGGAGTAATTATAACTGGGGACTTCAACTATCCTAATATAGACTGGGATAACATTAATAATATAATGGGCAAAGAGGGGGAAGGAATTTTTGAAATGTGTTCAGGGTAACTTTCTTGACCAGTATGTTTCCGGCCCAACGAGGAAGGAGGCATTGCTGGACTTGGTTTTAAGGAATGAAGCGGGCCAAGTGGAGGAAGTGTCAGTGGAGGAGCATTTAGGGAGCAGCGATCATAGTATCATAAGGTTTAGAATAGCTATGGAAAAGGACACGGACCACTCTAAAGTAAAAATACTGAATTGGAGCAGGGCCAATTTCAATGGGATAAGAACAGATCTGGCCCGGGTAAATTGGAATCAAAGATTGGCAGGCAAAACAGTAATTGAACAGTGGGCAGCCTTTAAAGAGGAGATGAAGGGTTCCACCTGAAACATTACCTAATCTTTCTCTTTCAGTTGCTGTCTGATCTGCTGCGTATTTCCTGTTTTTATTCTAAATTTTATGTCTGTATTATTCCCAGTGTTAACCAAGTGCAAAATCAGTACAGGAAGAAGTTTTTAACCAGTTTATAAACAATTCCTCAACACTTCATGAAGTATCTCACTGAGTGAAGTGAACATGACAAGCTTTTTAGGGCTGATGTTACAATGGACTTCTTATAGATTCCTAAGCATTTTTGGGGCCTACTCACCCCCTTTGTACCCTGGATTATTGCAGTTCTCATGGGCTCGATTTTGCGATCGCGTTTCCGGCGGGTTCCCAGCGGGGTGGCCCCGAAAATCCCGATATCCGGTCACGTGACCGGATCGCGACGAAATCCCGGCCACTTCCGGGTACCGCGCTGACGTGCGGGGCTGCGCGCGCAAGCCCCGCTGGTGGGAATCCCGCAGGCAATTAAAGCCAGTGGGGTTCCACTTGAGAGTACTTAACTTGCTCGTTGTGGTCAGTTAATGAGCTGAAGCAGCTGTCAAAAGAGGAAGTGTGGGATTTTAGGTTCAAGGCAGTGAGTTTCACACACTGGGGGAAACAGTACCTTTCCAACCAGGCGTGTTGCAGCCAGCAGCCTGTGGCAGGTGCCAAGGTGCGCTCCACGGGGGAGAGCCCTCACCCACGCAGGAGGCCACCGCGTCACATAGGGCAACCCCTGCCCTCCAGCACCCCCCGCCAAGCCAGAGGACAGACCGACACGAAACCGCAGCCCCAGTCCGAGGAACCACCCACCTACCCTGCACAACCCCTCAGACCAACACCTGCCAGATGGGTGGTGCGTTGACATCGTCGGAGGACGAACAGGATGACCAGCCCCAGCAGCCTCGCAGTCCACGCCGTCCGCCTCGGAGACGTGGGGCCCCCCAACACGGTGCTGCGGCACACCCACCTGCACAGCAGGAGGGAGGGCAACCGCAGAGAGAGATGCGTCGCAGGAGGCACTACCCTCCGCACAGGGTGTACAGAGCGAGGCTCAGCTTCATGGACCTCTCCGAGGAGCAGTGCATACGGAGGCTCAGAGTCAATCGCCAGGTAGTCGCCGACATCTGCAGCCTCCTTAACGACGAGCTGCTCCCTGATGGACCAAGCAGCATCTTCCTACCTGTCTCCGTCAAAGTCACCACCGCCCTCAACTTCTTTGCATCCGGTTCCTTCCAGGGTGCCACCGGGGACATCACCGGGGTCTGTCAGTCCTCTGCACACAAGTGCATAAGGCAGGTCACCAATGGGTTGTTCCGCAGGGCCTCCCACTACATCAACTTCGCCATGGACGAGCGCAGCCAGATGGAGAGGGCGGTTGGATTCCATGCCATGGCCGGCTTCCCACGGGTGCAGGGTGTAATCGACTGCACCCACATCGCAATACGGGCACCTCCGCATGAGCCAGGGCTGTTCATCAACAGGAAGGGGTATCACTCCATGAAGGCCCAGCTCATCTGTGACCACCGCCAGAGATTCCTACACGTGTGCGCCAGATACCCCGGCAGCTGCCACGATGCCTTCGTCCTCAGGGAGTCCGCCGTCCCGCCCATCCTGCAGGCACCCAACGCAGGCAACGGCTGGCTCCTCGGCGACAAGGGGTATCCCCTACACACGTGGCTCATGACACCTCTGAGGAACCCCATCACCGAGCCGGAGCGTCGGTACAATGACAGCCACACTGCTACCAGGTCTACAATTGAGCAGACCATAGGGCTTCTCAAGATGCGCTTCAGGTGCCTTGATCGTTCTGGGGGAGCGCTCCAATACACACCATTCAGAGTGGGACGAATCATAGTTGTCTGCTGCGCCCTGCACAACATGGCCCAACAGAGGGGGGTGCCGCTGGAGGAGGCCCCATCCACACCCGCCACCCACATTGAGGAAGGCGAGGGCGAGAAGGAGGAGGAGGAGGAGGAGGAGGAGGAGGAGGCGGAGGAGGAGGAGGCGGAGGAGGAGGAGGCGGACGCGCCAGAGGATGTTGGACGACCCATGCGCCGAGCCGCGACTCACCGGGATGGTCGCCGGGCCAGGGAGGCACTCATACGTCAACGGTTCTCCTAGAGTCAGACACTGCGAGGCGCTCGCATCTCCTCACCTGCACATGCGAGCGGCCATACCAGCCCCCTCCACTGAAGAGTGCTGCCAGTAATCCTGCACCCACAGCAGTGTGCCCAATGGGTGGCAGCAGGTGTTCGCCGTCATGATGGCCTCCACGGAACGCACCTATTGCACAAGCCGGGGAAGAATGGACGAGAGGTGGCAGGAGTGGTGAGAATAGAGTATTTAATATCTCGAATGTGACATTATATAAGAAAAAAAGTACAAATTAATAAACACCCTGGTGTATTCCCTTTGTGATTATAAGGCTTTTGCAATTCTTTTCCGGGAACCCCTACGTGGTGCTACCCCTGTGGCTCCAGCAGAGGTAGTGGCAGGTTGCTCGTCTTCTTGCCTTGACCGGGTAGATGCTTTTGGCGGACGGCCCCTGGGTTTCGGTGCCCGTGACGGCACCTCCACAGACTGCTCCTCCTGCACCGGGGCAGGGGCAGACTCGGCCACCTGGAGAGGAGGCACCATTGCGGGTACTGGTTGAGAGGTGGGCGACGGGTGGGACGTGGGGACGCCTTGAGAGGCGTCCCCGCTTCCATGTCCCCGGTCACCATCATCCCTCTCTTGGCCTCGGCCCACATCACCCCTTCCACCCTGCTGGACGGCAGTTTGGATGGCATGTGTGAGGCCTTGCAAGGCCACCCCTGGTGTATCCCTCAGCCTGTTGATGGCGTCGGAATGTTGCTCACCCTGAATCCGTACAGACGTTGTCAGGGCCTGCATGGACCCGATCTGGAGCTGTGCGTGACGCTCGAGGGAGGCCAGCCTGTCCTCCACCGCAGACAGTCCCGCACCTACCTGCGACACTGTGTCGCCGGTACCCTCCTGTGCCTGCGCCACCAATGCCCACATGCAGGAGTTGGACTCCTCCATCGCCTGCGCTATTGTGGACAATGCGCGCGGCACCTCTGCCAGTACCTCAGCAATTAGCTGGTGGCCCTCGACGACTCTCCTTTTCACTGGTGGCCCCCTGGGTTCAGCATCTGGGTCCGGCTGAGCAGAGCCTGGAGATGAGTGCTCCCTCCGTCGCGGACCCTCCGCGGCTGCCCCTGCCACCAGGGTCTGCTCATGCTCACTCGTGCGCGGTGACTCACCAAGTGCTACCCCAACTAGTTGGCGAGGGGGACCCACCGAGGTGCGTGTCTCTGCGCTGGTGGATGGTTGGCTCTGATGTGACGATGCACCCTCAGAGACCGCCATGTCCTCTGAGGAATCGCCCTCCACGATCGCTTCACCCAAAGACGGACCTGCAAGAGAACAGAGGGCACTTTGAGGCATGTGGACCAACTTGACAGTGCGCCTGATGGCAGGTGATGAGACGGTAACTCGCGATCATGGGTGTTGAGTGTCAGCTTTCCCTTACCGGCCGTTTCGGCAGCGACACACTCGCCATCGCCCACCGACAGGCAATGTCGCGTGCGGGCGAGGTCGAGCGCCTCCACCTCTGCGTCGGTGAGCTCCACCACTTGCGGCGGCCCACCTCCGGTGCGTGCCCTTTCCCTATTGTTCTTGCTTCTCTTCTCCTGTGAAGGCAAAACACAGATGTGTGAGTGGGTGCGTATTGCATCGTGAGACGCATCGAGCATCGGTGTGGTTGGGTTGAGCGTGGGCCACGTGCCCATCCCATTGCATGGGGATTGGGGTGTGTGGTAGTGTTCGGGTGGGGTCAGGGACGGTGGCTACTTGCGTGCACGGCGAGGATGGTGAATGAGTGGCTGTGAGGATTGCTGATGGAGCGCAGTGGTGGCTGTGCAGGAGGGGGTTGTGATCTGTTTGGCGTGATGGTGGGGACGGGATGTGGGAGGGTGCGTTGGTGTACTCACCTTGCCAGACCTAGTCAGGTCATTGAAGCGCTTGCGGCACTGCTCCCAAGTCCTTGGGGTGTTGCCCCTGCTGCTCACCTCCGCCGCCACCTCTGCCCATGCCTTCCTGGTTGCGGCGGCAGGGAACTTGCGTCCATCTTCTGGGAAGAGTGTTTCCCTCCTCCTCCTCACGCCCTCCAGCATCAGCTGCAGTGCCAGGTCTGAAAAACGGGGCGCAGCCTTTCCCCTTTGCTGAGCCATCGTCTCAAACCGCTTGCATGTAGCAGGAGGGGCTTTGGGAGACTGCCCCTTTAACTGGAGCTCCTACATCGCGTCGACGGTACTGCGCATGCGCAGCCGGCCGGCACGCAGCTGGGGAGCGCAGAACCCGGAAGCAGGGCTTAATCAGTTCAATTATCCCGCGATCGCGTGGGGGACGCACACGATTAGCCGTCCGCGTTTTCCACGCTCCCGGAGGACCACCCGCTGGGAACCCGCAGGCCTGCTAAATTCGAGCCCCATATCTTTGATCACTCTCATTGGCAAGTCCCAACTCCCCATTTTTTTGAGAGCAATCTGAGATCTAAGTAAGCTTTCAGTAACATGTCTAGCGAAACAAATAGCAAAACCTATTTGGTAATTGCTTTTTAGTACTGGACTATCTTGCCACTATTAGATCACAATTCAATCTTCAAAAGCTGTAGAGCATCACATCAGACCTTGTTTTTAGTTTAAGATTTCAAACAACTTAATTAAACAATGAGCAAGCAAATAATCTAACTATGATATATATAATGCATTCTTTTACCTAACTCCTCACGTAGACAAAATAATAAGAGTTGTAAGCTATTATTTTATCAATAACTTTTATAAATTTAGTCCTTTTCTTTCTTACATACTTTTCTGACTGCAGGCATTAGCTGGTCTATCTTTTCTGTCCATGTGAAGTTTCCAATCGGTTTGACTACCCTCTGATAACTCAAGTCAATGAATAAATCCAGCCACCAACTGGATAAAGTACAACATTTTTGTCATAGTAACCTAATGTTAAGTTTGCTTAAACCTAAATATAAGTGTACACATACAAAAAGCTTAAATGGCTAATACATGAAAAACAGCACTGCTCACAGTAAATCAGAGGCTGTGTTGCTGGGATGGTGGTAAGGAAGTGGAAAAGTGAAGGGGTTTAGGAAGGGAATTCCAGAGCGTAGAGCATAGGTATGGGGTTGCACAAGAGGCCAGAGTCAGTATCCTGGACATACTGTGGAAACCCTATCTTTGGATAATTAAAGGCACCCATTATGGCTCTGTTATTCATTCATTTTTCTCTAATCTGTCGACAATCTCCATCTCTATCTCCTCTCCACTGGTCTATAATATACTCCCAATAGAGTAACAGTTCTCTGTTAATTCCTTAACTCGATCCAAATTCAACTTTTGCACCCCCCCTCCATGCCATCATATGTTCTAGTGCTTTAATGGAATCTTTGATTATTACTGCCACCCCATCTCCCCTTTTTCCTATTCCATCTCTCCTAAATATATTGTAATCAGGAATGTTCAGCTCAGTGTCCTGTCCTAGCCTAAGCCACACATCTGTTCATGCTATTACATTATACCCCCAATGCAATTTGTGGCTTTAGCTCACCAATTTTATTCATAGTGTACTTTGAGTAATAATATACAGCGCAAACCTGCCTCTGTTTGGCAATCTTAATTTGTTTTAATCCCTTTGCCTTCTTTTTATTAATTCATTTTTTTTTGATTTGGGATATGGGTGTCGCTGACAAGGCCAGTATTTGTTGCCCTTGAGAAGGCGGTGGTGGGCACTTATGTGGCTAGTCCAGTTGAGTTCCTGGTCAATGGTGGCCTCCAGGATGAGGGGGATTCATTGATGGTAATGCCATTGAATGTCAACAGTGGATGGTTAGGCTCTCTCGTTGGAGATGGTCATTGCCTGGCACTCGAGTGGCACGAATGTTACTTGCCACTTATCAGCCCAATCCAGGATGTTGTCCAGGTCTTGCTGCAAGCCGGCATGGACTGCTTCATTATCTAAGCAATTGTGAATAGAGATGAACATTGTATTCCAACACAATCTGTAGCCTCATGGCCCGGCATATCCCTTACTCGTCCATCACCATCAAACTAGATGACGAACGCTGGTCAATGAGCAGCACAGGCGTGCCTGAAAATGAGGTGCTAAACTAGTGAAGCTACAACACAGGACTACATGCATGCTATGGACAGAGCCAAGCGATCCCACAACCAACGATCAGGTCGAAACTCTGCTGTCCTACCGCATCCAGTTGCGAGTGGTGTGGACAATTAAGCATCTTTGAAAGTAGATAAATCGCCAGGCCCGGATGAAATGTATCTCAGGCTGTTAAGAGAGGCAAGGGAGGAAATAGCGGCGGCTCTGACCATCATTTTCCAATCCTCTCTCGCTACAGGCGTGGTGCCGGAGGACTGCTAACGTTGTACCGTTGTTTAAAAAGGGAGAAAGGGATAGTCCGAGTGGGCAAATTATTGGAAAAAATTCTGAGGGACAGTATTAATCGTCAGTTAGAAAGGCACAGGTTAATCAAGGACGGTCACGATGGATTTGTTACGGGAAGGTTGTGTCTGACTAACTTGATTGCATATTATTGAGGAGGTAACAGGGAGGGTCGATGAGGGTAGTGCGTTTGATGTAGTTTACATGGATTTTAGCAAGGCTTTTGACAAGGTCCCACATGGCAGATTGGTCAGAAAAGTAAAAGCCCATGGGATCGACGGGAAAGTGGCAAGTTGGATCCAAAATTGGTTCAGTGGCAAGAAGCAAAGGGTAATGGTCGACGGGTGTTTTTGTGACTGGAAGGCCATTTCCAGTGGGGTTCCACAGGGCTCAGTACTAGGTCCATTGCTTTTTGTGGTATATATTAATGATTTAGACTTAAATGTAGGGGACGTGATTAAGAAGTTTTCAGATGATACAAAAATTGGCCATGTAGTTGATAGTGAGGAAGAAAGCTGTAGACTGAGGGAAGATATCAATGGACTGGTCAAGTGGGTAGAAACGTGACAAATGGAATTCAATCCAGAGAAGTGTGAGATAATGCATTTGGGGATGGCAAACAAGGCAAGGGAATACACAATAAATGTGAGGATACTGAGAAGTGTAGAGGAAGTTTGGGACCTTAGAGTGCATGTCCACAGATCCCTGAAGGTAGCAGGACAGGTAGATAAGGTGGATAAGAAGACATACGGGATACTTTCCTTTAATAGCCGAGGCATAGAATGTAAGAGCAGGGAAGTTATGCTAGAACTGTATAAAACACTAGTTAGGCCACAGCTTGTGTACTGCATACAGTTCTGGTCACCACATTACAGGAAAGATGTGATTGCACTAGAGGAGGGTACAGAGGAGATTTACGAGGATGTTGTCAGGACTGGAGGTTTCAGCTATGAGAAAAGATTGGATAGACTGGGGTTGTTTTCCTTGGAACAGAGGAGGCTGAAGGGAGATTTAATTGAGATGTATAAAATATGATGGGCCTAGATAAGAGTGGATAGGAAGGACCTATTTCCCTTAGCAAATAGGTCAATAACCAGGGGGCATAGATTTAAAGTAATTGGTAGGAGGATTAGCGAGGAGTTGAGGAGAAATTTTTTCACCCAGAGGGCGGTAGGGGTCTTCCTCAAAGGGTGGTAGAGGCAGAAACCCTCATCACATTTAAAACATACTTGGGTACATACTTGAAGTGCCGTAACCCACTAGGCTACGAATCAAGAGCTGGAAAGTGGGATTAGGCTGGATACCTCTTTTTCGGCTGGCAGACATGATGGGCCAAATGGCCTCCTTCTGTGCTGTAAATTTCTATAATTCTATGTACATAAGATATGAATTCCAGAGGTGAGATCAGAGTGACTGTCCTCAGGGGGACCTCAAACTGGCAACAGCAGCCAGAGTTTTTGTCTGAGCCTAGGAAGAGCAGCTTGCTTCTTCTGGTCCCACAAAATTAAAAATTTCTATGCCCTTTTTGAGCAGCATCCAAAGGTCCCTTTTAGGACTGCTGGTCTGGTCGCTCATTGCCTGGTACATACAGACGGAGCTTGCACAGTGCATGCTCCACCCATTTGTAGGACCCTGATGTACACATTTAAGCAACCTTACGCCCATTTCAGGTGAGTGGGTTGCTAGTCCATTAACAAGCCTGCCTGAAAATTGTATCAGGTGGGCCTTTGGCATCCACCCCATCCTCCCCCCGCCCCGATTTTCAACTGCCGGCACCCTGTTTTTCAGGTGAGAAACAGGTGGTCGTCAGTTGATTATTGCACTACTTTGTCAGCATCTCAGGTCAACTGTAAAACAGGCCTGATGGAGACTTCTACTGTTACACTTATAAAAGAACTTTGAGACCATTTAGGTGAGGCAGTACTGAACAACGCCAACTTGCTCGGCATTGTATATTGTCTGGTGCTCTGGTTTCCTTCAAAACCATCGAGCAAATACAGCCATCATGTTTTGGAGGAAACCATGTAACCCAGCTTGTTCACCAATATACAAGATTAAGTCAAGGTTACTTCAGAATTTACAAACAATAGAAAATTACTTAACACGTACAGCATCTCATCAATGGCTCCCAGGTGTTTGATGGGACATAGACCTTCCTGGTAGGTTGCTGAAGGAGGCAGATGATGGCATTGTCCACTTGATGGAAGACACGGAGAGAAAGGACAGCCTGTCTGATTTCTGATGACAACTGCTGTTCTTCTGAACAGATTAAGTCTCTGATCATTTCAAAATCCTGCTTCAGCTGCAAGGCACCCTGGAGACTAAAGGACACAAACAACAAATTCACAATTTAATACAGTAGTTACATCTGTTGTGATGTTACAATATATACAGAAGAATATATATCCTACTGGAATAAAATTATTACCCATCTTAAACTGAAATGGTTTGCAGAAAGGAAATAGATGCAAGTAAGTAGCCTGAACCTTCAATCTGTTTATAATTATTTAATAATAGACACAGGTGGATTCACAGATTTAACAACAAAAAACAACAACTTGCATTTAAAGGTACAGTGGTGTTGAGGTTATGTTACTGAACGTGAGTTCAAATCCCACCATTGCAGTTTGAGAATTTGAATTCAGTTTACAAAACCTGGAAATAAAAAGCTAGTATCATTAAAAGTGACCATGAAGCCATCGGATTGTCATAAAAACCCAAATGGTTCATTAATGTTCTTTAGGGAAGGAAACCTGCTGTCCTTACTCAGTCTGACCTATACGTGGCTCCAGTTCCACACCACTAAAGTGGCCTAGCAAGCCACTCAATTGTACAAGGGAAACTCAGGATGGGCAATAAATGCCAGCCTCGCAAGCAACGACCACATCGCAAGAATGATTAAAGAAAAGAAAAGTATAGCACTTCACAAAGTATGAAGAAAAATGGAAGTCAAGCCAAAGATGGAGGGGTGAGCAATAGCTTGGTGAAAGAGGTGGGTTTTAAGGGGTGTCTTAAAGGAAGAGAGGGAGGTGAAGAGAGAGAGAGGTTTAAGAAGGGAATTCAATAGAGTGGGACCTAGGCGGATGAAGGTACAATGCCAATAGTGGGGAAAAGTGGGGGGGCGATGAACAAGAGGCCAGAAACAGAAAGCTTGGGGGGAAGATTTAGGGCTGGAGAAGGTTTCAGAGATAGGGAGGTGTGAGGCCATGAAGGGATTTAAATGCAAAGATGAGAATTTTACATTTGAGACTTTGGGGGATCAGGAGCCAATGTCAGTCAATGAGGACAGAATGTGATTTGGTCTGTGATAAGATATGGATAATAGAATTTTGGATCAGCTGAAGTTTCTGGAGGGTGGGAGGAGAGCATTGGAGTATATTGAGGCTGGAGATGACCAAATGCATGAATGAGCGTTTCAGCAGCAGATGGGCTGAGATAGGGGGACAGATGGATGATGTTATAGAGGTGGACATAGGCTGTCTTTATGATGGAGAGGATATATGAGGTGAGAAGCTCAGCTCAGGTCAAACAAGATACCAAGGTTGCTAACAGTCTGGTTCCGCCGGAGGCCGTGGCTAAGGAGGGGGATAGAGTCAGTAACGTATGGAGTTTGCAGCAGGGACAACGGATTTGATCTTCTCAATGCTTAGCGGGAGGATGTTACAAATCATCCAAGATTGGATGTCAGACAAGCAGTCTGACAACACAGAAGCAGTGGAGGGGGGTCAAGAAGGGTGGTTAGTGCTGATGCCCTTAGAACTCTGGATTCCAATCATAAGAGGAGGAGGAGAACATTTTAAATTCTTGTCACACAGCATTAAGTCCCACATCAAAAATCAAGTTATAATGGGGCAGTAAGAAAATATTGGCACCAGTAACATGATTCCAACAACAAAGCATGATTGGGAAAGTTTAATACTGGAAAAAAAATGTTATTCAAACCTCGAGTGTATTACAACTTTTTAACACACGCCCACCATGCTTATTCCTTATGTAACATCAGTTTTTATTTAGCTGTATAAAAGCACAACAGTTTTTTAAAAATTAGTTGCTGAAATTATTAGCAAGCAATAATAAAATATTTTGGAATTGGAGTGCTTTCTAGCCAGTTGTACAAATAAAATTGAGTACGGCAGAGACAAGCTTTGAAATACTTATTTTTCACAGGATATACAACATTTAATAAAATTACTTGAAAGAAGACCTGAATTTTATCTTTTGCTTCAGTATATGATCCATCCAGGCCTCCATAAAAGCAGTCAAGGCCTCTGTTAATGGAATGGTTTGAGCATCTTCTGGAAGCGGCTGAATGCCCTCCAGAATCTGACCAATCACAGTCTGTACAGCAGCAGTTGCGTATTCATTGGGTTTACTGGGGAGCTCAACTGAAATGGAAAAAAAAAGTTATTATTCATACTACATTTGAAAAACAGAATTTGATTACCTGAAGGGTATCTCCAATGTTTGATAGTGGAGATTTGGATACCTTAAAGATGACATATTTGACTCAACCAGATGCTTTGGAGGGAGAAAGGAGTTAAACAAACCAAATATATTTAGCAATTATTCTACTCAACTATCAGTTTCATTCATAAATTGTATAACCTACTCTGAATTCTAGAAGATACAGCACTCAAACTCATCATTCCTAATAAGATACTATTCATCAAATCCTTAATCTCCTTCCCTCAACTGTTTTACCACAAGTTTGTTTGTCTCTTGCACTTACAAAAAAATAAAAATCATGGGCTCAATATTGCCAGGGCTGCGGGTTTGCGGTGGGGGGGCGCCCGGCGAAATCAGTCTGCCCCGCGCGCGATCACAGCCTAATTGGATCCACTTACCTGGCCTTCTGGGTTCCCCACTGCTGAGCTGCGCATCGGGCGGACTGCGCATGCGCAGTAAGGTCTGTCAGCTGGAGGAGCTCTATTTAAAGGGGCAGTCCTCCACTGACTGATGCTGCAACAAATAGGAAAAAATACAGCATGGAGCAGCCCAGGGAAAGGCTGCTCCCAGTTTAATGATGCCTCACTCCAGGTATCATTAGATGGGGTGAGGAGGAGGGGGAGGACAGAGATCTTCCCCCTGGCGAGCGGGAGGAAGTGGCCTGGCTCGAGGTGGCAGAGGAGGTCACCTGCACCAACATATCGCCCAACTGCATACAGTGCAGGAGGCGCTCCAATGACCTAAGTAGGTCAGCCAAAGTGAGTACACTTACTCATTCCCCTACACTCCGTCTGCCACATCACCGCCCCCACCCCACATCTCCTTCTGCACTGCCAACACTACTCTGTCACATCAACCCTCACACCCACTCAAACCTACTCAAACCTCATCCTCATCTTACCTGCACTTACTCATCTCGCCAGTACTCATTTCACCACTACGACTCAACCCAATCCTCATACAATTTCATGGCTCTATCTCATACTCACCCTCTCATGCATCTCTTTCACGGTCAGCCGCACTCAACCTGCCACTACCTGTGCTGCAGCCACAGGGCATGCATCACATATGAGCAGTAGGAAGCGTAAGGCAAACGTGTTGTGAGCATGAAGGGGATGCACAAGGGTGTTTGAGGGTTTGTCATGGTTTTTACTTCTATTGATTTCTGACCAACTCACGTCACATATTATATTGGCACCACTACTGCCACGTCTTTGCGAATCTTGTCTGGTTCATGCAATAATGCCCTTTCCTGAGGATCACAATGAAGACCCACACCTGATGCCACCCATTGTGTCACTGCAAAGTGGGTGTAGGTGCATTTGCAGGGCTCTTTTGTGCAGACGACTGAGAGACGTCGGCGATGTCCCCGGTGGCACCCTGGAAGGATGCGGAGGAGAAGTTGTTGAGAGCAGTGGTGACTTTGACAGCGACAGATAAGAAGATGGTGCTCGGGCTAGCCAGGAGCAGCTCGGCATGAAGGAGGCTGCAGATGTCCACGACTACATGTTGAGTGACTCTGAGCCTCCGTGTGCACTGCTGCTCAGAGAGGTCCAGGAAGCTGAGACTCGGTCTGTGGACCCTGTGGCGAGGGTAGTGCCCCCTGCGACGCATCTCTCTCTGCGGTTGCCCTCCCTCCTGCTGTGCAGGTGGATGTGTCAAAGCACTGTGTTGTGGAGCTCCACGTGTCAGAGGTGGACGGCTTGGCCGACGAGGCTGGTGATGCTGTTCGCCCTCCGAGGAGGTCATGACTGCAGCTACGGCGGCCCCCATCGGGAAGATGTACATCTGAGGGGGTCCGCAAGGTAGGTACATGTCTCTGGACCCCGGGGTAAGTGTGCAAGTTGGTGAATTTGATTGTCAGGAGGAGGGTGGTGGAGGCCAAACTTTGTCCAAAGTGACAGAGTGGCCTCTTGCGATGAGTGAGGGTCTCCCCCACCACCTGTCAAATGGACATTTGCAGCTGCCACAGGCTGATAGCTGCAACAAGTCCATTTCAACTGGGAGTGTTTCCCCCAGTATGGGAAACAGTCCCAGTTGTTTCTAAAATCCCACCCCTCCTGACATATTCCCTTAATCAGGTCTGTTAATGACCTGAAATAGCAAGATAAATATTGTCAAGTGGCACCCCGCTGGCTTTAATTGCCTACGGGAGTCCCACATGCGGGGGCTGCGCGCGCACGCCGGTGCGTCTGTGGGGAACCCGGAAGTGGGCGGGTTGGAGCCGGGCTCCCGACCCGCTCCGGGATTCCGACCCGCTCCGGGATTCCCCGATTTTCGGAGCCCCCCCCCCCCCCCCCCGCCAGGAACGCACCCGATAGCGGGTGCTAAAATGGAGCCCCTTGTGTATGTGCAGGATAAGTTTATACAAATCTAGGGATGTAAATTTTGGAAAAAGCATTTATTAGTTAAGATAAAAATGTCAAAAACATTAAATCACAGTAAAAATCAATAATAATCGGATATGATTTGTGCTAACCAAACTACCTTTATTTTGTTTTATTATTAAATAAACATATCAGCAATTTGTTGTGCTCAAACTAGTGGGTACTAACTCCTTCTGCGGGTTGTGCTATGTACTGGCTGTTGTACTTGGAGCTTGCCAGACATATTCCAGGAGATTATGTTGTATCGGGGGAGTGTCCAGTAGATGGTCTTTGGAATAGGAGAGGAGGGGTGTCGTAAGTTGGAGAGATGGTGAATAGGTTTTGGTTCACCATCCCTGTGTGAACCTTGGCAGGCTGCTGGGAGGGTGTAAAGTTGCTGCAAAGACCTAATTTGCTGGTGGCCCCATTGGGTTCTGATTTGAAGGAAATGCAGATAGCTCTAGCTGTGTGACATGTGGGCCTCCTGTAGGTGCCTAACTCCCATTTTTGCTTGTTGGCAGATTTAATGTTTTCCCAGCTATCAAATTAGTTGTCTTTTCAAGCATTGAATCTGCCGCTGGGGTTTTGAGTGCACAGTGCTTCCTGTTTGTAAAGCTTAGATAGTACTTTGTATTAAGAGTAAGAAGGAGCACTTTTGTCTTGGTCAGCATAGAGGAGACTGGTGCTCAGTTGAGTACTAAAAATAAAGCAGGAGTGATGAAAATTAAGAACGTATTAAACTGCCTGTATAGCAACATATAGAGCATTAGCAACAACAATTGTGATAAGTCAAAAAGTGTGAGAAATACACCATCAGGGCACGATGCATGTAGCATAAGAAATAAAAAAAATGAGTTAGAAGCACAAATTCAGCTTAAAAGGTATGATGTAGTAGCCATTACAGAGACCTGGCTACAAGCTGAGCATGGCTGGGAGCTAAATATTCCAAGCCATAAGATTGTTAGAAAGGACAGTGAAATTGGAAAGGAGGAGGAGTAGCAATATTGACGAAAGATGCAATTACAGCAGTAGAAAGAAAGGATTTCAGTAAGGTTGATCTGGCAGATGGAAACATTATGGGATAGATTTTGACTTTGTGTGATAGTATAAAATGGGTGATAGCGAATCAGCAACCCATTTTACAGAGATGTTAAACAAATATTTTGTATCAATCTTCACAGTAGAAGGCACAAAAAACATACCAGAAACAGTGGGGTAACAAGGATCTAGTGAGAGTGAGGAACTTAAAGTAATTAATATTAGTAAAGAAAAAGTACTGGAGAAATTAATGGGACTAAAAGCCGACAAATCCCCTGGACCCGATGGCCTACATCCTTGGGTTCTAAAAGAGGTGGCTGCAGAGATAGTGGCTGCATTGGTTGTTATCGTCCAAAATTTCCTAGATTCTGGAACAGTCCCAGTGGATTGGAAGTTAGCAAATGTAACACCTCTATTCAAGAAAGGAGGGAGAGAGAAAACAGCAAACTACAGGCCAGTTAGCCTGACATCAGTCGTCGGGAAAATGCTGGAGTCTATTATTAAGGACGTGGTAACGGGGCACTTAGAAAATCATAATATGATTAGGCAGAGTCAACATGGTTTTATGAAAGGGAAAACGTGTTTGACAAATCTATTAGAGACTTTGAGGATGTAACTGGCAGGGTAGATAAAGAGGAACCAGTAGATGTAATATATTAACATGGATAGGGGATTGGTTAACAGACACAAAACTGATAGTAGGAATAAATGGGTCATTTTCAGGTTGGCAGGCTGTAACTAGTGGGGTGCCGCAAGGATCAGTGCTATTTACAAACTATATTAATGTCTTAGATGAAGGGACTGAGTGTAATGTATCGAAGTTTGCTGACGATACAAAGCTAAATGGGAAAGTAAGCTGTGAGGAGGACACAAAGAGTCTGCAAAGGGATATAGACAGGTTAAGTCAATGGGCAAGTAGGTGGCAGATGGAGTATAATGTGGGGAAATGTAAGGTTATTCACTTTGGTAGGAAAAATAGAAAAACAGAATATTTTTTAAATGGTGAGAAACTATTAAATGTTGGAGTTCAGAGGGATTTGGGTGTCCTTGTACATTAAACACAGGAAGTTAACATGCAGGTACAGCAAGCAATTAGGAAGGCAAATGGCATGTTGGGCTTTACTGCAAGGGGGTTGGAGTACAAGAGTAAGGAAGTCTTGCTGCAATTGTACAGGGCTTTGATGAGACAACACCTGGAGTACTGTGTGCAGTTTTGGTCTCCTTGCCTTAGAGACGGTGCAACAAAGGTTTGCTAAATTGATTCCCGGAATGAGAGGGTTGTCCTATGAGGAGAGATTGAGTAGAATGGGCCTATACTCTCTGGAGTTTAGAAGAATGGGAGGTGATCTCATTGAAACATAAGATTCTGAGAGGGCATAACAGGGTAGATGCTGAGAGGCTGTTTCCCCTGGCTGGCGAGTCTAGAACTAGGGGGCATAGTCTCAGGATAAGGGGTCGGCCATTTAGGACTGAGATGAGGAGAAATTTCTTCATGTAGAGGGTTGTGAATCTTTGGAATTCTCTACGTCAGAGGGCTGTGGATGCTCAGTCGTTGAGTATATTCAAGGCTGAGATCGATAGATTTTTGGACTCTAATGGAATCAAGGGATATGGGGACTGGGTGGGAAAGTAGAGTTGAGGTCGAAGATCAGCCGGTATCTTACTGAATGGCGGAGCAGGCTCGAGGGGCTGTATGGCCTCCTCCTGCTCCTACTTCTTATCTCTCCCGATTTTTATTTACATTGACTTCAAGAGTAACTCCCCTGCTGTTCTTCAAATAGTGCCATGGGATGTTTCAGGAGTGAAATCAAGAAGCACTTTTTCGCTCAAAGGGTAGTGGAAACTCTCTCCCCCAAATGGCTGTGGATGCTATGTCAATTGAAATTTTCAAGATTGAGATCGATAGATTTTTGTTTGGTAAGGATATCAATGAATATGCATCAAAGGCGGGTAAATGGAGCTGAGGATCAGCCATGATCCGATTGAATGGCGGATCAGGCTCGTGGGATTAAATGGCCTACTTCTTTTCCTATGTTCCTATATCCCAACATTATGTCCTGATCCCTAACTATAGAACACTCTTCCCCCTACACCACCAGTGTTAATTACATTTCTATTTCCCTGCTGTCATCTTAACAGCTTTTGTCAGCAAGACTACCAGTTTAGTGCTTTGAGCACCTGGCCACCGAGAACCGGTTCGATGTTGCCCAACCTCATTTCACTCAAAGCACTTACAGTCAAAGAGTGGAGACTTTCATCCCATCAATCTGGGTTGGATATGACTTGAGCCCATTTGTCAGAAATAACCGCAACTCCTTCCCATATTAGGAATATTTTTAATAAACATCATACTTATTTTTTTGTTTAGGGATTCTTCATTTCATCTCTCTCCATTCCAGGCCCAAGCAGTTTCTAATAGAAGCACATCTACAGATTCATGAAGTCACATTTTGAATGAATGCTTAGCACACATTTAGTTTAGATAAATTCAACATTCCAAGTTTAGACAACTAAGAGTCCAAGCAATATTTTGTTAAAAGTCAATTATTTTTAAACCTTTGCCATAACAATTTTGACTGGTATTGTTTGAACTAATTGTTGTTTTTAAGATGTACCAGACAAAGTCCCAATTTTAATACGGGACGGCAGTTATGCAGGAGGGATGGAGGCGGGCTGCATACTGTCCTAAATTCAGCAGTGTGAGGCCCGGGAGATTTTAAAATCCCAGGCTTACATGAAAAATAGGAGCAGGAGTAGGCCATTCAGCCCTGTGAGCCTGCTCCACCATTCAATATGATCATGGCTGATCCTCTATCTCAATACCATATTCCCGCTCTCTCCCCTTACCCTTAGTATCACCAAGGCCCTGTAAAATTGCAGTAAGACATCCTTGCTCCAGTACTCAAATCCTCTTACAATGAAGACCAACATACCATTTGCCTTCCTAACTGCTTGCTGCACCTGCATGTTTGCTTTCAGTGACTGGTCAAATGTAAGGAATCTTACAACACCAGGTTATAGTCCAACAGTTTTATTTGAAAATCACAAGCTTTCGGAGATTATCTCCTTCGTCAGGTGAGTGAGTGAATGAGAGGTTCTCAAATCGCATATCTTATATTAGGCTGGGACACCATCACACCAATCAAAGTTGTCGTTGGTGTTCAGACAGGTTAGCCACGGAAAACAGTAGGTCCCACTGGTGTACAAGGACACCCAGGTCCATTTGTTCATCAACATTTCCCAATCTATCACCATTTAAATAATTCTCTGCCTTTCTGTTTTTCCTTCCGAAGTGGTAACTTCACATTTATCCACATTATACTGCACCTGCCATGTATTTGCCCACTCACTCAACTTGTCTAAATCGCCTTGAAGCCTCTTTGCATCCTCCTCACAACTCACGATCCCACCTAGTTTTGTGTCGTCAGCAAACTTGGAAATATTACATTTGGTTCCCTCATCCAAATCATTGATATATATTGTGAATAGCTGGGGCCCAAGCACCGATCCCTGCGGTACCCCACTAGTCACCGGCTGCCACCCCGAAAAAGACCCATTTATTCCTACTCTCTGTTTCCTGTCTGTATATTACCCCCAATCCCATGTGCTTTAATTTTGCACACTAACCTCTTATGTGGGGCTTTATCAAAGGCCTTTTGAAAATCCAAATACGCCACACCCACTGGTTCTCCCTTATCTATTCTACCAGTTACATCCTCAAAAAACTCCAGTTGGTTTGTCAAACACGATTTCCCTTTCATAAATCCATGCTGACTTTATCTAATCCCGTTGATACTTTCTTAAGTGTCCTGTTATCACACCCTTCGTCTGCATAGGCCCGTCAGCCTCTCGTCCAAAACCGGCGGAAAGCGATAGCTGACTGTCGGGCGAAAGCGGAATGTCAGCCAAGAAACTGACGATAGTGATGTAGTGGGAACTGCTGGGGGCCAAAGGAATAGTCCCCGGCACTCATTTAAGTAGCGTGCCGGTGGATAGATGGGCCTCACGGTCAGAAGAGGGATAGGGGGGTGGAAAGCTTGGGGCAGGGGAAGCCTAAATTTTCCTGCTCCTGCGCCTCCTGTCCCACAAGGAAAGTCAAAAAAAGTACTAACACTTACCTTTTTGGGCCTATTCTACACCGACTACTCTTCCAATTAGGTTAGCCTGGCAGGGAAGCCACAATGGCTTCGCCACTCAGGCCTCTGGTTAAAATTGTAGTTCAGCCTCGATGGTGTTATCGGATCTGCATATTTAAAGAAAGCCCCAGCCGGTTTCCAGTGGGTGTCCCTCTTGCCTGCTCAGAACAGGTGGTCAAAATCGGAACCTGCGGAGAGAGCAGGACCGCGGCGGGTAAGCCCCATGGGCGATTTTAACTGCCCAGTCAGTTTCTGCCAGGCAGTTGGGTTAAAATCACCCATAAATTCTTCAGCCACAAATAAACTAATATTTGCATGCACTAGAAGGCATATATAACTGTAACAATGCTAAGGAACAAATATTACAATTAATTTCATAATAAGGTACCTTTGAGAATTTTGAAGTGATCTAATTACCTGTTCGATATTTTACCCTCCACTGTCTTCCCACAGGCATGGTCTGTTCAAATATCTCAATAGCTATCCTTTTACAGTTGGTTGAAAATAACGTCAGTGCCTTCACCGAGAATGTCTGAAAAAGGAACATAATTTACAGTGATGTCTGCAGTTTGGCATCTGCACGCACATATGTACGGTTTTATTATATAACTAGTGGATCTTCTCTAGTGTTGCGTATGGTAAGTCAGGCAGTACACTGCTTTATAAGGAGCATGTTATACCATGTAAAGCAGAATGCTGGTGCTAAGATGAATTGGTGTCCTCTTAAGGAAACAAAGTTTAATTTCTGTTAAATAAGGTTAAATTGGTCTTCAGGCTGCAGATAAAAACCCTGACTTTCTGTTTTTTTGGGTATATTCCACTAACTTCGAAAATATAAGCATTCATCAGACAGGAGGGACTGCAATTTGAAGGGTGAACCTGTTTTTTTTAAATTCGTTCCTGGGATGTGGGCATCGCTGGCAAGGCCTGCATTTATTGCCCATCCCTAATTGCCCTTGAGAAGGTGGTGATGAGCCGCCTTCTTGAACCACTGCAGTCCGTGTGGTGAAGGTTCTTCCACAGTGCTGTTGTTAGGTAGGGAATTCCAGGATTTTGACCCAGCGACGATGAAGGAACAGCGATATATTTCCAAGTCGGGGTGGTGTGTGACTTGGAGGGGAACGTGCAGGTGGTATTGTTCCCATGTGCCTGCTGCCCTTGTCCTTCTAGGTGGTAGAGGTTGCGAGTTTGGGAGGTGCTGTCGAAGAAGCTTTGGCGAGTTGCTGCAGTGCATCCTGTAGTTGGTACACAGTGCAGCCACAGTGCGCTGGTGGTAAAGGGAGTGAATGTTTAGGGTGGTGAATGGGGTGCCAATCAAGCAAGCTGCTTTGTCCTGGATGGTGTTGAGCTTCTTGAGTGTTGTTGGAGCTGCACTCATCCAGGCAAATGGAGAGTATTCCTTCACACTCCTGACTTTTGCCTTTTAGATGGTGGAAAAGTTCTGTTGGGTCTTCACCCCTTTCTTCCATGAGAGGACAGGGGACTAGTGGGATGTTGTTACCCGTTAAAAATTCTGCCAATTGCACTTCTTCTTGTGCCCTATAGACACTACACCCTAATGCAGGTGTATGTGAAGCAATTGGGCAGTAGTGGGTTCCAAAATCCATTTTCCTAATGGCAATCAATCCCAGATCACCCATTGCTGCTAGGAAACTGGCAATTATAAAATGCACAGCTTTTTGACAAGCTTTGACTGTCTTTGGGTTCCGTCATCACCTCTCTGATATTCCTGACCCCACCCACCCACTCTCCCCCAGAGTAAATGCCTGCCCCGGATTTGGAACAAGGCTACTGCTGGGGCACAGTGGCTTCCCAGAGCCCTTCCCTGCCTCTATAGTGGGGAAAACGAGGCCTACGGTGGTAGGCTTGATACCAGCCACGATACCACCAGGGAAAGCTCAGATTTGGCAAGCCCCAGTCTGAAATCACAGGGTGGTGATTGGACGAGGCCTGCAAACTGGCAAGTGGATCCCAGTTGTCTTGTTTTTCAGGTGAAAAACCTGAAAATCGGGTAATAAACATCTGATGAATGAGGAAAAACACTCCACAATCACGAAAAATCAGATTACAAACCACAGGCTAGTGATAGCGGAAGCCCTGCAAACTATATAAACGCTCGTAATGTGTCAAATGAGTTAAGATCAAATATTACCAAAAACTAACAAATCTAGTACTATTTACATTTTGTGGCAGAAACACTTCTGTTTGGAGGAAGTATAAAAGGGTCATTCTGGTTCACATGTGTCTAAAACAGAGGAATGTCAATATGAAAACCCATTATGTGCCACTGTGCATGACTGGTTCTCTTCTCAAAATATTTTTTCAACTAGTTAGTCTCATTTAATCAAAACCCCGCACATACTAGTAACTGTTAAACAGGGAAGAAAATCTGCAGTAAACAAAACATTGTTAGAATTATAGTACTTGAAAATGCAAACAGAGAAACATATTTAAACAAAAGTGTAACAAATAAGGGAGAAAGAATTGCACTGATTATTATACATAGCAACATACTGGCATTTAGTTCTCTGTAAATTTGCATCAAAAAACGGCATAATGGTGGTGCAATGTCGATTTCCAGCTAGCTGCCTGGTAGACCACCAAAGCGTAAATTAAGCAAAATCATGTTTTACAAAACAATGAATTATTTGGGAAAAAGAAAAATTTGCTTTTATATAGTACCTTTCATACCCTCCAGACACACTGAAGCATTTTACAACAAAAGAATCATTTTTGAAGTGTAGCCACTGTTGCAGACAAAGCAGTCAATTTCTGCACACGATTCCACCAACAAATGAATAAATGGCCAGATAATTTTTTTTTGGTGATGTTGGTTGAGGGAGAAATGTTAGCCAGGATGCTGGGAGAATTGTGATGGGATCTTTTACATCCATCTGAGGCCTCAGTTTAACATCTCATCTGAAATAGAGCACTTTTGACAATACAGCATTCCCTCATTATTGCTTTGAAGTGTTAGCCTAGTTTTGTGCTCAAATCCATAATGGGGTTTGTATCCACAACCCTTGGACCCAGAGGTGATGGTGCTATCAACTGAGCCAAGTTGATGCTTATTAATATCGTAGTAGTATCATAGTAGGTAGCACAGGAGAAGGCCATTCGGCCCATTATGCCTGTGCCAGCTCTTTGAAGTGGGAGGGTGGGTGAGTGGGGTCAGGAATATCAGAGAGGTGATGACGGAACCCAAAAACATTCAAAGCCTGTCAAAAAGCTGTGCATTTTATAATAGCTAATTTCCTGGTGGCAATTAGCTCCCTGAATACACCAAGTGAGTAAAGACATCTTCCAGTGGAGCGTTAAACCATACAAGCCAGAAGATCTTAGGTTTGATTCCAAATCTATGGTGAGTTAACTGAATCAGTCAGGCACTACAATTGATGTCAATACCCATAGGTTAAAGAGGGAGAAAAAAAAACAGCCAGGAATCCTCATCAGGAGTCAGTGACTCCTGCCAGAAGTATGTGAGTGCAGATATTAGGTGAGAACATGAATTCAGTCAAATAGACTGCCAACGCTAACTAAAAAATAAGACACTTGGGTCAAGGTACCAGTGAGTTCATGGAATCTTACTCCAGCATGTACAGAAGAGGTGAGGAGGGGGAAGGGAAAAAAGGGTGAAAATTGGGGAAAAGATAATACTGCTGTGCAAAAATGCAAATTAATTTGTGTAATAAAAATGGAATATTTGCAGAATATTAAAATGCCATTTTAAATAAACATCCATTCCACTCTGTATTTTACCAAGAGCACAAATGGCCATGATAGTACCAGTGACTGTATTGTGTTTAGAGAACATTTGCAGCCTTTGGAATCCAGCATTCAAATGAAAATGAGTTATGGACTTGATCTCTGGGTTGGACCTTCCTATCCTGCTGAGTGAAGAGGAAGATTTTAGTGTGGGAGGTTTAATTGCCTGGGCAAAATGACAATAGAGGATATTTTCTTTACAAAAAATGATTGTTGTTCGGAACATGATGGTGCAATTTTGGAATGGACCAGAGATGCATTTCATCGTTACTTATTCCTGCACCACAGATACCATCATATTTGATTCTAAAATATGAAGAAAGAAAGCTTTTCATTTAAAAGTGCATTCTACATCAGTTTTGTATCGGTATGTTTTTGTTACTGTTTGGAATTCAGAATTTACAAACCTTCCTATGTTTAATCCGCGTCATATACAACCTGGGAATGAGGGATGCTATTATCCCCTTCTTCTCCAGAAAGTAGGACCTGCTAGATGCCATGAAGTCACATAAGATCCAGAAGCTGGGGCTAACCAGGAGTCTGATACAAGAACGAGTATGTGTAGCTGTCCTGCTGCATCTCACAAGGTGGATGGACCCTTGAGGGACTACAAGTTCCAATTACAAAAAAAAAATATGACGTGTACCAGAAGTTTTCTGCATTGAATCAACTGATTCATTTTAGAACTCATACCTTGAACAAGACCAAAACATTTAAATGTGAATTTAGATTTTACAACAAGCTAATTGTGATTTTCACATTCTAATGTCCGACTTAATCCAGTTAGAGAATGAGATAAACAGCTAAGCATAGAGGATAAGAAAGGTAATAGATGGGAGAGTGTAGAAGTGGTCAACTTATTGCTTGATGAAAATGTTGCTGTTCCTTGACAAATCTTACAATAAGATTGCAATGTGCTGCTAAATACTATAGTTTTAAAAAGATATATTAAATGCTGTAGACCCATAATGCTACGCAAGACGTGTACATTTATAGAGAGAGAAAAGAATGAGAGAAACAAATTAGGGGATTGAAAGAACCACAAGTAAAGGAAGAGAGAGAAAGAAAATTAAAAAGTTCTGTTAAATGTTATTTTACACTCACCCTAGACAAAAGAAATAAACCCTTTGGAGTTAAGACTGCAAATGTACTATTGATATTGATTACAATTTTCGTGGTCTGAAACAGATTTAAATGGACTTAAGTCAATTTGTGTCAAATTCAATCTATAACCTAAACACAAGCTGAATGGGTTGTTACTGTATAATTATTATTGCTACAGACAACTTATAGGATTAAACAAAGGAAAGTTTGTAAACTCTGAATTCCAAATGTAGTAACAAAAACATACAGACAAAAAGTGATGTAGAATGCACTTTTAAATAAAATGCTTTCTTCCTTCATATTTTAGAATCAGATATGATGGTATCTGTGGTGCAGGAATAAGAAACAAGAAAATCCATCTCTAGTCCATTCCAAAATTGCACCATGTTTCTGACAATAATTTTTTAAAAAGCCCAAACTGTCATTTTCCCCATGCAATTAAACTTCCCACACTAAAATCTTCCTTTGCACTCAGCAGGATAGGAAGGTCCAACCCAGAGATCTCCACAGACCTCTTTCCTTAATCAATCTGCCAAGAGGTCAGATACCCACAACTATATCGGGCTTCTGCCAAAATAGTTCCTGTGTTTTTCCTGTGCAGTTTTGAAATATTTCCTATCTTTGTCTTTTGTGTCCTGTCATAAATCTCAAAATGCACAAAAATGTATAAGAACATTATAACTCTCCTGCAGGTGTGCTCCTGTTCCCTCATCCTCAAAAAATGTGTTCACAGTAGATTAGTTAAAAACAAAATGTGAGCTTGAGTGATTTTGTGCTAAATGATTGGTTAAGATGAGCACATTTTACCACTGCGACGTATACTACTATTTAAGTGGTGTCGCGAGTTCAATTTGAACTGCTTACGTCAGTGCTATTACGATGTGGGCTCTCCCAGCTTACATAGTGCTACTGAAACAACTCTACAATCTGGTACTATGCAGTCTATCAAAGCTCTCCAACTTTTCCTTGCTGAGACAGAGGGAGCAAAGACAGAAGCAGAAGTTGCACTGATCACATAAAGGCATGGAGGGCTTGTGGAGCAGGAGGAAAAAATTGGAGATATATATGAGCTGATTTTCCTTTCAATCTATCTGGGGAACACTCAGTTCCCATGTGCAAAGGACAGGAAAAAAAGGCAGAGATCCGTAATGCTGGGTCTCCAGCCCCTTTACAATGCCCAAGGGTTTCCTGGGGATCCATCGAGGGATCAGGGAGTTTGTGCCTGCAGTATTTGTAATCAAGGGAAGGCTATGTAAATGAGCCAGGAGGCTCTTTACAAGCTTTCTGCCTCATTTTCCTCCATGGTTGCAAGGCTGGCAACCAAATGCAGGGAACCCCAAAAGTTAGCAGTAGCCCTTGTGCCTGGATCTGAGAGGGGCAGGCAGCAAGGCAAGGGAGGCCTAAAAAACATAAGAGGTACCTTTTTTAAAAAAAAGACATGCCCCTAGGATCCTCAGGGCTGGAAGGGCCCAGAGCCAGTGGACATTACTGCTGCAGGCCTCTCAGTTAGATTTCCACTCCGATTTTGGTTGCAGACCCTTGGGAACGTTGGTTCAATGATAGTGACCTAAATCAAGAAGTCCAGGCAGGTTCACGTCATGTCAGGCAGAGTACACTTTGGGTATGCCCTACCTGATCTAAATGCAGGCATGGTGGAGGAGGTGGGGGGGTGGCTGGGGAGGAGGGGCAAGGTGCATACTGATTTCACTCCATCTTGCTCATGTTTCTACAGGTATTTCTCCTCCATTCAAAATGAAAATACCTGTGCTTCTAGGAGCCAGATTAAAAATGATTATTTCTAAACTAATTCATGGAAATTCTACCCTCCTCACATCCTGCCCTATGGAAATCCAAGTATCAACACTGAGATTCAAATGTGGAGCTCCTTAGAAACATAGAAAATAGGAGCAAAAGTAGGCCATTCGGCCCTTCTCCGCCATTCAAAATGATCAAGGTTGATCGTCTAACTCAGTACCCTTTTCCTGCTTTTTCCCCATATCCCTTGATCCCTTTAGCACTCCTTAGAGAGTCTTAAGTGCTATTTCAGCACCAGGTGGCAGTAGATGGCCTTTTCCACCTTAACTTTACCCTAGATCTATAGATTAGTTACATAGTATGGTACAACACAGGAGGAGGCCATTTGGCCCATCATGCTTGTGCCAGCTCTTTGAAAGAGCCATCCAATCATTCCCATTCCCCTGCTCTTTCCCCATAGCCCTGTAAATGTTTTCCCTTCAAGTATTTATCCAATTCCCTCTTGAAAGTTACTATTAAATCTGCTTCCACTACCCTTTCAGGCAGTGCATTCCAGGTCATTATAACTTGCTGCGTAAATAAATGTTTCCTCATGTCGCCTCTGGTTCTTTTGCCGATCACCTTAAATCTGTGTCCTCTGCTTACCGACCCTTGTTTCTCCTTGTTTACTCTGTCAAAACCATTCATGATTTTGAACACCTCTATCAAATCTCCCTTTAACCTTCATTGTTCTAAGGAGAACGACCCCAGCTTCCCCAGTCTCTCCACATAACTGAAGTCCTTCATCCCTAGTACCATTATAGTAAATCTCCTCTGCACCCTCTCTAAGGCCTTGACATCCTTCCTAAAGTGTGGTGCCCAGAATTGAACACAATACTCCAGCTGAGGCCTAACCAGTGTTTTATACAGGTTTAGCATAACTTCCTTGCTTTTGTACTCTATATTAATAAAGCCCAGGATGACATATGCTTTTTTTTTTGAAACAGCCTTCTCAACCTGTCCAGCCACCTTCAAAGATTTGTGTACATTCATGCCCAGGTCTCTCTGTTCCTGCACTCCCTTTAAAATTGTACCATTTAGTTTATATTGCTTCTCCTCATTCTTCCTGACAAAATGTATCACTTCACACTTCTCTGCGTTAAATTTCATCTATCATGTGTCTGCCCATTTCACAGTCTGTCTATGTCCTCCTGGAATCTGTGACAGTCCTCCACATTGCTTACTACATTTCCGAGTTTTGCGTCATCTGCAAACTTTGAAATTACACCCTCTACCCAAGTCCAGGTCATTCACATATATCAAAAAGGGCAGTGGTCCTAATATTGATCCATGGGGAACACCACAATCTCATTTTAGAAATTAACAGCATGTCTTGTTGTGGCATTTTGCCACTCTAGTCTTAAGTAAAATCATTTGTTACGTAAGAATATTTAAATTAAAATGAATTTCGTCATTAACATAGAGCATGAGTTGTGGATTGGGCAGTTAAACAAGCATTTGATCATCAATTGATTCAGTTCACAATTTAAGTTAAGCTTTGAAGAATTAAAAGCCAGATTCCTTACATTGAAGATGGCTGTAGCATAGCTGAGTTCTGTTACTAGTGCAGTTACTTGAGCCAACAGCAAAGTGTCTTGGATTCCTTGGCTACTCATTTCTTCAATACATAAGGTTTCTGCAAGCCGCAACATCTTCGATGCAATCACCCTGAGAAGCTAGTTAGGAAAGAAATATGTCATAAGCAATCTCAAAACTTTTTAGGTTTCTTCTAGAACAAACTAAACCAAAAATATATACTTGTTGAAGGCTTCCTAGTGGCTGTGAAATGTAAACATTCAGTATACAAAAAGTATAAACAACAACTGGCAGAGAAATATACTTGTACCATCAGTAAACTAATTACAATAGGGGTGAATATAAATCTGAGTCAATACTAATTTTGGTTGGTTGGACCAGGCTGGACTTCCTCTTAAATTACAACATTCTTTGTTAAACAAAGAATCTACACCCAAATTAATGACAATTTTACCTAAGCTGTTGTTGATACCATTGACCAATATACCAACATACCATATACCAAAGCTCTTTTAGGAATTTTGATCATGCTGAGAGTTCAGTCTGGGTAACTTTTGACAAATTGAAGTGAATATTCAAACAGATGTGTATTGCTAGTTGTGGGCAGCGTTAAAACTTTTCTGGATGTCTACCATCTGATAAACCAGAGTTTTTTTTCAACTTTAAGTTTAAAGAATTTGAAATATACAGCAGCTTGCAGTTTGAAAACATCGTTTTCCCAAATGGTCATGCTGCCCAACAACAACTTGCATTTATATAGCGTCTCACACCAAATTGCCAATTTCTGTAAAATTGGTAGCATTTTATTGTGGATTATCACAGTTTGTTACAGCACAGGAGGCCATTTGGTCCATGGTGCTCGTGCCAACTCTTTGAAAGAGCTATCCAATTTGTCCCACTCCCCTGCTCTTTCCCCATAGCCCTGAAATTCTTTTCCTTTCAAGTATTTATTCAATTCCCTTTTGAAAGTTCATAGAATGGTTACAGCACAGAAGGAGGCCATTCGGCTCATTGTGCTCGTGCCAGCTCTTTGTAAGAACAATCCAGTTAGTTCTATTCCCCTGCTCTTTTCCCGTAACCCTGCAAATTTTTTCCCTTCAAGTATTTATCCAATTCCTTTTTAAAAGCTACAATTGAATCTGCTTCCACCACCCTTTCAGGCAGCGCATTCCAGATCATAACTACACTGCGTAAAAAAAGTTTTTCCTCATGTCGCCTTTGGTTTTTTTGCCAATCATCTTAAATCTGTGTCCTCTGGTTCTTGACCCTTCTGCCAATAGGAACAGTTTCTCTTTATTTACTTTATCGAAACCCTTCATGCTTTTGAACACTTCTGTCAAATCTCGTCTCAACCCTCTCTGCTCTAAGGAGAAAAACCCCAGCGTCTCCAGTCTATTCATGTAACTGAAGTCCCTCATCCCTGGAACCATTCTGGTAAATCTTTTCTGCACCCTCTCTAAGGGCCTTCACATCCTTCCTGAAGTGCAGTGCCCAGAATTGGACACAATATTCCAGTTGTGGCCAAACCAGTGTTTTATAAAGATTCAACAAAACTTCCTTGCCTTTGTACTCTATGCCTCTCTTTATAAAGCCCAAGATCTCGTATGTTTTTCTAACCGCTTTCTCAACCTGTCCTGCCACCTTCAAAGATTTGTGCACGTATACCCCCAGGTCTCTCTCTACCATTTAGTTTATATTGCCTCTCCTCGTTCTTCCTGCCAAAATGTATCACTTCACACTTCTCTGCGTTAAATATCATCTGCCTTGTGTCCGCCCGTTCCACCAGCCTGTCTATGTCCTATTACTATCCTCCTTACTGTTTACTACACTTCCAAGTTTTGTGTCATCTGCAAGTTTTGAAATTGTGCCCTTTACACCCAAGTCCAAGTCATTAATATATATCGAAAAGTATGGTGGTCCTAGTACCAACCCCTGGGGAACACCACTGTATACCTTTCTCCAGTCCAAAAACAACCATTCACCACTACTCTCTGTTTCCTGTCACTTAGCCAATTTCGTATCCATGCTGCCACTGCCCCTTTTATTTCAAGGGCTTCAATTTTGCTGACAAGCCTATTATGTGGCACTTTATCAAATGCCTTCTGAAAGTCCACATACACAACATCAACCGCACTGCTCTCATCAATCCTCCCTGTTAGCTCATCAAAAAACTCAATCAAGTTAGTTAAACACGATTTGGCTTTAACAAATCCGTGCTGGCTTTTCTTTGTTAATCCACACTTAATAGTCCAAGCGACTATTAATTTTGTCCCAGCTAATCATTTCTAAAAGCTTCCCCACCACCGAAGTTAAATTGACTGACCTATAGTTGCCGGGTTTATCCTTACACCCTTTCTTGATCAAGGGTGTAACATTTACAATTCTCCAGTCCTCTGGCACCACTCCCATATCTAAGGAGGATTGGAAGATTATGGCCAGCACCTCTGCAATTTCCACCCTTACTTCCCTCAGCAACTTAGGATGCATCCCATTCGGACCGGGTGACTTATCTACTTTAAGTACAGCTAACCTTTCTAGTACCTCCTCTTTATCAATTTTATGTCAACTCCTCTTTACTATGACATTGACAGCATCTTCTTCCTGGGTAAAGTCAGATGCAAAATAGTCATTTAGTACCACTTGACCCACCTCATTCCCCAGAACCAAAACAAGAAAAAAAGTTATTATTGAATCCACTTCCACCACCCTTTCAGGTAGTGCATTCCAGATCATAACAACTCTGTGTAAAAAAAAGTTTTCTCATGTCGCCTCTGGCACTTTTGCCAATCACTTTAAATCTGTGTCCTCTGGTTACCGACCCTTCTGCCACTGGAAACAGTTTCTCCTTATTTACTCCATCAAAACTGTTCATGATTTTGAACAAAAAAAAATTAAATTGCTTAATTTCAGTTCTTAACCAGTCTTTAGTATTGCATTTGATTTCTTCAGGATGTTTTAAATCTCTCTCTTTGGTCTTTACCACTGCTGCAGAATCCAAATGGCAGATAAAATTTCATATGTTCTCCATTATATTCCTTTAAGCTAGTTGTGAACAGATCCCTACAGGCTGAAGTGTTAACTCATCTGCTGATACCTTGGTGAGGGGGTGGGGGCATTTTAACCCCCAAAGATACCAATCTCTCCCTGAAGCCCCCAAGGATCCTGATCTCTCCGCGACTCCCCCATCCAACCCCCAAAGATACCAATCTCTCCCTGAAGCCCCCAAGGATCCTGATCTCTCCGCGACCCCCCCCCCCCCAATCCAACCCCTGACTTACCTTTGAGTGACCGTGAAGCTGTCGGATTGTCATAAAAACCCAACTGGCTCATTAATGTCCTTTAGGGAAGGAAATATGCCATCCTTACCCGGTCTGGCCTATATGTGACTCCAGTCCCACATCAACGTGGTTGACTCTTAACTGTCCTCTGAAGTGGTCAAGCAAGCCCCTCAGTTGTATTAAACTGTTTGCCATGATACAAACATGTGCCTATTCTGCCCAAGAAGGCCAACGCAATGTTGGCTTTTATTGCTAGGGGGATAGAATATAAAAACAGGGAGGTATTGCTGCAGTTATATAAGGTATTGGTGAGACCGCACCTGGAATACTGCATACAGTTTTGGTCTCCATACTTAAGAAAAGACATACTTGCTCTCGAGGCAGTACAAAGAAGGTTCACTCGGTTAATCCCGGGGATGAGGGGGCGGACATATGAGGAGAGGTTGAGTAGATTGGGACTCTACTCATTGGAGTTCAGAAGAATGAGAGGCGATCTTATTGAAACATATAAGATTGTGAAGGGGCTTGATCGGGTGGATGCGGTAAGGATGTTCCCAAGGATGGGTGAAACTAGAGCTAGGGGGCATAATCTTAGAATAAGGGGCTGCTCTTTCAAAACTGAGATGAGGAGAAACTTCTTCACTCAGAGGGTAGTAGGTCTGTGGAATTTGCTGCCCCAGGAAGCTGTGGAAGCTACATCATTAAATAAATTTAAAACAGAAATAGACAGTTTCCTAGAAGTAAAGGGAATTAAGGGTTATGGGGGGCGGGCAGGAAATTGGACATGAAGCTGAGTTCGGATCGGTCAAGGCCCTGTGGGTGGCGGAGCGGGCCCAGGGGCTGAGTGGCCGGGTCCTGCTCCTACTTCTTGTGTTCTTTAGATTTGAGGTTAGGATCAGATCAGCCATGATCTTATTGAATGGCGGAGCAGGCTCGAGGGGCCGATTGGCCTACTCCTGCTCCTATTTCTTATGTTCTTATGTTCCTCAATCAACTCTTGTGGTATGCCACAAAGAACGCTGCTTGTACAGAAATGGTGCAGTGAGACATCATCCAGTTAGTTTAAAGCCCACACGCAATTCGTGACCCCGTGTGATACAATATTCCATGTAGGAGTGGCAACAGAGAGGAAAAAATGGGTCAAGTGTTTAAAAAAAATCTTCTTTAAAAAGAAAAAGGCTTAGCACTGTCTTTTTCACTGCAGGTGTAAAATGGTCACACCATCTGTAGTGCTCAGTCAAAATAATTTCTTCCCTAGCTTCAAAAGCAGAATGCTGGCATCCCAATGCAAAGTGGCACCAGAAGCAGATGTAAATGGAGTTTCTAGTGTTTATTCAGCAACATAAGCTCGCACTCCATACTGCCAAATACAATAATTAAAACAGTGCCCTGAGGCATTTCAAAACACAGTATGCTGTTCATGCTGATTCATGTCTCAACAGATTTTGGACCAATGTTGGGTATATTTTTGAGACCTTCAAAATGAATATTGTTTAACAATGCTTCAAATTCTTGACTTATTATATGGGTTTTTAATTTTTCTCTGAACTTTCACAACTGCAGGATAATTCCCAATTATTTCATCACATGAATCATGTGGCACAATTATTCTGCAGCACTATCCCATTTGCAAATATTGCTGAGCCGTCACAGGCCTAGTCATAAAAGAAACACAGATGGTTGTTACTGAGTACAAGGCTGTAATTTTATCAATAGGGGGTTGAAGGACAGTGAAGTGCTCAAGCACTAGTTTATGGCATCATCTGTACACTTCAAAAATTCACTCCTAAAACGTGAATTATTCTATCTACTGGAGCTGGAAAGCAAAAAAAATTTGTAATTTACAAACTACTTCTTTATTCCTGAGATTTTAGAAAGACGAGGAGCCAGCTAGCTGAGGTAGGGTGGAAAGAGAAATTGACACACAGGACTTCAGAACAACAGTTAGAAGTTTTAATAAAAGATTGCAAAAGTGCAGAATAAATATATTCTATTAAAAAAGAAAGAAACTACTACTAGCAGTTTTAGGAAGGATAAATAAAGAGGTTACAAGCCGATTAAAATCAAGTAGGATCTTTGAGAGGAGAGGATTGTCAATTTGTAGACGATGATCAAAAAATGGCAGAGGTAATAACTATTTCAAATCAGTCTTTACTAAAAAGAAAGGATATGGGAGAGGATGAATTCTGAAGTGGTTGAGAACTAGATGAGTGATATTATGATGGATAAAGGGAAAATTTTTAGATAAAGTTAATTAAGCTTAAAGGAAGACAAAGTGCCATGGCCTGAAGGGATACACCCGATGATCCTGAGGGAGCTGAGGGAGGAAATTGCCCTAGAAATGATATTTTAGGGCTCTATTGAGTGTGGATATGTGCCGGAAGACTGGAGAGTGCCCATTGCGGTACCCATTTTTAATCCTGGTAATGACAAGCCAGTAGGCTTAACATCTGTGGCAGGAAAATGTTTAAAGCCTCAAATTAAGAGTAAATGTGCCATTTATCTTGATAGAGAGAAAAGAGTGAGAAGTAGCCAGTGCAGATTTCAAAATGAACAATCGTTTTGACATAGCTCATCGAATTCTTTGAGGTAACAGACATGGTGGATGGGAGAAATGCAGTGAATGTAGTGTACATGGGAGAAATGCAGTGAACGTAGTGTACATGGACTTTAGGGACACCTTTGAGAAGGTAGTATGTGGAAGATTACAAGAGAAAATGAAGGAGTATGAAATTAGAAGGATGATAGCAAACTGGAATAGCAGTAAAGGGCAGTTTTTTTTTTAAAAGAGTGGTTGAAAGTGGTTAGTCGTGTCTCAAAGGGTTCAGTTCTGGGGTCACTTCTGTTCACTGTGTATATCAATGACTTGGATTTAGGCCTAGAGGGAGTGGTGTTGAAATTTGCAGATGATATCAAAATGGGAAGTACAGTTAATTCTTTAGAAGACAAAAAGAAGCTGCAAAGAGATATTGATAAGATGGGGGAATGGGCCAAGAACTCATAGATGGAAATCAATGTCAGTAAGTGTGAGGTGATGCATTTTGGTTAAAAAAACAGCAGTAACTATACTCTGAATTAAAGTAGGCTCGGTACAGTGGAAGAGCAAAGGGATTTGGGGTACAGGTTCGCAGGACATTCAATGCTGCACCTTGTGTTGATAAGCCTGTAAAAAAAAGTAATAGAATTATAGGTTTTATCTAGCTCAATTGCTAAATTTAAATGTGAGATAGATAGCTTTTTGGCAACCAAAGGTATTAATGGATATGGGCCAAAGGCAGGTATATGGAGCTAGATCACAGATCAGCCATGATCTTATCAAATGGCGGAGCAGGCACGAGGGGCTGAATGGCCTACTCCTGTTCCTATGTTCCTATCTAAAAGGTATAGAACATAAAAGCTAAGAGGTAATGATGAGCCTATATAAGATCTTAATATGACCATGGTTAGAGTGCTATATGCAGTATTGAGCTCCACACTCAATGTTTCTTGCCAGATGAGCCACCTGGTTTAATCCCACTCATCTTTTGCGCCCCAAACCCTTCAATATTCTATTTTCAGGCAACTATCTAATTCCCTTTTTAAAGAATTTATGAACTCTGATTCAACAACAAGTTGTGGCACAGAATTCCACTCTGGATACTCTCTGTAAAGATTTTTTCCAACCCTCCCTTTTAGTTCTTTGTGATTATCTTAAATTTGCACCTTTTTGTTCCTGTCTCATTGATCAATGGAAACCATCTATCACTATTTACTTTATCATAAAGGCAGTAACATATCTTGGGAATTATGATGATGGCTATAAACCACTTTCATTGTTCACAATGTCACCTCAACCCCTCGATATGTTAATACTTTGGGACACACTCCATTTTGCATATTATTATATATTATATATAAAATCATCCAAAAAATTAATGAGCTTTGTTTAATGACTTTTCTAGCTTTTAAAATGTAACATCTAAAAAGGTTTTTGCATTTACCCTACTCTTTTTCTTATTTTCTTCTCTTCCTAGTTTAAGCTTCCTCTGTAACAAACAAGAGGGTAGACAGGTGATCCAGTGATCAGCCTGTGCCAATGTTGCTTTGTAATCTGCTAGAAAGTGCACAACAGAGGCCTTTGTTGACGTGTGAGATTTTCATTGGGGAGCTGCCCCATCTCTACTATGCATCTTCCTCCAAGCAGTCCCGCCAAAACAGTCATGTAGGAAATCATTGGGAACTGCCTTGGTGCGCAAACACATTACGCAACTATGCCACTCCTTACATAAAACAAAGAAACTTTTCAATTAACGGCCTTTTAAAAAATAAATGGCGAAGTAATTTGTTTTGACGTTGTACAATTCTGCTATCGTTCTCACACCGTTGAAAAAGAAACCCCATAGTATTATAGTAAGTACAGCACAGGAGGCCATTTGGCCCATCGTGCCTGTGCCAGCTCTTTGAAAGAGCTATCTAATTAGTCTCATTCCCCCGCTGTTTCCCCATAGCCCTGTAAATTTTTCCCCTTCAAGTATTTATCCACTTCCCTTTTGAAAGTTACTATTGAATCTGCTTCCACCACCCTTTCAGACAGTGCATTCCAGACCATTACAACTAGCTGTGTAAAAAATGACTGCCTTCTTGAACCGCTGCAGTCCGTGTGGTGAAGGTTCTCCCACAGTGCTGTTAGTGAGTTCCAGGATTTTGACCCAGTGACGATGAAGGAATGGCAATATATTTCCAAGTCGGGATGGTGTGTGACTTGGAGGGGAACGTGCAGGTGGTGTTGTTCCCATGTACCTGCTGCTCTTGTTCTTCTAGGTGGTAGGGGTCACGGGTTTGGGAGGTGCTGTCGAAGAAGCCTTGGCGAGTTGCTGCAGTGCATCCTGTGGATGGTACACACTGCAGCCACTGTCCGCCGGTGGTGAAGGGAGTGAGTGTTTAGGGTGGTGGATGGAGTGCCAATCAAGCGGGCTGGTTTGTCCTGGATGGTGTCGAGCTTCTTGAGTGTTGCTGGAGCTGCACTCATCCAGGCATGTGCAGAGTATTCCATCACACTTCTGACTTGTGCCTTGTAGATGGTGGAAAGGCTTTGGGGAGTCAGGAGGTGAGTCACTCGCCGCAGAATACCCAGCCTCTGACCTGCTCTTGTAGCCACAGTATTTATATGGCTGGTCCAGTTAAGTTTCTGGTCAATGGTGACCCCCAGGATGTTGATGGTGGGGGATTCGGCGATGGTAATGCCGTTGAATGTCAAGGGGAGGTGGTTAGACTCTATCTTGTTGGAGATGGTCATTGCCTGGCACTTGTCTGGCACGAATGTTACTTGCCACTTATCAGCCCAAGCCTGGATGTTGTCCAGGTCTTGCTGCATGCGGGCTCGGACTGCTTCATTATTTGAGGGGTTGCGAATGGAACTGAACACTGTGCAATCATCAGCAAACATCCCCATTTCTGACCTTATGATGGAGGGAAGGTCATTGATGAAGCAACTGAAGATGGATGGGCCGAGGCTGCTGCCCTGAGGAACTCCTGCAGCAATGCCCTGGGGCTGAGATGATTGGCCTCCAACAACCACTACCATCTTCCTTTGTGCTAGGTATGACTCCAGCCACTGGAGAGTTTTCCTCCTGATTCCCATTGACTTCAATTTTACTAGGGCTCCTTGGTGCCACACTCGGTCAAATGCTGCCTTGATGTCAAGGGCAGTCACTCTCACCTCACCTCTGGAATTCAGCTCTTTTGTCCATGTTTGGATCAAGGCTGTAATGAGGTCTGGAGCCAAGTGGTCCTGGTGGAACCCAAACTGAGCATCAGTGAGCAGGTTATTGGTGAGTAAGTGCCGCTCGATAGCGCTGTCGACAACACCTTCCATCACTTTGCTGATGATTGAGAGTAGACAGATGGGGCGGTAATTGGCCGGATTGGATTTGTCCTGCTTTTTGTGGACAGGACATACCTGGGCAATTTTCCACATTGTCGGGTAGATGCCAATGTTGTAGCTGTACTGGAACAGCTTGGCTCGAGGCGCAGCTAGTTCTGGAGCACAAGTCTTCAGCACTACAGCCGGGATGCTGTCGGGGCCCATAGCCTTTGTTGCATCCAGTGCACTCAGCTGTTTCTTGATATCACATGGAGTGAATCGAATTGGCTGAAGACTGGCTTCTGTGATGGTGGGGGTAGCGGGAGGAGGCCGAGATGGATCATCCACTTGGCAATTCTGGCTGAAGATGGTTTTTTTTTTATTCGTTCACGGGATGTGGGCGTCGCTGGCGAGGCCGGCATTTATTGCCCATCCCTAATTGCCCTCGAGAAGGTGGTGGTGAGCCGCCTTCTTGAACCGCTGCAGTCCGTGTGGTGACGGTTCTCCCACAGTGCTGTTAGGAAGGGAGTTCCAGGATTTTGACCCAGCGACAATGAAGGAACGGCGATATATTTCCAAGTCGGGATGGTGTGTGACTTGGAGGGGAACGTGCAGGTGGTGTTGTTCCCATGCAAACGCTTCAGCCTCGTCTTTTGCACTCACATGCTGGACTCCACCATCATTGAGGATGGGGATGTTTGCAGAGCCTCCTCCTCCCGTTAGTTGTTTAATTGTCCACCACCATTCACGACTGGATGTGGCAGGACTGCAGAGCTTTGATCTGATCCGTTGGTTGTGGAATCGCTTAGCTCTGTCTATAGCATGTTGCTTCCGCTGTTTAGCATGCATGTAGTCCTGAGTTGTAGCTTCACTAGGTTGGCACCTCATTTTTTGGTATGCCTGGTGCTGCTCCTGGCATGCTCTTCTACACTCCTCATTGAACCAGGGTTGATCCCCTGGCTTGTTGGTGATGGTAGAGTGAGGAATATGCCGGGCCATGAGGTTACAGAATGTGCTGGAATACAATTCTGCTGCTGCTGATGGCCCACAGCGCCTCATGGATGCTAGTTTTGAGCTGCTAGATCTGTTCTGAATCTATCCCATTTAGCACAGTGGTAGTGCCACACAACACGCTGGATGGTGTCCTCAGTGCGAAGACCGGACTTTGTCTCCATGAGGACTGTGCGGTGGTCACTCCTACCAATACTGTAATGGACAGATGCATTTGCGACAGATAGATTGGTGAGGACGAGATCAAGTAAGTTTTTCCCTCATGTTGGTTCGCTCACCACCTGCTGCAGGCCCAGTCTAGCAGCTATGTCCTTCAGGACTCGGCCAGCTTGGTCAGTAGTGGTGCTACCGAGCCACTCTTGGTGATGGACATTGAAGTCCCCACACCCAGAGTACATTCTGTGCCCTTGCTAACCTCAGTGCTTCCTCTGGCTCTCTTGCTGATCACTTTAAATTTGTGTCCTCTGGTTAACGACCCGTCTGCCACTGGAAACAGTTTCTCCTTGTTTACTCTGTCAAAACCATTCATGATTTTGAACACCTCTATCAAATCTCCCCTTAACCTTCTCTGTTCTAAGGAGAACAACCCCAGCTTCTCTAGTCTCTCCACATAACTGAAGTCCCTGGCACCATTCTAGTAAATCTCTTCTGCATTCTCTGTAAAGCCTTGACATCCTTCCTGAAGTGTGGTGCCCAGAATTAAACACAATACTCCAGCTGAGGCCTAACCGCTTTTATAAAGATTTAGCATAACTTCTTTGCTTTTGTACTCTATGCGTCTTAATAAAGCCCAGGATTCCATGTGTTTTTTTTAATGTCGATGGTAGCCATGATGTGGAGATGCCGGTGATGGACTGAGGCTGACAATTGTAAACAATTTTACAACACCAAGTTATAGTCCAACAATTTTATTTTTAATCCCACAAGTTTTCGGAGGCTTCCCCCTTCCTCAGGTGGTGTGGAAATTTCCACACCACCTGAGGAAGGGGGAAGCCTACATTTCCACACCACCTGAGGAAGGGGGAAGCCTCCGAAAGCTTGTGGGATTAAAAATAAAATTGTTGGACTATAACTTGGTGTTGTAAAATTGTTTACAATTTTTTTTTTAAAACAGCCTTCTCAACTTGTCCTGCCACCTTCAAAGATTTGTGTATGTGCACCCACAGGCCTCTCTGTTCCTGCACCCCCTTTAAAACGGTACCATTTAGTTTATATTGCCTCTCCTCATTCTTCCTACCAAAATGTATCACTTCACACTTTTCTGTGTTAAATTTCAACTGCCATGTATCTGCCCATTTCACCAGTCTGTCTATTTCCTCCTGAAGTCTGACTACATTTCCGAGTTTTGTGTCATCGGCAATCTTTGAAATTATACCCTCTATACCCAAGCCCAGGTTATTAATATATACCAAAAAGAGCAGTGGTCCTAATACTGACCCCTGGGGAACAGCACTGTATACTTCCCTTCGGTCTGAAAAACAACTGTTCACCACTACTCTGCTTTCTGTTCCCTAGCCAATTTTGTATCCACGCTGCCGCTGACCCTTGAATTCCATGGGCTTTAATTTTGTTAACAAGTCTTGTATGTGGTACTTTATCAAATGCCTTTTGTAAGTCCATATACACATCAGCCGCACTACCCACATCAACCCTCTCCGTTACTTCAACAAAGAACTCAATCAAGTTAGTCAAACACGATTTTCCTTTAACAAATCCACGCTGACTTTCATTTATGAGCCCATGCTTTTCCAAGTGCCAATTTATTTTGTCCCGGATTATTGTTCCTAAAAGTTTCCCCACCATCGGTGTTAGCCTGACTGGTCTATAATTGCCGGGTTTATCCCTCTCCCCTTTTTTGAACAGGGTTGTAACATTTGCAATCCTCCAGGCTCCGGCACCATCCCCATATCTAAGGAGGATTGGAAGATTGTGGCCAGAGCCTCTGCAATTTCCACCCTAACTTCTCTCAGTAACATAGGATGCATCCCATCTGGACCAGGTGACTTTTCTACTTGGAGTACTGCCACTCTTTTAAGTATTTCCTCTTTATCTATTTTTATCCCAGCCGATCCATGTACTATATTTTTTATTTGAAAATATGCCCATCCTACTTGTATTACTTGTTCTAAGTATTCTTAGCAGGTCCAAGGTAAACAATCAATTCCTGCTTTGAAGTTTTGATTACATGTAAAGTAACAGCTTTATTGCTTATCTACATTTTTATTTATGTAAGATCTGACACAAGTAATCATTATCTTCATTGAAATACATGAAGTGGATGATGAGATCACTTTATCTTTATAATTTAAAGTTACAAAAAAACCCACAATGTTCACAGCTTATTGTTTTAACTTTTAAAATGCTAGTCAAAGCATTTGCTAAGCATATACTGATCTGGTTAATTCAAAATTTTCCAGTTTTCACCATTCATGCCCAATTTCAAAATTTTATTCAAAATAACAATAATAATTTGGGAGCTACATAATTGTAAATAAGCAAAACAATTATGTAAACTAAAAGAAAAATAATGCTTTGATATAGGTTTGAGTTAGATTCCACTCAGTTCCTGATCTAAGTTGCTTTGAGAGAAGAATTCTTTCTCTCCGTAGTAGGAACAGAGCAGATCATAGAGGATCACATCTGGCCACCTCTTTTTGCCTCTCAAAGCAGGTAATGGGGGCACCAATAATGGCTTGGGAACTGGCCATACAATGCAGGCATTAGGCCAAGCAGACAAATATATAACACAATCAATAAAAATAACATGAACAGGAAAATTTACCCTCATAAATATAAAGGAAAAATAAGATTGTGCAACTGAATCAAGTAGCAGTGTGGCTGCACATGAAAAACATGTCAATGATTATCCAGATGGTCACTCATGGAATTCTTTTTTACCAATTTAAACTAAAAGTTCCACATAGTTATTTGCATTGCATTGAAATATGATAGATAAATGGGAAATATATTGATTCACTGGACTTATAACTTGGAATTCAAAAGGGTTTGTGGGTGATCTGTGGTACTTGGTTAATAAAAGCCCCCAGCATTAATCTCCATCCAGAATACTAAGTGCTTTAGTGGTTGTTTTAGAATGGTTGCATGATGTTTAATTACATCCTTATGCATCTATTCAAAATCTCTTGGTAGAAGACTGAATTGAATCCTCGCAGGATTGATTTCCTGTCAAACTGATGCATTAATAAGGCCATCAGGGATAGTGCGACAATGTGAACAACCAGATTAAACTATCGCTCAATTTACATTTATGAACTCAACTGGCACTCCCTGCTTAAAAATCAATTATTATTGGCACGCATGGCATAAATTCTAAAACCTACTTTGATCTGCTTGTAACTGTGCTGTCCTGCCTACTATTAAAAGTAGTCAATAATAATTAAGAATTCAATGACCTTTTCACCCTTACACTTTACTGCAGCTATAATTATTAACTGTAGTTCCTGGGATGACCTTCAAACCATAAGGAGAAAAGCCATTAATCAGATCAGGGATTTCCAATGAGCTGCAAAAAATGTTAATTTACAGAGGTTAAAAAAAAAATCAGAAACCAATAGCATTGTGCAATTATAGCTTCAAAATAGCCATCAATAGCAATATTTATACTATTTGATGTTCATAATTACCAGTAATGTTGTTAGTAAGCATACTAATATTAGACTAGTGCCTATTTTCTCTGCAGGTCGAGCTGCAACGCTCCATCCAATTCAAGGTTTTCCTTGCAGCAAATTATCCTCAAGAAAGTTTTCCTATGATGTCTTTCAGTCGTTAAAAAGTAAAACTTCTTTAAAGAAATTGGCATGCCCACTATCAGTCTGACAGCTGATTACTTTGGCAACTTAACAATCTTTTGAATTATGTGAGCTATTAATTGAATACTTGGATATATTAGATAAAGAGCACCTCACTGCAACATTCTCACGACTACAGGATCTGGAACTAAACATATTAACTGAAAGAAGATACCACAAATGTCTGCTTCTTTATTTTTTTTTAAGTACAATGAACCTCAAAAATAGGAAGAGATTCTCTGAGAAATATATGATCATGCATGTTTATTGTGAGAATCGTGGCTATTTTGTTATGTGCATTTAGCACATCATTTTTAGCCAGTAAGGTCGGGGAATAAGAAAAAGAATGAAAGTGAAGCAGAAGAGAAGCAAAGAAAATACAGCAGCAAGGAAACTGCACAATGCAAAATTGGAGAAGAAAACAAAACAGCAAAGAAAAATAGGTTATCAATTTCATATTGTAACCTTGGATGAAATTTTGCTGTACAAGCACACCATATTTTTAACATGTTTACACACATATATAGGGAGAAATGAATAATGTACAAGAAAAGTCTAGCTATGATACTTACGCACCATCAATGGCGAGCTACAACAGCAGTCCTTTCAGGAACACTAAATACCCAAACAAGTAAGTGTAAGGAGGAGCAGGAGTGCAGTTCATAGGCCCACAAAAAAAACTTCAGCCTGCTGCCGACCCGTCCGAGCACCCCCTCCTGCGAACAGGATTGCCTCTCTCCATCATAGGCTCCGACTGTCAGCTGGCTCAACATGGGAGCCGGCTGATATCCCGCCCTCCCACAACCGGCGAGCTGCAGCACGGTGCCCATTTGGTACCCACAGCTCGTCTCAAAATGGCTAGGGTCTCACACTGGCAACAAGCACACACCCTCTGCCACCCATCTGTTATCTGCCTGTAGTTAAACTCAGCCCTTGTATCATAGAAAATATGAGCAGGAGTAGGCCAAACGGCCCTTCAAACCTGCTCCGCCATTCAATATGATCATGACTGATCCTCTATCTCAATACTATATTCCTGCTCTCTCCTTATACCCCTTGATGCCTTCTGTGTCCAGAAATCTATCTATCTCCCTCTTAAATATATTCAGTGACTTGGCCTCCACAGCCTTCTGTGGTAGAGAATTCCACAGGTTCACCACCCTCTGAGTGAAGAAATTTCTCCTCATCTCAGTCCTAAATGTCCTACCCCGTTTCCTGAGACTGTGACCTCTCGTTCTGGAACCCTCCCTGCATCCAGTCTGTCTAGCCCTGTCAGAATTTTATACGTTTCAATGAGATCCCCTCTCATTCTTCTAAACTCGAGTGAATACAGGCCTGGTCGACCCAATCTCTCCTCATACGACATCCCAGGAATCAGTCTGGTGAATCTTCGCTGCACTCCCTCGATGGCAAGTATATCCTTTCTTAGGTAAGGAGACCAAAACTGCACATAATACTCCAGGTGTAGTATCACCAAGGCCCTGTAAAACTGCAGTAAGATATCCTTGCTCCTGTACTCAAATCCTCTTGCAATGAAGGCCAACATACCATTTGGCTTCCTAACTGCTTGCTGTACTTGCACGTTTGCTTTCAGTGAGTGGTGTACAAGGACACCCAGGTCCCTTTGTACATCAACATTTCCCAATCTATCACCATTTAAATAATACTCTGCCTTTCTGTTTTTCCTTCCGAAGTGGATAACTTCACATTTATCCAAATATACTGCATCGACCATGTATTTGCTCACTTACTCAAATTGTCTAAATCGCCTTGAAGCCTCTTTGCATCCTCCTCAGAACTCACGATCCCACCTAGTTTTGTGTCATCAGCAAACTTGGAAATATTACATTTGGTTCCCTCATCTAAATCATTGATATATATTGTGAATAGCTGGGGCCCAAGCATCGATCCCTGCGGTACCCCACTGGTCACCGCCTGCCACTCCGAAAAACGTCCATTTATTCCTACTGTCTGTTTCCTGTCTGTTAACCAATTTTCAATCCATGCCAGTATATTACCCCCAATCCCATGTGCTTTAATTTTGCATACTAATCTCTTATGTGGGACTTTATCAAAGGCTTTCTGAAAATCCAAATACACCACATCCACTGGTTCTCCCTAATCTCTTCTACCAGTTACATCCTCAAAAAACTCCAGTAGGTTTGTCAAACACGATTTCCCTTTCATAAATCCATGCTGACTTTGTGTAAGCGTCCTGTTTATCACATCCTTTATAATAATTTAATATCGTTCACAGCACTTCAGTGCAGCATTGAAAGAGTGCTACTTTATTGGCCATCTCGTGGATGAGACATTAAATTGATGTTCAAATAGGCATAAAAGATTCCATAGCATGATTCAAAGAAAAGCAGGGGTGTTATCCTGGTGCCCTAGCAACATTTATCCCTCAATCAACACCATCAAAAACAAATCAACTGGTCATTTGGCTAATTGCTATTTTTGGGATCTTGCTATGCACAGATTGGCTGCCACATTTGCCTACATAACAGTGATACACCTACAAAAGTAATTTATTGACTATTAAGTGCTTTGACATTTCCTGGGGATATGACAGGTGCACATTTTTCATCTAGTACATGTCAACAGCTAAAATAACAATCTATGAACTGTTTCAGTATCTGTGGTTTAGACTGATTTAAGCAGACTATGTGAAATAATAAAATATGTGCAAAAAGGCTTCTCAATGACACGACATCATTGATTTCTGTTTAAATCTGATGAACAGCAATGCAAACAATTAGTTAATTAGCTTAATCCTATATAATACCCACCCCAGAAGGTTGTGACATCAAGCTCCAGGGCCATCTGTCACAAAATATATCTTGACTATGTTTTAGGGAGCTGGAGAATGTTCAATAAGTGATTAATTGGACTGTCATATCTTCACATAGTTCCAAGAATTTACATTAAGGAGAGGTTGGAGAATGTTTAGAAGAACGACATTATCCAACTTTCCTAACTAGAATCACACTTCCTGTTTTCCAGTGACACAGTCCAAAAACCTGCAACAGTTAAGGCTCTAAAGTACAGTAATAACATCAACATTCTGGTTCTATTTCATAACTTAACTCTTCTAACACTGCTTGTGAATTTACTTGTCTCAACACTACCTGTTTCCAGGGATTGCTAATGACTATGCCTGTCAGCAGACATCTTCCTGGTTTTGATGTTTCCATCCCTGACATCAACTTGGTGAATCTACACTGAACAAGTTTTATAACTTTAATATCTTTTCTGTAATGGGGCACCACAAACTTTACACAGTACAATAGTCTAGATAGTGCTTTGTACAAATTTATCATTATTTCTTTACTCTTGTACTATCAGCCCCTATTTATAAAACTGAAAATATTACTAGCTTTTTTATGGCTTTAACTATGGGCAGTCACAATTTCAGGGAATTATGAAATTATTCTATGAAATTCATATTACCAGATATTATATAGTGGACAATGTGCATACAGTCCACTCTCTTAACAATATTGTCTTCCAGAGTCATCATCAGAAAAAAAAGAGTAATATATAGAAGATTATGTTGGAGAGTTTAAAATATATGGATTCTCCATTTGTGAGCGAGAAACAACGTGCAGCTTAATCAATGTTTTGGTATATTTTTTAAATAACCAAACAATTAGCTCTTATTTGCTATTTCAATCCTGGAACAAATATTTACTTTCCCAGCAATTCCTGAGAGTTGGGCTTACCAACACATATAAATTGTACCATTGTTCTGAGGACCAAGGAACATCCTCTTTGGTTCATCAAAATAGAGCCAGACATACAGGAAATAAAATCTTAATGCGCACCATCTTATTCTGGCTGAATGAATTGCACTTTAACACTCCTACTGGTCTTAATTTGGCTCTGCATTTTTCTACTTTCATGCTGTTACTGAATTGCTGCTTCATGCACTCTGCTGTTTTTAAATCCCGAAGTGTATAATCCTTTTTCCTTTACTTTGCAAAATTAGATTGTGGGAGTGCTGAAATTAAGTCGAGGTCACAATCACTCCTATTATAATGATCAGAAGAGAAGCTAAAGAATTGAAGTCCAAAAACACTCATGGAATAGCAATTATCTGAGGACTCATTGATCTCATGCAAAATTACTGCTGCAAGATCAACAAAACAGTACCTTTGGGATCTTAGGCATAAAACACATTCCATGAAATTAGATCTCAAGGACTGAGTCACCCCTGGAATATCACTCAGTAGGGCTATCAGGTATTTGCATATGCTAATGATAATACATTCACACAAGTACAAACTCATGCTCAGGGTGTTAATTTTTATGCTCAAAGGATATTTTTGGCCAACAAAATAATCTATAACTATGCAAAATGATTATGTTTTAATCTGATTGGAGTCAGTATCAAGTGATGATGCCAAATGATGTAGAAGTGAACCAGAATGAGCATTATCCTCTGAAGAGAGGAGACTACATCAGCAGCTCCATTTTATGCTACAATAGACATGAGCAGTGCCATAAGAGTGGTGCACGCAGACACATTCCCTCACGCTATAGCACACTGTCACATAATGACATACCAATCTAGATTGTAATCTCCCTTGTCTGATGCCTCAATAAGGGAGGTATCTGAAGTGGTTTGTAGGAAATCTAAGGTCAGTCAATTTTTTGACACACACACACACACAGAAAAATTCACTAGAAAAGGGAATAGTGCCAGAGGACTGACGGACAGCTAATGTTATTCCTATATTTTAAAAGGGAAATAGAACATGTCCAGGGAACAATAGACCAGTTAGCATAACGTTGGTGGTAGGAAAGATAATGGAATCTTTACTCAAAGATGTAACAGAAAGACATATAGAGAACGAAAATGTAACAGATAGTCATCACAGATTTCAGAAGGGAAAGTCATGCTTGACCAACCTGACTGAATTCTTTGAAGAAGTAACAGAAAGAGCAGACAAGGAGGCCATTTGGCTGGCATGGACACGATGGGCTGAATGGCCTCCTTCTGTGCCGTAACTTTCTATGATTCTATGATGTAATATATTTGGACTTTCAAAAGGCCTTCGATAACGTCCTGCATTGTAGACTCACAGCTAAGGTCAGAGCAGGTGGGAGTCAGGGAACAGGGGATAGAATATAAAAACAGGGAGTTATTGCTGCAGTTATATAAGGTATTGGTGAGACCGCACCTGGAATACTGCATACAGTTTTGGTCTCCATACTTAAGAAAAGACATACTTGCTCTCGAGGCAGTACAAAGAAGGTTCACTCGGTTAATCCCGGGGATGAGGGGGCGGACATATGAGGAGAGGTTGAGTAGATTGGGACTCTACTCATTGGAGTTCAGAAGAATGAGAGGCGATCTTATTGAAACATATAAGATTGTGAAGGGGCTTGATCGGGTGGATGCAGTAAGGATGTTCCCAAAGATGGGTGAAACTAGAGCTAGGGGGCATAATCTTAGAATAAGGGGCTGCTCTTTCAAAACTGAGATGAGGAGAAACTTCTTCACTCAGAGGGTAGTAGGTCTGTGGAATTTGCTGCCCCAGGAAGCTGTGGAAGCTACATCATTAAATAAATTTAAAACAGAAATAGACAGTTTCCTAGAAGTAAAGGGAATTAGGGGTTACGGGGAGCGGGCAGGAAATTGGACATGAATTTAGATTTGAGGTTAGGATCAGATCAGCCATGATCTTATTGAATGGCGGAGCAGGCTCGAGGGGCCGATTGGCCTACTCCTGCTGCTATTTCTTATGTTCTTATGTTAACAGGTAGCAGAATGTATAGCAAGTTGACTACAAAACAGAAAACAGAGAGTAGGGGTTAAGGGTTGCTACTCAGACTGGCAAAAGGTAGGAAGTGGTGTTCCACAGAGATCAGTGCTGGGACTACTGTTGTTCACAATTTACATTAACGGTTTGGATTCGGGAATCAGAAGTATAATTTCAAAATTTGCGGACGACCACCAGGTTGGGGGGTGTAGTTAATACAAAGGAAGAATGCGTCAAAATGCAGGAGGACATCAATAAACTTGCAGAATGGGCTTGTAATTGGCAAATGAATTTCAATATAGATAAGTGTGAGGTGGTGCATTTTGGTAGGAAGAATAAGTAGGCCACATATTGCTTGGATAATAAGAGTCTAAAGGGGATAGAGAAGCAAAGGGTATAGATACATAAATCCTAAAGGTAGCGGCACAGGTTAATAAGGCCATAAAAAAGGCAAATCAAGCACTCAGGTTCATTTCTACAGGGATAGGATTGAAAAGCAAAGGTTATGTTAAACTTGTATAGAACCTTTGTTCGACCACACTTGGAGTATGGGAAAATAGGAACAGGAGTAGGCCATTCAGCCCCTCGTGCCTGCTCCGCCATTTGATAAGATCATGGCTGATCTGTGATCTAGCTCCATATACCTGCCTTTGGCCCATATCCATTAATACCTTTGGTTGCCAAAAAGCTATCCATCTCACATTTAAATTTAGCAATTGAGCTAGTATCAATTGCCATTTGTGGAAGAGAGTTCCAAATTTCTACCACGCTTTGTGTGTAGAAATGTTTTCTAATCTCGCTCCTGAAAGGTCTGGCTCTAATTTTTAGACTGTGCCCCCTACTCCTAGAATCCCCAACCAGTGGAAATAGTTTCTCTCTATCCACCCTATCCGTTCCCCTTAATATCTTATAAACTTCGATCAGATCACTCCTTAACCTTCGAAACTCCAGAGAATACAACCCCAATTTGTGTAATCTCTCCTCATAACTTAACCCTTGAAGTCCGGGTATCATTCTAGTAAACCCACGCTGTACTCCCTCCAAGGCCAATATGTCCTTCCGAAGGTGCGGTGCCCAGAACTGCTCACAGTACTCCAGGTGCAGTCTAACCAGGGTTTTGTATAGCTGCAGCATCACTTCTGCCCCCTTGTACTCTAGCCCTCTAGATATAAAGGCCAGCATTCCATTAGCCTTATTGATTATTTTCTGCACCTGTTCATGACACTTCAATGATCTATGTACCTGAACCCCTAAGTCCCTTTGGACATCCACAGTTTTTAACTTTTTATCATTTGGAAAGTACCCTGTTCTATCCTTTTTTGATCCAAAGTGGATGACCTCACATTTGTCTACATTGAATTCTATCTGCCACAGTTTTGCCCATTCACCTAATCTATCAATATCCCTTTGTAATTTTATGTTTTCATCTACACTGCTTACAATGCCACCAATCTTTGTGTCATCGGCAAACTTAGATATGAGACTTTCTATGCCTTCATCTAAGTCGTTAATAAATATTGTGAATAATTAAGGCCCCAAGACAGATCCCTGCAGGACTCCACTTGTCACATCCTGCCAATGTGAATACTTACCCATTATCCCTGCTCTCTGTCGCCTTTCACTCAGCCAACTTCCTAACCAAGTCCGTACTTTTCCCTCGATTCCATGGGCTTCTATCTTAGCTAACAGTCTCTTATGTGGGACCTTATCAAATGCCTTCTGGAAGTCCATATAAATAACATCCATTGACATTCCCCTGTCCACTACTTTAGTCACCTCTTCAAAAAATTCAATCAGGTTTGTCAGGCACAACCTACCTTTCACAAATCCATGCTGGCTGTCTCTGATTAACTGAAAATTCTCGAGGTGTTCAGTCACCCTATCCTAATTTTAGACTCCAGCAATTTCCCCACAACAGATGTTAGGCTAACTGGTTTATAATTCCCTGGTTTCCCTCTCTCTCCTTTCTTAAAAAGCGGAGTGACATGTGCAATTTTCCAATCTAGAGGGACAGTTCCTGAATCTAGAGAACTTTGAAAGATTATAGTTAGGGCATCTGCAATCTGCTCACCTTTAAAACCCTGGGATGGAAACCATCTGGTCCTGGGGATTTGTCACTCTTTAGTTCTATTATTTTCTTCATTACTGTTGCTTTACTTATGTTCATTTTATCAAGTCCCTGTCCCAGATTCAATATTAGTTTTCTTGGGATTTCCGGCATGCTATCCTCTTTTTCTACTGTAAATACTGGCGCAAAGTAATTATTCAACATGTCCGCCATTTCCCCATTGTCAATGACAATAGCCCCACTTTCAGTTTTTAAGGGGCCATCACTGCTCCTGACCACCCTCTTTTTCCTAATATAACTATAAAAGTTCTTCATATTGGTTTTGATATCCCTTGCAAGTTTCTTTTCATACTCTCTTTTTGTAGCTCTTACTATCTGTTTTGTGATCCTTTGTTGATCTTTGTATCTTTCCCATTCGCCAGGATCTGTGCCATTTTTTGCCTTTTTGTATGCCCTTTCCTTATGTCTTATACTGTCCCTTACCTCTTTAGTTGTCCATGGCTGGTTTTTTTGGCAAGTAGAGTTCTTGCCCCTCAGGGGTATAAGCCGGTTCTGTATCTCGTTAAAATGTTTCTTTAAACATTTCCCAATGATCATCAGTCGTTTTACCCATTAACAGATTTGCCTAGTTTACTGTGGACAGTCTCTGTCTCTGTCTCATCCTATTGAAGTCGGCCTTACCCAAGTCTAGAATCTTAGCAGCTGATTCACTTTTTTCCCTTTCAAACACTACATTGAACTCGATCATGTTATGATCGCTATTGGATAGATGTTCACGCACAGTTAAGCTGTTAACTAAATCTGGTTCATTACTCATTACTAAATCTAGTATGGCTTGCCCCCTTGTTGCCTCTAGGACATACTGCTGTAGAAAACTATCCCGGACACACTCAAGAAATTCACTACCTTTCTGACAGTTGCTAGTCTGCTTTCCCCAATCTATCTGAAGGTTGAAGTCCCCTATTAAGACCACTATGACTTTGTTACACGCTTATCTAATCTCTGCATTTATACAATCTAGCACTTCAGAGCTGTTGCCAGGGATCCTATATACAACTCCCACTATAGTCTTAGATCCTTTCCTATTTCTCAATTCAACCCATAAGGTCTCTGTTGGCTGCTTACCTCTCGTTATATCCTCCTTTATCATTGAATTGATTTAATCTCTAATCACAAAGGCTACTCCTCCCCCTCTTCCATTTTCCCTATCTCTCCTGTTGACCTTATAACCCGTATATTTAGTTCCCAATCCTGACCATCCTGCAGCCATGTCCCAGTGATAGCTATCATGTCATACCCTCCAATTTGAATTTGAACCTGTAGTTCATTTAATTTATTCCTTATACTCCGTGCATTTGTATATAGAACTTTTAGTTGGGCCACACACCCTAGCCTGACCTTCAGCTTTGATGCTGGGTTAAGCGCCTTACGCCTTCTAGTTTTCACTTTATCTGTAGTGTCTAAAGTACTAAAGAGTATTGTGCACAGTTCTGGTCTCCATATTATAGAAAGGATATAGAGGCATTGGAGAGGGTGCAAAAAAGATTCACAAGTATGATACCAGAACTGAGAGGATATCCTTACCAGGAAAGGCTGAACAGGCTGGGGCTCTTCTCTCTAGAAAAGAGAAGGCTGAGGGGTGACCGGTTGAGGCCTTTAAGATAATGAAAGGGTATGATAGGGTAGAACATAGAGAAAATGTTTTCACTTGTGGGGGAGTCCAAAACTGGAGGTCATAAATATAAAATAGTTGCTACTAAATCCAATGGGGAATTCAGAAGAAACTTCTTTACCCAAAGAGTGGTAAGAATGTGAAACGCTCCACCACAAGGAGTAGTTGAGGCAAATAGCACAGATGCATTTAAGGGGAAGCTAGATAAGCACATGAGGGAGATAGAAGGCTATCTTGATAGGGTCAGATGATGTAGGGAGAGAGGAGGCTCGTGTGCAGCATAAATGCTGGCATTGGCCAGTTGAGCCGAATGGCCTTTTTCTGTGCTGTAGTTTTGATGTAACTCAATGTAAGAGGATACTGAAGAGGTTCGTTAGGATGATACCAAGGATGAGAGGCCAGAGAAATTGGGGCTCCTTTCAGTACAGGAGATAAGGTGAACGAGATGTAAAAGACATGTTTGAAATTAAGAAAGGTGAAATATAAGATGAACGGGAAAAAACTATTTCCATTGGTCAGTGAATCAGTAACTAGAGAACATATATTTACAATAATAACCAAAGGAATGAAAGGAGAGGTTAGAAGTTTTTTTTTTAATCCAGAAGTTTGTTAGGACATGGAATATCCTACTAAAACAGTGGTGGAAGCAGAGCCCGTAATAGCTTTTGAAAGAGAAGTGGAGAAATATTTGAAAAAGAAAAAATTAGAGGGGATAGGACTATTTGGATAACTTTTTCAGATGGGCTAAATAGCCTCCTACTGTGCTGTAAAATTCTATGATTCTGTGAGGAACAAAGATCTGGGAAGGGAGAAATAAAAATACTAAGTTGTAAATATTATTATACTGCTTTAGATTAAAAAGAAAATCCTGAAAACAAGCATGTGAGTGAAAACATAAAGAAAGGTGTGGAAATAGTTTTGTTGTTCCTATACATGTTTTGTTTATGCTTTTACAAGGAAAAGTATGATGTACAACAGCACTGCGACATTCACTTCAATTAAATGGATTAAGTCTCAGGTCCATGTCACATTCTGTTTCAGGAATGTGCAATAAACAAGCAAAATAACAATTTTAAATCCGTCACTGCTGACCGAATCATTTTTATGGCTACTCTAATACACTTTCAGCATTCTCAGTGAGAGCTCCAATTACTCTCAAATGGAGTGAGTTTCATTACCTCGGCAACAATTGGACCCTTGTGTAGCAGATCCAAATTATTGAAGAGTTTGTTATTAAATTAATTTTCACAAATATTTTTCAGATAAAAATAAGGGATCAAAGAAAAATGCCACTTGGAGATATTTGGCTCATAACAGTATAAACAGAATTCATTATGAAAACACATGTATTGTTAATGAGTTACAGTTAGCACCACTAGTGGCATTTGGATTCTATTGCATTAGTGCAATTGACTAACTCATCAGAAATATACAAATGAGCAATCTATCAGGTCAGCCCACTCAGAGTGTCAATCTCTTACTATGTATTCGCTATGCATCCTCTCTGCAGAAATCAGCTTTGCTCATTGGGAGAAAAATATATTGGAATCACAGGGCATGACTCCTCCATCTTGAATTTAGTAAAATCAATAATGTTCATAGAATCATAGAAAATAGGAACAAGAGTAGGCCATTCGGCGTTTCGGGCCTGCTCCGCCATTCAAAATAATCATGGCTGATCGTCTAACTCTTTACCCTGTTCCCGCTTTTTCCCCATATCCCTTGATCCCTTTAGCATTAAGAAATATATCTATCTCCTTCTTGAATATATTTAATGACTTGGCCTCCACTGCCTTCTGTGGTTTAGCATTCCACAGGTTCACTACCCTCTAAGTGAAGAAATCTCTCCTCGTCTCAATTCTAAATGGCGTACCCCCTATCCTGAGACTGTGACCCCTGGTTCTGGACTCCCCATCCATCGGGATCATCCTCCCTGCATCTAGTCTGTCTAATCCTGTTAGAATTTTATATGTTTCAATGAGATCACCTCTCATTCTTCTAAACTCCAGTGAACATAGGCCTAGTCGACCCAATCTCTCCTCATACGTCAGACCTGCCATCCCAGGAATCAGTCTGGTAAACCTTTGTTGCAATCCCTCCATGGCAAGAACATCCTTCCTCAGATAAGGAGACCAAAACTACACACAATACTCCAGATGTGGTCTCACCAAGGCCCTGTATAACTGCAGTAAGACATCCCTGTTCCTGTACTCAAATCCTCTTGCAATGAACGCCAACATACCATTCGCCTTCCTAACTGCTTGCTGCACCTGAATGCTCGCTTTCAGCGACTGGTGTACAAGGACACCCAGGTCTTGTTGCACCTCCCCTTTTCCCAATCTATCACCATTCAGATAATAATCTGTCTTTCTGTTTTTACAACCAAAGTGGATAACCTCACATTTATCCACATTATACTGCATCTGCCATGTTCTTGCCCACTCACCCATCTTGTCTAAATCACATGGGAGCCTCTTTGCATCCTCCTCACAGCTCACATTCCACCCCAGCTTTGTGTCATCTGCAAATTTGGAAATGTTACATTTAGTTCCCTCATCCAAATCATTGATATATATTGTGAATAGCTGGGGCCCAAGCACTGATCCCTGCGGTACCCCATTAGTCACTGCCTGCCACCCGGAAAAAGACCCGTTTATTCCTACTCTCTGTTTCCTGGCTGTCAACCAATTCTCAATCCATGCCAGTATATTCCCCCCAATCCCAGGTGCTTTAATTTTGCACACTAACCTCTTGTGTGGGACCTTATCAAAAGCCTTCTGAAAATCCAAGTACACCACATCCACTGGTTCTACCCTATCTATTCTACTAGTTACATCCTCAAAAAACTCCAGTAGATTTGTTAAGCATGATTTCCCTTTCATAAACCCATGCTGACTTTGTCCAATCCCGTTAATGCCTTCCAAGTGTTCTGTTATCACATCCTTTATAATAGACCTTTATAATGTTATAGAGAAGTTAAAAGGCAGCAACTTTTTATTTTGTTTTCAGTGCTTCATTCATGATCAATTTGGTGCAACCTTCAATACACTGTAAACAAGCTTATAAAATCAGTGTATACTCAAAGAAAATACACAAAGACACCATAACTCAACCTACAAAATACCACAGACCAATTCTTATGCACATAAATGGAAAAAGTTCTGTGTGGATTACAAAAATGGTACATCATGATTTATGTTGATTTTTAAAAAAAGTATTGTGAGCAGGTGTAAAGAGTTGGCTACAGCCTTATTGCCCAGTTATGCTCAAGCAGACAACCTAAATTTGCATAGAAAGGCTGTTTGTGCCTTTATAAATTTAGAAACGTTGCATGCAGTGACTACCTCGGACCAGGTAATGTGACCCATTCAATAAAAGTATACCAGACACATTTTTAAAATAGTTCAGTGAAAATTGGAGAGAAGCTACCTCTCTCATATACATCTCAGCAAATGAGAATATGGTCATATATTTTCATGCTCTTGATCAAAGACTGGACAAGATAACTTCAACAGAACTTACTGTATCTCAGAAAAAGTGAAGTAACTAGTTATAATTAGAATCAAAACAGCACTCACTTTTAGATCCCCTTGAATTACTAGTAGAAACTGGTTCATGGACCAAGAAGAAAGAAATTGGAAACCTTTTGTCATTAGCCAATGGGATGAAGTCTGCATTGTTGCGATACAATGACTCATTGTTCGCACCGAGATGGATGGTACTACCAGTTTACGAACCACTCCAGTACTGGTACCTGCAATAAGGAACACACCAAGCTCATTTGCAAGAATATAAGCATGTAATGAGAAAAAAAATTCAGTCTTTTAAGCCTCTGCCTTCCACAGCCAATATATAATCTCCATTATCATGGATTCTATCGCAACAATTTAATCTCTGTATATTAATATTGTATATTAATCATATATTTGCATGTCTATTTAATTAAGCTTATATAGGAGGTATTATCTGATTAGGAAACAATCTACAAGCAATCTTCTAAGTTAATCAGAAAGTCTCATGAGACATTATTTCATGTGATTTTGGAAAAACAGCTTGTATGATTTCCCAAAATCAATGGTTTAATAATAGTTTAATACTAATTTAATATAGTTTAAAAGTTGGAGTTTATAAGAGCTGGAATTCTATCAAAATTCTGTTGCATGATCAGGCAGATGGCTCCATTTTGCTGCTAGCATTAGTTGGGGTTGACTTTCAACTGCTGGCTGCCTGTTTCCTGCCTGAAAAGTGGGTGAGCGACAGTTGAAAGTCTGGTGGGGATCGTGTGCACCCAATTTGTCCGCCCGAATCAATGGTCAGGCAGGCCTTTAAATGAGTGCCCAAAACAAGCAGGAGACTGCTTAAGATTATGCAAGTTGGAATCTTATGTCTGCTGTAAGGCGTTGATGGCAACTTTCAAGGAGAAATGGGCAAAGCATTTCTCCAAGCTTTGAGAGGCTTAGCTGTTGGTATTAAAAGGATCACTGGAGGCTTTTCCCTAAAGGTAAGTTTTTAAAAATATTTTTGTGGGCCAGTAAGTGGAGTGCTCCTCCGGGTCCCACAAATATCTTTTCAACTGATGCCAACTTGTTCTCAATGCTCCTCCCCCACCCCCCACCCCCAACCAAACAGGCGTTACCTGACGCCCAGCTGAGTGCAGTAGTTGGCCGAATTTCCTCCCGATAAAAACCAGTGAGCTGGAACGGGGTGCCCATTTGCCGCCCGCAACTCACTGAGAAAATATTAATGAGGCCTAAACCTGAAAGTTATTTGGGACTCCCATCCGCCTTGTTGAGCAGGCGCAGTGGACGTACCGCTGATATCACAACCATTTGCAGCCCAAACCAAAAGTCTCCCCCATTATGTTAACAGTATAATCATAAGAATATGAAACTAAATGCATTTGTTATGTCAGAAAACAGGGCTAGGTCTTATGAAAGTAAAACTATATACATGTGGAACCTACCTGAGGAATCCACAATAGTGCAGGCTCCAATAGGAGGAGAGCAGTGCTGCTGGGAGTCAATCCAGTGGGCTACTGGTGACAAAATCTGTGGCACTGTCTGAGATTTTTTTCCCCGAAATTATATATAAACTTGCAAATCAACTGCTTTTACCAGTGAGAGAAATTAAAAGATGGAGCTCCCAGGATAATATTGGGAATTGGGCTGAACACACCCACGCTAACCATTGCACAGCCCACTACTTGTTATTAGCAAATCTTATAATATTGCAAGAAGTTATAAACATCTGGTTCTGTAAGTAAAATTGTTGATGAATACCATAAACACAAGGGCCTAGAAATTGGATTGGACAGTGGCTGTTTTTCAAGTGAAAAACGGGTGTTGAATGGTCCAATATGGCGTCCTGCGCGTGCACTCATTCTGCACCAGCTATGTGCCACACTCAATATAGGTTAGAGCGCCCTGTAGTTGTCCAAGGTACCTACCTTAAACAGGCATTAGGCCTATTAACGAAGCAAATCAGAGGCCTAATGTCTATTAAAGGCTTCTTCGTGAAATTGGTTGGCGCCTGAGTGCTCCTTCTGGGCTGCTGCTGGCCACCACTCGCCCACCGATCTCCTCGCTCCCGAGCTCACTGTTACTCTGGTGTCAGCATCTCCCGAGCTGATTTCCATCTTCTGCACGACCGGTGTCCTGCCTCTTGGGGCACAACTAGCAGCCCCAGAATGCCAGTCACGTCCTGATGACGCATGACAGTGTTGCCCATCAGTTTTGGCGCAGTGGTTCATGTTAGCCGCCAGATTCACAGTTTGCAGTGGGTCGCAGTGCCACCAATGTCTAGGCCCAAGAGACTAACAACAAACTCCACTTTCTCAGACAAAGCTCCTTCCTTTTATCATCACCTTTTCTTTCTTACATCCAAGCCAGTTTTCAATCCAGGCTACAAATTTGGAAACATTCCAAAATTCTTAACCTTTCTTAAAAATCTTGTATGTGGAACTTAATTAGTTGCCTGGCTAGAAATTTTTTGCCAGATTTGCTTTCTGTTGCTCATAAACACACTCAGTAATAATTACAGAACAAAGAGAGAGAGAAAGGGGGGAAAATGATACAAAGGATTATCTCTGTGCCAGCCTGCCTTCCTACAGATAGGGAGATGTCAAAAATGTTATCAGTAACGATGATAAGGTTACTTTAATATGTAATATATATTTAAATATGTTGCATGTTGAAGTGTGTGAAAACATAAATATTATGTTTTTAAGTATTATTTAAACATTGTAGGCACTGGAATAATTTATTTTTATTTTCAATCCAATAAAGTAGATCATCGAATTATTCTTTATTGTGGACAGTGCCAACCGTACTTATGCTATAAAAGATAATTATGTACAGTTACTATTGTATACCCTAGTAATCAATAATAGATTAGAGAATATTGATTTCCTGGTTGTAATTATATATAAACATTGGATGGCTGTCAGTGATTTTAAGGCTGTAATTCTGTTGAGAAGTTAATAATATTAGAATTTTTAGGAACAGAAAATGGCCATTAGACTCACACAAGCCTGAGTTCAGATCATTTCATAAGCTACCCAGCTAAACTGTAAGATTGAATTATTCTGTGATTCACTGAGAATATCTACTGTCATTATATGGAGACTAGTTGTTTTTCCCCTTTAAATAAAAAATATTGCATTTTCAACAGAAAATAGTTCTGTTATTCCTAACTTGAATAATGGTGCAATCCTTCCAGAACTTGCTACTATATATGATCATTGTATGACAATGATTATTGAGTTCAGAGTATAAAGAACGAAAGGAAGCTGCTGTAACCATTTAGAGTGCATTAATCTGGGCAAACACACCAGCACTGCACTGTTGGTGGTGCCGTCCTTCGAATGAGACATTAAACCAAAGCCCCATCTGCCTATTCAGATCCTATGAAAAGAAGATCAGGGAGTTCTTGCACTGTCCAGGCCAATATTCCTTCCTCGACCAATACCACCAAAAAACAGATTTACTGGTCATTCGTCTTGCAGCTTCTTGTTTGCCATATTTACCTACATAATAGCAGTGACTGCACTCCAAAGTAAAAATTCATGGGACATTTCTGGGATGTGATGAGGTGCTATATAAATGCAACTCTTTCTTCTTTCTAAAATGTAAAGACCTGCTCCTTCCCTACTTCCTGTTTATCATTCAGCTATATCTGTGCTTGGCTTTCTCACTGTGCTTGCCGACTGTATTTGTAGGAGGTCACCGTCTTTGCTTTCCAAGTTACCTCAAAGTTGATGGGTTCATGCTTTAAATGTTTTATACAAAAAAATACAAATGATCTTAACTGTTTCTAATAATAGTTACTCTGTAGAAGAAAACCTGTAGTGGGTCAGGAAAACTCTTTATATAGTTTCTAAAAAACAATTTAAAAACACAGTACTGCACTGTCTCTAAGGAAATCTCTTACAAACTTCTTTCCAAATTCTCTCAGTGGAGATGTGCATCCCTCCCTGACTTCCACACTCCTACATGCACCACTTTTTCAGTACTCAAAGTGTGTCTGACAATGGGCAATTCCATTAGAGATCAACTAGTTGATTTAAAAAGCAGGTATCCACAGAAAATCTCCCATTTTTCAAAAAAAGTCTACCACTCTTTTGATTCTCCTGTATTACTCATTCCATAGCTGACAGGTGGACAGGTGACTTACACCGATGCCCCTGTTAACACCACTCTGCTACATGATACTAGGCTGTGGATGACTGTGGCCAGGATTGCATTCCCCTCTCTTTACCATTTATTGAGAAACCAAGATGAAGGGCCAAGTCCTATAATGCAAGTACCATCAAGGCTGGAAAAAATGGAAGAGAAAATGAGCTAAATCAGGAAATAGTGATTAAATGATACTAAGCTTTGTAAAACAAAACTCCCTCTTATTCCATTTTTATATGGGAAATGTTGCCATTACTTTTTAACATGAACTTTAACATGTCAATTTAAATTTAAACAAATAATAATTAAAAATTATGCCGCTGTGATGGAATGTTTTAGGATACAAATGGAAGATACCACGAATATTTCATGACTAAATAATCAGATTCATATTCACAAACTTTCTCTATTCCAGTAACTAATCGAAGGATTTACAGTGTTCACTTCCATCTGCTGAATTACCAATTGCAGCTTTGCCACCTCAGACATGTTAAGTGTACTCCAGGTTGTTCCATACAGGGAAGGACAACACAGAGAGGAAATTTCAAGATTCCTTTTTGTCAAAGCAGAAATCTTCGTGATATCATACTGTGTACTTTAACTTTACACCGGTGACTTATTCATTGTGGTACTAGTGTCTTTGAACTGAGGATCTCTGAGCGAAATGGGTTTATCTCTGGTTTCTGTGGCAATTTAGTATTTCTGTCCGAGTTCATTAAGGTCCAATGCAGATCCTAAAGTAAACAGTTACATGCAGAATAGGGATGGCAGGGAATGTTAGTGCACCCTGGTTGCAAATAAAATAGGTTCAATCTCCATTCTACTCAATTCCTGATCTGAGCTATGTCAATTGAAGAGGTACTGAGTGGGCACTGCAGTGACTCCCTGAACAGGACAGTTACACTGGACAATTGCCAGATTAGACAGGGCTTGATGGCCGGCGCGGACACGATGGGCCGAAGGGCCTCTATCCGTGCTGTATAACTCTATGACTCTATGACTCTGATAACAGGAGGTATTGCTGTTGGTTTGGCAGTACACCATCTATATACTCTGTCAACAGCAGAGGAGTCAAGACCAAGCAAACCAAAGATGGAGGATAAATTTATCCAAAGAATTAGATTTAAAAAAAAAGTAATATGCAAGGGCCCCAATTTAAAAAAAGTAATGTCCAAGGGCCTCAATTGTAGCCCTACCACCACCCCCCCATTATCCTGACTGAGATCAGTTAATTCAGTCTCAATACACTGTACCACAGCATTCTGAGATTGGGTTTTCAATCACAATCCTCTATCTAGCAAATTACTGATCACAGCATGACCATCTCAAAGACATTGTAATGGTACTCCACATATTCCCACAAAGAGGGATGAAGACCAAAGAAACAATCAATCCAGGCTATGCTAGCATAGTTCATAATAGTTGTGTGTAGAGGAGCATTAGTAGAAACTACCAAATAGGAGGGTTGCCCAGCCACTCCTTTCCGGGGGCATTTATAGTTGTGATTCTGTGTTTGCACATTTGGTTTGTTTTCACTTGACTTGATTTGTTCCATTCTCCAATCCACAAATTCTGTGTTGATGTGTAGTGAAGTGATTTGAATGTGACCAATGCTTAAAGTAAATGAATAAACTAAATAAAAGTCAGAAAATGTTCTCAACAAAATGGACATTAATGCCATGGTCCAAATTAACTGTCCTGTTAGGAACAGGTCATATTTGAATAACATTGGCTTGGATTACAAGTTAATGAAGGTCCCATGAACCCCAATTAATTTCTAGTGTTCTACATATGATAATACAGATGCTATAGCTACAGATGCATTCCATGAGTATTCTCCATGCCGAACAACATCGTCCTCGCTGAAAAGTAATAGCGCCGGATTTTGTTGTGAGTGGCGAATTGGAACGGTGCCAGCTGTTCGTTAGACTTGCACTTGCCCATAGACTTTATATGAGCTTCTGCACGGCAAGTTCCTGTAAATTAGAGGCATAAAGTTGATACTTATCCACAACTCTATGTCCAACGGCATCAGGCAATAGAAAAGTACCCTCTGACACCAGTAGCTGATAAATAAATCAAACTCTGGCTAAAACAGAGGGTGTAAATGTGTTACAAAAGTAAACATTCATAGCACAGATCGGATTAAACAAAAACAGAAGAAAAGCTACACACAAGAATCTGTGTGCTTCAATTTACCTCATGAGCATTTCCTAATTCACTTCGTAGAAATTACTGGGTTAATGCCATCACTAAAACAGCAGACAGGAATTTGATACAAACACTTTAAGTGTTCATACAATAACACCAATTACAGTAATTTCTACCTTTAAAATATTTAAAGGAAACCCATTATCATTAAGAGCTTTGTCATTACACCAGAAGCAACTGGAAGAATTACAGGACAGTATAATCAATTACCTACAGGGCTTTGAAAAAAAGACGATGAAATTATAGAATCATAGAAGTTTACAACATGGAAACAGGCCCTTCAGCCCAACATGTCCATGTCACCCAGTTTATACCACTAAGCTAGTCCCAATTGCCTACACTTGGCCCATATCCCTCTATACCCATCTTACCCATGTAACTGTCCAAATGCTTTTTAAAAGACAAAATTGTACCCGCCTCTACTACTGCCTCTGGCAGCTCGTTCCAGACACTCACCACCCTTTAAGTGAAAAAATTGCCCCTCTGGACCCTTTTGTATCTCTCCCCTCTCACCTTAAATCTATGTCCCCTCGTTATAGACTCCCCTACCTTTGGGAAAAGATTTTGACTATCTACCTTATCTATGCCCCTCATTATTTTATGGACTTCTATAAGATCACCCCATAACCTCCTACTCTCCAGGGAAAAAAGTCTCAGTCTATCCAACCTCTCCCTATAAGTCAAACCATCAAGTCCCGGTAGCATCCTAGTAAATCTTTTCTGCACTCTTTCTAGTTTAATAATATCCTTTCTATAATAGGGTGACCAGAACTGTACACAGTATTCCAAGTGTGGCCTTACTAATGTCTTGTACAACTTCAACAAGACATCCCAACTCCTGTATTCAATGTTCTGACCAATGAAACCAAGCATGCTGAATGCCTTCTTCACCACCCTATCCACCTGTGACTCCACTTTCAAGGAGCTATGAACCTGAACTCCTAGATCTCTTTGTTCTATAACTCTCCCTAACGCCCTACCTTTAATGGAGTAGGTCCTGGCCCGATTCGATCTACCAAAATGCATCACCTCACATTTATCTAAATTAAACTCCATCTGCCATTCATCGGCCCACTGGCCCAATTTATCAAGATCCCGTTGCAATCCTAGATAACCTTCTTCACTGTCCACAATGCCACCAATCTTGGTGTCATCTGCAAACTTACTAACCATGCCTCCTAAATTCTCATCCAAATCATTAATATAAATAACAAATAACAGCGGACCCAGCACCGATCCGAGGCACACCGCTGGTCACAGGCCTCTAGTTTGAAAAACAACCCTCTACAACCACCCTCTGTCTTCTGTCGTCAAGCCAATTTTGTATCCAATTGGCTACCTCACCTTGGATCCCGTGAGATTTTACCTTATGTAACAACCTACCATGCGGTACCTTGTCAAAGGCTTTGCTAAAGTCCATGGAGACCACGTCTACTGCACAGCCCTCATCTATCTTCTTGGTTACCCCTTCAAAAAACTCAATCAAATTCGTGAGACATGATTTTCCTCACACAAAACCATGCTGACTGTTCCTAATCAGTCCCTGCCTCTCCAAATGCCTGTAGATCCTGTCTCTCAGAATACCCTCTAACAACTTACCCACTACAGATGTCAGGCTCACCAGTCTGTAGTTCCCAGGCTTTTCCCTGCCGCCCTTCTTAAACAAAGGCACAACATTTGCTACCCTCCAATCTTCAGGCACCTCACCTGTAGCTGTCGATGATTCAAATATCTCTGCTAGGGGACCCGCAATTTCCTCCCTAACCTTCCATAACGTCCTGGGATACATTTCATCAGGTCCCGGAGATTTATCTACCTTGATGCGCGTTAAGACTTCCAGCACCTCCCTCTCTGTCATATGTACACTCCTCAAGACATCACTATTTATTTCCCCAAGTTCCCTAACATCCATGCCTTTCTCAACCGTAAATACCGATGTGAAATGTTCATTTAGGATCTCACCCATCTCTTGTGGTTCCGCACATAGATGACCTTGTTGATCCTTAAGAGGCCCTCCTCTCTCCCTTTTACTCTTTTGCCCTTTATGTATTTGTAGAAGCTCTTTGGATTCTCCTTTGCCTTATCTGCCAAAGCAATCTCATGTCCCCTTTTTGCCCTCCTGATTTCTCTCTTAACTTTACTCCAGCAATCTCTATACTCTTCAAGGGATCCACTTGATCCCAGCTGCCTATGCATGTCATATGCCTCCTTCTTCTTTTTGACTAGTGCCTCAATCTCCCGAGTCATCCAAGGTTCCCTACTTCTACCAGCCTTGCCCTTCACTTTATAAGGAATGTGCTTACCCTGAACCCTGGTTAACACACTTTTGAAAGCCTCCCACTTACCAGACGTCCCTTTGCCTGCCAACAGACTCTCCCAATCAACTTCTGAAAGTTCCTGTCTAATACCATCAAAATTGGCCTTTCCCCAATTTAGAATTTTAACTTTTGGGCCAGACCTATCATTCTCCATAGCTATCATAAAACTAATGGAATTATGATCACTGGTCCCAAAGTGATCCCTCACTAACACTTCTGTCACCTGCCCTTCCTTATTTCCCAAGAGGAGGTCAAGTTTTGCCCCCTCTCTCGTCGGGCCATCCACATACTGAATGAGAAATTCCTCCTGAATACACTCAACAAATTTCTCTCCATCCAAGCCCCTAATGCTATGGCTGTCCCAGTCAATGTTGGGAAAGTTAAAGTCCCCTACTATTACCACCCTATTTTTCTTGCAGCTGTCTGTAATCTCCTTACATATTTGCTCCTCAATACTATTTGGGGGTCTGTGGTACAATCCTATCAAAGTGATCTCTCCCTTCTTATTTTTCAGTTCTACCCATATAGACTCAGTGGGCGAATCCTCGGATATATCCCCTCTCACTACTGCCGTGATGTTCTCCCTAATCAAGAACGCAACGCCCCCTCCTCTCTTACCTCCTGCTCTATCTTTCCTATAGCATCTGCACCCTGGAACATTGAGCTGCCAGTCCTGCCCCTCCCTTAGCCATGTTTCAGTAATAGCTATAACATCCCAGTCCCATGTACCCATCCATGCCCTGAGTTCATCTGCCTTGCCCATCAGACTTCTTGCATTGAAATAAATGCAGTTTAATCTAGACTTCCCTGGGTCTTTGCCCTGCTTTCTCAGACCATCTGTCCGGTCATGTTTTGTACACTCTCCCTTACTGCCTTTTGTTTCTGTCACCACTTTACTTCCCACTGACTTCCTGCATCGGTTCCCATCCCATCAACTTCTTTTCTAATGGTCAGAGCAAATATTTCACCATGAAACACACTAACATTAAATCAGAATACATACAAGTTCTAATAATAATTTAAATAACTACTTTAAAAAGAACTATTAAAATTTTGATTTGTTTTCATCCTAAAGACATTTCAACTCTGCAGACTCTTTTTCACCAGTGTGAAAACCCAGTACCCAAAATCAGCAAAATTATATTTTTTCAGTAAAGTACAAAAATCCTGTTAAATGTGTCCATTTTTGAAAATAGAACCTCAGCTGAAACTTCATCAGTCCATTCTGGGACAGGACAGAACATGCTTGGGCAGGTACACATTTATTTTAACCATCTCCTGTTCTTCATTTAAGCATTTTAACAGGTCATTCTACTTCCTCTCTCTCATGTGTGTGTTGTTTTTTTCCCCTCCCTTTCCCTTTTGTTCTATTCCTTTATAAATGGTGTTAATTTGTCTGTTGTCTCCACAGATGCTGAATGACCTGCCGGTGAGCATTCCCTCAGTGCTGCACATGAATTTCAACCTAGATTATGTGCTCAAATGTAGTATCAGTTTGGCTCAAGTGGTAGTACACATCACAAAGTTATGGGTTCAAACCCCACTGCCTCATTTGCCTGCATAAAAACAGTGACGGCACTTCAAAAGTAATCTACTGGTTCCATAAGGTGCTATATAAATGCAAGTTCATTCTTTGAATCCATAACCTCCTTTACATTACACTGTGTCAGCTTGGCTCAGTTGGTAACACTCTTGCCTCTGGGTTAGAAATTTGTGCACATCAGTCCAACAACAAGGTTTGAATGCACATCGGCTAATTCAACAGTGCAGTATGGAGAGAATGCTGGATTGTCATTAGGAGTGCTCCGCAGTGCACAAGGAAAGTCTGGGCCTCTACTGCCCCGGGCTTCCCACCCCACCACTCTGCCCACCCACTAAACTGCCTGTTCCCCAAATTTGTGACGTACATTGGTGCCACCTGGCTGCCTTAGTGTCGTGCGAATTTGACCTGTCCGAAGCAGGCTGCTGTGATGTAAATGAGGCCCGGAGATTAAAATAGCCTCAAACTGATGACGTCGGGCAGTTTGACTCTCACTCCACCCCCGTCTGCCCAAAACTAACTTCCAGTTAAAATTCTACACCCCGATCAACATTTTTTCTTCAACCAAGGACAAGGGCAGCAGGCACATGGGAACAACACCACCTGCATGTTCCCCTCCAAGTCACACACCATCCCGACTTGAAAATATATTGCCTTTCCTTCATTGTCGCTGGGTCAAAATCCTGGAACTCCCTACCTAACAGCACCGTGGGAGAATCTTCACTACACGGACTGCAGCGGTTCAAGAAGGCGGCTCACCACCACTTTCTGAAGGGCAATTAGGGATGAGCAATAAATGCTGGCCTTGCCAGCGACGCCCACATCCCATGAACGAATAAAAAAAAACAATACCACCAAAAAACAAATGAACCAATCATTCTCATTTCTGCTTATGGATATTGGTGGCACAGCATGACTGCTGTTACAGCATGACTGCTGTTTCTCTTGCATTAAAAAAAGTTCCATTACTTCAAAAGTAATTAATTGTGTGAAACATTCTAAAACATTTCAATGTGACACGGCCTCTATTTAAATGTTTTATTCATTAGCTACGCCGGCCCTAAGATTGGATTACTGAGAACATTATTTAGAACATGAGGTGGATGTAGCAAATTAATTTATACAAAATAATCTTTGATTAGCATTTGGTGGCAGGTAATTCCTTTGATGTTGTGAATGTGGCATCTCAGCATATTAAAATCTTTTCAAAATCGCTTTTTCTAAAGACTATCGAAGCTCGGACATTTACAGTACTTAGTCGCAATCTGTAATTTATTATAGTCTAAATAAAATGAAAAACAGAGCTAGTTAAAAGTATTGTATAAACTACATCAAATGAAGCCTAAAGGCCAATTAAGTGTCATCACTAAAGAGCATGATTACCTGCTTCACGTTAAAAGTATAATGGGCCAGAAATTGCTTAAAAAAGAACAGTGAGCTCAACAGTGCTCACCGTTGTTAGTGGCGAAATTGAGAAACAAGTTCGCACATGTGCAAACGCGGAAATCTGGAACTTGTTCCTCCTGGTTCGGCGGCGATATGGCAGTTTCACATTAAAGGGATGGCGCCAGCTGGAATCAGTGGAATCAACTGACCAGTGCCAACTTACTCTTCTGCCCAGCTGGAAAGTAAGTAATATCGCCACAAAACAGGTACGCTTAAAAATACTAGGTCTAAACTAAGTTTTAACAGCGCAGTAAGTCTTAATGACTGCCAAACAACTAAAAATTAACTTTTAAAAATATGGAGTCTCATTACTACTTATTTTAATAGTTTTTTTACTTTTTCCCTCTGTCTCTTATTTAATTCGATTATTTCTTACCCTCTCTTTTTTTCAGTCTGTTTTTACAAATATTTTAGTAGTGTACCTTCCAGCTTGCAGAAACTGTTTGCAGCTTGTCAAGAATGCTGCAGTCTGATTGGTTGAGGGGAGAGCGCTTCGCTGGAGCTAACGCTGGGCTCTTCTCCGCTTCCTATTCGAGGAAGTGCCAGGAGAAAAGACCGTGATAAGTTAGTGGGTTAGTATAAACCTATGGAACGGCGAGCACTGTTGGTTGGCGCTGGGAGCAATTTCTGGGCCAATGAGTAATTATATTGCAGATGGAAAGCAAGGTTATTGGAGTACTGAGACCAGAATAGGCAGGCAACAATAGATAACTGACAGCCAACTACAAGACAATGATAAACTGAAAGATTTAGATGATAACAAAGTTTGACCAGTTTATAACAACCATTTGCATTCCAAGATTTGGTTATGTGAAGAATACCAGCTGATTTGAAGTGGGTCATGAAGTGTCACTCTTCGAATTTGGGATGGCATCTGGTTGTCAAAATGAGGTGCATGACAGCCCACACCCAGTATGTTTATTACAGTTTTTTTTCTGTCCAATATTCCCCTTCTGAAAGCAGAACGGCCTTGCTGATTTACAGTTGCACAGGTGCCAGTCACTCTCCAGTACCTCGTCCAAGTAGCCATTCTTCATGCATTAGCTTTGAAGTGAGTATAAGTAGATTATTCATCCACAACAGGCATCACCCAACTTTCAAACTCGGATAAACTCAGAAGGAACTACCATATGGCCCTTTTTTGGATCAGTCGACTCAAGTCAGAAGATCGTGGGTTCAAGCCCCACTCCAGAGATTTGAACACATAATCTCGGATGACACTGCAGTGTTGGAAGTACCATTTTTCAGATGAGACATTTAACCAGGCCCCATCTGCCCTTTCACGTGACGTAAAAGATCCCACGGCAGTATTCGAAGATGAGCAGTCGAGTTCTCCCAGTGTGGCCAACATTATCGCTCAATCAACATCACTAAAACAGAATATCTTGTTATTTATCTTTGCTGCTTGTGGGACCTTGCTGTGCGCAAAGTGGCTGCTGAGTTTCCCAAAATTACAACAGTGACTATCCTTCAAAAGTACTTTGGTTGTGAAGCCTTTTGGGATGTCCTGAGATCGTGAAAGACTCTATGTAACATTTTATTCATTCTCGGGATGTGGGTGTCGAGACAAGGACAGCATTTATTGCCCGTTCTTAGTTGCCCTGAGAAGGTGGTGGTAAGCCATTTTTTGGAACCGCTGCAATTCTTTGTCATGGTTTGATTCAACTGAGTGGCTTGCTGGGCCACTTCAGAGGGCAGTTAAGAGTCAACCATACAGGTGTGGGACTGGAGTCATATATAGGCCAGACTGGGTAAGGACAGCAGACTTCTTTCTCTAAAGGACATTAGTGAACTAGTTGGGTTTTTACAACAATCCGACAGCTTCAAGGTCACTTTTACTGTACCTAGTTTTTTATTTCCAGATTTTTAGAACTGATTTCCATTGCTCAAACTGCCATGGTGGGATTTGAACTCTCGTTCTCTGGATTATTAGTCCACACCTCTGGATTACTAGTCCAGTAACATAACCAGTACACTACCGTACCTGTCTATGTAAGTCCTTTTTTCTTTTTAAAGAAAATATGTTGTATTGGAACTTGCTTCTTCTATTGATTACCATTACGGTTACCAAGATTTTTCTCTGCATCTTTAAATTATACATTAGATTATGTTTTAGAAAATTCAAATGTTAGCCCAGAGTTAAAATACCATCCACTAAAGAGGAAAAGGTATTTTGCTCGAAACTACTGCAGCCCTTTACTAGGTTAGAATATATACATGTAATTCATTCTTTGGTATTTTTGTTGCACTATTTTTTTGCAACCACCAGCTGTTTTTATACTCCATGTCCTTAATGAACGATGGCATTTACAAAAGCTTATTACATAGCAATAGCAAATGGATATGAGGTATAATTTTACTGCACAGTAATTCACTTGGATTTCATTACTGGTCATATATCATGTTACATGTACAATTATTCAGTAGTCCAAATTAATTCAATAAAAATATTACTGAAATCCAATTACTGGGTGGACAATAACATTTCATTTTAAACTACATAAACTTTTATTGAGATTCCAAGGTGAAAGTCCAAGGTCATTGTATGGTCAACACAAAGGTTGAAAAAAGACAAGGTAAATCAAGTAATGATCAAAGATCAAAGAGGCCATGGAGGGATTTGAAAACAAGCTGTTTTAAAAGCTTAAAGATTGAAGGCGGAAGGAAAGACAAAGGAAGATAAGGAGTCCCACACTTTTAAAGTCTTAGAAATGAACTAATTCAGAGCAGGACCATAATGTGATGAGTCTCAGTTTCAAAATAGCAAAGAAAAGGAAGATTATGTAGAATAGTGTATCTGCATCTTGGGAGGACCAAGTTCAGAGCAGCACTGACCATAGTAGTACTGGTAAAATAGTGACAATGAAGGATCCAATGGAGAGATCTGAAATAAATCTGTAAAAGATAGATCACCTCATAAGGTGACAAGGTTTCCTTGTATTCTGTGAGAGAGGTACAAGAAGAGCCTCCCCAGATTAGGACCAGTCAGTTTGCATGTCTTGGACAGACCTTAGCTTTAAACAGACAGTTATATATTGTTGAGAGAAAAATAAATGCTTGGCAAGAAAGAGAACACAGAGATTTTTGTAGACAGCTTTACTAACAGAGGAGATATAGCAGTTCAATTTAAGATCAGAGAAGATGCCAAGGCAAAGAACGCGATGAATGAAGAAGGACTAAAGGTGAAGCCATGAAATGTGACAGATAGTAGCTGCTGGTTAGATTTACAAGAGGCATGAAAAACTGTATCTTTAAAGAACTGAAAGAAATGATATTTTCATTGCCCTACCTAAAGTCATAGAGATCAAGGTGTTTTGATTCAGCCACTGCACTGTAAGAACAATGGAGTTTCTGTTTGCAAATCAATAACAACTTGTATTTATATAGCGTAGTAAAAAAATCACAAGGCACTTCACAGGAGCGTTATCGAACAAAATTTGACGCTGAGCCACATAAGGAGATATAAGGACAGATGACCAAAAGTTTGGTCAAAGAGGTAGGTTTTAAGGAGCGTCTTAAAGGAGGAGAGAGAGGTAGAAAGGCAGAAAGGTGTAGGTAAGGAATTCCAGAGCTTAGGGCCTAGGCAGCTGAAGGCACGGCCGCGAAAGGTGGAGCGATGAAAATCAGGGATGTGCACAAGGCCAGAATTGGAGGTGCGCAGAGATCTTGGAGGTTTGTGGGGCTGGAGGAGGTTACAGAGATAGGGAGGCCATGGAGGGATTTGAAAACAAGGTTGAGAATTTTAAGTCAAGCAATCTGAAGAAAGTTTGAGGATTTAGAGTGAAATAATCAGCAACAGTGGATATGGTTGAATAATAAGTGCAAGAAGTCATTGATTTGCTGTTACTAATAGCAGCTTAGTACAATTACTATTTCCAAAAATAAACCATACCATATTTTTGATATTAAAAAGATGGTCTATAAACTACTGCCATTTCAATAGATAACTGAAATTGATTTTAAACTTCATGCTTCTAGTACTTAAATGTATATTTACTTTTGGTTATTGCGAAACAATGATTAATTTGAAGCAATATACTTCATCACCTCCCAAATGCTCATGAATTATTTTATTTATTGTTTTGTTATTGGTTATTTAATTATTTAAATAATCTTTCTGTGGGTGTCAGTGTGTTCATTTACAGGATTCCGTTAGCTATGCATGGCTCATTGAATAACTGTCCAGTTTAATAAAGTTTTTTTGAAAAGATTATCTCATTTAGTGGTCTGTAGAGGCTGCAATTTAAAACTGAGAAAACAAACGTGTGCAACACAGCTAACATTTCAGGTTTCTGGTGTTTATTTTAACCACCTTTTTATGTATACTAAATCAGGGCTTTATCGGTGCTTTCTGTTTTTCTTTTGTTCCAAATATAGGGAAAAACCGGAGTAAAATTGTGTGCAAAAAACGTTAAGTATTATTGTTTCATTCCTGATTTGATAGTTTTAATGAATGCTTACTCTGTATTATTAAGTAAAACAATTTTATAAATGTTATTTAAACTGAATCTGAATACTATAGAAGTACTGTATAGTATATTATCCTGTATGAGGGTCCCAAAAATTAATCTGGCAAATTTTTAAATTTCATCAAGATTCTTAAAGCCCACAAAGATCCCATGGGACTGACAGTAGCAACTATATTCGTATAGAAAGGAAATGACAGATATATGGCTCCAATATTTGAGGTCCATGAGAGGGGAAAACCTGGCGAGGCCGGGGACGTAGAGATCCTGTCAATTTGGCCGGCTTCCAGGCGAGACAACCAGCGGCAGGAGGCTGCAGCTGTGGACCCTTGGGGACAGTCCCCAGTCATCTTGATCACGGGACAGATTGGAGCTTGGGGGGTACTGAATCGCAGGGTAGGCTGCAGATCAGGGCTTGGTGTGGTAGAAACATAGAAAATAGGAGCAAGAGTAGGCCATTCGGCCCTTCGGGCCTGCTCCGCCATTCAAAATGATCATGGCTGATCGTCTAACTCAGTACGCTGTTCCTGCTTTTTCCCCATATCCCTTGATCCCTTTAGCATTAACAAATATATCTAGCTCCTTCTTGAATACATCTAATGACTTGGCCTCCACCGCTTTTTGAGGTCGAGAATTCCACAGGTTCACCACCCTCTGAGTGAAGAAATTTCTCCTCATCTTGGTTCTAAATGGCATACCCCGTATCCTGAGACTGTGACCCCAAGTTCTGGACTCCCCAACCATCGGGAACATCCTCCCTGCATCTAGTCTGTTTAGTCCTGTTAGAATTTTCTATGTTTCGATGAGATCGCCTCTCATTCTTCTAAACTCCAGTGAATATAGGCCTAGTCGACCCAATCTCTCCTCATACGTCAGTTCTGCCATCCCAGGAATCAGTCTGGTAAACCTTCGTTGCACTCCCTCCATGGCAAGGACATCCTTCCAGGGGTGGGGGGAGTCAGATCAGATTGTGAGGCAGGCTGCAGATTGGGGCTTGGGGGGAGGGGAGTCAGGTCGCGAGACAGGCTGCAGATCGGAGCTTACGGGGGGGGATTGAATCGCGGGGCAGGCTGCAGATCAGAGCTTGGGGGGTGTCGGAGCGGATCGCGACAGGTGCTAGAGAGAGGCCACGATGGACAGAACGAAGGCCGAAGGCTTCCTTGAGGAGCCGGGGGAAGCACTCCTGCTCCTCCTGGCCCACAAGGAATGCTATAAAAAGCACCTACCTTCTGGAACCCACAACGCCCGCCTCCATTTCGCTGCTGAGTTTCCAGCAGCCGGCCGAGTTGCCGGCTGGGAAACCCGGCCGGCAACTATTAAGTTTAAATCAGGCTCCCAATGGCACTGTGGGTGCCTGATTTAAATATGTTAATGAAGTGTCCCGCCTCTCCAAGATGGGACACTAGCATGCCTCATTACCCGCCGTCGTAAAAATGGCAATGGGCGCGAACGTGGCAGGAGGCGATCGCGTTACCCTCTTTTCGGTTTAACTCCCCCTCCACGGGAGGGTTAATATGGAGGCTATAGAATCAGGCCTGTAGTTCAAAGATTGTGCAAAAAACATTGCAGTCTGCTCTGATTAATATCAGCCATTTTCCTCATTTAAAATACCTTAATCAAAAAGCTATACCAAAAGAAGATATTTTTATATATACACCTTTAGTTTTTAATAATTTGCAAATCCATGACATATTTTTCAACATAAGGGACACCATCACTTTAAAGCCGATACAGGTCTTGAGTGCCACAGTGCACTGGAGCACCCACGTGGCACAGCAGCGTGGTGGAACAAAGGCGTGCGCGCACGTGATCCCCCAAAGACACAACAACTCAGATTTATATAGCGCCTTTAATGTTGAAAACATCCCAAGGTTTCACAGAGGTGTGTGGAAAAACAAATGCCAAGCCAAAGAAGAGATTAGGAGAGGTGACAAAAAGTTGGTTGAAGAGGTGAATTTTAAGGAGTCAAAGAAAGAGGAAGGTGGTGGAGTTTAGTGAGGGAGTGGGACTTAGGTGGCTGAAGGTACTGCTGCCAAAAGTGGGACGAAAGGAAGGGGGGATACACAAGAGGCCAGAGTTGGAAGAACCATGACGTCATTAGGGAGAGGGGGAGAGTTGTTGGGCTGGGGAAGGTTATACAGTTAAGGAGGAGTAAGGCCATGGATGAGAATTTTAAATTTGAGGCTTTGGGGGAGAAGGAGTCCCTGAACTCAGCAATGCCACTGAAATGATTCCTCCTTGCAGGTAAGAGCCTGACTTCTATTCTGTACCTCCACGCGGTAGCTCAGCTCAGATAAGGGGTTCATCATGTGGGAGCAGTTCTGCCCAACCTCCCTTGAGCCAGGTTCAGAGTAATATTCGCAGTGGCGTGGGAGCCGTCCACTCACTCTCCATTTCCGCAAAAGGAGGGAAAAATAGTCAATGATCCATTAAGAAGGGATTAGACCATTTTTATTTCAAAGAAATTGCATTTGCTCAAGGTAGTCAATATTCTACTATCATTTCAAAAGAATATGCAGAGACTGGCTGGTCAATATTTAATATTAGTGTAGGCTTCACAAAGACATGCCATGGTAGACAAGTTATCACTACTGGATTTATTATTAAAGCTAATCTTCTCCTCAATTTTTTCCCCCAGAATATTCCAGTGAATATAGTTTATGGAAACAAAAATAGAAAAAGCTGCAAATACTCAGCAGGTCAGACAGCATCTGTGGAGAAACACAAGTCAGTTGACGTTTCAGGTCTAAGAGCCTTCCTCAGGACTGGAAGATATTGCAAATGAATAGCATTTAAAAAGCACAATGGAAAGGGGGCAGGGAAAAGAGAAAAGTTGGAAGAACCAAGAGGTCATTAGGTAGAGGGGGAGAGTTGTTGGGCTGGAGAAGGTTATACAGTTGAGGAGGAAATTAAGGAGATAATTTCTTCACTCAGAGGAATGGATGCTCAGTATATTCAAAACTGAGATCGATAGATTTTTGGACACCAACGGAATCAAGGGATATGGGGATAGGGCGGGAAATTGGAGTTGAGGTAGAAGGTCAGCCATGATCTTATTGAATGGTGGAGCAGGCTCGAGGGGCTGTATGGCCTACTCCTGCTCCTATTTCTTATGTTCTAAAAGACATACACACAGGAAAAGAAATAGAGTGGCCTGTGAAGTACTTGAGTGGAGAACAGGAAATGATAAAATGTAAGTTTATTCTAGTGCACTGAAATAAGAAATGCATATTTTGGCAGAAGAGAATCTTCTCCAATTGTTATCCCTTTGGTAAGAAATTCAACCTCCATGTCACGAGCAGAGATTTGTAAAATTCAGTTAAAAAGGTAAAACATCAGACACAATGAAATACATTTCACATATCAGGAACAGCATAGCAAATACAGATTTAGAGAAGTATATATAAAAAATTGTGTACATTTTGGTAGTACAATGATATAATTGCTCTTTGGTTGGTGCCGAGGACCAATGGGGGATGCAGGGACAGCATGTAATGGTGACATTACATGATTGATAGGTGACTTGTAATCTATTGAGGGCTTGGTAACTCTTTTTTTGCTCTTACTTTCTTGGCATGGGAGCTCTGATGTGGCTTGGGAAGTGGATGGGGCAAAAATCAAGGGAGAGAGCTTTCATGAAGAGATCCACATATTTAGTGCTTTTCCAGCTCCAAGCATTGTGCATGAATTAATCATTTGTACTGGCATATGTCACATAGGTATTTTCTTCATTTTCTTTGATCTCTGCAGTGTCACAATAATGCTCAGCCCCAACTGCTGAGAAAGTACTGGTGGGCCACCTCCTTGAACCACTGCAGTCTTTGAGTGTATGGTGCCTTTACGATGGTCTTAGGTGGGTAATTCCCGGATTTTGACGATAATAAAGGATAGCGGTATATCTCCAAATCAGGGTGGGGTAAAAATGTAATGCTACATCTGTGTCAGATTGAGAGATTTAAACACATGATCTAAAATGACACTTCAGTGCAAGTGCTGCACTGTTGGAAGTGCTGTCTTTCAGAAGAGATGTTAAAACGAGGCCCCATTTGCTGTCTCAGGTGGACATAAAAGATCCCATGACACTTTTCAAAGAAGAGCAGGGGAACTTTCCCAGTGACTTGGCTAATATTTATCCCTCAACTAACACCAACAAAAACAGGTTATCTGTTCATATATCTCATTGTTGTTTGTGGAACCTTGCTATGCACAAATGTACTGACTGCCACATTTCCCTATATTATAATAGTGACTACACTTCAAAAGTGCTTCACTGGCTGTGAAGCACTTTGGGGAATCCTGGGGTCGTAAAAGGTGCTATATAAATGCAAATTCTTTTTCTTTAAACAGTTCCTATGACATGACAACACTGTTGCTGAAAGATAGTAACTAGCTTAGTAATATTAAAGATAGCAATGAACAGAGCAATTCTCGGAATAAGCAGTATAAAATAATCTGAAATGGGATCTTGTAGATAATACTCCTCTACCCTTTGTTAGACTGTCTTTCCTGAAGTTTACAATAAATCTAGTTCTGGACAGTTTCAAGCGTGATCATTCTTACGAAACAAAGGACTGGGAGTGGTTGTCAATATCACTTACTTAGCAGCAGTATTAGTATGCATGGAAAGTTATGGCTTATTTATGTGTGCTTTTACATCAGATTAAGTAATCCTGTTTTTGGGAGAATGACCTTCATGTGCCGATCTCGTGTTTTTACACATGGCATAAGAACGTAGTCTCAGTGGGTTTTGCTGTAAACAGAGACCGACAGAGCAAATGCATTGGATCGGCTGCCCAACGGCAGCTATTGTTGTTGCTGCTGTTGGCTGCACATCCCTAATGTGTCTTGCATTATAGGATTGCTTCAGGAAGCAGTTCTACAATATTGTTTGAGCGTTTTGTGCTCATTAATATTGTGGACAAATTTCCCCAGCAGAAGCGTAAAAAATACATGTCGCAAGCATTTATATTTGTAGATATTTTTATTTCACAACTTGTAAATTTGTTCCTGCCCAATATATCTTTTACAATATATCTTTTATATCTATATCTGCACGGACCAACTTTGCTGATCTGTATGGGCGGCTGAGCCGTTTTGCTTGCCAGTTGCCAGAAAAATGACAGCTTCTACCTCTTGTAGAAAAGACCCTAGGAGGTGCCAGTGAAACCTACTTCTTTCGGGGATGTTGGAGCCTCCAAAGGCAGCTGTGCTACCTCATTTACTTTAGAAAGATCAGATCCCCCACCTGATTTTCATTCCACTGATTTCAATCAAAATCAGGCAGTTCCACAATGGATGAGCCAGAATTGCTCAGGTGTTACAGACAAAAATTTAGCCCTTACAGTTGTAATAAAGGATTTCCTGACTGAAAAGGCTGAGACTTAACGTTTTGCAACACATACATGTCAGAAAATATATTTCAGACTATAACATCAAAATTTCATTTAAATTCATATTACAAGGTCCTGTTAAGATAGGAACTCATTTATCCAATATTTATTTGCTGACCTTCATTCTGAGCTTGCTCCATGTTCAACCAGGTCAGCATCACACAGAGAGGGTGAAAGAGCTCTAGGAAAAGCCCAGCTGTCCTACTTCTCACTGTATCTCCCTTCCTCTCAGGATCAGGAAAACATTTATCCTTCAATGTTGATCCTAAGGCACTGCAGAAAACTAAAGGAAACATTAAAAAATGTAAATGTAATACCAGTGATATGATTTCTTTATTTCTTTTCATCTGGTGAATTCTTGGCTTTTTTGTTTTAATTATTTGCAAATTATATGTATTGAAAGGATTCATTCAGTGATTTTCAAAATGACCTGAACTGAAGCAACATGTTCTATTATTCAAAGAAAATGTTTTTTTTCGTGGAGCAAATAGCATCAGAGCCAGTTCGTGGAGAAAGACTTTCTGAAGGAGGACAAGAACAACAACTTGCATTTATATAGTGTCTTTAACATAGAAAAGCATCCCAAGGTGCTTCACCGAACCATAATCAGACAAAAATGGATACCGGGCCAAAGAAGGAGATATTAGGAGGGGTGACCAATAGCTTGGTCAAAGAGGTGGGCTTTAAGGAAGGTCTTAAAAGCACTGCAGTGATTTGGAAGCAATCTGTTCAACAAGCAAATTTGTCAAACAGTATCACAAAGAAATGGTGAAGGTCACAAAATAAGTTTTAAGTACAAAAATTAGAGATGCTCACAAGCTATACTCCCCCCACCCAACCCCGAATGAAAGTCATTTGGAGAAATCATTGTGGATATCATTCAAAATATCATGAGTAGTATACAAAGAAATGTGTCACAGCAAATTGAAAATAATTTTGTGTTTTAGTAGCTTACAAGCAAGAGATATTTTAAGTTATTTTAGTGCGCTTTTAAAAATTATTTCTTCCCTTCCTCATTTTGTATGTTTATTTTCTGTTAGTACTGTAGGTTTTGATCTCCTCTTCCCTGCCCAAATTACGGACAGCACATGCAAGCAACCTGCACTTTGCTTGCTGTTAATACTGTTCCCTACCCCCTTTTCCACAGTTTTCATCCCTCCTTCCCCTCCAGTGACTGTGGAAATATTGTACCATAACGAATATAATTTCCTAATTCATTACATTTCTTGTGCATACTGGAAAAATCTGAAATATAAATATTCTTAAAATATGGGCCAAACTTCTACTCACATAGTCATTAAGATCCTCAATATTTTTTATTCTGTTGTTAGTTCAGCTCCCCCAATGGTTCAGGAATGAATGCACTGCATTCTACTAAGCCATAAATGTAAGGAATTTAGGTCCCATGTTTGATTCCTGATGTATGTTATGTTACCTAATCTCAGCTGTAGCAGCAGTAGAAATGCTATAATTTGCCTCAATGTCTCCAGATAAGGGAAAGGAAAATAGAAATCAGCTAGGGTTCCTGTTCTGATCTCTGCCCATGACCTTGCATGTGTCAAGTGACAATAGGATACGGCCAGCAGCCGAAAGGCTATCCAATATTTACTAACTAGCTCACATATGTAAAATGGCCGGTTCGGTGAGATACAGGAGGCTTTCGACGCCTGTGGAACCATACCCCACTTGAGTCACTGCTTCAGGACAGACTGAAGGAAGGACGAGCAAGAACAAAAGCTGAAAAAATCTGTTGAACTGTGCACCACAATCTTATTCAAGCTATTATTAGAAACAATAGGCATTGACAATTTAACTACAGGAAAAGATTAAGTAAATCAATGCAGCAATATATGCTTCAAATTTTCCTCAACAGTCCTCCACAGTGAAGGTCTATTTAAGTGTAGAAACAAACAAAAAAGAAACACTCAAAAGGAAATGAGGATTCTAAAAAGACTTAGTTTACACACTAAAGTCCAGTTATATTGCAACGTTCTGAATTATTATCCCTAGTATTAAAACAAGACGAAGTGGTAGGTCTTCCTACTCTGACTAACTAATGTGTGAAACCTGTCATGCTATGGTTTCACATGACGTTTGTAGCTTGGGTTAAAACCAGTCCTTAAAGTACTGTGTTATAACCAACACAGTTTTAACAAGGATTTACTGAACTACCATCATTTCAGACTTCCAAATAAGCTAATGTTGAACTGCTGCCCTCTACTGATCAAGTTCTTTCATAGATAATTTGTCCTTTTTATTTTGATACCTTGATCCCAATGAATGAGAGCAATCCGTGAAAACATGTAGAGACAAAGATCCTTTACAAATGGCTCACAATCACTTGGCAGTAACCCTGAAAAGAAAGAAAATCAAATGTTTAAAGACCATTTTTACAGGAGAAAAATTGTTTGAAATATTTCATATGAAATGCTTTCATCACCCAGTGGTGAAATCATGCAGCTTTAGGGAACTCTGCATATTTGAATTTCACTAATCAATTTCCTCCTATTGTTTAAATTTCCTTCCCTCTATGCCATGTACCATAACCCGAGTTAAGATGGTAAACAGGTCTCCCCTAGTATCAGCAGTTGGATGGCGTGTATGCACTGCATCTGATTTTCTGTTCCTGAAGGGAACTGTATAGCATCTGCTCACCATTTATCAAGTACAGAAATCTAGAAAGAGTTTCAGAACTATTACAACATAGTTGCAAAAACTATGAAAATGCCAATTAATTCAAGGCAGTTCAGTAAAGTTCAATATTAGTCCAAATTAAAGAACTGCAGACTGAATACCTAAAGCTACTAGTCCAACCTTTGCCAATACCATTGTATGTATCTTTATTCAAAAGCATTCCACATATTGAACATATTAACATTAAAGGATCTCCATTGCATTTAGAATACCGGTAATTAGGAGCCCTCCAGCAATTGTAAAGGAAGGAAAAGGAAAGGACTTGCATTTATATAGCACCTTTCATGACCTCAGGATGTCCCAAAGCGCTTTGCAGCCAATTAAGTACTTTTTGACATGAAGTCACTGTTGTAATGTAGGAAAGGTGTCAGCCAAATTGAGCACAGCAAGGTCCCACAAACAGCAATGACGAGATAATCTGTTTTTAGTGATGTTGGTTCATGGATAAATATTGGCCAGGGCACCAGCAGGACTCCCCTGCTCTTCTTTGAATAGATGTGGCGATGCCGGTGATGGACTGGGGTTGACAATTGTAAACAATTTTACAACACCAAGTTATAGTCCAGCAATTTTATTTTAAATTCACAAGCTTTCGGAGGCTACCTCCTTCCTCAGGTGAACGATGTGAATAGTGCAATGGGATCTTTTACATCCACCTGACTGGACCTCAGTTTAATGCCTCATCCAAAATGACACCTCCAACAACACAGCATTCCCTCAGTACTGCACTGCAGTGTCAGCCTAGGTTTTGTGAATTGGGGCTTGACCCAAGACCTTCTGACACAGATGCAAAATTGCTACCACTGAGCCAGGGCTGACACTGAGTCAAGGCTCACTGGAGATAATAATATATAAACTTTACAATGTATTTATAAGAAAGTACTCCTGAAAATATATGCCAAAGTAATTAATGTATATTAGTGCAAAATAAATACAAAGAAAGAAGGAAAGAGAAAGAAGGAAAGAAGAGAGAAAGTGCTCCTGAAAATATATCCCAAAGTAATTACTGTTATATTAGCGTATTAATACAGGACAATATAGTATGAAATCTGCCAGTTGAAAAATTCAGGCAATTTTTCTGATTCAATCTCCTAACTGATGTGTCCCTCTCTTCCAAATAATATTCTGAACTATATTAAATAGCAAAACCTTTTCTACAGGGGTCTAAAATCCATTAACCTGGTACTGTGAGCAGTTCGGGGCACCGCACCTTCGGAAGGACATATTGGCCTTGGAGGGAGTGCAGCGTAGGTTTACTAGAATGATACCCAGACTTCAAGGGTTGAGTTACGAGGAGAGATTACACAAATTGGGGTTGTATTCTCTCGAGTTTCGAAGGTTAAGGGGCGATCTGATCGAAGTTTATAAGATGTTAAGGGGAACGGATAGGGTGGATAGAGAGAAACTATTTCTGCTGGTTGGGGATTCTAGGAGTAGGGGGCAGAGTCTAAAAATTAGAGCCAGACCTTTCAGGAGCGAGATTAGAAAACATTTCTACACACAAAGGGTTGTAGAAGTTTGGAACTCGATTCCGCAAACGGCAATTGATACTAGCTCAATTGCTAAATTTAAATCGGAGATAGATAGCTTTTTGGCAACCAAAAGGTATTAAAGGATATGGGCCAAAGGCAGGTATATGGAGTTAGATCACAGATCAGCCATGATCTTATCAAATGGCGGAGCAGGCATGAGGGGCTGAATGGCCTACTCCTGTTCCTATGTTCCCAGTAGAAGAAAGGTACCATGGATCCGGTTGTGAAGAAAAGGAATAAAGTTACACAGATGCAAAAGACCGACTATTTTTGGCTAAAGCCAGATTCAAGGATTTCTGAAGACGACAGTATATTTGATTAGTCTCACAAAAATAAAAAAAAACATTTAAAAACTATAAAATCACTGAGCTTTATTCACTTGAACAGTAAAAAGCTGTGGTTTCAAGACAATGGGCACTTGAGTTCTTCAGATCCTGCACGGTCAAGAATGCACAGCATTAATTTTTTAAACTAACTGCTGTTTGCCTGATTTGAAAGTAAGGGTAAATTTAGGGAAATCATGAAACACCAAACCAGGTCTCAGTGTAGCTCAGCAATGTTGAATAAAAACTCTAACAACATCTTCTCATAGAAACCAATTAAATCTCCTGATAGTTCAGAACAAAAAACGTGGCAACAATTTTTACAGCACTTTTTGTACCTGTAATATTTGCACTCCAATTCCTTTCTTCAGCTGAGAGGCTTGAGTGGTCAAAGTAGCAAGCTTCTCTGCCACTACTGTAAACCTGATTTGGGAGATATGGGCAGGGATTTGTACCTGCATTCAGCATCCTCCGATTTTCCCCCTTTCTTTTAATGGACTGTAAAATCACAGGCTATTGAGCGTACAGCAGAAAACCCTGCCCATGTTGCAGGAGCACCGATCAATCAATCTGCTTTGAGCTTGAGTGTTGTTGTCGCTGCACTCATCCAAGCAAGTAGTAAGTAGTCTATCACACTCCTGATGAGCCAGGTAGATGGTGGATAGATTTTGAACGATCAAGAGGTGAGAGATTCTTTGCAGAGTTCTCAGCTTCTGCCCTGTTTTTGTAGCCACAGCATTGATATGGCTGGACTAGTTCAGCTTCTGGGAAATGGTGACCCCCAAAATGTTGATGTTGGGAGCCAATTTTACAATTTGCATACATATGAACAGTAATGAAATAAATCATTAGGTGTTGATTGAAGGGTAACCATTTGCCAGAACACAAGAACTCCAACTCCCCTGCTCTTCTTTGAATAGTGCCGTCGGATCTTTTACATCAACCCGAGAGTGCAAACGGAGCCTCGGTTTAACATCTCATTTCAAAGACAGCACCTCCAACAGTACAGAACTCCCTCAGAACTGCACAGAAGTATTAGCTTAGATTAGATGTTCAAGTCTCTGGAGTGCAATGTGAACCCACAATCTCTGACTCAGAGGCGAGAGTGCTACCACTGAGCCACAGTGACACCCATAATTTGAGTTACAAGTTAAAACTGCCCTAATGTTTTACATTTGCTGCATTTAAAGAAAAAAATGCAGAATGGATAGCAAGCTGGCTACAAAACAGAAAACAGAGAGTAGGGGTTAAGGGTAGCTACTCAGACCTGCAAAAGGTGAGAAGTGGTGTTCCACAGGGATCGGTGCTGGGACCATTGTTGTTCACAATTTATATTAACGATTTGGACTCGGGAATCGGAAGTACAATTTCAAAATTTGCACTCGACACAAAATTGGGGGGGTGTAGTTAATACAAAGGAAAAATGCGTCAAAATACAAGAAGACATTAATAAAGTTGCAGAATGGGCGAGTAATTGGAAAATGAATTTCAATATAGATAAGTGTGAGGTGGTGCATTTTGGTAGAAAGAATAAGGAAGCCACATATTGATTGGATTATAAGAGTCTAAATGGGGTAGAGCTGTTGACAAGCTGTTGGTTTCTTCTCTAACCCTGCAGTGTTAATTCCAAAGCTCCACTGATCACCAAGGTTTACAAATTCCCAGCTGTCACCCTCACTCATGTTCTCCATATCTTGTGTGTCCAGGAGGGACACTTCAGGTTTAAGACACTTAACAGTGCGCCAGCAGATATGGCTAGCTGTTGCAAAAATAGTAAAAAGACAGCTCTAAAGGCTTTATATCTGAATGCGCGTAGCATTCCTATCAAAATGGATGAATTGACAGCTCAAATAGAAATAAATATGTACGATCTGATAGCCATTACAGAGACATGGCTGTAAGATGACAAAGGCTGGAACCTGAATATTCAAGGGTACTTGACATTTCGGAAGGACAGGAAGCTAGGAAAAGGTGGAGGGGTAGCTCTGTCAATTAAGGATGACCTGAGTATAATAGAGAGAAATGACCTTAGTTCTAAAGACCAAGATGTAGAATCAGTTTGGGTAGAGCTAAGAAATAGTAAAGGCAAGAAGTCACTTGTGGGAGTAGTTTATAGGCCCCCGAACAGTAACCACACTGTAGGACAAGGTATACAGGAAGAAATAATGGGGGCTTGTGAGAAAGGAACAGCGATAATCATGGGTGATTTTAATTTACATATACATTGGAAGAATCTGATTGGCAAAGGTAGCCTGGAAGATGAGTTCATAGAGTGCTTTCAGGACAGTTTCTTAGAGCAGCACATTTTAGAGCCAACCAGAGAGCAGGCTATTCTAGATCTGGTAATGTGTAATGAGACAGGATTAATTAATGACCTCATTGTAAAGGAGCCTCTAGGTAGCAGTGATCACAATATGATTGAATTTTGCATTCAGTTTGAGGGAGAGAAGAGTAAGTCTAAGACTGGTGTTTTAAACTTAAATAAGGGCAATTATGAGGGCATGAAGACAGAGCTGGCTAAAGTGAACTGGGAAATTAGGTTAAGGGATAGGTCAGTACAGATGCAATGGCAGACATTTAATGAGATATTTCATAACACTCAGCAAAGATACATTTCAGTGAGAAAGACAGATTCTAGGGGAAGGACGTACCATCCGTGGCTGACTAAGGAAGTTAAAGATAGTATCAAATTGAAAGAAAAAGCATACAATTCCACAAAGATTAGTGACAGGTCAGAAGATTGGACAGAATATAAAAAACAGCAAAGAATGACTAAAAGAATAATAACGAGGGAGAAATTAGAGTACGAGAGAAAGATAGCTAGAAAAATAAAAACAGATAGTAAGAGTTTCTACAGGTATTTAAAAAGGAAAAGAGTAAGTAAAGTGAGCATTGGCCCTCCAGAGAGAGAGTCTGGGGAATTAATAATGGAGAATAAAGAAATGGCAGATGAATTGAACAGATATTTTGCATCCATCCTCACTGTAGAGGATACAAATAACATGCCAGAAATAATTGTGAATCAAGAAGTGAAAGGGAGGGAGGAACTTAAAACATTTACAATCACCAGGGAAAGGGTTTTGAAAAAAATATTAGAACTAAAAGCTGACAAATCCCCAGGTCTTGACAGACTTCATCCTAGGGTCTTAAAAGAAGTGGCTGCAGAAATAGTAGATGCATTGGTATTAACTTTCCAAAATTCCCTAGATTCTGGAAGGGTCCCATCAGATTGGAAAATAGCGAATGTAACTCCTCTATTCAAGAAAAGAGGGAGACAGAAAGCAGGAAATTACAGGCCAGTTAGCTTAACATATGTCATAGGGAAAATGCTAGAATCTATTATTAAGGGGGTTATAGCAGGGCACTTAGAAAATCTCAGTGCAATCAGGCAGAGTCTACACGGCTTTGTGAAAGGGAAATCGTGTTTGACTAATTTATTAGAGTTCTTTGAGGAAGTAACAAGCAACGTGGATAAAGTATATGGATGTGGTGTACTTGGATTTGCAGAAGGCTTTTGACAAGGTGCCGCACAAAATAAGAGCTCATGGTGTAGGGAGTAACATATTAGCATGGATAAAGGATTGGTTAGCTAACAGGAAAAAGAGAGTAGGCATAAATGGGTCATTTTCAGGTTGCCAAGATGTAACGAGTGGAGTGCCACAGGGATCAGTGCTTGGATTTCAACTATTTACAATCTATGTCAATGACTTGGATGAAGGGACCGAATGTATGGTTGCTAAATTTGCTGATGACACAAAAGTAGGTAGGAAAGTAAGTTGTGAAGAGGACATAAGGAGTCTGAAAAGGGATATAGATAGGTTAAGTGAGTGGGCAAAAATTTGGCAGATGGAATATCATGTAGGAAAATGTGAACTTGTCCACTTTGGCAGGAGGAATAGAAAAGCAGTATATTATTTAAATGGAGAGAGATTGCAGAACTGAGGCACAGAGGGATCATGAATCACAAAAAGTTAGTATGCAGGTACAGCAAGAGGAAGGCAAATGGGCTGTTGTAATTTATTGCAAGGGGAATGGAGTAGAGATGTTTTACTACAGTTGTATAGGGCACTGTTGAGACCACATCTAGAATACTGTGTGCAGTTTTGGTCTCCTTATTTAAGAAAGGACATAATTGATTTGGAGGCGGTTCAGAGAAGGTTCGCTCAACTGATTCCTGTGATGATGAGATGGTTATCTTATGAGGAAAGGTTGGACAAGTTGGGCCTGTATACATTGGAGTTTAGAAGAATGAGAGGTGATCTTAGTGAAACATATAAGATCCTGAGGGGACTTGAAGGGGTAGATGCTGAGAGGACGTTTCCCCTTGTGGGAGAGACCAGAACTAGGGGCCACGGTTTAAAAATAAGGGGTCTCCCATTTAAGACAGAGATGAGGAGAAATTTTTTCTCTGAGGGTCGTGAGTCTGTGGAACTCCCTTCCCCAGAGAGCGATGGAGCCAGGGTCATTGAATATTTTTAAGGAGGAGTCAAATAGATTCTCGATTAACAAGGGACCCAAAGGTTATAGTCGATAGATGGGAAAGTAGGGTTGAGGTCACAATCAGATCAACCATGATCTTATCAAATGGCAGATCAGGCTCGAGGGGCCGAATGGCCTACTCCTGCTCTTAATTCGTGTGTTCATATGTAATTAACGCAGTGTTCATCAGTAATCCCATAACAACAGGAAGATACTGCTGGAACTCCTTACCCAGGATCTTACACATTCTTGCCCACAGAGAGATCATGTAATCATGAATCTCAGGGTACAGATACACAATTCACCAAAAGTAGCAAAACAGGTTAATAAGATCATAAAAAAGGCAAACTAAGCACTGAGGTTCATTTCTAGAGGGTTAGAATTGAAAAGCAGAGAAGTTATGTTAAACTTGTATAGAACCGTGGTTAGATCACACTTGGAGTACTGTGTATAGCTCTGGTCTCCATATTGGAGAAGGGGCAAAGAAGATTCACAAGAATGATACCAGAACTGAGAAGATATATTAATGAGGAAAGACTAAACAGGCTGGAGATCTTTTCTCTCAAATAGAGAAGGCTGAGGGGTGACCTGATAGAAGTCTTTAAGATAATTAAAGGGGTTAATAGGATAGACGGAGAGAAAATCTTTCCACTTGTGGGGGAGTCCACAAGAGGTCATCAATATAAGATAGTCACTAATAAATCTAATAGGGAATTCAGGAAAAACTTTTTCTTTAACCTAAAGAGTGGTAAGAATGTGCAATGCACTACCACAGGGAGAAGTTGAGGCAAATTGTATAGATGCATTTAAGGGGATGCTAGATCAGCACGAGGGAGAAAGGAATAGAAGAGTAAGCTGATAAGATTAGATGGAGGGAGGTGGTTCGTGTGGAGCATAAATGCCGGCATAGACCAGTTGGGCCGAATGGCCAGTTTTTGTGCTGCAGACTCAATGTAACTCAATATAAACTGGTTGCATGAGAGTGCTTGCACTGAGCCAAGGCTGACACATCAAGGGGAGATGGCTGGGTTTTCTCTTGTTTAAGATAGTCACCACCTGGCATTACACAGTGTGCTGAGAGTTCGGTAAGTGTGGGAGTTTAAGGGTTAATCTCTTTAAATCTAGTGCATATTGCTTCAACTGTTTAAGGTCAATTTAAAAGTTTAAATTTCTAAGTTTCTGTCAGGCTTCAGCAGAGAGCTGCTGTAGCAAGTTAATTGGTTAGCTAGATTCAACTGGTACTTGACTCATCTGAGTCTCAACTGCAGAAATATGGGGGCCTGTCAGTGTGGACCGCACGGTGTGCTGAGAGTTCGATAAGTGTGGCAGTTGGGGGAAGGAGGTGCTGCTTTGCCTGCAGAGCGGTAGTGGACCTTAGAGTAGAAGACTGAGATTGTGGAATAAAATCAGCAGCAGACCTGCACCAAGAGACAACTACTGTGCGACATCACAGGGACTTAACTCCTGGACCTAAGATAAATAAGAAGCAAAAAGTAATCCAAGTGGGATGTCACCAAGGAAGAGGTAAGTGATTGGCTGGTGAGTATTTTCCTGCTGAATTTGTCTAAGGTTAGAGTTTGTGGATTCTTGGGTCTCTGTTGTGTAGTGGGGGACTGCTGTTCAGCAAGGGCCCTTGAGTATACCTTTTAATTGAAGTGAAATTGGTGGGATTCATTTAATTTGAATTCATTAGTTAAAGGGTAAGGACAGCCCAGCCCCGTGTTATGCTCTTCCTGCTCTATGTGGGAAATCAGGGACCCTTCCGGTGTCCCTGACTACCATGTGTGCGGGAAATGTATCCAGCTGCAGCTACTGACAAACCGCATTGCGGCACTGGAGCTGCGGATGGATTCATTAAGGAGCATTCGCGATGCTGAGAATGTCGTGGATAGCACGTTTAGTGAGATGGTCACACCGCAGGTAAAGGTTGTACAGGCAGGAAGCAATTGGGTGACCACCAGGCAGAGTAAGAGGAGCAGGCAGGCAGTGCAGGGGTCCCCTGTGGCCGTCCCCCTCTCAAACAAATATACCGCTTTGGATATTGTTGAGGGGGATGACTTATCAGGGGAAGGCAGCAGCAGCCAACTTCCTGGCACCAGGGGTAGCTCTGCTGCACAGGCTGGGAGGAAAAAGAGTGGAAGAGCTATAGTGGTAGGGGATTCTATCGTAAGGGGAACAGACAGGCGTTTCTGTGGCCGTAAACGTGACTCCAGGATGGTTTGTTGCCTCCCTGGTGCCAGGGTCATGGATGTCACTGAGCGGCGACAGGGCATTCTCAAGGGGGAGGGTGAGCAGGCAGAGGTCGTGGTCCACATTGGGACCAATGACATAGGTAGGAAGGGAGACGAGGTCCTGCATCAAGAATTTAGGGAGCTAGGTAGCAGATTAAAGAGCAGGACCTCAAAGGTTGTAATCTCTGGATTACTCCCAGTGCCACGGGCTAGTGAGTATAGAAATAGGAGGATAGAACAGATGAATGTGTGGCTAAAGAGTTGGTGCAGGAGGGAGGGTTTCAGCTTCCTGGATCACCTGCTTCTGGGGCAGGTGGGACTTGTACAAGTCGGACGGGTTGCACCTGAACCAGAGCGGGACAAATATCCTTGCGGGGAGGTTTGCTAGCACTGTTGGGGGGGGTTTAAACTAACTTGGCAGGGGGATGGGATACAGAGTGGAGCTACAATAGGGGGTGATGTGCAGCCAAATATAGAGAAAAAAAACAAGTCAGCTTGGAAGACAGGGCAAATATGTGAGGGCAAGGCTGGATGGCATCTATTTTAATGCAAGGAGTCTTGCGAATAAGGTGGATGAACTGAAGGTGTTGATAAACACATGGGAGTATGATATTGTTGCTGTCACAGAGACATGGTTGAGGGAGGGGCAAGACTGGCAGCTCAATATTCCGGGGTACAGAATCTTCAGGCGAGACAGAGGGGGAGGTATAAGAGGAGGGGGGGTCGCAATATTAATTAAAGAATCAATTACTGCCATAAGGAGGGATGATATATTAGCAGGTTCCTCTAATGAGGCCATATGGGTGGATCTTAAAAACAAAAAGGGGGCAAGCACTTTGATGGGAGTGTACTTTAGGCCCCCAGTCAGGGGGAGATAGAGGAACAGATATGTAGGCAAATCTCAGAAAATTGTGCAAATAATAGGGTAATAATAGTGGGGGATTTCAACTTCCCCAATATTAACTGGGATACCCAGAGTGTAAAAGGCTTAGAGGGTACAAAATTCTTAACGTGCATCCAGGAGAGCTTTTTGAGCCAGCATGTAGAAAGTCCTACAAGAGAGGGGGCGGTACTGGACCTAATTCTAGGGAATGTGGCCGGCCAAGTGGAAGAAGTGCTAGTAGGTGAGCACTTTGGTGACAGTGACCATAATTCGGTGAGATTTAAGGTGGTAATGGAAAAGGATAGGGAGGGGCTGGAAATAAAGGTTCTAAATTGGGGGAAGGCCGATTTTAATAGGATAAGGCAGGATCTGGCCAAAATGGACTGGGATCAGCTGCTTGTAGGAAAATCCGCATCGGAGCAATGGGAGTCTTTCAGAAGGGAGATTGAGACCATACAATGGCAACATGTTCCCGTAAAGGTCAAGGGTGGTTCCAAGAACTCCAGGGAACCTTGGATGTCAGGGGATATACGAGAATGGATTAGGAAAAAAAGAGGGCTTTTGGCAGATACAAAAGGCTAAAGACGGAGGAAGCCCTAGAGGAGTACAAAAAGTGCAGGGGGATACTTAAAAAAGAAATTAGGAGATCAAGGAGGGGCCATGAAATAACACTGGCGAGCAAAATAAAGGAAAATCCTAAGATGTTTTATAAGTATATTAAGGGTAAGAGGATGACCAGGGAAAAAATAGGGCCCATTAGGGACAAAAATGGCAATCTGTGTGTGGAGCCGGCAGATGTAGGAGGGGTTCTAAATGAATTTTTTGCATCTGTTTTCACTATGGAGAAGGACGATGTAGACATAGAAATACGGCAGGGGGACTGTGATATACTCGAACATATTAACATCAAGCGGGAGGAGGTATTGGCGGTTTTAGCAGGCCTAAAAATGGATAAATCCCCAGGCCCGGACGAAATGTATCCCAGGCTACTGTGAGGCAAAGGAGGAGATTGCGGGGGCTCTAACACATATATTCAGAACCTCTCTGGCCACAGGGGATGTGCCAGAGGACTGGAGAACCGCTAGTGTAGTACCATTATTCAAGAAGGGGAGTAGGGAAAAACCGGGGAACTACAGGCCAGTGAGCCTAACATCAGTGGTAGGAAAATTATTGGAAAAAATTCTGAAGGACAAAATTAGTCTCCACTTGGAGAAGCAAGGATTAATCAGGGATAGTCAACATGGCTTTGTCAAGGGAAGATCATGTCTGACTAATTTGATTGAATTTTTTGAGGGGGTGACTAGGCGTGTGGATGAGGGTAACGCAGTGGATGTGGTATACATGGATTTCAGTAAGGCCTTCGATAAAGTCCCGCACAGGAGACTGGTCAAGAAGGTACGAGCCCATGGAATCCAGGGTGCCTTGGCACTTTGGATACAAAACTGGCTTAGTGGCAGAAGGCAGAGGGTGATGGTCGAAGGTTGTTTTTGTGACTGGAAGCCTGTGGCCAGTGGGGTACCACAGGGATCGGTGCTGGGTCCCTTGCTGTTTGTGGTCTACATTAATGACTTGGATATGAATGTAAAAGGTATGATCAGTAAGTTCGCTGATGATACAAAAATTGGTAGGGTGGTAAATAGCGAGGAGGATAGCCTCAGTCTGCAGGACGATATAGATGGGTTGGTCAGATGGGCGGAACAGTGGCAAATGGAATTTAACCCGGAAAAGTGCGAGGTGATGCACTTTGGAGGGACTAACAAGGCAAGGGAATACACAATGAATGGGAGGACCCTAGGCAAGACAGAGGGTCAGAGGGATCTTGGTGTGCAAGTTCACAGATCCCTGAAGGCGGCGGAACAGGTAGATAAGGTGGTAAAGAAGGCATATGGGATACTTGCCTTTATTAGCCGAGGCATAGAATATAAGAGCAAGGAGGTTATGATGGAGCTGTATAAAACACTGGTTAGGCCACAGCTGGAGTACTGTGTGCAGTTCTGGTCGCCACACTACAGGAAGGATGTGATCGCTTTGGAGAGGGTGCAGAGGAGATTCACCAGGATGTTACCAGGGCTGGAGCGCTTCAGCTATGAAGAGAGACTGGGAAGATTGGGTTTGTTTTCCTTGGAGCAGAGGAGGCTGAGGGGGGACATGATTGAGGTGTACAAAATTATGAGGGGCACAGATAGGATGGATACTAAGGAGCTTTTTCCCTTCGTTGAGGGTTCTATAACAAGGGGACATAGATTCAAGGTAAAAGGCGGGAGGTTTAGAGGGGATTTGAGAAAGAACTTTTTCACCCAGAGGGTGGTTGGAGTCTGGAACTCACTGCCTGAAAGGGTTGTGGAGGCAGGAACCCTCACAACATTCAAGAAGCATTTGGATGAGCACTTGAAATGCCATAGCATATAAGGCTACGGACCAAATGCTGGAATATGGGATTAGAGTAGACAGGGCTTGATGGCCGGCGCGGACACGATGGGCCGAAGGGCCTCTATCCGTGCTGTATAACTCTATAACTCTATGATGTGAATGTTACCTGCTACTTGTCAGCCCAAATATCGATTTTATCCACGTCATGCTATAGGCCGGCATGGATTGCTTAATTACCAAAGGAATTACGAATGGAGCTGAACACTGTGAAATCAAGCAATCCCTGGTGGAAGCTACGTGTACCTAAGGACATCAGACCAGAACAAGATCAGGTTCATCTGTGAAACCTCCCCCGCCCCACCACCACCACATGGATCACTATCCTGGCTCACAATGAAATATGGCCATGGAACCATATTTCAGCAAAAGTTGGTGCTTTCAGGAATGGAGAAAAGATGAGAAAATTGAAAAAGAAACACAATGGGGAAACAAAAAAAAGTGTCTATATACTTTTCACTGTTCCAAAAAAGAGCTCAAACCTTATTCCCTGGTTGTCTCTAGGAGAAAATTCCAGTCATAGTCACAGCCCTAACCCACAAAGATGATAGAGACCTAAAAGAGCTAATCAGTACTCAATTCATTAAATGGTTATTGATTCTGGTTCTTGTTATGCAGCATGCAATAAATTAGTGCATGAGTAGCACATAAACATTAACTGCATTTGACTCGAGCCATTTATTATTTTAAAATTTCAAATAAACAAAACTTGCACTTACATGGCACATTTAAAATAATGTCACATAGCATTTTTAAAAATAGCACCAAGAGGAACAAAGTGCCGAGCCAGGGGAGAGAGTTTATGAAGAGTGGCTGAAGGCTTGGTTGAAAAGCTGGGTTTTAAGGAGGAAAGTGAAGAGGCAGAGGACTTTAGGGATGGAATTTCAGCGAGCTCTACCACCAATGGTGGGGCAAAGAAAGGGTTGGGGAAGTGTACAGAAGGCCAGAGATGTAAGACCAAAGGATGCAAAGGGAAAGCAAGTCTGGAGGAGGTTGCAGAGGTAGGGTGGATTAAGGCCATGGAAAAATTTGAAGATTAGCACGAGGAATGTGTCAAATTTAAAATCCACTGCCAACTTACTTAACTGTTAGGAGCACTGCTTTAATATAGTTTAATTATGCTCTTGAATATTGAAACTTATGATTTTATAAAATATTATTTAACATACTTGAAAGAAAAAAGTGTGCATATGGAATCATAGAAAGGTTACAGCACGGAAGGAGGCCATTTGGTCCATTGCGTCCGTACCGGCTCTATGCAAGAGCAATCCAGCTGGTCCCACTACCCCACCCTATCCCCGTAGCCCTGCAGATTTTTTCCTTTCAAGTACATATCCAGTTCCCTTTTGAAAGCAATGATTGAATCTGCCTCCACCACCCCCTCTGGCAGTGAATTCCAGATCATAACCACTCGCTGTGTAAATAAGTTTTTCCTCATGTCACCTTTGGTTCTTTTGTCAATCACCTTAAAACTATGTCCACTGGTTCTTGATCCTTCTGCCAATTGGAATAGTTTCTCTCTATCTACTCTGTCTAGACCCTTCATGATTTTGAATACCTCGATCAAATCTCCTCTCAACCTTCTCTGTTCCAAGGAGAACAACCCCAGCTTCTCCAGTCTATCCATGTAACTAAAGTCCCCCATCCCTGGAATTTACTACAGAATCAGATGAATGATTACAGTTATCAGTCCACGCAAATGCTACTAAAGGGCAATTTTCTTTTGTCCTTTTACTGTCAAATATGACTCTGAAGTTTCCACAGAAAGAAAACTCATCTCACACAGGAAGGTCAGCACATACATACCCTTGAATTTCACACCCAGAATAAAACATTTTCCGAGCATTGCTCAGTGTGATGCATTTTTTGGCCATACAGCGGCACTAAAACTTCAGAATGCTGCCACTACATAATCAATTTCTCCATTCATTCACACAAAATAAAAAATAACACATTATTTTAGAAACCAGTAATCATAGTATACTCTGAGAAACTGGTATTTATGAAATCCTAGAATTAAAAGAAATCTCAAACATTGATTTTTTTTTTTGGTTAATCAGAATCAAGTTCATTTGCTCTTCTGAAGCATTTACAGGCTGGTACAATTATTCTGGGATATTTAAAAATGCATAATCTTCCCCTTCCTCCACACTGTCCCTCTTGAAGGTGGTGACTTGTGCTGGGGTTCAGTTCTATGCAAAACTTCAACTCTCTGGTACCTTGTTCAAATGGGCACTCTTCATTTGAAAGTTTTGATAAGCAATGTCATTGGACTGTTTGTCGAATGAGGCATCATAGCCAAACCCAAATCCAGCAAGATTCATTGGTTAGCGATCAATTCCCTATCCCCAGCTCAAGGACATGGAGGCTCTGAAGACAACTCTAGCAGCCTAGCTGAGATCAGTTAATTTTACAGGTGCAAAATGGGCAGCAGTAAGTTGAATTTCTCTGCCATGGAAACCATGTGTGTTTCTCAGATATAAAGAAGGGTACATGGTAAATAAAGTGAAACCTAAATAGCTGAATGAAAACTATCCTCAAAGAGGAAATATTTAACTCAGTTTAAAGCGAATAACCATTAAGAGAGTGAAGATAAGTATATGATACTTACGACAATAAGTAAAGACACTTTTATAAATGCCAAAAGGCATTAGAGAAAAGGATTATGAGCAGGTGTAGATGTAATGATGGTAAAAACAAAATTCAGTAAAGTCATAAGTCAGAAAATGATTAAGGATCACACAGACCTTTTGAGAGGATCAGAATATGGCTGAAGTTCTAAAAGATACTGTGCATCTATTTTCACTACTGAAGATGATGCTAGTGCCATTAGTACTGAACAGGTGTGCTCCTAAAATTGATTCTATAGAAGTAAATACTGAAATTATTTTAGATAGGATTAAGCCACTCAAGGCTAATCAGTTGCTGGACTTAGAATCATAGAAAGGTTACAGCACGGAAGGAGGCCATTCAGCCCATCGAGTCCGCACCGACTCCATGCAAGAGCAATCCAGCTAGTCCCACTACCCTGCCCTATCCCCATAGCCCTGCACATTTTTTTGTTTCAAGTAGTTATCCAGTTCCTTTTTGAAGGCCATGATTGAATCTGCCTCCACCACTCCCTCAGGCAGTGAATTCCAGATCATAACCACTCGCTGCGTAAAAACGTTTTTCCTTATGTCACCTTTGGTCCTTTGGCCAATCATCTTAAATCTATGTCCTCTGGTTCTTGACCCTTCTGCCAATGGGAACAGTTTCTCTCCATCTACTCTGTCTAGACCCTTCATGATTTTGAATACCTCTATCAAATCTCCTCTCAACCTTCTCTGTTCCAAGGAGAACCACCACAGCTTCTCCAGTCTATCCACATAATTTAAGTCCCTCATCCCTGGAATCATTCTAATAAATCTCCTCTGCACCTTCTCTAAGGCCTTCATATTCTTCCTAAAGTGCAGTCCTATTGTGGACAAAATACTCCAGTTGTTGTAGAACCAGTGTTTTATAAAGGTTCATCATGACTTCCTTGCTTTTGTATTCTGTGCCTCTATTTATAAAGCCCAGGTCCCTGTATGCTTTTTTAACTGCTTTCTCCACCTGCCCTGCCACCTTCAACGATTTGTGCACATATACCCCCAGATCCCTCTGTTCCTCTACCCCTTTTAGAATTGTGCCCTCTAGTTTATATTGCCTCTCATTTTTCCTCCCGAAATGCATCACCTTGCATTTTTCCGCGTTAAACTTCATCTGCCATGTGCCCGCCCATGCCACCAGCATGTCTATACCCTCTTGAAGTCTATCACTATCCTTCTCACTGTTCACTACCCTTCCAGGTTTTGATATAGTTTACTCCTGGAGTACTGAAGGAAATGGGTGATGTACTATGTGAGCAACTGGCTCATATATTTAATAGCTCATTGAAGTTTGGACTACCTCCAATGAACTGAAGGGAAGCTTATGTAGTCCCATTACTTAAGGTGGCAAAAAGATCAGACCCTGGGAATTATAGTCCTAAAGGTTGAAGTCAGTTGTTGGAAAGATGCAAGAAGATATTTAAAACATGTGATTTATGTTCATCTGGAGAGGTTGTCAGTTAGTAGAGAATCCCAGTATGGCTTTCGTAATGGAGGCCCTGCCTCATGAACCAGATTGAGAGTTTTTTGAGGAAGCACCAAATTAATGGATGGTGGCAGTCCAAGTCACGTCGTATGCACTGATTTCCAGAAAATCTTCAGTATAGTACCGTGTAGATGGCTTTTGGGAAAGATTTCATCATATGGAATTGGCGATCAGGTATTATGGTGGATAGTAAACTGGTTGCAATCTCATAGGTAGTCATCATTAATGGGAATAGATTTGAATGGAGCCAGATTACGTGTAGAGTGGAGCACTGCAATGTTAAATTCATTGCTGTTCTTCATCTTTATAAGTGATTTGGTTGAGGAAATCAATGGAACTATTCTCAAGTTTGCAGATGACTCAAAAATCTGCACTGGATTCAGAATTTAGATCAAATATACAAATTACAGAACAATTTAGTGAGGTAAGTCAGGATAATGGGCCCGTGTGGGGCAAATGTCAGTCAATATAGACAAATGCATTAGAGGGAAAGGACTTGCATTTATATAGCGCTTTCATGACCACAGGACATCCCAAAGTGCTTTACAACAAATTAAGTACTTTTTTGAAGTGTAGCCACTGTTGTAATGTAGGGAAATGCGGCAGCCAATTTGCACACAGCAATGTCCCACAAACAGCAATGAAATACATGAGCAGATAATCTGTTTTAGTGTTGTTGATCGAGGGATAAATATAGGCCAGGACACCGGGAGAACTCCCCTGCTTTTCTTCACATAGTGCCATGGGATCTGTCACATCAACCAAGAGGGCATACAGGCCCTCAGTATAACGTCTCATCCAAAATTCAGCACCTCTGACAGTGCAGTATTCCCTCAACAACAAACAACTTGCATTTATATAGCGCCTTTAACATTGTAAAATGTCCCAAGTCACAGCAGCATTATCAAACAAAATTTAACCGAGCCACGTAAGGAGATATTGGGAGAGGTGAAAAAGAGTTAGGTTTCAAGGAGCGTCTTAAAAAGAGAGGCGCAGAGGTTTAGGGAGGGAATTGCAGAGCTTAGGGCCAAGGCAGGGCCACCAATGGTCAAGTGATGAAAATTAGGGATGCACAAGAGGCCATAATTGGAGGAGCGCAGAGATCTCGGAGGGTTGTAAGGCTGAAGAGGTTAGGTGAGGTAGGGAGGGATTTGAAAACAAGGATGAGAATTTTAAAAGCGAGGTGTTGCTGGACCGGGAGCCAATGTAGGGGTGATGGATGAACGGGACTTGGTGCGAGTTAGGATGCGGGCAGCAGAGTTTTGAACAAGCTCAAGTTTATGGAGGGTGCAAGGTGGGAGGAGTGCATTGGAATAGTCGAGTCTACAGGTTACAAAAGCATAGGTGAAGATTTCAGCAGCAGATGAGCTGAAGCAGGGGCAGAGACGGGCAATGTTACGGAGGTGGAAGTAGACGGGGTCTTGGTGATGGAGAGTATATAGAGTCAGAAGCTCAGCTCAGGTTCAAATAGGATGCCACGGTTGCGAACAGTCTGATTCAGCCTCAGACAATGGCCAGAGAGACAGATGGAGTTGGTGGCTAGGGAACAGAATTTGTAGCGAGGACCGAAGACAATGTCTTCAGTCTTGCCAATATTTAATTGGAGGACATTTCTGCTCATCCAATACTAGCTGTCGGACAAGCAGCGTGACAAATTAGAGGCAGTGGAGGGGTCGGGAGAGGTGATGGTGAAGTGAAGCTTGATGTCGTCAGCATACATGTGGAACCTGACATTGTGTTTTCGGATGATGTTGCCAAGGGACAGCACATAGATGAGAAATAGGAGAGGGCCAAGGAAAGATCCTTGGGGGACTCTAGAGGTAACAGTGCGGGAGCAGGAAGAGAAGCCATTTCAGGAGATTCTCTGGCTACGACAGGATTGAAAGGAATGGAACCAGGTGAAGGCAGTCCCAGTTGGACAACAGAAGTGTCTACGCTGAAGTGTCAGCTTGGATTATGTACTCAAGTCTCCGGAATGGGGCTTGGCCCCACAACCTTCTGACTCTGAGGCAAGAGTGCTACCACTGATCCAAGGCTATTGTTTTGCATTTGGGGCTGGGAGACTCCAGTCACGTGCATACAAAGAAGGAGTAACCGCTAAATGGTATGGAGCAGGAGAGGGACTTGGGTGACTTGGCGATTGGAAAAGCAGAGTTTTAGGTTTTATTTCTAGCACAGTACAATATAAAACAAAGAATAGTGTAAATATTACAAGGTCTTGATATGGCCACATCGAGAGTACTTCGGCCAGTTTTGATCACCATATAATGGTGGACTTATGAGGTCCTGAAAAAAGGAATAAAGGAGGGTGACCAAAATGATATCCAGTCTTAGGGCTGATCGTTATCAGAATGGGCTGGATAAGGTGGGGCTACTTTGATCAGAAAAATCCAGGATGAGAAGAGATATGACTGAGGTTTTTAGAATAATGAAGGGATTAGATTCTGTCCAGTTGGATAGGTTATTTGATGTGAATAGACAAGAAGCCCTTGACATCGTAGAGCAAGGGGGACTAGCACGTATGAAAGAAAACATAGACACATAATCCTCTCTTGGGGCACTTTGTAGGCAATCCTTTGTCAAGGCCGTCAAAACTGTAAAAAATAAAATAATTAAGTTAGATGCAAAAATTCAGCTTAAAGCCGTGCTAATATTCCAGGTTATAGGATCCTTAGAAAAGACAGGGAAATTGAGAAAGGAGTTAGTGTAGTAATATTGGTAAAAGACACAATTACAGTATAGCAGTAGAAAGAATTTCAGGAAGGGTGATCAGGCAATGGAAACATTATGGGTACAGTTAAGGAACAGCAAAGGATGCAAGATATTGGTAGGATGTGTCTACAGACCTCATGATGGTAGTCATGTACTGGGGGGTGTATAAATATTCAAATGAGGGAAGCATGTAACAAAAACAATGTGGTTATAATCAGAGATTCTAATTTTTCATAAACAAAGAGAAACAGAACAGCTTAAGTGGCAAAGGCAATGAATTTCGAGATTGTGTTCAGAACAGTTCTCTAGAACAATTGGTCAGAACATTGAATGCAGGAGTTGGGATGTCTTGTTGAAGTTGTACAGGGCATTGGTGAGGCCACACTTGGAGTACTGTGTACAGTTCTGGTCACCCTATTATAGAAAGGATATTATTAAACTAGAAAGAGTGCAGAAAAGATTTACTAGGATGCTACCGGGACTTGATGGTTTGACTTACAGGGAGAGGTTAGACAGACTGGGACTTTTTTCCCTGGAGAGTAGGAGGTTAAGGGGTGATCTTATAGAAGTCTATAAAATAATGAGGGGCATAGATAAGGTCGATAGTCAAAATCTTTTCCCAAAGGTAGGGGAGTCTATAACGAGGGGGCACAGATTTAAGGTGCGAGGGGAGAGATACAAAAGGGTCCAGAGGGGCAATTTTTTCACTCAAAGGGTGGTGAGTGTCTGGAACGAGCTGCCAGAGGCAGTAGTAGAGGCGGGTACAATTTTGTCTTTTAAAAAGCATTTGGACAGTTACATGGGTAAGATGGGTATAGAGGGATATGGGCCAAGTGCAGGCAATTGGGACTAGCTTAGTGGTATAAACTGGGCGACATGGACATGTTGGGCCGAAGGGCCTGTTTCCATGTTGTAACTTCTATGATTCTATGAATAATGTTTTAGAACCAATAAGGGAATAGGCCACGCTAGATTTGGTGAAGAATAACAAACCAGAATTAGTTGACAATCTGATGGTAAGGGCAATTCTTGCTATGATTGAATTTGATATTAGGTTTGAGAGGGAGAAAGAAGAGTCACAAACCAAGGTTTAAAATTTAACTAAAGTAAACTTCGAAGCATATGGGAAATTAATTGACAACAGTAAACTGTGCAGAATTGTTAAAGGGTAAACCAACAGACAAACAGTGGGAAGTACTCAAAGACGTATTTTATATAAATCAAAACCGTTACATGCCCCTAAAAGGCAAATGTTCCACTTGTGCAGTTAAGGAACCATGGTCAACAAATGAGGTAAGAGACAGTGTCAAGCTAAGAAAAGGCTTACACATATTCAAGGAAAAGTGGAAATCCAGCAGACTAGGAGAACTATAACAAGCAACAAAGGTATACAAAGAAAGTAGTAAGAGGTTCAAAAGGGGAACAAGAAAAAACAATTACAAGGGGTATCAAAGCTAACAGCAAAAGTTCTGTCCTGGAATGTAGGGCGGAGTGCAGAGAAATTATTCTGTTTAATTTCAATGATGAGTAACTGGAGTGGGGGTATCAAAGGTTCTTTATTTTGTATCTTACACGAATAGAAGTCATACCGGATGAACTAAGCGACTCTGATCAAACCCATCACTCTGTAAGTTCCGCCTTTATGATTCAAACCAAGCTCTGCCTCATCTAGTATAAACTTACTTCGTCTTCATAGAGATGGAAGGCAAACACATATGTAAAACTTGCGATCCAGTCCCTATCCACATGATAAAGTTGTTAGGTCCATCACCAACTCCTGTAGTTCGTTAACCCTTTGTCACAAAAAACTGTTCTGTATGCAAGAAACTTAAAGGTTTGACATAAACTTTTTAAAAACCATATTTGAGTCCAATGCAAAGAACAACCCGAGTAATGAAATGTTGCTTCATGAGATGGTCCCCCAGTTGCACCAGCCAAAGGCAAGTGATATGCAGAGACAGCAACATGTACTCTCAGAAAACTCAAACTGCATTTATACTGCAACTTCACCACAGCTGCAAATCATTGCAGTATAATTCAGAGTCAAGAGTCCAACCGAGAGGGGGCAGTCTTGGGTTTGATACGACATGGAATATAATTCGTGCAGTGTCAAACTGGATTTTAAAAGTCTTCAGGACACATCAATAGACTAACTCATGGAATGGCTGATTTGTAACTGATGCTGGATGAAGTTATGTGAGGACTGGAATCCTTTGACCCCACTCCTCAGTCATATGTCAACACAGAATGTGAACTGACCTCTGAACCTTTAGGAATGAGGCCTGGCGAACATGCCTTGGTCTCTATTTGACCTAGAAATTATGTAATGCCTGTTAGCGGGACCTTAAGATTCTCTGTGCTGAGAAAAATTAAGCTTCGACATTTTGTAGCCAGTATCATACTCCAACAGTTTAGTTAGCCATACTCAGTCCTTACACTTAGCCAAAAGCCAACTTCATGCTTCAAAAGGCAATACTATGAAGAAAGGCAGTAATAACATGAGAGTCACTCACTAATAAGGATCCACCACACTGAAAATAAAATTAAAAACCAGCAGATGCTCGTGCAACCACAGTAGAAATCAAAAAGAGTCAATCTGATCAAAGTACACAACAGGCATAATGACATTGATGAAAAACAGCACAAAAACTTAACTGACTAAAACCATAAAATAATCTCAAGCAAACTTCTAGAGAGTTAGAATATGCTAAAACTGTTTTGTTAAAAACAAGAAAACCAACAGCAATTCACACAGATGGTTATTAGTACGACTGCAGAACAACAGTTAGACTGACACAGATGCAATTGGTTGAATGGCCTCCTTCTGTGCTACAAATTATTAGATTCAATGTGCCATCAATGAGAACACAACCAGAACAAGACCTTATAAAAAGCAGAGTCAGGAAGATCATCTAGCCATTAAGGAGGCAATTTTCTCAATAGGAATGGTGCCCCAGGTGATATCCCCTCAAGGATGACAGCAATCTCCTAATTGTATATGGTTGTTAAATATATTACTTAGCATTAGCCTTCAAAAAAAAGGGGGTGCTGCCAATGTCACAGTAAAGGAGGAGGGGGTAAAAATATTGGATAGGATAAAAATAGATAACTAGGAGGTACTTAAAAGGTTGACAGTGTTCAAAGTAGAAAAGTCACCCAGTCCAGATGGGATGGATCCTAGGTTCCTGAGGGAAGCAAGGGTGGAAATCTTTCAGTCCTCCTTGGATAGGCGAGTAGTGCCAAAGGACGAGAGGGTTGCAAATGTTACATTCCTGTTCAAAAAAGGATGGAGGGATAAACCTGTTAATTACAGGCCAATCAGCCTAGCATCGGTGGCGGGGAAACATCTAGAGACAAAATTAATTGTCATTTTGAAAAACATGGGTTAATAAATGACAGCCAACACGGATTTAGAGTCATAGAGTCATACAGCACGGATAGAGGCCCTTCGGCCCATCGTGTCCGCGCCGGCCATCAGCCCTGTCTACTCTAATCCCATATTCCAGCATTTGGTCCGTAGCCTTGTATGCTATGGCATTTCAAGTGCTCATCCAAATGCTTCTTGAATGTTGTGAGGGTTCCTGCCTCCACAACCCTTTCAGGCAGTGAGTTCCAGACTCCAACCACCCTCTGGGTGAAAAAGTTCTTTCTCAAATCCCCTCTAAACCTCCCGCCTTTTACCTTGAATCTATGTCCCCTTGTTATAGAACCCTCAACGAAGGGAAAAAGCTCCTTAGTATCCATCCTATCTGTGCCCCTCATAATTTTGTACACCTCAATCATGTCCCCCCTCAGCCGCCTCTGCTCCAAGGAAAACAAACCCAATCTTCCCAGTCTCTCTTCATAGCTGAAGCGCTCCAGCCCTGGTAACATCCTGGTGAATCTCCTCTGCACCCTCTCCAAAGCAATCACATCCTTCCTGTAGTGTGGCGACCAGAACTGCACACAGTACTCCAGCTGTGGCCTAACCAGTGTTTTATACAGCTCCATCATAACCTCCTTGCTCTTATATTCTATGCCTCGGCTAATAAAGGCAAGTATCCCATATGCCTTCTTTACCACCTTATCTACCTGTTCCGCCGCCTTCAGGGATCTGTGAACTTGCACACCAAGATCCCTCTGACCCTCTGTCTTGCCTAGGGTCCTCCCATTCATTGTGTATTCCCTTGCCTTGTTTGTTAAAGGCAAATTGTTTCTGACAAACTTGATTGAGTTCTTCGATGAAATAACAGAGAGAGTTGATGAAGGCAGCTGATGTGTATATGAATTTTGAAAAAGCGTTTGATAAAGTGCCTCATAATAGGCGTTAGCAAAATTGAAGCCCATGGGGATAAAGGAGCAGCGCAGTGTGGATACGAAATTGGCTAAGACAGAAAGCGGAGTAGTGATGAACAACTGTTTTTCAGGCAGGAGGGAAGTATACAGGGATGTCCCTCAGGGGTCGGTATTAGGACCGCTGCTCTTATTGATATATATTAATGATCTGGACTTGGGCATGCTACGTAATTTCAAAGTTTGCAGATGACAAAACTTGAAAATGTAGTCAACGGTGAGTAGGATGGAAGCAGACTTCAGGAGGACATAGACACGCTGGTGAAATGGGCAGACACGGCAGATGAAATTTTATGCAGAAAAGTGTGAAGTGATGTATTTTGGTGTGAAGAATGAGGAGAGGCAATATAAACTAAATGGTACAATTTTGAAGGGGGAACAGAGACCTGGGGGTTCACATACACAGTTCTTTGAAGGTGGCAGGACAAGTTGATAAGGCTGTTAAAAAAGCATGCAGGCTCCTTGGCTTTATAAATAGAGACATAAGAGTATAAAAGCAAAAAAGTTATGCAAAACCTTTATAAATCACTGGTTAGGGCCTCAGCTGGAGTATTGGGTGGCAGTCTGCTTGATCTGGCAACCCATCCACTAACTTAAACATCCACTCCCTCCACTACCGGCACACGTGGCCACAGTGTGTATTATCCACAGGATGCACAGCAGCAATTCTCCAAGGATTTCTTCGACAGCACCTCCACTACCTAAAAGGACAAGGGCAGCAGGTGCATTGGAACACCATTACCTCTAAGTTCCCCTCCAAATCCCATGAACAAATAATAAAAAAAATCACACACCATCCCAACTTGGGACATATATCGCCATTCCTTCATGGTTGCTGGGTCAGAATCCTGGAACTCTCTACCTAACAGCACCATGAGAGGACCTTCAGCACATGGACTGCAGCGGTTGAAGGTGGTGGCTCACCACCACCTTCTCAAGGGCAACTAGGGATAGGCTGGTCTTGCTAGTGACTTAAATTATTTTTTTTAAAATTCTGGGCACCACAACGTAGGAAGGATGTCCAGGCCTTGGAAAGGATGCAGAAGAGATTTACTAGAATGGTGCCAGGGATGAGGGACTTCAGTTATGTGGAGAGACCAGAGAAGCTGGGATTGTTTTCCCTAGAACAGAGAAAGTTAAGGGGAGATTTAATAGAGGCGTACAAAATTATGAATGGTTTTGATAGAGTAAATAAGGAGAAACTGTTTCCACTGACTGGAGGGTCAGTAACAAGAGGACACAGATCTAAGATAATTGGCAAAAGAACCAGAGGGGAGAATTTTTTTTAATGCAGTCAGTTGTTATGAACTGGAATGTACTGCCTGAAAGGGTGGTGGAAGCAGATTCAATAGTAACTTTCAAAAGGGAATTGGATGTACACTTGAAAAGGAACAATTTCCAAAGCTATGGGGAAAGAGCAGAGGTCTGGGACTAATTGGATAGCACTTTCAAAGAGCTAGCACAGGCATGATGTGTTGCATGACAAAGGGTCATCGACCTGAAACGTTAACTCTGTTTCTCTCTCCACAGATGCTGCCTGACCTGCTGAGTATTTCCATCATTTTCTGTTTTTAGTATAAAATATTACCATTTTGAAACTATTATACTGCAGCTTTATTTTGAAGAGTAAGGACCGCAAATCATCTGGAAATTATATGCAATGCAAAACAATACAGAATGGTACTACTTATGATACATATACAGCATTGTATCAGGCAGAAATATACTCTGAAGGCAATATTCTGTTGTCAAGCTTACCTTTGTAACATGCTTCATGCAGTACTTGAATAAGTAGTGCCGTGATTTGGGGTTTGCACTGGTCCAGCTTTCCAATAGCATGTTTAGAGCTGCCATAAGAAAGCCGTGGTTGGAAGTAGAATTGATCACTCAGGTGAGTTGCAAAGGCTTTCCACATCATGGCTTTGTATTTACAAAACAGCACAGCTTTTCCTTCAGAGTGCGAAGAGTCCTGCCAATGTACAGATTTTCTCCTGAGAGGGGAAACTAAAGGACTACTACTTATTTCATCATTTTGTTTGGCTTCTAAACCTCGTTGAGGGTTGTTTTCCGCTGAGAATATGGTGTGCTGCAATTGCAGATTTTCTGCTTTAGTTTCCTGTGGTTTATCAGGCTTGGGTCTGTTTAGAACATGTTGCCACAGCATGTTAGATGTAACAAGACTTTCAACAATATGGTTCAGAAGAACTTCATCCTCCATGCAGAAATTTTGAATGGAGTTCTTACAGCTACAAGGCTCCAATTCTTGTTGGTTGACCCCTGATTTTGGTTGACACAAGCTAGTTTTTATTTCTTCACCACAAAAAATATTAAGATGACTATCTGTAAATCTCTGAAGCAAAGACATTTTTATATTTTCCCAATCCAGAGCTGTGAGGTTATTATTACCCACAGTTGAAAGAAATGTTTTATTTGTCGTGATGACTTCATAGAAACATTGGGCTGCTATTCTTCCTCTTTCATTAGCTAAAACCCTCAACACTCTTTCTACCAGGAATGGTTCAATTCTCCAGTTCCCACTCTTTCTACACAATGTTACTTTCAGTCTTTGAGACAGTAAATCAAATTCATTTACATTAATTTCTTCAACATAGTTCTTCAGTTCAAGATATGGCTGATGTATATTAGATTCTGATACAATGCTGTTGAATATTTCCAGACCATGAAAAAACTCCCAAAGCGATTCTGAGGGCACACTATAAGGTTCAGCATATGCTAAGGTACAAAGTACGGTGGAAATATATTTGTCCATGAGAAAAATAGCATATATGCCCAACAATGTCAAAGCCTGCTTCATACAGTTAAAGGTTTCCTTCATGTGTATCAACTGACAATTTAACCAAGGATCATTCTTAATTTTTTCACCAAGGCATTTCCAATGGCTTGTATGGCATCTCAGTTCTTCACAAAGGTGTCCAAGTTTCTTGATAGATGTGACACTTGTACGATCCATGCCCAGATTTACTTTTTTGGACATTGCTTGCTCTTGAATCAGTAATTCTGTCAATTTTTTTACAAATTTAGATGCTCCCCTTACACTTACAGCATATGCTTTATTAAGAAGAAGACAAGATCTGTGTTCCAACAGTATCTGAAGCTTTGCATAATTGTTTGCTAAGCTTGATATGGCTTGATGATACTGGAAATCAGCGGTGCCCAGAACATCAGAGGGCAATGATTTTACATGACCATGAAATAAAGCACCTTTTAGACTTCGTTGCAGCTGGCAACATTTACCTAGATCAAAGGCGATCTGCTCCGCCTCAGGCAGTCTCCCTGAAGGAAATCTCTTGTCCAGATCTGAAGATAGCAATGAATCATCACTATCTGTATCTGAACAACTGTCTTCTGTTTGGTACTTAGTCATTAGCCATCTCCACCCAGGTTGAAGTCGACTCCACAGTAGAGTTTCAGCGTGCTGCAGAGATTTTGCAAAACTGTTTGGTGGTCCTAAACATAGAAATACAGAATAATTCAGATAATGTAAGACAGGTGACAGACATCTTTTAATAGAGACATAGTTTAGATAAAATATGTGCACACATAAACATATGTGCAGTAAGGGTGCTTATATTGTTGATGACAGAATTCATCCAGCAGTAGTACTCTTCTATTTGCATTGAAAAACTATTCAAAATTTAACCTAGTCGTGTTTATGATACATCCAGTCAAACTTCAGTCTTCTAGCTTGAAAAATTGTTCTTTGCCAGTGAAAGAAAGGCTTACACAAAAGCAAGGAAAAGTGGAATCACAGAAAATTTACGGCACAGAAGGAGGCCATTCAGCCCATCGTGTCAGCACCGGCTGAGAAACAAGCCACTCAGCCTAATCCCACTACCCCGCATATGGTCCGTAGCCCTGCAGGTCACTGCTCTTCTGGTGCACATCCAGGTATTTTTTAAATGAGTTGAGGGTTTCTACCTCTACCACCCTCTCAGGCAGTCAGTTCCAGGCCTCCACCATCCTCTGGATGAAAAATAATTTCCTCATTTCCGCTCCAATCCTTCTACCAATCACTTTAAGTCTATGCCCCCTGGTTAATGACCCCTCCACTAACGGAAATAGGTCCTTCCTATCCACTCTATCTCAGCCCCTCATAATTTTGTAACCTCAATCAAATCACCCCTCAGCTTCCTCTGTTCCAAAGAAAACAACCCTATCCTATCCATCTGTCAGCATTGCTAAAATTCTCCAGTCCTGGCAACATCCTCGTAAATCTCCTCTGCACCCTCTCTGGTGCAATTACATCCTTCCTGTAATGTGGTGACCAGAACTGTGCGCAGTACTCAAGCTGTGGCCTAATTAGTGTTTTATACAGTTCCAGCATAACATCCCTGCTTTTATATTCTATGCTTCGGCTAATAAAGGAAAGCATTCCATATGCTTTCTTAACCACCTTATCTACCTGTCCTGCTACCTTCAGAGATCTGTGGACATGCACTCCAAGGTCCCTCACTTCCTCTATATCTCTCAGCATCCTCTCATTTATTGTGTATTCCTTTGCCTTGTTTGCTCTCCCCAAATGCATTACCTCACACTTCTCTGGATTGAACTCCATTTGCCACTTTTCTGCCCATCTGACCAGTCCATTGATATCTTCCTGCAGTCTACAGCTTTCCTCCTCACTATCAACCACACGGCCTATCTTTGTGTCATCCACAAATTTCTTAAATGTAGAGGGCACGATTATGTCCAAATCGTTAATGTATACCACAAAAAACAAAGGACCTCGTACCGAGCCCTGCGGCACCCCACTGGAAACAGCCTTCCAGTCGCAAAAACACCCATCGACCATTACCCTTTGCTTCCTGCCACTGAGCCAATTTTGGAATCAATTTGCCACATTCTCTTGGATCCCATGGACCTTTACTTTTTTGACCAATCTGCCATGTGGGATCTTGTCAAAAGCCTTGCTAAAATCCATGTAGACCACATCAATTACGCCACCTTCATCGATCCTCCTTGTCACCTCCTCGAGAAATTCAATCAAGTTAGTCAGACACGACCTCCTTAACAATTCTGTGCTGACTGTCCTTGATTAGTCCATGCTTTTCTAAGTTACAGTTTATCCTGTCCCTCAGAATTGATTCCAATAATTTGCCCACCACCAAGGTTAGGCTGACTGGCCTGTAATTACTCGGTCTATCCTTCGCTCCCTTTTTAAACAATGGCACAACATTAGCAGTCCTCCAATCCTCCGGCACTACGCCTGTATCCAGTGAAGTTTGGAAAATGATTGTTAATGCCTCTGCTATTTCCTCCCTGTTTTTTTTTTAAAACAGCCTGAGATACATTTCATCCGGCCCTGGTGATTTATCCACTTTCAAAGATGCTAATCCCCTTAATACTTCCTCTCTCACTATGTTTATCCCATCCAATATTTCACACTCCTCCTCCTTAACTTCAATCCCTGCATCATCCCTCTCCTTTGTGAAGACAGATGCAAAGTATTCATTAAGAACCATACCCACATCTTCCGCCTCCACACATAGTTTACCATTTTGGTCTCTAATAGGCCCTACTCTTTCCTTAGTTATCCTCTTGCTCTTAATGTATTTATAAAACATCTTTGGGTTTTCTTTGATCTTACCCGCTAATATTCTTTCATGCCCTCTCTTTGCTTTCCTAATTTCCTTTTTAACTTCACCCCTGCACTTTGTATACTCCTCTAAGCTTTCTGTAATATTGAGTTCCCGTGTCTATCATAGGCTTTTTTTTCTGCCTTATCTTACCCTGAATGCTTCTTGACATCCAGGGGGCTCTAGATTAGGCAGCCCCTCCCTTTTTCTTTGTGGGAGCATATTTACCCTGAACCCCTTGAATCACCCCTTTGAATGTCTCAACAAACTTTGGTGATTCAACAGTCAGAGCAATAAAGGGATACAAAGAAAGTAATGAGGTGCAAAAGGGGAATAGCAAAAAAAATTGCAAGGGATATCAAAGCTAACAGCAAATGTTTTTATAAATATATTAAGAGAAAGAGAGTGGTAAAGGGGAATGCAGGCCCATTAAAGACAGATGCAGGCAAGACTACAATGGATAATAAGGAAATGGCAGACCTGTTAAATGAGTACTTTGTATTATTGTCACAGTGGAAAAAAAGTGTAAATACCAACTGTAGATGGGAAGCTAAAAATGTCAAGTGGAGGAATTTCGTAGATTTAATATAAATGGAACAATGGCAATGGAGAAAGCAGGGGACCTAAGATAAGAAAATCTACAGGATCCGATAGTTTCCAACCTAGAGTAATAAATCAAATAGGTGAGAAAATTGTAGATACATTAGTCATAATTTTATTCATAACCCTCATCCATGCCTTTGTTACCTCTACATTTGACTATTCCAATGCTCTACTGGCTGGCCTCCCATCTTCCACCATCCATAAAGTTGAGCTCACCAAAACTCTGCTGCCCGTATCCTACTTCGCACCAAGCCCCGCTCTCCCGCCACCCCTGTTCTCACTACGTTGGCTCCTGGTCCGGGAACGCCTCGATTTTAAAATTCTCATCCTTGTTTGCAAATCCCTCCATGGCCTCGCCCCTCCTTATCTCCCCCAACTCTCTGAGATCTCTGCACTCCTTCAATTCTTGCCTCTTGCACATCCCCGATTTTAATTGCTCCACCATTGGCAGCTGTGCCATCAGCTCCCTAAGCCCTAAACTCTGGCATTCCCTCCCGAAACCACTCCACCTCTACCCCTCTCTCCTCCTCTGAGACACTTCTTAAAACCTACCTCTTTGACCAAGCTTTTGGTCACCTGTCTTAGTGCCTCCTTAAGTGGCGGAGTGTCAAATTTTGTTTGACAACACTCCTGTGAAGTGCCTTCGAATCATAGAATCATTACAGCACAGTTGGCCCATCAAGCATGTGCTGGCTCTTTGTAAGAGCACTCCAGTTAGTCAAATTAGCCCGCTTTTTCCCCGTAGTCCTGCAAAATGTTTCCCTTCAAGTATTTATCCAATTCCTTTTTGAAAGCCAAGATTGAATCTGATTCTACCACCCTTTCAGGCAGCGCATTCCAAATCATAACTACTTGCTGTGTAAAAAGGTTTTCCTTATGTCGCCTTTGGTTCATAAGAAATAGGAGCAGGAGTAGGCCATCTGGCCCCTCGAGCCTGCTCCATCATTCAACAAGATCACTGCTGATCTTCTAACTCAACTCCATTTTCCTGCACCATCCCCATATCCCTTGATGCCTTTAATATCTAGAATTCTATCGATCCCTGTTTTGAATAGACTCAATGACTGAGCCTCCACAGCCCTCTGGGGTACAGAATTCCAAAGATTCACCACCATCTGAGCGAAGAAATTTCTCCTTATCTCAGTCCTAAATGGCCTATCCCTTATTCTGAGACCGTGACCCGTAGTTCTAGACACTCCAGCCAGGGAAAACATCCTCCTTGCATCTACCCTGCCGAGCCCTGTAAGAATTTTGTATGTTTCAATGAGATCACCTCTCATTCTTCTAAACTCTGGAGAATACAGGCCTGGTCTATTCAATCTCTCCTCAAAGGACAATCCCGCCATCCCAGGAATCAGTCTGGTGAACCATCGTTGCACTCCCTCTATGGCAAGTATATCTTTTCTTAGGTAAGGAGACCAAAATTGTACAAAATACTCCAGGTGCGGCCTCACCAAGGCCCTATATTATTGCAGTAAGACATCTTTACTCCTGTACTCAAATCCTCTTGAAATAAAGGCCAATATACCATTTGCCTTCCTAATTGCTTGCTGCATCTGCATGTTAGCTTTCAGTAACTCATGTACAAGGACACCCAGGTCCCTTTGAACATCAACATTTCCCAATCTCTCTCTATTTTAAAAATACTGCTTTTTAATACTGCTTTAATAAAGCATTTCTCTTTTTCCTACCAAAGTGAATAATTTCACATCTTTCCACATTATATTCCATCTGCCATGTTCTTGCCCACTCACTTAGCCTATCTATATCCCCTTGAAGCCTCTTTGCATCCTCCTCACAACTAGCATTCCCACCTAGTTTTGTGTCATCAGCAAATTTGGAAATATTACATTTGGTCCCCTCATCCAAATCATTGATATAGATTGTGACTAGCTGGAGCCCAAACACCGATCCATGCGGTACCCCACTTGTCAGTCTGCCAACCTGAAAAAGACCCATTTATTCCTACTCTCTGTTTTCTGTCTGTTAACCAATTCTCAATCCATGCCAGTATATTACCCCCAATTCCATGCGCTCTAACTTTGTTCACCATCCTCCTGTGTGAGACCTTATCGAAAGCCTTCTGAAAATCCAAATACACCACATTCACTGGTTCCCCCTTATCTATTCTACTAGTTACGTCCTCAAAGAACGCCAATAGGTTTGTCAAACATGATTTCCCTTTCATAAATCCATGTTGAATCTGCCAAATCCTATTATTGTTTTCTAAGTGTCCTGTTATCACATCCTTTATAATAGATTCTTTTGCTAATCGCCTTAAATCTGTGTCCTCTGGTTCTTGACCCTTCCACCAATAGGAACAGTTTCTCTTTATTTACTTTATCGAAACCCTTCATGATTTTGAACACTTCTATCAAATATCCTTTTAACCTGCTCTAATCTAAGGAGAACAATCCAAGTTTCTCCAGTCTATTCATGTAACTGAAGTCCCTCATCCCTGAAACCATTCTAGTAAATCTTTTCTACACCCTCTAAAAGTCTTCAGAACCTTCCTAAAGTGCAGTGCCCAGAATTGCCACAATACTCCAGTTGTGGCCAAAGCAGTGTTTTATAAAGGTTTAACATAATTTCCTTGCTTTTGTACTCTATGCCTCTACTTATAAAGCCCAGGATCTTGTATGCTTTTTCAAACACTTTCTCAAACTGTCCTGCCACATTCAAAGATTTGTGTACATATATACCCAGATCTCTCTGTTCCTGCACTTCCTTTAGAATCGTACCATTTAACAAAATGCCTCTCCTCATTCTTCCTGCCAAAATGATCATTTCGCATTTCTCTGCGTTAAATTTCATCTGTCATGTGTCCGCCCATTCCACCAGCTTGTCTTTTTCCTCTTGAAGTCTATTGCTATCCTCTTCACTGTTTAGTGCACTTCCAAGTTTTGTGTCGTCTGCAAATTTTGAAATTGTGCCCTGTACACCCAAGTCCAAGTCATTAATATATATCAAAAAAAGCAGTCGTCTCAGTACCGACTCCTGGGGAACACCACTGTTTACCTTCCTCCAGCCCAAAAAACAACCGGTCACCACCACTCTCTGTATCCTGTAACTTAACCTATTTTGTAACCATGCTGCCACTGTCCCTTTATTCCAAGGGCTTCAATTTTGCTGACAAGACTATTATGTGGCACTTTATCAAATGCCTTTTGAAAGTCCATTCACACCACTTCAACCACATTGCCCTCATCAACCCAATCTGTTATCTCATCAAAAAACTCTATCAAGTTCGTCAAACACGATCCGTGCTGGCTTTCCTTTGTTAATCCACACTTGTCCAAGCGACTATTAATTTTGTCTCGGATTATCATTTCTGAAAGCTTCCCCACCACCAAGGTTAAACCGATTGGCCTGTAGTTGCTGGACTTATCTTTACACCCTTTTTTCAACAAGGGTGTAACATTTGCAATTCTCCAGTCCTCTGGCATCACCCTGATATTTAAGGAGGATTGGAAGATTATGGCCAGCACCTCTGCCATTTCCACCCTTACTTCCCTCAGCAACCTAGGATGCATTCCATTCGGACCGGGTGACTTAGGTTTACTAGAATGATACCCGAACTTCAAGGATTAAGTTACAAGGAGAGATTTCACAAATTGGGGTTGTATTCTCTAGAGTTTAGAAGATTAAGGGGTGATCTGATCGAAGTTTATAAGATATTAAGGGGAACAGATAGGGTGGATAGGCAGAAACTATTTCCGCTGGTTGGGGATTCTAGGACGAGGGGACACTGTCTAAAAATTAGAGCCAGACCTTTCAGGAGTGAGATTAGAAAACACTTCTACACACAAAGGGTGGTAGAAGTTTGGAACTCTCTTCTGCAAAAGGCGATCGATGCTAGCTCAATTGCTAATATTAAATTTGAGATAGATAACTTTTTGCCAACCAAAGGTATTAAAGGATATGGGCCAAAGGCAGATATATGGAGTAAGATCACAGATCAGCCATGATCTTATCAAATGGCGGAGTGGGCTCGAGTGGCTGAATGGCCTACTCCTGATCCTATATTCCTATGACCGGGTGACTTAACGGCTTTAAGTACAGCCAGCCTTTCAAGCACCTCCTCTTCATCAATTTTTAGTCCATTCTGTATCTCAACTACCTCCTCTTTTACTGTGACTTTGGCAGCATCTTTTTCCTTGGTAAAGACAGATACAAAGTACTCATTTAATACCTCAGCCATGCCCTCTGCTTCCGTGCGTAGATCTCCTTTTTGGTCCCTAATTGGCCCCACCCCTCCTCTTACTACCCTTTTACTATTTATGTGCCTAAAGAAGACTTTTGGATTACCTTTTATGTTAGCTGCCAGGCTATTCTCATACTCTCTCTTTGCCCCTCTTCTTTCCTTTTTCACTTCTCCACTGTACTTTCAATAGTCAGCCTGGTTCTCACCTGTGTTATCAACCTGACATCTGTCATACGCTCCGTTTTTCTACATCATCTTATTCTCTATCTCTTTCATCATCCAGGGAGCTCTGGCTTTGATTGCCCTACCTTCCCTAAGTTGTGTACTTTAGGCACGACAGATAAAATAAAAACTAGAAGGCGTAAGGCGATTAAACCCAGCATCAAAGCTGTGGCAGGGGGTTGGGAACCTGAGCAGGGAGACAGAGGAAAGCGTGTCAGGAAGGGACAGAAGGAATGGAGTAAAAGGTAAAGTGTTAAAAAAGGAAAAAGCAGGAACTAAGTGTCACAAAACATATTTGAAAGTTCTTTATCTGAATGCACGTAGCATTCGTAACAAAATGGACGAGTTAACGTCACAAATAACAACGTATGGGTATGATCTTGTGGCCATTACAGAAACATGGCTGCAGGGTGACAACGACTGTTAAATACCCTGGCATATTTAATTCCCAATCAGAAGGACAGGCAGGAAGGAAGGGGAGGTGGGGTGGCTATGTTAATAAAGGAAGGAACCACTGTAATACAGAGAAATGATATTGGGACAAAGGATCAGGATAATGAAACAGTTTGGGTAGAGATAAGGAATAATAAGGGGAAAAAACACTAGTGGGCGTAGTATATAGGCCTCCTAATAGTTGCAACTCTGCTGGAAGAAGTATTAATCAGAAAATAGTCGGGGCATGTAATAAGGGAACAGCTATAATTATGGGGGATTTTAACTATCATATTGACTGGACAAATCAAATTGGGCAGGGCAGCCTTGAGGAAGAGTTTATTGAGTGTATTAGGGATGGATTTCTTGAGCAGTATGTAACTGATCCTACAAGGGGGCAAGCAACCTTGGACCTGGTCCTGTGTAATAAAGCCAGGATTAATTAATAATGTCCTAGTTAAGGATCCCCTTGGAATGAGTGACCAGAACATGGTTACATTCCATATCCAATTAGAGGGTGAGAAGGTTGGTTCTCAAACAAGCGTACTGAGCTTGAATAAAGTTTGTAAGTTTGCAGATGACACCAAGATTGGTGGCATTGTGGACAGTGAAGAAGGTTATCTAGGATTGCAACGGGATCTTGATAAATTGGGCCAGTGGGCCGATGAATGGCAGATGGAGTTTAATTTAGATAAATGTGAGGTGATGCATTTTGGTAGATCGAATCGGGCCAGGACCTACTCCGTTAATGGTAGGGCTTTGGGGAGAGTTATAGAACAAAGAGATCTAGGAGTACAGATTCATAGCTCCTTGAAAGTGGAGTCACAGGTGGATAGGGTGGTGAAGAAGGCATTCAGCATGCTTGGTTTCATTGGTCAGAACATTGAATGCAGGAGTTGGGATGTCTTGTTGAAGTTGTACAGGGCATTGGTGAGGCCACACTTGGAGTACTGTGTACAGTTCTGGTCACCCTATTATAGAAAGGATATTATTAAACTAGAAAGAGTGCAGAAAAGATTTACTAGGATGCTACCGGGACTTGATGGTTTGACTTACAGGGAGAGGTTAGACAGACTGGGACTTTATTCCCTGGAGAGTAGGAGGTTAAGGGGTGATCTTATAGAAGTCTATAAAATAATGAGGGGCATAGATAAGGTCGATAGTCAAAATCTTTTCCCAAAGGTAGGGGAGTCTATAACGAGGGGGCACAGATTTAAGGTGAGAGGGGAGAGATACAAAAGGATCCAGAGGGGCAATTTTTTCACTCAAAGGGTGGTGAGTGTCTGGAACGAGCTGCCAGAGGCAGTAGTAGAGGCGGGTACAATTTTGTCTTTTAAAAAGCATTTGGACAGTTACATGGGGAAGATGGGTATCGAGGGATATGGGCCAAGTGCAGGCAATTGGGACTAGCTTAGTGGTATAAACTGGGCGACATGGACATGTTGGGCCGAAGGGCCTGTTTCCATGTTGTAACTTCTATGATTCTATGATTCTAAAGGAGACTATGATGGTATGAGAGCGGAGTTGATTGGAGTGGACTGGGAAAATAGATTAAAGGGTAGGACGGTACATGAGCAGTGGTGTTCATTTAAGGAGTTATTTTGCAACTTTCAAAAAATATATATTCCACTGAGGAAAAAAGGGTGTAAAAGAAATGACAGCCATCCGTGGCTAAGAAATTAAGGATAGTATCCGACTAAAAACAAGGACATATAAGGTAGCCAAACTTAGTGGGAGGATAGAAGATTGGGAAGTCTTCAAAAGACAGCAAAAAGTAACTAAGGGATTGATTAAGAAAGGGAAGATAGATTATGAAAATAAATTAGCAAAAAATATAAAAACAGATAGCAAGAGTTTCTATAATTATATAAAAAGAAAAAAGGGTGGCAAAGGCAAGCATAGGTCCGTTAGAGGATGAGACCGGGAAATTAATGGTGGGAAACATGGAGATGGCAAAAATGCTGAACAAATATTTTGTTTCAGTCTTTACGGTAGAGGACACTAAGAATATCCCAACACTGGACAAATAGGGGGCTTTAGCGGGGGGAGGCGCTTAATACGATTAAAATCACTAAGGAATTGGTACTCAGTAAATTAATGGGACTCAAGGCGGATAAATCCCTTGGACCTGATGGCTTACATCCCAGGGTCTTGAGGGAAGTGGCAGTAGGGATTGTGGATGCTTTAGTAATAATTTTCCAAAATTCTCTGGACTCGGCAAAGGTCCCGGCAGATTGGAAAACTGCTAATGTAACACCCTTATTTAAAAAGGGTAGTAGGCAGAAGGCTGGAAATTATAGACCAGTTAGCCTAACATCTGTGGTGGGTAAAATTTTGGAGTCTATTATTAAGGAGACAGTAGCGGAACATTTGGATAAGCATAATTTAATTGGACAAAGTCAGCATGGCTTTACGAAGGGGAAGTCATGTCTGACAAATTTGCTTGAGTTCTTTGAGGACATAACGTACAGGGTGGATAAAGGGGAACCAGTGGACATAGTGTATTTAGACTTCCAGAAGGCATTCGACAAGGTGCCACATAAAAGATTATTGCTCAAGATAAAGAATCACTGGATTGGGGGTAATATTCTGGCATGGGTGGAGGATTGGTTATCTAACAGGAAGCAGAGTTGGGATAAGTGGTTCATTCTCGGACTGGCAACCAGTAGCCAGTGGTGTTCCGCAGGGGTCGGTGCTGGGTCCCAACTCTTTACAATCTATATTAACGATTTGGAGGAGGGGACCAAGTGTAACATATCAAAGTTTGCAGATGATACAAAGATGGGAGGGAAAGTAGAGAGTGAGGAGGACATAAAAAACCTACAAGGGGATAGCGACAGGCTGGGTGAGTGGGCGGAGATTTGGCAGATGCAATACAATATTGGAAAATGTGAGGTTATGCACTTTGGCAGGAAAAATCAGAGAGCAAGTTATTATCTTAATGGCGAGAAACTGGAAAGTACTGCAGTACAAAGGGATCTGGGGGTCCCAGTGCAAGAAAATCAAAAAGTTAGTATGCAGGTGCAGCAGGTGATCAAGAAGGCCAACGGAATGTTGGCTTTTATTGCTCGGGGGATAGAATATAAAAACAGGGAGGTATTGCTGCAGTTATATAAGGTATTGGTGAGACTGCACCTGGAATACTGCATACAGTTTTGGTGTCCATACTTAAGAAAAGACATACTTGCTCTCGAGGCAGTACAAAGAAGTTCACTCGGTTAATCCCGGGGATGAGGGGGCGGACGTATGAGGAGAGGTTGTGTAGATGGGGACTCTGCTCATTGGAGTTCAGAAGAATGAGAGGCGATCTTATTGAAACATAAGATTGTGAAGGAGCTTGATCGGGTGAATACTTCCTTCCTGTCTGTAAAACAACCATTCAACACTACTCTCTGCTTTTTGTCCCCTAGCCAATTTTGTATCCACACTGCCAATGTCCCTTGAATCCCATGAGCTTTAATTTTGTTAACAAGTCTATTATGTAGTACTTCATCAAATGCCTTTTGAAAATCCATATACACATCAACCACACTACCCTCATCAACTCTCTCCGTTACTTCATCAAAGAACTTAATCAAGTTCGTCAAACACGATTTTCCTTTAACTGTACTCGGGCCTCAGCTTTTCACCATATCTCATAATGACTTGGATAAAGGAATAGAGAGTTGTATATCCAAGCTTGAAGATGATACTAAGGAGACACAGTGAGTTGTGTAGATGAGAGCATTTACAAAGGGACATAGGCAGACTAAATGAGTGAGCAAAACTATGGCACACGGAGGTCATTGTGGGGAAGTGTGAGGTCATCCACTTTGGATTTGAGAATGATAAATTGGAATATTTTCATAATTAGGAGCTATGAAGGAGCAAAGCGATTTGTGCGTCCATGTGCACAGATGACCAAAAGCTAGTGCACAGATACAAAAAGTAATCGAAAAGGCTAATGGAATACAAAAGTGAGGAAGTGATGTTTCAGTTGTTCAGAGTCTTGGTCAGACCCCATCTGGAGTAGTGTGTTCAGTTTTGGGCACCGACCCTCAGGTAAGATAAATTGGCCTTGGAGGGAGTACAGTGCAAATTTACCAGAATGATACCTGGGCTTAAACAGTTAAATTATGAAGACAGGTTGCATAAACTTGGTTTGTATTCCCTTGAGTTTAGATGGTGGAGGGATGTTCTAATCGAGGTCTTTAAAATGATAGAGTCTCCATAGGGAAGATCAGAGAGAGAAAAACCATTTCCCCTGGTGGGGGAGTCCAGAACAAGAGGGCATAATCTTAAAATTAGAGCTAGGTCATTTAGAAGTGAAATCAGGAAGTACTTTTTCCACACAGTTAGTGGAAATCTGGAATTCTCTCCTTCAAAAGACTGGTTCAATTGAAATTTTCAATATCGATATCAACAAATGTTTGTTAGATGTGGGTATCAAGGGATATGGAGCAAAAGCAGGCAAATGGAGTTTAGGTACAGATCAGCCATTATCTACATGATTTCAGGGTTGCAAATTCAGCTAAATGTTATACCTCTTCAGAGACAATGGGTGCAAAATCTAACCCATTGATATGTGAGCTGCAAGTTTAAAAAAAGACTAGAATTTCCTAGAGCTGCTGACAATCTAAGAGTTAATCTTTATTATTGTCATTTTCAGATAAAATCACTGCATGACTAATGGAACATACATACAAAATAGACTGAAAGCAATGTGAAGCTGTGGATCATAATTTATTTCACTATAAGCCAGGAAGAACCATAAAGCTGCATTTGTACAATTCAAACCATAACTGCATGCAAACATAATAATTGAAGAACTCTGACTTCCACCTTACACAAGTTTTAGTTTTGGAAAACAGAAATACTATCATAACTCTAGTGGCATTTAATAATTTACAGTTTTTGGTATCCTAAATAAATTTGTGCTATTTTGAATTAACCTTTAATTAAAATATTACACCATAAAAGTACTGTAAAACACCCTTTATCTAATTATGCACCTGACTTAAGAGCGCTTGATGTTGATACTGGAACATGAGTAGGCCATTCAGTCCTTCGTGCCTGCTCCGTCATTTGATAAGATCATGGCTGATCTGTGATCTAACTCCATATACCTGCCTTTGGCCCATATCCCTTAATACCTTTGGTTGCCAAAAAGCTATCTACCTCAGATTTAAATTTAGCAAACTGAGCTAGTATCCATTGCCGTTTGCGGAATAGAGTTCCAAACTTCTACCACCCTTTGTGTGTAGAAATGTTTCTAATCTCGCTCCTGAAAGGTCTGGCTCTAATTATTAGACTGTGCCCCCTACTCCTAGAATCCCCAACCAGTGGAAATAGTTTCTCTCTATCCACCCTATCCGTTCCCCTTAATATCTTATAAACTTCGATCAGATCACCCCTTAACCTTCGAAACTCCAGAGAATACAACCCCAATTTGTGTAATCTCTCCTCGTAACTTAACCCTTGAAGTCCGGGTATCATTCTCGTAAACCTACGCTGCACTCCCTCCAAGGCCAATATGTCCTTCCGAAGGTGCGGTGCCCAGAACTGCTCACAGTACTCCAGGTGCGGTCTAACCAGGGTTTTGTATAGCTGCAGCATCACTTCTGCCCCCTTGTACTCTAGTCCTCTAGATTATAAAGGCCAGCATTCCATTAGCCTTATTGATTATTTTCTGCACCTGTTCATGACACTTCAATGATCTATGTACCTGAACCCCTGGGTCCCTTTGGACATCCACTGTTTTTAACTTTTTACCATTTAGAAAGTACCATGTTCTATACTTTCTTGATCCAAAGTGGATGACCTCACATTTGTCTACATTGAATTCCATTTGCCACAGTTTTGCCCATTCACCTAATCTATCAATATCGCTTTGTAATTTTACGTTTTCTCTACACTGCTTACAATGCCACCAATCTTTGTGTCATCGGCAAACTTAGATATGAGATTTTCTATGCCTTCATCTAAGTCGTTAATAAATATTGTGAATAATTGAGGCCCCAAGACAGATCCCTGTGGGGCTCCACTAGTCACATCCTGCCAATGTGAGTACCTACCCATTATCCCTACTCTCTGTCGCCTTTCGCTCAGCCAACTTCCTAACCAAGTCCGTACTTTTCCCTCGATTCCATGGGCTTCTATCTTAGCTAACAGTCTCTTATGTGGAACCTTATCAAATGCCTTCTGGAAGTCCATATAAATAACATCCATTGACATTCCCCTGTCCACTACTTTAGTCACCTCTTCAAAAAATTCAATCAGGTTTGTCAGGCACGACCTACCTTTCACAAATCCATGCTGGCTCTCTCTGATTAACTGAAAATTCTCGGTGTTCAGTCACCCTATCCTTAATTATAGACTCCAGCATTTTCCCCACAACAGATGTTAGGCTAACTGGTCTATAATCCCCTGGTTTCCCTCTCTCTCCTTTCCTAAAAAACGAAGTGACATGTGCAATTTTCCAATCTATAGGGACAGTTCCTGAATCTAGAGAACTTTGAAAGATTATAGTTAGGGCATCTGCAATCTGCTCACCTACTTCCTTTAAAACCCTGGGATGGAAACCATCTGGTCCTGGGGATTTGTCACTCTTTAGTGCTATTATTTTCTTCATTACTGTTGCTTTGCTTATGTTAATTTTATAAAGTCCCAGTCCCCAATTCAATATTAGTTTTCTTGGGATTTCTCTTTTTCTACTGTAAATACTGATGCAAAGTAATCGTTCAACATGTCCGCCATTTCCCCATTGTCAATGACAATATCCCCACTTTCAGTTTTTAAGGGGCCAACACTGCTCCTGACCACCCTCTTTTTCCTAATGTAACTATAAAAGTTCTTTGTATTGGTTTTGATATCCCTTGCAAGTTTCTGGTTACAAAAAGTGCTAAAGCACTGATATTTGTGACTTGTACAACATAAAGTGGTATTGTACAGAATCACTGCCAGTACACACATAGGATTCTAATATCAGGAAATTATGCATATAAAATTATCAGATGAAGGGACATTTTAAAAAATGGAATTTAAGCGGTCAGAGACGTAAAATACATTTTTAAAAGTATTTGCAATCACTGAGGGCCTGTATTTAAGAAGCTTTTAAGCAAATGGCATTTTTTTTCTGTTGTGCTAATAACGTTAGAACTAGCTGTGCATTATAACACTTTTGACTTATTATCAACATCAAGCATTCTCATGTGATACAGCGTTGGTTAGTTTCAAAATAGAGTTCTTCACCTGCCCCCCAGCAATGCATCTTAGCCTCTACAACATTAACGTGACGTTTCCGTTTCTGACAAAAATCTTTTTTGTGGCCTCACTAATTGAGACAATTTCGTACAGAGGTGTACTAAATTATGGGGATTTTTTTATGCTCCTTGGTTGGGGAGTCAGCCTAAAAATTAGAGCCAAGACTTTCAGAAGTTAGGAAACACTTCTTTACGCAAAGGGTGGTAGAAGTTTGGAACTCTTCCGCAAATAGCAGTTGATGCTAGCTTAATTATTAATTTTAAATCTGAGATTGATATATTTTTGTTAACTAAAGGTATTAAGGGATATGGGGCTAAGGTGGGTATGTGGAGTTAGGTCACAGATCAGCCAAGATCTCATTGAATGGCAGAACACGCTCGAGTGGCTAAATGGCTTCCTGTTCCTATGTTCCTAGGAAATTGCGCTCTAAAGGAACTGGGTTTAGATTCACCCTATTATACCAACTGTGCAATAGCCCACTAAGAGAATGGTAGCAACAAAAATTTAGAATTAATTTCTCTTTTTTTTTAAAGATTGCAATAAATTAGGTTGATTTACTTCAAAGAAGAGGCATTCATATTTCTCAATATCATGCTTACGCAAACATGTTTCACTCAACTAATTTACCTGATCCATTTAAACGGTAAAGTTTTTCTTTTTGCATAGATTCCTCTGGTGATATAGATTCCTTTGGTGCTATGCTTGCCAGCGTGTTAAATGGTGTCTGTAATCTGTTGCTGTCCTCTATAACTGCAGCATTCTGGAGTAAACAGGTCAAGTAGTTAATTTAAAATATAGGGTTCTATTTTCAGAAAAATATTTATGACAGGAAGGGGAAGGAGGAGTACCTCAAAAATATTTTCCTCTTAAAGCCATTTATCCCCTTCGGGGTCCTTAAAGCCTTTTGACTGCAAGGCTCTTGCACCAGGTTGAAGGCAAGTGGGCAGACTGATGGCAACAGATACATTTCAGAGCCTCCAATGGCACAGCAAGTTTATCCAATGAGGCGCTGAGCCATATAGAATTGGGAAGTCCCAGATTCAACTCCCCAGTCTTTTCCGAGTTACTTGATCTCAACTGGTGTGACAATAGGGGTGTTAGAATTGGCTTCAGGATTCCTGGATTAGGGAGGGAAAAATCATCTCTGGTTCTTTCCATCTCCTTTCCTGAAGGTATTGACACGTATGATTCTATGGGTGTCAGCCACCTTCCAATACTGACCAGGTGGCCATTATTCATATTTGAGTCTAGACAGTGAGTATCAGACTATTCCATCCCAGGAGGCACTGCAGGTGAGCCTATTCCTGACCTCATCCAATGTCTGAAATGCAAACTTCTAGCAGGGATAGCTGGATGGTCATCAGGATGGGAACCCTGGTCAATTTTCCCTCCTTAGTCCAGGAGCATTTAAGCCAATTGTAGCACCTCTATTGCCACCCTCGATGAGTTCACCTAACTCAGCCCAAGGATCAAATCTGCGCTGCACCGCTTAGCTACTCATTGCATTTCTGAACGTGCCAACTGATATTTCATCTCCTAGCTTTTGCTCAACACTTCCCCTTTGAAACAGTTGAAATCAGGAACTCAGCATTTGAGGAAAAGTCACAGATATGAACCTGTGTAACAGCATTCATAATGCAGTACATTAGTTTGTCAATGTGTTGACTAACCGGCTGACTGCTACTTAATTCAATTTTGTATAATTCAGCAAATGTCAAACAAATACAAGAAAAAGGACAAGAAAATCTACTGAACATCACCACACAATACCTGCAATCTAAATGAAAATATATGTACTAACAATCAACTATGCTATTTCATATGGTGAATCTGGGAATACCCAGCCTTGTAAAGTTGGACTGTAAAGCTCCAACGGCAAATCTCCTTTCCAATCTTAGCAGAGTCATAAATAGGATGTTCTGCTATTCATAGCCAATGTGGAGAATAGGAGCAAGTACAGTCAGTCAGGGCTATATCAGCAAAAATGAAAGTGATGGAAATGTGGTTGGCCAACACTTAACCAATCAGAAGGAAGAAAAATTACCCAACAGACACAAAACATGCGATATATGGCCTTTTAAAAAATTGTTAGAGCCAGATTTCCACCCATTTATAATCAATAGGCAAAAAATCTATCCCTGTAAGTGCTTTTTTTTAAAAAAAAAAGCATTTAAAATACCAAAATTCAGAAATGCTACTTATTCCAACCTGATTATATACACTTTGCAATAAAATTGGCAACCTAGCTGTTGTTACCATGGGGATTCAACTTGGACTCCATGTTGGCAAAAAAGATAATTCTGACTCCTAATATTTGTTGTGAGGGAAATGTAAAAGATTTCATTAAAATTCAGAAAAAAGTTATAAACTTAGAATATATTTTTACATTATTACTACTGAAAGGCATGCCAATGCAATGCACCAGAGAAACACTAAGTGGCATTCTAAAGTAGTGGGGAGTAGGTAGGGTTCTCTAGTGTTGCTGAGTTCTCAATTTCAGCCATGGGAGGTGCCAAAAGGCCAGCTCTTCCACACATGGAAGAACAAAAATTGCCCATGAGCCAACTGTGCCCCTCCTTATGGCCAATTGAAGAGTGCCAGGCAAAAGCCACCCAGCCTCTCAGCTACACAAAACTGACAACCAAGGGAGACCAAAAGAGATAAAAAGCGAAGGAAAATACTAAAGTAACTGAATGGAGTATTGCTTTATAGGGTAAATATTGCAAGACCCTGTCCCACTGACAGCACGGGGTCTCACAAAACTTATCCTTATGTGCAATGCAGACATGCAAAGTGTTCACCTTCAACAGTGGAAGTGTAGTGAATAGTGAGGAGAATAATGATAGGACTTCAAGAGGATATAGACAGGCTGGTGGAATGCACCTGGCAGATGAAATTTAACGCAGAAAAATGCCAAGTGATATATTTTGGTAAGAAGACCGAGGCAATATAAACTAAAGGGCACAATTCTAAAAGGGGTACAGGAACAGAGAGGTCTGGGAGTATAGGTGCACAAATTGTTGAAGGTGGCAGGGCAGGTTGAGAAAGTGGTTAAAAAATACTGGGCTTTATAAATAGAGGTATAGAGTACAAAAGAAAGGAAATCATGAAAGTATTGTCTCCAGTTCTGGGCACCGCATTTGAGGAAGGATGTGAAGGCCTTAGAGAGGTCTAGAAAAAGATTTACTTGAATGATTCCAGGGATGAGGGACTTTAGTTAAATGGATAGACTGGAGAAGCCGGGTTGTTCCCTTTGGAACAAACAAGGTTGAGAGGAGATTTGATAGAGGTATTTAAAATCATGAAGGATCTAGACAGAATAGATAAGAGAGAAACTGTTCCCATTGGTGGAAGGGTCAAGAACCAGAGGACATAGATTTGAGGTGATTGGCAAAGGAACCAAAGGTGACATGAGGAAAAACGTCTGCACGCAGCGAGTGGTTCGGATCTGGAATGTACTGCCAGAGGGGGCGGTGGAGGTAGATTCAATCGTGGCTTTTAAAAGGAAACTCGATAAATCTGCAAGGCTACGGGGATAGGGCAGGGGAGCTGGATTGCTCTTGCATAGAGCCAGCACGGACTCAATGGGCCGAATGGCCTCCTTCCGTTCTGTAACCTTTCTACGATTCTAACACATTGTTATAAATGGAATTCTTTTTCATCAAGCTTACTTTATTTTCAGCTGAGGAAGTCACTGGCAATTCAAGTGGCTTTGGAAATGATTCTTCCTTATCTAAGGAAAAGGAAAATTAAAATTAACTATATCCTTTATTTCAATAAATACCAGACATGCTCCTAGTCCCCACCCTGTTGAATAATAAAGAAAGAACTTGCATTTATATTGTGCCTTTCACTACCTCAGGACATCCCAAAGCGCTTTACAGCCAATTAAGTACTTCTTGAAGTGTAGTCACCGTTGTAATGTAGGAAACGTTGCTGCCAATTTGCACACGGTAAGATCGCACAAACAGCAAAGTGTGATAATGACAATATCATCTGTTTTAGTGATGTTGATTGACGGATAAATATTGGTCAGGACACCAGGAAGAACTCCCCTGCTCCTCTTTGAATAGTTCACATCGAATAGTTTCACATCGTTCACCTGACGAAGGAGGAAGCCTCCGAAAGCTTGTGAATTTAAAATAAAATTACTCTTTGAATAGTGCAGTGGAATCTTTTACATCCACTTGAGGGGGCAGACGGGATGTCGGTTTAACATCTCATCCGAAAGACAGCACCAATGAAGTGTCAGCCTGTGTTATGTGCTCAAGTCTCTAGAGTGGGATTTAAATCCACAAACGTCTGACTCAGAGGCGAGAGTGCTACCACTAAGCCAAGGTTGACACAGAATAAATAAAGGAAAAACGATTACAGAAATGAATAGGCAAATATAACCCCACTATTTAAAAAGGGAGAGAGAAAACAGGGAACTACAGACCGGTTAGCCTAACATCAGTAGTAGGGAAAATGCTAGTCTATTATAAAGGATGTGATAACTGGACACTTAGAAAATATCAACAGGATTAAACAAAGTCAACATGGATTTATGAAAGGGAAATAAGTGTTTGACAAACCTACTGGAGTTTTTTTTTTTGAGGATATAACTGGTAGAATAAATAAGGGAGAACCAGTGGATGTGGTGTATTTGGATTTTCAGAAGGCCTTTGATAAAGTCCCACATAAGATGTTCGTGTGCAAAATTAAAGCACATGGGATTGGGGGTAATATACTGGCATGGATTGAAAATTGGTCAACAGACAGGAAACAGAGTAGGAATAAATGGGTGTTTTTCGGGGTGGCAGGCGGTGACCAGTGGGGTGCCGCAGGGGTCAGTGCTTGGGCCCCAGCTATTCACAATATATATCAATGATTTGGATGAGGGAACCAAATGTAATATTTCCCAGACTGAGTCCTGGGATGGCAGGACTGTCGTATGAGGAGAGATTGGGTCGATTAGGCCTGTATTCACTATAGTTTAGAAGAATGAGAGGGGATCTCATTGAAACAGATAAAATTCTGAAAGGGCTAGACAGACTGGATGCAGGGAGGATGTTTCTCCTGGGGGGGGGGGGGTCCAGAACGAGGGATCACAGTCTCAGGATATGGGGTAGGACATTTAGGACTGAGAGGAGGAGAAATTTCTTCACTCAGAGGGTGGTGAACCTGTGGAATTCTCTACCACAGAAGGCTGTGGAGGCCAAGTCACTGAATATATTTAAGAAGGAGATAGATAGATTTCTAGACACAGAAGGCATCAAGGGGTATGGGGAGAGAGCAGGAATATGATATCGAGATAGAGGATCAGCCATGATCATATTGAATGGCGGAGCAGACTTGAAGGGCCAAATGGACTACTCCTGCTCCTATTTTATATGTTTCTATGTTTAAAAAATTGGAGCAATTTTCATAAGAGATAAAGTCAGTAGTGGGTTACCCAATAAAAGTTGATTTTAAATAATTTGACTCAGAGGCGAGAGTGCTACCACTGTGCCAAGGCTGACACCTAGCAACCCAACAGTAGAGGAATATTTGGGTAACAGTGATTACACTATAGCTAAGTTCAGTGCAAGATTATAAAAGGAGAAAGAAAAGTCAAGCAAATTATACAGATAAAAAAGGGACCATGCCCAAATTAAATGGAAGGAAGAATTAACAACAGAATCATAGATCAGCAACAGGAAATATTTGAACAGGATCTAGAAAGGGTACAATTCAAGTATAATCCAGTAAAGAAAAAGAAAGGGAATGGGTTCATGAACGAATAGGAAGATTAGGCCAAATTTCAAATTGGAAAAAAAAAAAATAAAATGGAAATAGAAGAGTCAAATAAAGGGAGATTAGGAAGACTAAGAGAATATGAAAGAGTGTCAGCAAAGAATATAAAGGACAATAATTATTGGTCCATTAATAAGCGGATAATCAGGGTAAAGGGAGAGTGACGAGGAGGATGGAGGACAACCGGGAGGCAGGTGATCGGGACGATGACGTCCAATTGGGATGGTGGGGGTGGGGGTGGGGGGGTGGTGGTGATTGAGACATCCGGACGTGGGGACGATCGACATGCAGGGGGCCCTCGGAGCAGGGGGGGGGGGGGGGGGGGAAGGGGTCGAGGCAGCAATCCGGAGTGGGGGGCATGGCAAGAGATGGACAGCAGTTTTAATGTGGAGCATTATTTTTTTGCAAACTTACCTTTTCAGTGGTGGCCTGCAGCAGTCTCACAGGCTTGACCGCAAGTAGACCTGGTTTGCCTTCAACGCAGGTGGCCCAGCGCTGGTTGCGTTTACGTCAACCCAATTTTGCATAGCGTGCCTCAAACAGGTGTTAGGCCCCGTATTCGTATAGAACAATTTGTGAGGTATCCATACGGGGGAGGGGTAATTTACTAATCAAGAAAAATGATACTGAAACTTAACGTAGATCAATCACCAGAACTTGATAGTATACATCCAACGATCCTGAGGGATCTCTACAAAAGGAGGCTGACAATAATTTTCTAAAATTCTTGGAAAGGAAAATTGAGGCAGTTTGGAGGGTGGCAAATGTGACATCCTCTTCAAAAAAGGAGACAGGGATAAAGCAGCAAATTATAGGCCGGATTGCCTTACTTCAGTTGTTGGTAAAGTGCTAGAGTCTCTAGTATTAAATAAAATTACTAAGCCCTGGGAGGAATGAGAGTTAAATGAGGCCGGTCAGCATGGATTTCTAAAAGGCAGGTTGATTAAACGCATGAACTAAGAGGGGCCAAGGATGGGCCAGCTGGGGTACAAAGAGTTTTTCTACTTGCTTAGTATGTTATATACTTCCAGTAAGCTCCTCCTTTCATGGCTGAAGAATCTAGGTTTTATTAGTTGTTCCTCATAAACTCAGTTCTCTGGCACTAGGTATCTGCCTTGTGGCCCTTCTCTGCACAGTCTTGAGACTGTGTTAAGTTTGGAAATAACCAGAAACAAACACAGAACTTGAGTTGAAGTCCACGCAGAGCATTGTATGAATTTTGTCTGGGTTTACTCCTAGTGGTATGTGGAATTTTGGAGATATAAAGCAATCACTGTGGGAGACAACTGAATTGTCCTGTACGAAAACGGGGCCTAACACCTGTTTGAGGCACGCTATGCAAAATTGGGTTGACGCAAACGCAACCGTAGCTGGGCCATCTGCGTTGAAGGCAAACCAGGTCTACTTACGGTCAAGCCTGTGAGACTGCTGCAGGCCACCACCAAAAAGGTAAGTTTGCAAAAAAATAATGCTCCACATTAAAACGGCTGTCCATCTCTTGCCACGCCACCCCGGATCGCTGCCTCGACCCCTCCCCCGTATGGATACCTCACAAATTTGAGGAAGACTTGGAAAAATTGTACGAGGGCATTCAGTAGAAATTCTCAAGCTCTTCTGAAGGGCCGAGGGTGGGATCAGCTAACCAAAATAATAAAATGATGCACACTTATATTTATTTATTTTTGGAACAGAGAATTGCTATGTACTTTAGTCAAAGAGTTCTGACTTCAGATGGACAGTCAATGAAGAAAAAACTTTGTATTGTGGCTCCTTACTTGACTCTGAGAAGCTCTTGGTTTCTCTGCTCTCTATTTCAGCTGGAGAAACCCTTTTCTGTCCCAAAGGGCCCAAAGGAAGCAGAAAACCTCCAGATGCCTGTGACATTTTCCCAATTGTGAAGACGATACCAAAATTCAACCTTAAACTTTCTTTATCAGCTCCCTGAAATGTAAAAAAAAATGGAGGCCATTTCAAAATTACAAGTGAAGTAATAATTTTTATGGTAAAGTAAAATACAGGGTAAAGCTAAGTCTAAAGTTAACACAATCCTTATTTGCAGAGGGGATTAAAACAATCCATGGGATATGATCAGAAGGCAAATAGGTTCCATGCACAATACCAAGTGGTGTACTAAAGGAATAAAAACAGAAAATGCTGGAGAAGCTCAGAAAGTCAGGCAGCATCTGTGGAGAAAGAAACAGAGATAACGTTTCAGGTTGAAGACCCTTTTTAACATCTTCCAGATCTGGCGAGAGTTCAAGTTTTTGAGCAAATACAGAGCCAGGGAAAGGGGGGGGGGGCGGGGGGAGGAAAGATCAAAAGGGAAGGTCTGTGATAGGGTAGAGGGCACGAGTGATTAAATGCCAAAAAGGATGATGGTGCAAGGCAAGGAAGGTGGTGATGGGACAGGTGAAGAAACAAAAGATTGATCAGGAGTAGCTGTAAAGGGCAGCAGCAAAACCATTACCAGCACTAGCTGACCAAAAAAAAGGGGAGCGGTGGTTATGATCTGAAGTTATTGAAATCAGCGTTGAATCCAGAAGGTTGTAAAGTGCCGAAACAAAAGATGAGGTGCTGTTCCTCGAACTTACGTTGAGCTTCATTGGAACAGTGTAAGAGGCCGTGAACAGAGAGGTCAGAGCAGGAGTGGGAAGGGGAATTAAAATGGCAAGCGACCGGCAAGTCAGGGTCACACTTGCGGACAGAGCGGAAGTGTTCAGCAAAGTGATCACCCAATCTGCGTTTAGTCTCCCCAATGTAGAGGAGACCACATTGTGTACAGCGGATACAGTATACTAAATTGAAAGAAGGACAAGTAAACCGCTGTTTCACCTGGAAGGAGTGTTTGGGGCCCTGGACGGTGAGAAGGGAGGAGGTGAAAGGGCAGGTGTTGCACTCCTGCGCTCGCACGGGAAGGTGCCGTGGGGAGGAGAACGGGTGTCGTGGAGGGAGCGGTCCCTTCGGAATATTGAAAGGAGAGGGGAAGATGTGTTTGGTGGTGGGATTGCGCTGGAGGTGGCAAAAACGGTGGAGGAATCATAGAATCATAGAAGTTTACAACATGGAAACAGGCCCTTCGGCCCAACATGTCCATGTCGCCCAGTTTATACCACTAAGCTAGTCCCAATTGCCTGCACTTGGCCCATATCCCTCTATACCCATCTTACCCATGTAACTGTCCAAATGCTTTTTAAAAGACAAAATTGTACCCGCCTCTACTACTGCCTCTGGCAGCTCGTTCCAGACACTCACCACCCTTTGAGTGAAAAAATTGCCCCTCTGGACCCTTTTGTATCTCTCCCCTCTCACCTTAAATCTATGCCCCCTCGTTATAGACTCCCCTACCTTTGGGAAAAGATTTTGACTATCGACCTTATCTATGCCCCTCATTATTTTATAGACTTGTATAAGATCACCCCTAAACCTCCTACTCTCCAGGGAAAAAAGTCTCAGTCTGTCTAACCTCTCCCTATAAGTCAAACCATCAAGTCCCGGTAGCATCCTAGTAAATCTTTTCTGCACTCTTTCTAGTTTAATAATATCCTTTCTATAATAGGGTGACCAGAATTGTACATAGTATTCCAAGTGTGGCCTTACTAATGTCTTGTACAACTTCAACAAGACATCCCAACTCCTGTATTCAATGTTCTGACCAATGAAACCAAGCATGCTGAATGCCTTCTTCACCACCCTATCCACCTGTGACTCCACTTTCAAGGAGCTATGAACCTGTACTCCTAGATCTTTTTGTTCTATAACTCTCCCCAACGCCCTACCATTAACGGAGTAGGTCCTGGCCCGATTTGATCTACCAAAATGCATCACCTCACATTTATCTAAATTAAACTCCATCTGCCATTCATCGGCCCACTGGCCCAATTTATCAAGATCCCGTTGCAATCCTAGATAACCTTCTTCACTGTCCACAATGCCACCAATCTTGGTGTCATCTGCAAACTTACTAACCATGCCTCCTAAATTCTCATCCAAGTCATTAATATAAATAACAAATAACAGCGGACCCAGCACCGATCCCTGAGGCACACCGCTGGTCACAGGCCTCCAGTTTGAAAAACAACCCTCTACAACCACCCTCTGTCTTCTGCTGTCAATCCAATTTTGTATTGGAGGAAGTGGAGTGGGAGGAAGTGGAATCAAGGTAGCTGTGGGAGTTGGTGGGCTCATAATAGATATCGGTTGACAGCCTATCCCCAGAAATGGAGAGAGAGGAGTCAAGGAAGGGAAGAGTCGGATAGGCCATGTGAAGGCGAGGGAAGAGTGGAAATTGGAAGCAAAGTTGATGAAATTTTCCAGTTTAGGGTGAGAGCAGGAAACGGCACCGATACAGTCATCAAAAAGAGGTGAGGGAGGAGACCTGAGTAGGACTGGAACAAGGAATGGTCCACGTATCGCCATTTTCTGTTTTTATTTCAGATTTCTAGCATCCACAGTATTTTTCTTTTGATTTAGTGTACTGAAGGACATCAGAATATCACTGCTGCTTCTTGTATATTGCACATAAACTTCCAAGCAACCAACCTGAGATTAAGGGCCCGATTTTCGCACCCCCGAGTGGGTGCGATCATGGCGGGGGGGGGGGGGGGGTGCGAAAATCGGGGATTCCCGGGGCGGGTCCGCAGCCCGGCTCCAACCCACCCACTTCCGGGTTCCCCAGTGACGCGCTGACATGCGCGCGCAGCCCCCGCACGTGGGACTCCCACCAGCAATTAAAGCAGGCGGGATGCCACTTGAAATAATTAACCAGGTACTTCAGGTCATTTACAGACCTGATTGATCTGATATTTTAGGAGTTGTGGGATTTTCAGATCAATTTGGACTGTTTCCCGTATTGGGGGAAACACTCCCAGTTGAAATGGACGTGTTGCAGCCTCCAGCCTGTGGCAGCTGCAAAGGTCCATTTGACAGGTGGGGGGGGGGTGTGGCGGGGAGACCCTCACTCATTGCAGGAGGGCAACGGCAGAGAGAGATGCGTCGCAGAGGCACTACCCTCGCCACAGGGTCCACAGACAGAGGCTCAGCTTCCTGGACCTCTCTGAGCAGCAGTGCACACGGAGGCTCAGAGTCACTCCTAACAATAAAATTCACCAACTTGCACACTTACCCCGGTGTCCAGACACATTTACCTACCTTGCGGACCCCCTCAAATGTACATCTTCCGGATGGGGGCTGCCGTAGCTGCAGTCATGACCTCCTCGGAGGATGAACAGCATCACCAGCCTCGCCATCGACCTCTGACACGTGGAGCTCCACAACACAGTGCTGTGACACATCCACCTGCACAGCAGGAGGGAGGGCAACGGCAGAGAGAGATGCGTCGCAGAGGCACTACCCTCGCCACAGGGTCCACAGACAGAGGCTCAGCTTCCTGGACCTCTCGGAGCAGCAGTGCACACGGAGGCTCAGAGTCACTCGACATGTAGCCGTGGACATCTGCAGTCTCCTTCATGTCGAGCTGCTCCCGGCTGCCCCGAGCACTATCTTCTTACTTGTCGCTGTCAAAGTCACCACTGCCCTCAACAACTTCTCCTTCGCATCCTTCCAGGGTGCCACTGGGGACATCGCCAACGTATCTCAGTCGTATGCACAAAAGAGCCCTGCAAATACACCTACACCCACTCTGCAGTGACACAATGGGTGGCATCAGTTGTGGGTCTTCATAGTGATCTTCAGGAAAGGGCATTATTGCACAAACCAGACAAGATTCGCAAAGACGTGGCAGTAGTGGTGACAATATAATATGTAATGTGAGTTGATTAGAAATTAAATATCAGTAAAAACCATGACAAACCCTCAAACACCCTTGTGCATCCCCTTCATGCTCACGACACCTTTGCCTTACGCTTCCTACTGCACATATGTGATGCATGCCCTGTGGCTGCAGCACAGGTAGTGGCAGGTTGGGTGAGGCTGACCATGAAAGAGATGCATGAGAGGGTGAGTATGAGATGGAGCCATGAGATTGTATGAGGATTGGGTTGTGTGGTAGTGGTGGGATGAGTACTGGCGAGGTGAGTAAGTGCAGGTAAGATGAGGATGAGGTTTGAGTGGGTGTGAGGAGTGATGTGACAGAGTAGTGTTGGCAGTGCAGAAGGAGATGTGGGGTGGGGCGGTGATGTGGCAGACAGAATGTAGGGGAATGAGCAAGTGTACTCACTTCGGCTGACCTACTTAGGTCATTGAAGCGCCTGCTGCACTGTATGCAGGTGTGCGATATGTTGGCGGTGCAGGTGACCTCCTCTGCCACCTCGAGCCAGGCCTTCTTGGTGGCAGAGGCAGGCCGCTTCCTCCCGCCCGACGGGGGGGAAGATCTCTGTCCTCCCCCTCCTCCTCACCCCATCCAATAAGACCTGGAGTGAGGCATCATTAAACCTGGGAGCAGCCTTCCCCCTGGGCTACTCCATGCTGTATTTTTTCCTATTTTCTGCAGCATCAGTCAGTGGAGGACTGCCCCTTTAAATGGGGCTCCTCCAGCTGACAGCCTATGCTGCGCATGCGCAGTCCGCCCGCTGCGCAGCTTTCCAGCGCGAAACCCGGAAGCAAAGGTAAGTACCTTCAATCAAGCTGCAATCGCGTGCGGAGCACCCCGATTTCACTGGGCGCGTTACTCACACGCCCAGTCGACCCCCCGCTGCCAACCCACCGCCCTCCTAATATCAGGCTCTATGTCTGCAAGCTTTCAGTAATATCATATTTGCTGAGCCGCTTGTATCAAGTACTACAAAAGTAAATCAATTCCTGCCACATACTCAATGCTAACGAAGTAAAATTAAAACACACGGGGGAAATGCAGTACTGAGGGAGTGCTGTATTGTTGGAGGTGCCCTCTTTCGGATGAGACATTAAACAGAGGCCCCGTTTGCCCTCTCAGGTGGACATAAAAGATCTCATAGTACTTTTCAAAGAAGAGCAGGAGAGTTCTTCCCCTTGCCAATATTTATCCCTTAACCATAGAATCATAAAGGTTCAACATAACTTCCTTGCTTTTGCACTCTATACCTCTATTTATAAAGCCCAGGATCCCGTATGCTTTTTTTAAGCTGCTTTCTCAACCTGTCCTGGCACATTCAAAGATTTGTGCACATATATCCTCAGGTCTCTCTGTTCCTGCACCCCCTTTAGAACAAACATCACTAAAACAGATGAAATGGTCATTTATCACATTGCTGGTAATGGGGCCTTGCTGTGCGCAAATTAGCTGCTGCGTTTCCTACATTACAACAGTGACTACACTTTTAAAAAGTACTTCACTGGTTGTAAAGTGCTTGGGACATCCTGAGGTCATGAAAGGCGCTATATAAATGCAAATCTTTCTTTTTTTTGGATAATGCGGTAGGTTAGCACATTATCCATTTACCACTGGAACCTAGGATCAAATGCAGCGGAAACTGACAAAAGAAAACACTCTACTCTTTGCACTCTTTAACAGTGCCATGTGAAATGAGTTTGGGCAATCTCAACTCAGCTCCTGGTGAGTGAAAGCTCAAATCATTAAATTGTCCCTAACTGGCCCCATACAGGCCAGATGTGTAGGAAATAGAAAGAAAAATCTTGCATTTATATAGCACCTTTCACATCCTTAGGGTGTCCCAAATACTTCAGAGCCAAAAAAATTTTATAGGCAGCCAAATTTGTGTACAGCAAGATCCCACAAATAGTACTGAAACAAATGCCCTGTTAATCTGTTTTGGTGGTGTTAGTTGATGGATGAATGTTGCCAGACACTGGGAGAACTCCGTGCTATTCTTCATAAAAGTGCCATGGGATCTTTTAAAACCACCGACAGCACTTTGGTTGCCTCCTCCTTCCAGATATGGTATGGTTTGCAGGTGACGCAAAACTTGGAAGGGTAGTAAACAGGGAGGAGGACAGTGATAGACTTCAAGAGGATATAGACAGGCTGGTGGCATAGACGGACACGTGGCAGATGAAATTTAATTCAGAAAAATGCGAAGTGATCTATTTTGGTCGGAAGAACGAGGAGAGGCAATATAAACTAGAGGGCACAACTCTAAAAGGGGTGCAGGAACAGAGAGATCTGGGGGTATATGTGCACAAATCTTTGAATGTGGCAAGGCAGTTTGGGAAAGTGGTTAAAAAAGCATACAGGATCCTGGGCTTTATAAATAGAGGCAAAGGGTACAAAAGTATGGAAGTCATGATGAACCTTTATAAAACACTGGTTCAGCCACAACTGGAGTATTGTGTCCAGTTCTGGGCACTGCACTTCAGGAAATATGTGAAGGCCTTAGAAAGGGTGCAGAAGAGATTTACTAGAATGATTCCAGAGATGAGGGACTTTAGTTACATGGATAGACTGGAGAAGCTGGGATTGTTCTCCTTGGAACAGAGACAGTTGCGAGGTGATTTAACAGAGGTATTCAAAATCATGAAGGGTCTAGGTAGAGTAGGTAGAGAGAAACTGTTCCTATTGGCGGAAGGGTCAAGGACCAGAGGACATAGATTTAAGGTGATTGGCAAAAGAACCAAAGGTGACATGAGGAAAAACTTTTTTTTTAACACAGCGAGTGGTTAGGATCTAGAATGCACTGCCCGAGGGAGTGGTGGAGGCAGATTCAATCATGGCCCTCAAAAGGGAACTGGGTAAGTACTTGAAAGGAAAAAAATTGCAGGGCTACAGGGAAAGGACGGGGGAGTGGGACTAGCTGGATTGCTCTTGCACAGAGCAGGCGCAGACTCGATGGGCCGAATGGCCTCCTTCCATGCTGTAACCTTTCTATGATTCTATAATGCTGGCCTCCAGGGAGGGTGCCCTGGAATGCCAATCCTTGCGTTGCATCATGTTTCATAGTATCATAGTAGGTACAGCACAGGAGGTCATTCAGCCCATCATGCCTGTGCCGGCTCTTTGGAAGAGCTCTCCAATTAGTCCCATTCCGCTGCTTTTTCCCCATAGCCCAGTAAATTTTTTCCCTTCAAGTATTTGTCCAATTCCCTTTTGAGAGTTACTATTGAATCTGCTTCCATCACCTTTTAACGCAGTGCGTTCCAGACCATTACAGCTCGCTATTTAAAACAATGTTTCCTCATGTCACCTCTAGCTCTTTTGCCAATCACCTTAAATCTGTGTCCTTTGGTTACCGACCCTTTTGCCACTAGAAACAGTTTCTCCCTATTTACTCCGTCAAAACCGTTCATAATTTTGAACACCTCTGTCAAATCTCCCCTTAACCTCTGTTCTAAGGAGAACAAACCCAGCTTCTCCAGTCTCTCCACATAACTGACATCCCTCATTCCTGGCACCATTCTAGTAAATCTTTTCTGTACCCTCTCTAAGGCCATGACATCTTTCCTAAAGTGTGGTGCCCAGAATTGAACACAATATTCTAGCTGAGGCCGAACCAGTGTTTTAGAAAAGTTTAGCATAACTACCTTGCTTTTGTACTCTATGCTTCTATTAATTAAGATTCATCAGGCGCACTCAGAAGACAGTCCAGAATGTCACCCGAGCACAACGCAACGCCATCAACGCTCTCAAGACCAACCGAAACATCGTCATCAAACCAGCGGACAAAGGAGGAGCCATTGTCATACAGAACAGAACGGACTATTGCAAAGAAGCATACCGACAACTGGACAACCAGGAACACTACAGACGGTTACCCGCAGATCCGACCAAAGAACACACCCACCAGCTCAACAAACTGATCAAGACCTTCGATCCAGACCTTCAAAGCATCCTACGCACTCTCATCCCACGTACTCCCCGCGTGGGTGACTTCTACTGCCTCCCAAAGATACACAAAGCCAACACACCCGGACGTCCTATCGTATCAGGCAATGGAACCCTGTGTGAGAACCTCTCTGGATACGTCGAGGGCATCCTGAAACCCATTGTACAGGGAACCCCCAGCTTCTGTCGCGACACTACAGACTTCCTACAAAAACTCAGCACCCACGGACCAGTTGAACCAGGAACACTTCTCACCACGATGGACGTCTCGGCACTATACACCAGTATCCCCCACGATGACGGCATCGCTGCAACAGCCTCAGTACTCAACACCAACAACAGCCAATCTCCAGACGCCATCCTACAACTCATCCGCTTCATCCTGGATCACAATGTCTTCACCTTCAATAACCAGTTCTTTACCCAAACACACGGAACAGCCATGGGGACCAAATTCGCACCCCAATACGCCAACATTTTCATGCACAAGTTCGAGCACGACTTCTTCACTGCACAGGACCTCCAACCAACACTATACACCAGATACATCGACGACATTTTCTTCCTATGGACCCACGGCGAAGAATCACTGAAGAGACTACACGATAACATCAACAAGTTCCATCCCACCATCAAATTCACCATGGACTACTCCTCAGAATCGGTTTCTTTCTTGGACACACAAATCTCCATCAAAGACGGGCACCTCAGCACCTCACTCTACCGCAAGCCCACGGACAACCTCACGATGCTCCACTTTTCCAGCTTCCACCCCAACCACGTCAAAGAGGCCATCCCCTATGGACAGGCCCTACGAATACACAGGATCTGCTCAGACGAGGAGGAACGCGATGGACACCTACAGACGCTGAAAGACGCCCTCGTAAGAACGGGATATGACGCTCGACTTGTCGATCGACAGTTCCGACGGGCCACAGCGAAGAATCGCATAGACCTCCTCAGAAGACAAACACGGGACGCAACCAACAGAGTACCCTTCGTCGTCCAGTACTTCCCTGGAGCGGAGAAACTACACCATGTTCTCCGCAGCCTTCAACATGTCATCGATGACGACGAACACCTCGCTATGGCCATCCCCACGCCTCCACTGCTCGCCTTTAAACAGCCACCCAACCTCAAACAGACCATCGTTCGCAGCAAGTTACCCAGTTTTCAGGAGAACAGCGTCCACGACACCACACAACCCTGCCACGGCAACCTCTGCAAGACATGCCAGATCATCGACACGGATACCACCATCACACGAGAGGACACCACCCACCAGGTACATGGTTCATACTCCTGTGACTCGGCCAACGTTGTTTACCTCATACGTTGCAGGAAAGGATGCCCCGGAGCATGGTACATTGGCGAGACCATGCAGACGCTGCGACAACGGATGAACAGACACCGCGCAACAATCGCCAAACAGGAGGGTTCCCTCCCAGTCGGGGAACACTTTAGCAGTCAAGGACATTCAGCCACCGATCTTCGGGTAAGCGTTCTCCAAGGCGGCCTTCGAGACACACGACAACGCAAAATCGTCGAGCAGAAGTTGATAGCCAAGTTCCGCACCCATGAGGACGGCCTCAACCGGGATCTTGGGTTCATGTCACGCTACACGTAACCCCACCAGCAAAAAGGGGGAAAAAATTTATATGTTTTTTAAAATTCTCTCTCTCTCTCTCTCTGCCATTTTAAGTTTCTTTCTGCCTGCCTGTGTAAAAGACACAATGTATATCGAGTGTACTGGGACGTGCTGTTCTCCGTGACTGGCCTGTTTGAATAACAACGACACCTTTTGATTGGTGTGATGCTGTCCCAACATCGTATAAGATATGCGATTTGAGAACCTTTTCATTCAATCATCTGACGAAGGAGATAATCTCCGAAAGCTTGTGATTTTAAAATAAATTTGTTGGACTATAACCTGGTGTTGTAAGATTCCTTACATCTATTAATAAAGCCCAGGATCCCATATGCGTATTTAACAGCCTTCTCAACTTGTCCTGCCACCTTCAAAGATTTGTGCATGTGCACCCCCAGTTCTCTCTGTTCCTGCACCCCCTTTAAAATTGTACCATTTAGTTTTATGTTGCCTCTCCTCATTCTTCCTACCAAAATGCATCACTTCACACTTCTCTGCCTTAAATTTCATCTGCCATGTGTCTGTCCATTTCACCAGTCTGTCTATGTCCTCCTGAAGTCTGTTACTATCCTCCACATTGTTTACTACATTTCCGAGTTTCATGTCATCTGCAAACTTTGAAATTATACCCTCTATATCCAAGTCCAGATCATTAATATACATCAAGAAGAGCAGTGGTCTTAATACCGACCCCTGGGGAACACCACTGCACGCTTCCCTCCAGTCTGAAAAACAACCGTTCACCACTCCTCTCTGCTTTCTGTCCCCTAGCCAATTTTGTATCCACACTGTCACTGTCCCTTTAATCCCATTTATAAACACATTTACTCCACCTGTCATCAAGAGATTGGGAACTGCGCCAATCTGCCACTTTCCCATAGATTTCATTTTGTGCCTCAACATTTGATTCACCTTTGCTTTCTTTTTTGGCCCCCAATTTGTCCCCCCCCCACCACCACCGACTGCCCGATGGTACTGCAGATCAGCCTCATCATCTTTCTCTACATCATGTGCACCCCCAGTTCTCTCTGTTCCTGCACCCCCTTTAAAATTGTACCATTTAGTTTTATGTTGCCTCTCCTCATTCTTCCTACCAAAATGCATCACTTCACACTTCTCTGCCTTAAATTTCATCTGCCATGTGTCTGTCCATTTCACCAGTCTGTCTATGTCCTCCTGAAGTAGGCAGAAGGCTGGAAATTATTGACCAGTTAGCTTAACATTTGTGGTGGGGAAAATTTTGGAGTCTATTATTAAGGAGACAATAGCAGAACATTTGGATAAACATAATTTAATAGGACAAAGTCAGCATGGCTTTACAAAGGGGAAGTCATGTCTGACAAATTTGCTTGAGTTCTTTGAGGATATAACGTACAGGGTGGATAAAGGGGAACCAGTGGACGTAGTGTATTTGGACTTCCAGAAGGCATTCGACAAGGTGCCACATAAAAGATTATTGCTCAAGATAAAGAATCACTGGATTGGGGGTAATATTCTGGCATGGGTGGAGGATTGGTTATCTAACAGGAAGCAGAAAGTTGGGATAAATGGTTCATTCTCGGACTGGCAACCAGTAGCCAGTGGTGTTCCGCAGGGGTCGGTGCTGGGTCCCAACTCTTTACAATCTATATTAACGATTTGGAGGAGGGGACCGAGTGTAACATATCAAAGTTTGCAGATGATACAAAGATGGGAGGGAAAGTAGAGAGTGAGGAGGACATAAAAAACCTACAAGGGGATATAGACAGGCTGGGTGAGTGGGCGGAGATTTGGCAGATGCAATACAATATTGGAAAATGTGAGGTTATGCACTTTGGCAGGAAAAATCAGAGAGCAAGTTATTATTTTAATGGCGAGAAACTGGAAAGTACTGCAGTACAAAGGGATCTGGGGGTCCTAGTGCAAGAAAATCAAAAGGTTAGTTTGCAGGTGCAGCAGGTGATCAAGAAGGCCAACGGAATGTTGGCTTTTATTGCTCGGGGGATAGAATATAAAAACAGGGAGGTATTGCTGCAGTTATATAAGGTATTGGTGAGACCGCACCTGGAATACTGCATACAGTTTTGGTGTCCACACTTAAGAAGACATACTTGCTCTCGAGGCAGTACAAAGAAGGTTCACTCGGTTAATCCCGGGGATGAGGGGGTGGACATATGAGGAGAGGTTGAGTAGATTGGGACTCTACTCATTGGAGTTCAGAAGAATGAGAGGCGATCTTATTGAAACATATAAGATTGTGAAGGGGCTTGATCGGGTGGATGCGGTAAGGATGTTCCCAAGGATGGGTGAAACTAGAACTAGGGGGCATAATCTTAGAATAAGGGGCTGCTCTTTCAAAACTGAGATGAGGAGAAACTTCTTCACTCAGAGGGTAGTAGGTCTGTGGAATATGCTACCCCAGGAAGCTGTGGAAGCTACATCATTAAATAAATTTAAAACAGAAATAGACAGTTTCCTAGAAGTAAAGGGAATTAGGGGTTACGGGGAGCGGGCAGGAAATTGGACATGAATTTAGATTTGAGGTTAGGATCAGATCAGCCATGATCTTATTGAATGGCGGAGCAGGCTCGAGGGGCCGATTGGCCTACTCCTGCTCCTATTTCTTATGTTCTTATCATTAGATTAGAACGGAACACAGTATTCAAAACACTGCCTGACCATAGATTCTTGTTAGGTTAGGGGATCAAGAGATATGGAGCAACAGCGGGTAAACGGAGTTGAGGTACAGATCCACCATGATCTAATTCAGTGGCGGAACAGGCTTGAGGGGCTGAATAGCTTACTCCTGCTCTTAAGTTCGCTACAAAGCTTTTGAAAATGCTAGGAAATAGTTAAAAACTATTTTCCATCTTTCTGAAAACTAGAGTAATTTTTGCCCCCTCTCCATGCAGCCACTTCCAATAAATCGCCACATCCCTTTAAGGGCTGCATTACAAATTCAGGTCTGCTGCAAATGCCTTCTTGGGTTCAGTGGCATCAATCGCTCCCTTAAGTAATCTGAGTGTCTTACTTTTATGGGAGTTGACTCACAATGCCCTATATCTACTTGTACAATAGCATAACCCAGGAATGTAACATTAGCATCCCTTTGTAATCTAGACCAGATACTCATGTCTTTTGCGCATGTATTTCTGCAATCTCTCTCTGAAGGCACAGTGAGCGAACACTTGGCAAAACAAGACTTGCTGTGAATCATTAAGCTGCTCTATTTCCCATCGAGTTAACATACAGAACAACCGTTATGATCAGATTCACTTATTTCCATCAGTACAGCTTGTCTTTGCGTATTAATCTAAAAATAATTAAAACACTATGCTGCTCCCATTCAGTGGGTCATCTTACTTAATTAAAAGCTAATTTTCTAACTCTCCTCCCCTGTACTCCATCTTTGTCACAGCTCTTTACTGCTTGACTGCCTATGCAACAAACACCCTGTTGTTTGTATCTCTACTTCTGGTTGTTCACATTCAGAAAGAGACCAAAAATCTTCCAACACATTAGGTGTGAGGCATTTATTGATTACTGAAACAAGCTAACAAATTGCTTATTATAAAGGAAAAAACATCAAACTAGCTCATTAGCACCTTTACTACCTACTGTCTCAGACACCACCACTTTTCTTTTACTAAGCTGTATCACACAACATTTAAAGTAACTTCTTTAAAAATCCTTTCTGTTGGAAAATGGTCAAAAGATCTAACCTTGACAGGCTGAGTGTTGCCACATCTGTAGACCTCCTTTCAGAATGCTCCCTATGCAAGGCATAAGCTGCAAAGGGAGCATAATAAAATTATTCAATTTGCCCTGATGATGTCAGCTGGCCACTCCACCAGTGGGGGTGTAAAAGGGAGTGCTGCAATCAGTGAACTGGACAATGTATTTTTTTGCTGTCCAGGAGTATCACATTGCTGGGCACAAAGATCAGAAAGCTGCCAACAGTATTATTAGCCAATGTTATTAAGATCAGCAGATCTCTTCCAGTGTTGCTTGGGCAGATGACAGAGGCACTGGGTGGGAGGAGAGACTGGCAGTAGTGTGAGGGGTTCAAAAAGATAAGCACAAATGTGGGAGGCCATCTTTTGTGTGAAGAAGTGCTTCCTGACATTCATCCCCAAACTTGCCTTTCACCAGTTTGTACTTGCGTCCCTGTGTCCTGCAGTCATAGCTTAACTTGAGATAATGCTCAAAATTAACCTTTTCTATTCTACTTAGTATCTCATATACCTTTATAAAATCCAATCTCATACATCTCTTCAACTCTAGAGTTGAAGTTTTTTCTAATCTTTCTTCATAATTCAGTCTTCTGATATTAGAGATCAGTGTCATCATCTTTCTCTGCATCACCTCCAGAACTTGAATGCTTTCCTGAGCCCCTTAAAAATTGATAATGGTGATATTGTAAATGAAAATAAGGAAATGGCAGACGTATTAAATAATTACTTTGCGTCAGTATTTACAGTAGAGGACGAGGATAGCATGCCGGACACCCCAAGGAAACTAATTTTGAATCGAGATGGGGGCTCACCATAATTAACATAAGGAAATTAACAGTAATGATGAAAATAATGGCACTAAAGAGCGACAAGACCCCAGGATCAGATGGTTTCTATCCCAGGGTTTGAAAGTAGGTGAGAACATTGCAAATGCCCAAAGTATAATCTTCCAAAGTTCCCTCAATTCAGGAACTGTTCCTTTAGATTGGAAAATTGCACATCACTCCGCTGTTTAAGAAAAGTGAGAGGGGGAAACCAGGCAACTATAGACCAGTTAGCCTAACATCTGTTGTCGGGAAATTACTAGAGTCTATACTTAAGGATCGAGTGACTGAACACCTTGAAAATTTTCAGCTGATCAGAGAGAGCCAAGATGGATTTGTAAAGCGTAGGTCATGCCTGACAAACCTGGTTGAATTTTTTGAAGAGGTGACTAAAGTAGTGGACAGGGGAATGTCTATGGGTATTATTTATATGGACTTCCAGAAGGCATTCGATAAAGTCCCTCATAAGAGACTGTTAGCTAAAGTTGAAGCTCATGGTAATGAGGGCAAATTATTGACCTGGTTAGGAAATTGGCTAGTGGCAGGAGACAGAGTAGGGATAATGGGGAGGTACTCAAATTGGCAGGGAGTAACTAGTGGTGTCACACAGCAATCTGTATTGAAGCCACAAATATTCATTGTCTTTATTAACGATTGAGATGACAGGATAGAGAACCTCATATCCAAGTCTGCCGATGGCACAAAGATAGGCAGCATTGTAAGCAGCGTAGATGGAAGCATAATATTAGAGAGAGATATTAATAGATTAAGTGAATGGGCAAAACTTCAATACAGGCAAGTGTGAAGCCATCCACTTTGGACCTAAAAAGAATAGATCAGTGTACTTTATAAATGGTGAAAAACTTGAAACAGTTCCAAAAAGACTTAGGGGTCCATGTACATAGATCATTAAAATGTAATGGACAGGTACAGAAAATAATCAAAAAGGCTAATGGAATGCTGGCCTTTATATCTAGAGGACTAGAATACAAGGGGTAGAAGTTATGCTACAGCAATACGAAGTCCTGGTTAGACACACCGGGATTTTTAAAAAATTTTTTTATCCGTTCACGGGATGTGGGCTTCGCTGGCAAGGCTGGCATTTATTGCCCATCCCTAATTGCCCTCGAGAAGGTGGTGGTGAGCCGCCTTCTTGAACCGCTGCAGTCCGTGTGGTGACGGTTCTCCCACAGTGTTGTTAGGAAGGGAGTTCCAGGATTTTGACCCAGCGACAATGAAGGAACGGCGATATATTTCCAAGTCAGGATGGTGTGTGACTTGGAGGGGAACGTGCAGGTGGTGTTGTTCCCATGCGCCTGCTGCCCTTGTCCTTCTAGGTGGTAGAGGTCGCGGGTTTGGGAGGTGCTGTCGAAGAAGCCTTGGCGAGTTGCTGCAGTGCATCCTGTGGATGGTGCACACTGCAGCCACAGTGCGCCGGTGGTGAAGGGAGTGAATGTTTAGGGTGGTGGATGGGGTGCCAATCAAGCGGGCTGCTTTATCTTGGATGGTGTCGAGCTTCTTGAGTGTTGTTGGAGCTGCACTCATCCAGGTAAGTGGAGAGTATTCCATCACACTCCTGACTTGTGCCTTGTAGATGGTGGAAAGGCTTTGGGGAGTCAGGAGGTGAGTCACTCGCCGCAGAATACCCAGCCTCTGACCTGCTCTTGTAGCCACAGTATTTATATGGCTGGTCCAGTTAAGTTTCTGGTCAATGGTGACCCCCAGGATGTTGATGGTGGGGGATTCGGCGATGGTAATGCCGTTGAATGTCAAGGGGAGATGGTTAGACTCTCTCTTGTTGGAGATGGTCATTGCCTGGCACTTATCTGGCGCGAATGTTACTTGCCACTTATCAGCCCAAGCCTGGATGTTGTCCAGGTCTTGCTGCATGCAGGCTCAGACTGCTTCATTATTTGAGGGGTTGCGAATGGAACTGAACACTGTGCAATCATCAGCGAACGTCCCCATTTCTGACCTTATGATGGAGGGAAGGTCATTGATGAAGCAGCTGAAGATGGTTGGGCCTAGGACACTGCCCTGAGGAACTCCTGCAGCAATGTCCTGGGGCTGAGATGATTGGCCTCCAACAACCACTGCCATCTTCCTTTGTGCTAGGTATGACTCCAGCCACTGGAGAGTTTTCCCCCTGATTCCCATTGACTTCAATTTTACTAGGGCTCCTTGGTGCCACACTCGGTCAAATGCTGCCTTGATGTCAAGGGCAGTCACTCTCACCTCACCTCTGGAATTCAGCTCTTTTGTCCATGTTTGGACCAAAGCTGTAATGAGGTCTGAAGCCGAGTGGTCCTGGCGGAACCCAAACTGAGCATCGGTGAGCAAGTTATTGGTGAGTAAGTGCCGCTTGATAGCACTGTCGACGACAGCCTCCATCACTTTGCTGATGATTGAGAGTAGACAGATGGGGCAGTAATTGGCCGGATTGGATTTGTCCTGCTTTTTGTGGACAGGACATACCTGGGCAACTTTCCACATTGTCGGGTAGATGCCAGTGTTGTAGCTGTACTGGAACAGCTTGGCTAGAGGCGCAGCTAGTTCTGGAGCACAAGTCTTCAGCACTACAGCTGGGATGTTGTCGGGGCCCATAGCCTTTGTTGTATCCAGTGCACTCAGCCGTTTCTTGATATCACGTGGAGTGAATCGAATTGGCTGAAGACTGACTTCTGTGATGGTGGGGATATCGGGAGGAGGCCGAGATGGATCATCCACTCGGCACTTCTGGCTGAAGATGGTTGCAAACGCTTCAGCCTTGTCTTTTGCACTCACGTGCTGGACTCTGCCATCATTGAGGATGGGGATGTTTGCAGAGCCTCCTCCTCTCGTTAGTTGTTTAATTGTCTACCACCATTCATGACTGGATGTGGCAGGACTGCAGAGCTTTGATCTGATCCGTTGGTTGTGGAATCGCTTAGCTCTGTCTGTAGCATGTTGCTTCCGCTGTTTAGCATGCATGTAGTCCTGAGACTCCAAGGGTTAAATTACAAGGACAGATTACACAAACTAGGGTAATATTCCTGGAATTTAGAAGATTAAGGGGTGATTTGATTGAAGTTTTCAAGATATTAAGGGGAACTGATAGGGTAGACAGGGAGAAACTATTTCCGCTGGTTGGGGCATCTAGGACTAGGGGAATTAGCCTAAAAATTAGAGCTAGGACTTTCAGCAGTGAAGTTAGGAAACACTTCTACACGCAAAGGGTGGCAGAAGTTTGCAACTCTCTTCCTCAAATGACAGTTGATTGTTTTAATTTTAAATCAGAGATTGATAGATTTTTGTTAACCAAAGGTATTAAGCGAGATGGAGGGTATATGAGTTCGGTCACAGATCAGTAATGATCTCACTGAATGGCGGAACAGGCTTGAGGGGCTAAATTGCCTACTCCTGTTCGTATCTTCCTCGTGCCTTAATGATTAGAACTGAACGCAGTATTCAAAATGCAGCCTGACCGTAGACATGAAGAATCAGAATTAAACTCTACTATTAGGAAATGTAGCTTAGCATTCCCTCTGCTTTGTTAATTGTGCTCTTCAATAAGGTGACATGGTCAGTGTAGCATCTATCATTCCTAGATCTGTTTCAGCCTCTAGCCTAGCTAATTCAACACCATTCATTAGCACATTCTCCATTTTTTCTTCCAATGTGTAATATCTCTATTGAACTCTGTTCAATATAAGGGAGCATCTTGAGGGGCATGAGCTAATCAGAGATAGTGAGCATGGTTTTAGGAGTGGACGGTCATGCCCGACTAATTTATTGGATTTCTTTGAGGAGGTGACAGACCTAGTAGATAGAGAAGAGACAGTTATCTATCTGGATTTTGGGAAGACATTTGACACTATCCCACATAATAAGCTTCTACATAAGGTCCAAGCCCATGGAATATATGGGAATGTATTAAAATGGATTAGTAAATATTTGGTTGGTAGACAATGAGGTTGTTTTTTTATGTGTTCATGGGATGTGGGCGTCGCTGGCAAGCCAGCATTTATTGTCCATCCCTAACTGCCCTTGAGAAGGTGGTGGTGAGCCGCCTTCTTGAACCGCTGCAGTCCATGAGGTGAAGGTTCTCCCACAGTGCTGTTAGGAAGGGAGTTCCAGGATTTTGACCCAGCAACTATGAAAGGACGGCGATATATTTCCAAGTCGGCATGGTGTGTGACTTGAAGGGGAACGTGCAGGTGGCGTTGTTCCTATTTGCCTGTTGTCCTTGTCCTTCTAAGTGGTAGAAGTCGCGGGTTTGGGAGGTGCTGCCGAAGAAGCCTTGGCGAGTTGCTGCAGTGCATCCTGTGGATGGTACACACTGCAGCCATGGTGCGCCGGTGGTGAAGGGAGTGAATGTTTAGGGTGGTGGATGGGGTGCCAAGGAAGCAGGCTGCTTTGTCCTGGATGGTGTCGAGCTTCTTGTGGTGTTGGAGCTGCACTCATCCAGGCAAGCGGAGAGTATTCCATCACACTCCTGACTTATGTCTTGTGGATGGTGGAAAGGCTTTGGGGAGTCAGGAAATGAGTCACTCACCGCAGAATACCCAGCCTCTGACCTGCTCTTGTAGCCACAGTATTTATGTGGCTGGTCCAGTTAAGTTTCTGGTCAATGGTGACCCCCAGGATGTTGATGGTGAGGGATTCGGCGATTGTAATGCCGTTGAATGTCAAGGTGAGGTGGTTAGATTCTCTCTTGTTGGAGATGGTCATTACCTGGCACTTGTCTGGTGTGAATGTTACTTGCCACTTATCAGCCCAAGCCTGGATGTTGTCCAGGTCTTGCTGCATGCGGACACGGACTGCTTCCTCATCTGAGGGGCTGCGAATGAATAGTAGTTCATGGGAAGTTTCCGGTTGGCAGACAGTTCCCAGTGAAGTGCTACCAAATTTAATATTAGGGTTGCTGTTGTTTATAATTTTTATAAATGATTTAGGGGAAGGAATTATGTCCAAAGTGTCCAAATTTGCAGATTATACCAAAATGCCAAACAATAACTCTCAATGCCCACAAGGATTTTGGTAAGCTCCATCAGCGGGAAAAGAAATGGCACATGCAATTTAATACAGGGAAATGTACGGTTAAGAGATTCAGCAGCGTGAGTTTGATGTGGATTCTGTGCTCTCTGGGAATGTACTTGAAGTATTGGAGCTAGAGAAAGATCTTGTGATATTAATGGATAGGTCACTAAACCATAAGCACAATGCTTCCAGCTGGTAAAAATGCAAACAGGGGTATAATATATAAATCCAGAGAGGTCATGGTGATACTGTATTTTGCCCATGTTTGGCATACTGCATGCATTTTTGGTCTCCCTATTTCAAAAAGTAAATTCAGTTATTGGAGGGAGTACACAGAAGGTCTATATGATTGATCCCAGAGCTTAAGGGAATTACATCTGAGGAAAGATTGGATCTTTTCACTCTTAAAAAAAAAACAAGACTGAGGAGATATGATAGAAGTGTTTAAAAATTATGAAAGGTTTGGACAAATTGGATCCAAGCTTTTCTAGTGTGTACAGAATTTGAGCACGAGGTCATATTTGCAAATTAAGGACAACAAAAGAAAATAGGAAATGTAGAGGGAATTTCTTTACCAAACGTGTGTTAAGAATGTGGAATAGATTACCACCACAGGTGGTGGAACAAGAATCCTTAATGGGTTTCAAGAAGGAACTGGACAGGTTCTGGTCAACAATTGGGATTCAGGGTTATTAGAAATGCACCAAACGAATATTGTGAATAGGCTAGTTACATAGACCGAAGGTTTTCTCATGCCTGAAATTGTTACTATTATGTAAGCTTTGCACGAAGTGAACCGCAATGAGTTTCAAAAAGGAATTAGCTTAAAACAAATGAGATTCAGAATGATTAGAAATGCACCAAGAGAATACTGTGGATAGGTGGGCTAAATGGACAGACACTGTAACTAACTTGTCTCGTGCATTTCATTTGTAGCACCTCTGCTAAGACCAGTTAAATTAGCATGGACCAGGAATTGAACCTGTATCGTTCCTGCACTGTTGGCTCAGCTACTCCCTTAGCCAGCTGAGTCATCAGGGCACTCCAATTGATTGACAGTAATATAATCCTTGGTACTTTACTAACTACATTTAGGGATTTCAACTAGCCAGAATCTGGAATAATCCCTCTCCCCAATTCACTAACATTGAAGTTTTCAAATGCTAACCTTCTAAATAGTTCACATTGCACTTAACATCTTACTACAATAATCATTTCAAATGAAGGTTTACGAGCCTAGAACTTACTGTTGCTGATTTTAGTTGACGGGCTTGTATTCACATGACATTCCTTTGTCTGACATTTGGATGCATGTGTTAACCTGTTTATTTTAAATGGGATAATGCATCAGATAAAATATTGGACAGAGAAATGTCATACGAGCATATTAAGCGTTCATCCACTAACATCTGCAACACTAATTTCTAGGCTATAGTTTCCTCAAGTATTATCCAAACTACTAAGCATTTAAAAAGAAACATAATTAATCTTTGTTAAAGCAACCCAATTTCCAAAGCAGTAAGTAACAAGAAATGGCACAGAGACAATACGAACAGAATATCTATACTTAATTATTTCTATATATACTTCTTTCTAAATTCAGACAATGAATTTTAACTGCTTGGCATCTTACCCCTGCGCTGTGTTTTCCCTCAGTACTATGCAGAATGTTTATTCCCGCCATGATGTACCACGAACTGCCAGCAGTAAACCAGCAGAGATACTTAAAGGCTGCTTATAAATAGACTTAATTGGATAGAATTCATCTGTATGGATAGAATTTGCATGACATTGTCTACTTAACAATCTTTGCCTCTGTAATTCACATCCAATTACAGTGAAAACCTGATAAAGTTCACATCAGGCTGAAACTATAATCTAAAGCATATCATCAATTTTGCCCCACTGAGCTGAGAGGAATAAAATTCAACAATTTTAAGGAAAAAATACCTTTTAAGTATGCCCCCATATACATGTATTATTTATGATTTTTTATTAGTAGCGTATATCCCCTCGTAAAGAACAGCCATTTCAGGTCCCCACTCACTCCTGGTACCATTCCAATGACGTTCTGCAGGCAGCCTCGAGCAAATCCGTTTATGTACTTTAAGACTTGAGCTTTAGACTGGCCCTGAAAGGTGATTTAGAGGTATCTAACCTAAGAAAACTTAGTACTTAGTAAACTTAGTAAAAGCTGAGTACACAGCAGCATCCAGGTAGTAGTATCTTTCTCAGCTCAAGAACCTTCAAATTGGCTTTCTAACCAACCCTTTTACACATGAATTGAGTTAGGACAGCACAATTAGTGTTAGAACACTAATGCTCAGAGCCATAGACGAAATACATAAGTTCAACCCCTGTATGATGTAGTTCCTGATCTTAGCTGCCCTGAACGAGAAGCACTCAATAAAAACTTCATCACTGCCTTACAGGACGGACTAAAATCAGAGGAGAGGTGGAGTAGAATGGGCCTATACTCTGGAGTTTAGAAGAATGAGAGGTGATCTCATTGAAACATATAAGATTCTGAGGGGGCCTGACAGGGTAGATGCTGAGAGATTGTTTCCCCTGGCTGGAGAGTCTAGAACTGGAGGCAATTTAAGACTGAGATGAGGAGGAATTTCTTCACTCAGAGGGTTGTGAATCTTTGGAATTCTCTACCCCAGAGGGCTGTGGATGCTGAGTCATTGAATATATTCAAGGCTGAGATGGATAGATTTTTGGACTCTAGGGGAATCAAGGGATATGGAGATTGGGCAGGAAAGTGGAGTTGAGGTTGAAGATCAGCCATGATCTGATTGAATGGCGGAGCAGGCTCGAGGGACCACATGGTCTACTCCTGCTCCTATTTCTTATGTTCTTTTGTAGATGGGAGAGTCACACTCGGTCAGTCCCAAGTACCTCAAAGTGGCTAGATATGGGAGACACTGGCAGCAGTCAAGGAGCCGGCCACCTGTCCTCCATTTCAATAATGGATCTAAAAAAACCTTCTGCACAAAATGTGGGAGATACTTTGCAAGGCAGGAAAATTACTCAAAAAGAACTTTAGAGAAAAAGAATGGAGCTGTTTCAAGCCAGGTGAGCTATTTCTATAACATATATCACTAAAGCAGCTCTGGGTGTCAGCAAAGATCCAAAATAATGGATCTGCGTAGAAGGGGAAATACACTAGGCTTTTATTTTATAATATTATAATAGTACAATTTGGTATTAGTGCACATTAGTTTTAGTGGCAATTCAGATGAACTGCTCAAATGTAAAATGCAAAAATCTTGTTGCATTAAATACTCTATAGTGACAGCCACATGTACAGCTGAGAGGAGCGGAGCGGAGCGGAGCGGAGGGAGCGTCCGATAAAAGGCGGGATTTCAGAGCGCTGAGAGGAGCCGAGCGGAGCGGAGGGAGCGTCCGATAAAAGGCGGGATTTCAGAGCGTTGAGAACAGCTGAGAGGAGCCGAGCCGAGCGGAGGGAGCGTCCGATAAAAGGCGGGATTTCAGAGCGCTGAGAACAGCTGAGAGGAGCCGAGCGGAGCGGAGGGAGCGTCCGATAAAAAGCGGGATTTCAGAGCGCTGAGAACAGCTGAGAGGAGCCGAGCCGAGCGGAGGGAGCGTCCGATAAAAGGCGGGATTTCAGAGCGCTGAGAGGAGCCGAGCCGAGCGGAGCTGCGACCGAGTTCGAAGTGACGTCAGGAATCAGATCGGGACGCGACACAGGGGAGGCACCTGATTGGTGAGTAGGTTCAGGTGAGTATTTCTACTTATCGACAGTAACTGAAGTAAAAGGAAAGGGAAGGTCTGCAGGTCTTAGAGGAAGTAGCGTTTATTTTTTAGTGAATCAAGGTCCCTAGTGTAGTTAACATTCTCTAAATTGAGAACAATTTAAAGGAGTAAACTCCTTAAAGGGAGTGGTAAGTAGTTTTTCTTTCCTTTTTTTTCTCTTGACATTGCAGTTGTTGTTAAGCTAACTTAAGGGTTAAGTCATGGCAGGAGATCCCAGAGCCGTGTCATGTTCCTCTTGTGAGATGTGGGAATTCAGGGCTCCTTCCTGTATCCCTGATTCCTTCACCTGCGGGAAGTGTGTCCAGCTGCAGCTATTGTTTGACCGCTTGACGGCTCTGGAGCTGCGGATGGACTCACTTTGGAGCATCCGCGATGCTGAGAAAGTCGTGGATAGCACGTTCAGTGAGTTGGTCACACCGCAGATAAAAATTACTGAGGGAGATAGTGAATGAGTGACCAACAGACAGAGGAAGAGTAGGAAGGCAGTGCAGGGGTCCCCTGCGGTCATCTCCCTCCAAAACAGGTATACCGTTTTGGATACTGTTGGGGGAGATGGCTCACCAGGGGAAGGTGGCAGTGGCCAGGTTCATGGCACCGTGGCTGGCTCTGCTGCACAGGAGGGCAGGAAAAAGAGTGGCAGAGCTATAGTGATAGGGGACTCGATTGTAAGGGGAATAGACAGGCGTTTCTGCGGACGCAACCGAGACTCCAGGATGGTATGTTGCCTCCCTGGTGCAAGGGTCAAGGATGTCTCGGAGCGGCTGCAGGACATTCTGGAGGGGGAGGGTGAACAGCCAGTTGTCGTGGTGCATATAGGCACCAACGATATAGGTAAAAAACAGGATGAGGTCCTACAAGCTGAATTTAGGGAGTTAGGAGTTAAACTAAAGAGTAGGACCTCAAAGGTAGTAATCTCAGGATTGCTACCAGTGCCACGGGCAAGTCAGAGTAGGAATGACAGGATAGCTAAGACGAATACGTGGCTTGAGAGATGGTGCAAGAGGGAGGGATTCAAATTCCTGGGCCATTGGAACCGGTTCTGGGGGAGGTGGGACCAGTACAAATTGGACGGTCTGCATCTGGGCAGGACTGGAACCAATGTCCTAGGGGGAGTGTTTGCCAGTGCTGTTGGGGAGGGTTTAAACTAATGTGGCAGGGGGATGGGAACCGATGCAGGAAGTCAGTGGGAAATAAAATGGTGACAGAAACAAAAGGCAGTAAGGGAGAGTGTACAGAACATGACCAGACAGATGGTCTGAGGAAGCAGGGAAAAGACCAAGGGAAGTCTAGATTAAACTGCATTTATTTCAATGCAAGAAGTCTGATGGGCAAGGCAGATGAACTCAGGGCATGGATGGGTACATGGGACTGGGATGTTATAGCTATTACTGAAACATGGCTAAGGGAGGGGCAGGACTGGCAGCTCAATGTTCCAGGGTACAGAGGCTATAGGAAAGATAGAGCAGGAGGTAAGAGAGGAGGGGGAGTTGCGTTCTTGATTAGGGAGAACATCACAGCAGTAGTGAGAGGGGATATATCCGAGGGTTCGCCCACTGAGTCTATATGGGTAGAACTGAAAAATAAGAAGGGAGAGATCACTTTGATAGGATTGTACTACAGACCCCCAAATAGTCAACGGAAAATTGAGGAGCAAATATGTAAGGAGATTACAGACAGCTGCAAGAAAAATAGGGTGGTAATAGTAGGGGACTTTAACTTTCCCAACATTGACTGGGACAGCCATAGCATTAGGGGCTTGGATGGAGAGAAATTTGTTGAGTGTATTCAGGAGGAATTTCTCATTCAGTATGTGGATGGCCCGACTAGAGAGGGGACAAAACTTGACCTCCTCTTGGGAAATAAGGAAGGGCAGGTGACAGAAGTGTTAGTGAGGGATCACTTTGGGACCAGTGATCATAATTCCATTAGTTTTAAGATAGCTATGGAGAAGGATAGGTCTGGCCCAAAAGTTAAAATTCTAAATTGGGGAAAGGCCAATTTTGATGGTATTAGACAGGAACTTTCAGAAGTTGATTGGGAGAGTCTGTTGGCAGGCAAAGGGACGTCTGGTAAGTGGGAGGCTTTCAAAAGTGTGTTAACCAGGGTTCAGGGTAAGCACATTCCTTATAAAGTGAAGGGCAAGGCTGGTAGAAGTAGGGAACCTTGGATGACTCGGGAGATTGAGGCACTTGTCAAAAAGAAGAAGGAGGCATATGACATGTATAGGCAACTGGGATCAAGTGGATCCCTTGAAGAGTATAGAGATTGCCGGAGTAGAGTTAAGAGAGAAATCAGGAGAGCAAAAAGGGGATATGAGATTGCTTTGGCAGATCAGGCAAAGGTGAATCCAAAGAGCTTCTACAAATACATAAAGGGCAAAAGGGTAACTAGGGTGAGAGTAGGGCCTCTTAAGGATCAACAAGGTCATCTATGTGCGGAACCACAAGAAATGGGTGAGATCCTGAATGAATATTTCACATCGGTATTTACGGTTGAGAAAGGCATGGATGTTAGGGAACTTGGGGAAATAAATAGTGATGTCTTGAGGAGTGTACATATTACAGAGAGGGAGGTGCTGGAAGTCTTAACGCGCATCAAGGTAGATAAATCTCCGGGACCTGATGAAATGTATCCCAGGTCGTTATGGGAGGTTAGGGAGGAAATTGCGGGTCCCCTAGCAGAGATATTTGAATCATCCACCGCTACAGGTGAGGTGCCTGAAGATTGGAGGGTAGCAAATGTTGTGCCTTTGTTTAAGAAGGGCGGCAGGGAAAAGCCTGGGAACTACAGACCAGTGAGCCTGACATCTGTAGTGGGTAAGTTGTTAGAGGGTATTCTGAGGGACAGGATCTACAGGCATTTGGAGAGGCAGGGACTAATTAGGAACAGTCAGCATGGTTTTGTGAGAGGAAAATCATGTCTCACGAATTTGATTGAGTTTTTTGAAGGGGTAACAAAGAAGATAGATGAGGGCTGTGCAGTAGACGTGGTCTACATGGACTTCAGCAAAGCATTTGACAAGGTGCCGCATGGTAGGTTGTTACATAAGGTTAAATCTCATGGGATCCAAGGTGAGGTAGCCAATTGGATACAAAATTGGCTTGACGACAGAAGACAGAGGGTGGTTGTGGAGGGTTGTTTTTCAAACTGGATGCCTGTGTCCAGCGGTGTGCCTCAGGGATCGGTGCTGGGTCCGCTGTTATTTGTTATTTATGTTAATGATTTGGATGAGAATTTAGGAGGCATGGTTAGTAAGTTTGCAGATGACACCAAGATTGGTGGCATTGTGGACAGTGAAGAAGGTTATCTGGGATTGCAACGCGATCTTGATCAATTGGGCCAGTGGGCCGATGAATGGCAGATGGAGTTTAATTTAGATTAATGTGAGGTGATGCATTTTGGTAGATCGAATCGGGCCAGGACCTACTCCGTTAATGGTAGGGCGTTGGGGAGAGTTATAGAACAAAGAGATCTAGGAGTACAGATTCATAGCTCCTTGAAAGTGGAGTCACAGGTGGATAGGGTGGTGAAGAAGGCATTCGGCATGCTTGGTTTCATTGGTCAGAACATTGAATGCAGGAGTTGGGATGTCTTGTTGAAGTTGTACAGGGCATTGGTGAGGCCACACTTGGAGTACTGTGTAGTTCTGGTCACCCTATTATAGAAAGGATATTATTAAACTAGAAAGAGTGCAGAAAAGATTTACTAGGATGCTACCGGGACTTGATGGTTTGACTTACAGGGAGAGGTTAGATAGACTGGGACTTTTTTCCCTGGAGAGTAGGAGGTTAAGGGGTGATCTTATTGAAGTCTATAAAATAATGAGGGGCATAGATAAGGTCGATAGTCAAAATATTTTCCCAAAGGTAGGGGAGTCTATAACGAGGGGGCATAGATTTAAGGTGAGAGGGGAGAGATACAAAAGGGTCAAGAGGGGCAATTTTTTCACTCAAAGGGTGGTGAGTGTCTGGAACGAGCTGCCAGAGGCAGTAGTAGAGGCGGGTACAATTTTGTCTTTTAAAAAGCATTTGGACAGTTACATGGGTAAGATGGGTATAGAGGGATATGGGCCAAGTGCAGGCAATTGGGACTAGCTTAGTGGTATAAACTGGGCGACATGGACATGTTGGGCCGAAGGGCCTGTTTCCATGTTGTAACTTCTATGATTCTATGATTCTATGATATACTGTTCAAAATTGTAGCCTGAAACACTGAATGATGGTCAAATTTAAAAAGTCTTAATTACATTGGCAAGATTTTGCTGTGGAAATAACGGTGAGGCTAACAGCGCTCACCGTTATTTCTGCGCAAATCAGACAGCAACTTGCCGTACAAAACCCGATAGAAAGTCTACGGGCAAGCGCAAGTCTAATGAACAGCAGGTGCCATTTGTTCGCCGCTCACAGCAAAATCTGGCCCCATAACACTCCACTGAGATTACCCACCAGCAAATTTAACCTCCTTCTCACACCTTTTGAACTCTGCTCAGACTCTATAATTTTGACTGACTGACTGCAATTGCTATGCTATAGGGACACACTACAGTCATGACCTTGCTAATACAAAATGCAGCAGTAAATTACAACATTTGCCATGAGACTGGAGTGCTCTATGGTCATGCTCCACAAATATTTACAGCGATTCCCATGGGGATGTTCAAACTACCCGTGGAGACCCAACTTCAGATATAACGATCTTTTGGATAGTTAACAAGTTAAATATTATATCCAAATTGTACTGTGTATATCCATCCTCATAATCTTCTGGAGGTGATCATAATCAGATATTCATCCAGAATTTTTTTTTGACGGACTTAATATACAAACTATTGATTACCTTTTACTGAAAGCCTATTCTACACATCAATTATTCTGTATTAGAGATTTTTTTTTGTTTTCTGAACTCTAGTCTCACAAGATCAAAAGGTAATTATGTTAGTGTTAATTAATCACTAACAGGCAGGTCTCTCCTCTCTGTACTTTCAACAGTGTTTATCCTAGTCTTGAAATCTAGGTAAACTTTCAGTAATAAGCCCAGCAAACAGCAAACCCTGTCTCAATTATTTTTGAGCACAAGAATTTATCCTATGCTTTCACGGGATCCAACTCCAATTTTGAAAAGTATCACATCAGACAGACTCGTTTTACAAAAGATGAACAAGAAAATAAGCGATCATATACTTACAGTAGACACCTTTCCATTTAAATCAACAGGAAAATAAATATAAAATGAATCACAATTCTGATCACTAAACTAACCCTTTGTAAATAACTTTCAAATATACAGTTATTCTTTTCCTACAAGAAACGGGGGGAGATGAGGAGACATTTTTTCACACAGCGAGTTATGATCTGAAATGCACTGCCTGAAAGGGTGGTAGAAGCAGATTTAATGGTAACTTTCAAAACGGAATTGGATACATAATTGAGAAGGAAAAATCTGCAAGGCTATGGGGAAAGAGCAGGGGAGTTGGACAAATTGGTTAGCTCTTTCAAAGAGCCAGCACAGGCACGATGTGCCGAACGACCTCCTTCTGTGCTGTGTGATTCTATGATTTCGTACCACTGCTGGACTGTGTACTAATCTAAACTATCCTGAAAGCTTTAACCCAACTTTTTCCTCTCTCAAGTTTCAACTGATCAGTTTCTTCTCTCTGAGATTTTTCAAATTATTTTCAGATTCAAATTGAATAGCTACTTAAATATCATTGATGTGGAGATGCCGGTGATGGAACAGGGTGGACAAATGTAAGGAGTCGCACAACACCAGGTTATAGTCCAACAGCTTTATTGGAAATCACAAGCTTTTGGAGCTTTGCTCCTTCGTCAGGTGAAGTGAAGAGATGCATATAGGCACAGCATATGTAGTCAGAGAACAATGCCTGGTGATTACAGATAATCTTTCTAACTGTGATAAAGGGCAGTTAGAAAGATTATCTGTAATCACCAGGCATTGTTCTCTGACTATATATGCTGTGCCTATATGCATCTCTTCACTTCACCTGACGAAGGAGCAAAGCTCCAAAAGCTTGTGATTTCAAATAAAGCTGTTGGACTATAACCTGGTGTTGTGCGACTCCTTACATTAAATATCATTGGAAAGAGTTACCAGGACTTCCTTGATTTTGAATAATCGACCACTCAAAATTAAAAAAGGAAAGGTTCGTCATTCACAAGCTGACCAATTACAAGAAATTGTTTAAGTTTGAATTATCCCCCTTTTAAAACCTACACCAGGCAAAACTTGCAACATTGTACTGAGTTAAGTCTGGTACAAGATATGAACTGCAGTCAGGTGTTTTTTAATCTGCTAATGTACTGTGACTGGATTTAAAGGAACAGCCGCCAAATCAAAACCAGATATATTTTTAAAAATATAACTTTTGTCACAGCCCCAAAATAGAAAATCCCATAAAAAATACTATCATGTGACACTGAGAGCAAAAAACTTTAATTGTTACTATGTTAGCCCAACCCCTTTTTGTGCTGATTGTGAGTCTAACATACCGACTGCACACAACAATGCACTTTGGTTCTCAAAGAACTTGCAAGCAGCACCGTATGATTACATGGTCAATATCTTTGTAGGTGCGGAACTTGTTAACGGAATCTTGACTTCTAGAGCATCTTGCGTCAATAATCCATATTCTTGTCTCTCAAGGTTAACTGTCTGCATAATAAAAGCGGGGAGCTGTTATGCTGAAATAAGAGCTTGATCAATTGTGCCATATAGTTTCCCTTAATTCTAGTTTACGGGTAGGTTGAGCTTTTACTTGTACTGATTTTAAAAGTTGATATATCTATTTTCTTGGCTGTAGACTGCTCTAGTTTCACGATAACCATGGAGAAAATACACCAATTTGCCTTAATGTAAATTTGGCACATCACTACACAACCTTAAAATAACCACTTTGTGCTCGTCTCCCTAGTATCAACAAAACTTTTTTATACAGCGAGTGGTTAGGATCTGGAATGCACTGTCTGAGGGGGTGGTGGAGGCAGATTCAATCATGGCCTTCAAAAGATAACTGGATAAGCACTTGAACTGAAAAAATTTGCAGGGATGCGGGGAAAGGGCGGGGGAATGGGACTAGCTGGATTGCTCTTGCATAGAGCCGGCTTGGACTCGATGGGCCGAATGGCCTCCTTCCGTGCTGTAACCTTTCCATGATTCTATGAAAAGAGAAGTGTGAGACAATACCAGTCAAGGGGTCTACACTTGGCTTTTAGTTAAAGACGATTTGGACAACAGGGTGGTATTGAAACTCCTAACAAGGTTACAAAATATGGTAGCTTGATTTGTGCATATCTAAATATTACTTCTAGGTAACACAATTTCCATAGTGGATGATATTTCTAGAAAGTTGAAACAGTACAAAAATTGTATTTAAGCAATACATAATAGAATAGACTCAAAAATGAATTAGCCTCTGTACATACACAACTAGTTAAGAGAAATTGAAATTAAGAGTATATTTTACTGCTATGTAATATATACAGGGCTTGCTAGTTCCCTGCAGTATACAGCGAAATAAAACCCAACATTACCCAAGCTTAAATCGTGTGTTTCTCTTCAATCACTACGACACGGCGACACCGTGTATTTACTCAATGAGCCTATTAAGGGAAGCCCAATAGGTCCCATTTTTAAAAATGATTGTCAGTACTAATGAGTAGCACATGGCAATCTGTAAGCAACATAGGTTAAAAGAGAAGTAACAACAATCAGAAATCTAACACAGGAACAGGAGTAGGCCATTCAGCCCCTCGAGCCTGCTTTGATGTTCAAATAGATCATGGTTGATCTGTACCTCAACTCTGTTTACCCACCATAGCTCCATATCCACTGATACCCTCACCTAACAAAAATCTACGATTTCAGGCTTGAAAGCTCCTATTGTTCCAGCATCCACAGCCTTTTTGGGGAGAGAATTCCAGATTTCTACTGTCCTTTGTATGAATATATCAGAATATATGTACATTGGAAATGCTTTAAATGGCTTTCCCCATAATGAGTCAGATAGCAGGTGAGTACTATAAATGGCCTCAGTACTTCTGGATAAGGGAGCAAGGAAAAGCCACCAACATTCCTGTCCTGATCAATATGCAGTGATTCTTGATGGAAAGTACATACATGTGCAGACAGAAACTGAAGACTGTGATATCCACCCTCTCCCCGATCCCTATCAGGGATGGGGCTTCAGGGGAAAGAGGGAGACTAGGGAATGGGGGCCAGGAGATTGGAGCCCAAACAGGGTCGAGAGGGAAACCAGGGACTTGGACAGGGGGAGAGAGGACTGGGGATTGGGGCGGGTGTAAGGACCATGCAGAGCTGGGAGCATCAGCAATGTGGTGTGTGGGAGGAGTGCAGAGAGAGAAGCAGCCAGTAAAAGGGTGAGTGACACCTGGGAACTCTACCATGGGTAATAGTGAAAGATTGCTTCCACTGGTGGGCAAATGGGGAACAAGGGGACGGAGACCGAGGAGTCTCATTGCACGCGAGGAGCTTTACGACATAATTTTACATCACAATCTCCAAAACATGCTCCACAGAAAAGGAAGTTAAAAAAAACTTACCCTATCATTCTTCAGCGGTCTCCTGTGGCCTCTAAGTCTGCTGTTTAGGCCGCTGTAGAACTGGCAAAACGAGTTCGAGCTTGCACACCGCATGCTCCACCTAGTTATTCATGCATTTTGCAGAGGGTCCTCAAACAGGCGCAGGACCCTTCTTTGATTATTTAAATTGATTCCACGCTTATTTCAGGCAGCAACGAGATACGCCTAAAAACAATGAGGACCAATACGGCGGCAGCCATGCCACTGGCGCAGTTTAGGTGCAGGACCTCACGCCCAGAAATGTATACATTGCGCCTATTTTATGCCCTAAAGACGGGCAAAATGCATTCCAATTTCTACCCCAGTGTGTCCAAATAACTTTTGCTGAATGTGGCCCATGCCGAGTGCCAGGATGTCGCATTAGGCCCACCAAATAAATTGAGTTTGACACATCTAGTCTAGACTAACACTCGTTGCAGTGTATTGGGTGTGTGTTTGAGGTGTAAGTTGGCATGGTGGTGATGGACCTTCTCGAATGACCTAGCGATTGCCTTTGCAACTGACCATAAGAGATAGGAGGAGGAGTAGGTCATTCAGCCTCTCGAGCCTGCTCTGCCATTTAATGGCTGATCTGATTTTTACCTCAACTCCATTTTCCCACCTTTTCCCCATATCCTTTGACTCCCTTGCTGATCAAAAATTTGTCTAACTCAGCCTTGAATGTATTCAATGACTCAGCCTACACAGCTTTTTTGGGGTAAAGAATTCCAAAGATTCACAACCCCCTGGGAGAAGAAATTCCTCCTCATTTCCATCTTAAACAGGTGACCCCTTATTCTGAGACTATGCCCCCTAGTTTTAGATTCCCCCATGAGGGGTAACATCCAGTCAGCATGTACCCTATCGAGTCCCCTCAGAATCTTGTATGTTTCAATAAGATCTCCTCTCATTCTTCTAAACTCCAGTAAGTATAGACCCAACCTGTTCAATATTTCCTCATAAGACAACCCTTCCATACCCGGAATCAACCTGAGTGGCTTGCGAGGCCAATTCAGAGGGTATTAAGCGCCAATTGTGTCGTGTGTAGTCACGTATACGCCAGAGTGGCTGGTTTCCTTCCCTGAAGGGAGTATGATTAGGGAGGAGGGCAACCCCTTGATCGAGTTTGTACAACAATCTGGTAGTTTCCATGGTCGTTTTTCCTGGTGCCAGCCCACGGATTTACCCAAATTCCAATTTCACAACTTGACATCTGTGGGTTGCAAGTCACCCAGAAGAAATACTTGCCAGGACTCGAAAGACCTGATGGTCTTTTCTAACTTCTTTTATTACATAGAATTACTTCGAGTCTACAGCACAGAAACAGGCCATTCGGCCCAACAGGTCAATGCCGGTGTTGATGCTCCACACGAGCCGTCTCCTACCCCTATTAGCATACCCTTCTATTCTAGGCTATAATGTATATTACATACACTGATGATCTGCCACCTCCTTCAGGATCTAAAGGAGCGGGAGTCACGGTTGGTGCCCCGGATACCCGAGGGCTGCCCCGTGCTCCAAATTAGAAGCGTGGGGGGGGGGGGTATGCGTTGCTAGGCGCCCACCCCTCAGGGCCCACATCACGTCCTCGCCAGGTCCCTTTCAATCACGAAGAATTAAAGCAGACATCACTCACCTGTAATATAAAGATAGGCCTTGGGCCCCCACCTCCTCCTTACCCCTCTCGGCCTGTCAGTGACCGGACGCAGCCATCCGTCCGCCCGCCCGCCCCGGTGGTCTCCAGACTCTCGACAAACTGCCAGAACTGCCTCGCGAGACCCGGCGACCGTTGACAGAACGCAATAGGGCGCGCGCGACCCTCCGTACGGCGCAGCAAAGCGCAATCCTATTGGGCGTCGGCCCATAGCAACCCGACTCGCTGCGATTGGAAACCGCCGAGCGGAAAGGAGCAGCTGGCAAACTCCCGGAGGCAGAGAGATGCGGGGCGCAGCACCGACACTGGGGAATCTGTACTATCGGTGGTTTAATAAGTACGGTTGATCATATTTATAGTTCCCGAAGCTGTCTTTACTTATCCAAACAGTTGGAGAAATACGTGCTCCTTTCCGTTGAAACTCACAGCAAGTGGAGTCGTCACCTTCTGCCAGTCATCCAAGCCAGCACTAAATTCACAAACTGCCATGGTGGGCTTTGAACTCACCTTCTCTGGATTATTAGTCCAGTAACATGACCACCACGCTACGGTACACCCGTTGCCCTGATTTTAAAAACTATACTTTTCATGTGTGTTAAACACTTTGTGAGTTTCCGGACAGTGTACTCAAACACTAGACTATCCCAGGTCTATCCCTAATCGAAAACTAATTTGGTAACTTTTATCACTGCAGCCGAATTGCCTTCGGCTATTCAACTAATCTTTGAAGCAAAATCTAAACAGTTCTAAAAAAGGGTTATTAGTCCAAAACGCTAACTTATCTATTCTCTTCATAGATGCTGACTGACCTGGTGCGTATCCAGCATTTTCTGTTTCAGATTTTCAGGAGTTGTAGATTTTGCTGTTTATTTCTAAAAATATGACACCTTACTGATACTGAAGAACACATATATAATTGTAATACAGTTTACCTACCACTTTACAAAACTTGTCTAAAACCTTATTCCTATTTATTTATATTCTAAAATATTTACTATTACTGCTTTACTTCTCAATGGATGTGTAATATTAGCTTAAGTCACAAGTACTTTATTTAATTCTTCTCTCCCCAAAAACTTTCCCTTTCTCACCTATTTCTCCTTATTTCCACGATGGATTTGTTCTAGTTGGTGATTGAATCTCCAATAACCAGCACCTCATCATGTAGTCATCTGCATGGCGGGGTTTTGGTTGACTGCTACAGTGCGAAGGTCAGCATTGCAGCGCCTCATAAACACTCGCTTCTGGCACTGGCGCATGTGATTAGTCCCCACTCAATGGCAAAAAAAGGCCTCGTCTCAAATAACATTAGCTGTAAATTTTTATTGCAATATATTTAAAAAGGTTAAAAAAACTGTCTTGCTGCATACACTTCACAGTAGTTGTTTGTCAACTTTTTACCAGGTTGGAGACTAGTGAAAACTACAGCTTCTATGATGCAACTTTTTCTCACACATAACCCCACCAACTCTTCATAGAAGCTAGAACTCTCCGGTCCTTCACTGCTTGGTTGTCATGTTACACTCCGGGCATACTCATTTCACAGCAGCAGGGTAAAAACGACAACACATTATGTATTTTCTCAGGTATAAAATTTGTATACTGCAGCTGGAAATCAGCAGTATCCAGGACCAGGTAAGATTTCGAACACCAGCCCATGACTCCAAAAAAGCAAATCTATGATACTATGGTGTGAGGGAAGTGTCTTGCAGGTATTTCTAACATTTAATAATGAATTTTATGAATAAGTTTAGTGATTTTTTTTTCCTGAATTGTGTAATTTATGTTCCAAATGTTATTTTTACCTGAATGAAAAAGGTAGTTGAAAACCATGTGAAGAAATTATTTGAGTGACTTGATTTGTACTTGCTACTCACGTGCAATCCTATAAGTGAGGAAAAAAACCATCTTCTTTCTAAAACTGTATTTTTGTTACCTTTTTCCCCTTCTAGGTTTCCAGACAACATACACAAAAGCAATATGATCCAACCAGTAAGTTATAGCTTTGAAAAAGAAATTAAGAGATTTGATTGCTTGGTTTTCTACTGTTATTTGTTCCTTTATTGGTACATTTTTTTTTTGCTTTTAATTATTTCACATCCTGTCAATTGGGCACTCAAATGGCTCAAGCATTTACTTGCCTATTAAGTTTCCAACCACAATTATGTGCCCTATGGATATATAAAACCTGGATTTGTGACAATTTTGAGGTTTGGTGTCTGAGGCTACACTTTCAGATGTCACTTGACAGACGTATGCTAGATGCAAAACTTTTATCAGAAAATATATATCTATATAATTAAATCAACTATAATTCACTCAATGAACTTACCATGATTATCTCATACGTAGTGATCTTTCCTATGAGGCCATCATTGCACCAGAATAGCATCCTGGCCATTGTGACACCTGCCATCCAAACAGGAACAAGAAACTGAATAAACCTGCTCCCACCAGCTCCACAATAAATAATAAAAATGAAGATGTAAAGGGAATAACAATTGACCCTTTCTGAAGTTTAGATGAATTCTCCATTTTATCTCGTATATATTTGTAATAAAAAGTAATTACTCAAATCCCTGGTGGTTTGTAGTGCTGCAGAATAAAACCCTAGAGACCATGAGATCCTTGGTTTAATTCTTTGGTTTGTGCTGAGTTAGCCAATCTCAACTAGATCAATAGTCGGACGACAATTGGCCTCAGTGTCTCTGGACTACAAGGGAAGGGGGGGGGGGTATCAATCAGGGTTCTTGCCCAAGTGCTATCCATTGATTGTTGTTGGAGAAATGCGCATGTGTGGACAGTAGATAATAACTGAGACTGTAATGATGCTCTCCAAAGTAAATGGCTTGCTGACATTCAATATCTAGGCTCACACATGATGAATGGCTACTTTGACAAGGTAACAAAGGATGGCTGGCATGCGTAGAGCTGAATCCCAGCACTTGACTGGAGAAAATTTGGGAAGGGGGAAAAGATGAAATCAGTTACTCAAAAGCATTACCTAAAAAATTAAGAATGCTTACTGTTACAAGGTAGCTTAGCATTTCAGTTTTAATTATCCCATTCAGCTGAATTCTGGCTAATCACAAGGTCGGTGAAAGCAACGATTGGCTATTGTGTTGCATAAGTTGCCTTCCCTTTTGACACTCTTGTTTACAGTGGTACTGAAGCTGAAGACAGTTCTCAAATTTGTATGTTGAACCTTAAGGCTAAAATTGACGGCACAAATAGAAGTAAATGGGTATGATCTAATTGCCGTTACGGAGATATGGCTGCAGGGTGACCAAGGCTGGGAACTGAATATTCAAGGATATTTGACATTTAGGAAGGACAGGCAAAAAGGAAAAGGAGGTGGAGTAGAGCTTTTAATAAAGGATGAGCTCAGTACAATAGTGAGAAAGGATCTCGGCACAGTTTGAATCGGTTTGACTGGAGCTAAGAAACAGCAAGGGGCAGAAAACATTGGTGGGAGTTGTTTATAGGCCACCAAACAGTTGTGGTAATGTAGGGCATGGTATAAAGCAGGAAATTAGATGTGCATGTAACAAGGGTTATACAGTAATCATGGGGGACTTTAATTTACATATAGATTGGGCAAACCAAATTAGCACGAATACTGTGCAGGACGAATTTCTGGAATGTATACAAGATGGTTTTCGAGATCAGTATGTTGAGGAAACAATTAGGGAACAGGCTGTTTTAGATCTAGTATTGTGCAATGAGAAAGGGTTAATTAATAAATTTGTTGTAAAGGAGCCCTTAGGGAAGAGTGACCATAACATGATAGAATTCTTCATTAAGTTTGAAAGTGATGTAGTTCAATCCGAAACTAGGGTCTCAAATCTAAACAAAGGAATCTACGAAGGTATGAGGCGCAAGTTGGCTATGGTTGATTGGGGAACTGCATTAAAAGGTATGACGGTAGACAGGCAATGGCTAGCATTTAAAGAATTAATACATAACTTGCAACAAATATATATTCCTTTAAGGCACAAAAACCCAACAGGAAAAGTGGTCCAACCGTGGCTAATGAGAAATTAAAGATAGTATTAAATCAAAGGAAGAGGCATGTAAAGTTACCAGAAAAAGCAGTAAGCCTGAGGATTGGAAGCATTTTAGAATTCAGCAAAGGAGGACCAAGAAATTGATAAGGAAAGGGAAAAGAGAATATGAGAGTAAACTAGCGAGAAACATAAAAAAAACAGACTATGAAAGCTTCTATAGGTATGTAAAACGGAAAAGACTGGCGAAGGCAAATGTGGGTCCCTTACAGACAGTAACAGTAGAATTTATAATGGGGAATAAGGAAATGGCAGAGAAATTAAACAAATACTTTATGTCTATCTTCACGAAGAAGACACAAAAAACCTCCCAGAAATACTAGAGAACAATGAAGAACTGAAAGAAATTAGTATTAGTTAAAAAAAATAGTACTAGAGAAATTAATGGGACTGAAAGTCAATAAATCCCAAGGATCTGATGATCGACATCCCAGGGTTTTGAAAGAGGTGGCTATAGAGATAGTGGATGCATTGGTTGTCATCTTCCAAATTCTATAGTTTCTGGAACGGTTCCTGCAGATTGGAGGGTAGCAAATGTAACCCCACTATTTTAGAAAGGAGGGAGAGAGAAAACAGGGAACTACAGATCTGTTAGCTTGACATCAGTAGTAGGGAAAATGCTAGAATCCATTATAATGGATGTGATAACAGGACACTTAGAAAATAATAATAGGATTTGGCAGAGTCAACATGGATTTATGAAGGGGAAATCATGTTTGACAAACTTATTGGAGTTCTTTGAGGATGTGACAAGTAGAATAGATAAGGGGGAACCAGTGGATGTGGTGTATTTGGATTTTCAGAAGGCTTTCGATAAGGTCCCACACAGAAGGTTGGTGAACAAAGTTAGAGCACATGGAATTGGGGGTAATATACTGGCATGGATTGAGAATTGGTTAACAGACAGAAAACAGAGAGTAGGAATAAATGGGTCTTTCTCAGGTTGGCAGACTGTGACTAGTGGGGTACGGCAGGGATCGGTGTTTGGGCTCCAGCTATTCACAATCTATATCAATGATTTGGATGAGGAGACCAAATGTAATATTTCCAAGTTTGCTGATGACACAAAATTAGGTGGGAATGTGAGTTGTGAGGAGGATGCAAAGAGGCTTCAAGGGGATACAGAAAGGCTAAGTGAGTGGGCAAGAACATGGCAGATGGAATATAATGTGGAAAAATATGAAGTTATCCACTTTGGTAGGAAGAAAAGAAATGCAGAGTATTTTTTAAATGGTGAGGGATTGGGAAATGTTGATGTTCAAAGGGATCTGGGTGTCCTTGCACATGAGTCACCGAAAGCTGACATGCAGGTGCAGCAAGCAATTAGGAAGACAAATGGTATGTTGGTCTTTATTACAAGAGGATTTGAGTACAGGAGTAAAGATGTCTTACTGCAATTATATAGGGCCTTGGTGAGACTGCACCTGAAGTATTGTGACCAATTTTGGTCTCCTGACCTAAGAAAGGATAGACGTGCCATGGAGGGAGTGCAACAAAGGTTCACCAGACTGATTCCTGGGGTGGCGGGATTGTCGTATGAGGAGAGATTGAATAGACCAGGCCTATATTCTCTAGAGTTTAGAAGAGAGGTGATCTCATTGAAACATTCAAATCCCGCCATGGCAGCTGGTGAATTTAAATTCAATTAATTAATTAAATTCAATTAATTAAATAAAAAAATAAAAATCTGGAATTAAAATACTAGTATCAGTAATGATGGCCATGAAACTACCGGATTGTTGTAAAAACCCATCTGGTTCACTAATGTCCTTTAGGGAAGGAAATCTGCCGCCCTGACCCGGTCTGGCCTAAATGTGACTCCAGACCCACAGCAATGTGGTTGATTCTTAATTGCCCTCTGAAATGGCATAGCAAGCCACTCAGTTGTAAAATCTCGCTACGAAAAGTCATAATAAGAATAAAACCGGACGGACCACCCGGCATCGGACCACTAGGCACCGGACACGACAACGGCAAAACACCAAGCCCAGTCGACCCTGCAAGATCCTCCTTACTAACATCTGGGGACTTGTGCCAAAATTGGGAGAGCTGTCCCACAGACTAGTCAAGCAACAGCCTGACATAGCCATACTCACAGAATCATATCTTTCAGCCAACGTCCCAGACTCTTCCATCACCATCCCTGGGTATGTCCTGTCCCACCGGCAGGACAGACCCACCAGAGGTGGCGGTACAGTGATATACAGCCAGGAGGGAGTGGCCCTGGGAGTCCTCAACATTGACTCTGGACCCCATGAAATCTCATGGCATCAGGTCAAACATGGGCAAGGAAACCTCCTGCTGATTACCACCTACCGTCCTCCCTCAGCTGATGAATCAGTCCTCCTCCATGTTGAACACCACTTGGAGGAAGCTCTGAGGGTAGCAAGGGCACAAAATGTACTCTGGGTGGGGGACTTCAATGTCCATCACCAAGAGTGGCTCGGTAGCACCACTACTGACCGAGCTGGCCGAGTCCTGAAGGACATAGCTGCTAGACTGGGCCTGCGGCAGGTGGTGAGCGAACCAACACGAGGGAAAAACTTACTTGACCTCGTCCTCACCAATCCACCTGTCGCAAATGCATCTGTCCATGACAGTATTGGTAGGAGTGACCACCGCACAGTCTTCGTGGAGATGAAATCCCGTCTTCGCACTGAGGACACCATCCAACGTGTTGTGTGGCACTACCACCGTGCTAAATGGGATAGATTCAGAACAGATCGAGCAGCTCAAAACTGGGCATCCATGAGGCGCTGTGGGCCATCAGCAGCAGCAGAATTGTATTCCAGCATAATCTGTAACCTCATGGCCCGGCATATTCCTCACTCTACCATTACCAACAAGCCAGGGGATCAACCCTGGTTCAATGAGGAGTGTAGAAGAGCATGCCAGGAGCAGCACCAGGCGTACCTAAAAATGAGGTGCCAACCTGGTGAAGCTACAACTCAGGACTACATGCATGCTAAACAGCGGAAGCAACATGCTATAGACAGAGCTAAGCGATTCCACAACCAACGGATCAGATCAAAGCTCTGCAGTCCTGCCACATCCAGTCGTGAATGGTGGTGGACAATTAAACAACTAACGGGAGGAGGAGGCTCTGCAAACATCCCCATTCTCAATGATGGCGGAGTCCAGCACGTGAGTGCAAAAGACAAGGCTGAAGCGTTTGCAACCATCTTCAGCCAGAAGTGCCGAGTGGATGATCCATCTCAGCCTCCTCCCGATATCCCCACCATCACGGAAGCCAGTCTTCGGCCAATTCGATTCACTCCACGTGATATCAAGAAACGGCTAAGAGCACTGGATACAGCAAAGGCTATGGGCCCTGACAACATCCCAGCTGTAGTGCTGAAGACTTGTGCTCCAGAACGAGCTGCGCCTCTAGCCAAGCTGTTCCAGTACAGCTACAACACTGGCATCCACCCGACAATGTGGAAAATTGCCCAGGTATGTCCTGTCCACAAAAAGCAGGACAAATCCAATCCGGCCAATTACCGCCCCATCAGTCTCCTCTCAATCATCAGCAAAGTGATGGAAGGTGTCGTCGACAGTGCTATCAAGCGGCACTTACTCACCAATAACCTGCTCACCGATGCTCAGTTTGGGTTCCACCAGGACCACTCGGCTCCAGACCTCATTGCAGCCTTGGTCCAAACATGGACAAAAGAGCTGAATTCCAGAGGTGAGGTGAGAGTGACTGCCCTTGACATCAAGGCAGCATTTGACCGAGTGTGGCACCAAGGAGCCCTAGTAAAATTGAAGTCAATGGGAATCAGGGGGAAAACTCTCCAGTGGCTGGAGTCATACCTAGCACAAAGGAAGATGGTAGTGGTTGTTGGAGGCCAATCATCTCAGCCCCAGGGCATTGCTGCAGGAGTTCCTCAGGGCAGTGTCCTAGGCCCAACCATCTTCAGCTGCTTCATCAATGACCTTCCCTCCATCATAAGGTCAGAAATGGGGATGTTCGCTGATGACTGCACAGTGTTCAGTTCCATTCGCAACCCCTCAGATAATGAAGCAGTCCAAGCCTGCATGCAGCAAGACCTGGACAACATCCAGGCTTGGGCTCATAAGTGGCAAGTAACATTCGCGCCAGATAAGTGCCAGGCAATGACCATCTCCAACAAGAGAGAGTCTAACCACCTCCCCTTGACATTCAACGGCATTACCATCGCCGAATCCCCCACCATCAACATCCTGGGGGTCACCATTGACCAGAAACTTAACTGGACCAGCCATATAAATACTGTGGCTACGAGAGCAGGTCAGAGGCTGGGTATTCTGCGGCGAGTGACTCACCTCCTGACTCCCCAAAGCCTTTCCACCATCTACAAGGCACAAGTCAGGAGTGTGATGGAATACTCTCCACTTGCCTGGATGAGTGCAGCTCCAACAACACTCAAGAAGCTCGACACCATCCAAGATAAAGCAGCCCGCTTGATTGGCACCCCATCCACCACCCTAAACATTCACTCCCTTCACCACCGGCGCACTGTGGCTGCAGTGTGCACCATCCACAGATGCACTGCAGCAACTCGCCAAGGCTTCTTCGACAGCACCTCCCAAACCCACGACCTCTACCACCTAGAAGGACAAGGACAAGGGCAGCAGGCGCATGGGAACAACACCACCTGCACGTTCCCCTCCAAGTCACACACCATCCCGACTTGGAAATATATCGCCGTTCCTTCATTGTCGCTGGATCAAAATCCTGGAACTCCCTTCCTAACAGCACTGTGGGAGAACCATCACCACACGGACTGCAGCGGTTCAAGAAGGCGGCTCACCACCACCTTCTCGAGGGTAATTAGGGATGGGCAATAAATGCCGGCCTTGCCAGCGACGCCCACATCCCGTGAACGAATAAAAAAAAACATACAAAATTCTTAAAGGGTTTGACAGGGTAGATGCAGAGAGGATGCTTCCTCTGGCTGGGGAGTCTAGAACCAGGGGTCACAGTCTCAGAATATGGGATAGGCCATTTAGGACTGAGATGAGGAGAAATTTCTTCACGCTGAGGGTGGTGAATCTTTGGAATTCTCTACCCCAGAGGGCTGTGGAGGCTCAGTCACTGAGTATCCAACTCACACACCATCCCGACTTGGAAATATATCGCCATTCCTTCATCATCGCAGGGTCAAAATCCTGAAACTCCCTTCCTAACAGCACTGTGGGAGAACCTTCACTACATGGACTGCAGCGGTTCAAGACGTCGGCTCACCACCACCTTCTCAAGGGCAATTAGGGATGGGCAATAAATGCTGGCCTCGCCAGCGACGCCCACATCCCATGAACGAATAATAAAAAAAATATTCAAAACAGAGATTGATAGATTTCTGAATATTAAAGGCATCAAGGAATATGCGGATAGTGCAGGAAAAAGGCATTGAGGTAAATGATTAGCCTAATTCTTGTTGAATGGCGGAGCAAGCTCGAGGGGCCCGATGGCCTACTCCTGCTCCTATTTCTTATGTTCTAAATGGCAAACTGGAGCCAAACTCATAGGTTGATTTCCTGGTCACGACCATAACATTCAATTTATTCTAATAAAAAAGTGATTAAAAATACTACTGTATATTATAATGCAAAGAAGATATGCAGTATTTAAATCTTCCAGTCTTTAGATGCAAGGCACAATGGGGACAATTTTTCTCTTCCCAATACCTAGTGTGCCAGTTATTGAGGGATTCGGATCCAGAAAAAGGCACGGACCCATAATGCTGGATCTTCACCCTATTTGCGCATGAAGCATATTTCCATAGGTTTGGTAGAGGGACCTCCACCTGAAATAAACGGAAATTCTATTATATTTAACCAACATGGGAGCACTGGTCCGACGCCTTGTACCTTTTTCCACCTTTAACACGGTGTCTGGGGCAACTGAAATTAATGCCCAATCTAAGGAGGCATCTATGGTTGCTAGATGCTGAACAATTTAGGTACTAAGTCAATTTAGGGGGCCAAAAAGGTTGTTTTCGTAGCTTAAAGGCAATTTCTAGTTCATTTGGATGTGTATATATATATATATAAAATCTTTCCAGGCACTCGTGAACCTTTATGCCAGTTATTGTCTATGGCACCATTGCCATCAGCCAGTTTCCCAATGTGAATCCTGCTATGTAAAATGCTGAAAGAAGGACCACCACTCAATGGATGTCAGGTGCATGATAGGTGCTCTCTATAGGTGCCAATACTTGCACTCCTGTATCTACAGACATACCACTAGTGCATGTGAATGCTCTCTTGAGGTAGGTTGACAGCAAACGCAATGTCACAGACACCTGTGAAGCTTCTTCCATCACAGGTCATATTTTTTACATACTGCATGAAAGAAGATATGCCTGCATGAACGTCAGCCAGCCAAGTCTGATTGGTCACACTGGCCAAAATGCCACCAAATATATTTGCAGGCATTGTGGCACTTATCTGGCAATGGCTGTGAGGAACGATCTTTACAGGGTCTGAATTTGCAGAGCTGTGCCAGCTATTGTGAGAATACCTGCTGTTACACGCCACAAGGTTGGTACAGCCAGTGACAGAACCAGTCAACTACAGCCTCAGCCTGCACACAGGACTCCCTTTCTACCTCTCGCTTCTTAATCCCATCCTTTATGCTGCATCTCGTCTGTCTTTTGTGCCTTCTACGATCCTTGTCCTCCTCCAGAAACGATAAATAGGTACATTTATGCTTGAAGTTCAGAGAGGAAGTGAAAAAAGAAATGAGGGACAAAGAGAGAGTATGAGAATAGACTGGTGGCCAATATGAAAGGGAATCCAAAAGTCTTCTACAGGCATGTAAACAATAATCGGGAAGTAAGAGGAAGGGTGGGGCTGATTATGGACCATAAAGGAGATCTACTCATGGAGGCAGAGGGGATGGCTGAGGTACTAAATGAGTACTTTGCATCTGTCTTTACCAAGGAAGAAGCTGCTGCCACAGTTTCAGCAAAGGAAGATATAGTTGAGATACTGGATGGGCTAAAAATTGATAGAGGTACTTGAAAGGCTAGCTGTACTTAAAGTAGATAAGTCACCCGGTCCAGATGGGCTGCATCCTAGGTTGCTGAGGGAAGTAAGGGTGGACATTGCGGAGGTACTGGCCATAATCTTCCAAACATCCGTAGATACAGGGGTGATGCCAGAGGACTGGAGAATTGCAAATGTTACACCCTTGTTCAAAAAAGGGTGTAAGGATAAACACAGCAACTATAGGCCAGTCAGTTTAACCTCAGTGGTGGGGAAACTTTTAGAAACAATAATCTGGGACAGAATTAACAGTCACTTAGATCAGGATGGATTGATTAGGGAAAGCCAGCACGGATTTGTTAAAGGCAAATCGTGTTTAACTAGCCTGATAAGTTTTTTTTGATGGGATAACAGAGGGCAATGCAGTTGATGTGGTGTCGTGGACTTTCAAAAAACGTTTGATAAAGTGCCGCACGGTAGGCTTATTAAGATTGCGGCCCATGGAATAAAGGGGGCAGTAGCAACATGGATACCGAATTGGCTAAGGGACAGGAAACAGTAGTGAACGGTTGTTTTTCCAGACTGGAGGGAGATGTACAGTGGTGTTCCCTAGGGGTCAGTGCTGGGACCACTGCTTTTTTTGATATATATTAATGACTTGGACTTGGGTGTACAAGGCACAATTTCAAAATTTGCAGATGACACAAAACTTGAAAGGGTAGTACACGAAGAGAATAGTGGTAGACTTCAAGAGGATATGGACAGGCTGGTGGCATGGGCGGACACGTGGCAAATGAAATTTAACACATAAAAATGAGAAGTGATACATTTTGGTGGGAGGAACGAGGAGAGGCAATATAAACTAGAGGGGTACAGGAATAGAGAGCTGGGGGTATATGTGCACAAATCCTTGAAGGTGGCAGGGCAGAAAGTGGTTAAAAAAGCATACAGGGTCCTGGACTTTATAAATGGAGGCAGAGTACAAAAGCAAGGAAGTCACGATGATCCTTTATAACACACTGGTTCAGCCACAACTGGAGTATTGTGTCTAGTTCTGAGGACCACACTTCAGGAAAGATGTGACGGCCTTAGGAAGGGTGCAGAAGAGATTTACTAGAATGATTCAAGGAAAGAGGGGCTTTAGTTACATGGATAGACTGGAGAAGCTGGGGTTGTTCTACTGGGAACAGAGATGGTTGCAAGGAGATTTGATAGAGGTATTCAAAATCATGAAGGATCTAGACAGAGTGGTTAGAGAAACTGTTCCCATTGGCAGACAAGTCAAGGACCAGAGGATATAGATTTAAGGTGATTGGCAAAAGAACCAAAAGGTGAGATGAGGAAAAAATTATATATCACACACACTAACCACTGAGGGGGTGGTGGAGGTGGATTCAAACATGGCCTTCAAAAGGGAACTGGATAAGTACTTGAAAGGTAAAAATTTGCAGGGAGACAGGGAAAGGGCAGGGGAGTGGGACTAGCTGGATTGCTCTTGCATTGAGCCGGCATGGACTCGATGGGCCAAATGGCCTCCTTCCGTGCTGTAACCTTTATGATTCTAAGAGAGAACTCTCCAATAACTAGAACTGTACGTAATTCACTTTGATTTGGACACTTTTCTGGGCCCAGCTCAAAGAGGTTGGACATCCCCGTGCACCACCATAGATTAACAGTATTAATGACTATGCCTTATGATCTCAGTAATGCAGTCAGACAGAAACTGTATGTTGTCCCACAGGAAAGGAGGGAAAATGGGAGGAACAAGTCATCCAATCATAGAATGACAGAAGTCTAGAAGCAGTTAACTTGCCAGTCTTGGCTGATGGTGTATGAGGGACTATGGAATGGGGGAGGGAGAGAAAAAAAAAGTGGTTTTGCATGACAATTGACATTATGTAACTGGTTTTAAAAATACATTGTTGATTTGACAGGTACATTGGTGAGGACGAGGTCAAGTAGGTTTCTCCCCCCCCTCATGTTGGTTCGGCTCACCACCTGCCGCAGGCCCAGTCTGGCAGCTATGTCCTTCAGGATTCGGCCAGAGCAGTCAGTAGTGGTGCTACCGAGCCACTCTTGGTGATTGACATTGTGGGATCTTGCTGTACGTAAGATGGTTTTTGCATCTGCCTACATAATAAATTCATTGTCTGAAGCACTGAAAAATGTGATAATCACTATATAAATGAAAGCCTTTATGCAAGATTTCTAGAATCTATTACAGGTACTGTATGCATATCTGCAGTTAGTTATCCAATTGAGAGTTTCATTAAACAATGTTATACATTTGCAATTGACCCCCTCCCTCAAAGATTTTTTAAAATCAAATCAGGGAGGTAGCAGTCCAAACAAACATGGCCAATGCCAGCGAGATCCTTCTGGTACACCACTACATTCAAACTGAACTTTCAGCTAGTTTTAATAGATGCTTCTCCATTTCAAACTGATCAGATTTTATATACAAGATTGCCCAGTGAAGTCATGTGATCAATTTATGCAATTTGAGGCTATGAGCTCAAAATTTCACCAAAGTGTAAAACAATAGCCACAGGCAAATACAAGGACAAGCTAAGTTTTATTGTACAGCTGCAGATTTACAAAAAAACTACAGACACATTAAAAATAATGCTCAGTTCAACAATTTATATTTCAATTGTAAAGAATTTCAAATGTCTGCAATATCTAACTGGAATCTGGCCACATGCAAGACAAGTTGCTTTAAATACAAAATAAAAATATGGTCATTATAAAGTTTTCTGTTCCAGTCTTCCAATTGGAAACTAGCCTTTGTACCAATGGACATTGCATTACATTTATGCAGATTTGTTAATGTAAAAACACATCTAAAAATTCACACCAGTCAAACATTACCAAGATACAAAAAAAGTATTAACTTTATACAATCTCAAATGGCAGAGAGTAGCAATTAGCAGACATTGCATTGGATTTTGAGCAAAATAGTTGATATTGCTCCAAGATTAAACACTGAAAACATTACAACTGAGTAATCTAGCAACTACAGGATACAAAGTAACTTGAATTTAAGATAGTCCACCCTTGTTCTGACATTCCCATCCATAGATAGACACCACATAGAAATGGGGGAAGGCAGAGAAATCTGTAACTCCATGCAGTAGAGCCCCCACCCAAGAGCTGTTCCGAAAGCAACCAAATTTTGTTGCAAAGCATTGTTAAAGACCTAAGAAACAATGTTTAGAGAGGGACTCAAGTGGCAATCTGGTGCCATAATTCCCTCACCACAAAGACAGGTGCTAACCTTGTGGGGAAAAAGTCAAATTAACCCAAGTAACCCAACTTAAGGATGAGGTTTAACATTAGCAGATGTTGGACACCAACTGTCTTGTCCACAGTACTTAGTTGGAAAAGTGTATTTTTGTTGGGAGAGGCAAAAGGCAGTTACATTAATGGATTTGCTGGACTGCACATTATAGACAAATCTACACAATGTGACACATTATGGAAAAAAACAAAACACTAAACTCCTTTAGGTTCATGAGATCACCACACCAACTGTAGAACTGTAATCATTCAACATTCAAGACAAGATTCTCTCAATAGCAAGCAGCCTCCTTTAGTTTAACCAGGAACTAGCTTCATTGGTTTCAGCCAAACAAGCTTGCAAATCAAATTCTTTGCCCACATGAGGGTAGACAAACTCTCTGGTTGTTGGAGTCGAGCAAGATATCTAAAGAAAATTAAAATATTAAATCATTAGTTGAAACTCTAAATTCTCAGTTATAGTAACTTCACAGATCAAAGCCAGCCTTCCTACCAACTAATACTGCAAACACATACTGGACCAAGTTACAGAACCAACATCTAGACAGAAGGCAGATAACAATGTTGGCCACACCATCTCATACTAAAAAAAATTATCCAAGGTGCCCATGTCAGATTAGTAAAGGCACAGCATCACAGCTGAAAAACTCAGTGGTCGAGAAATTTGACTTCTGCCCAAAATGGTTGCAAAGTCAATGGAGCAACTACTCAGTCTGCCAGTTCATGCCAGCTTGAGGCCCACCAGTTGTCAAAGGGCAGGAAATCAGATCCTACGCTGAGCCAGCTGACAGATCAGTGATCCCAGGGGGGTCCCAAATGGGCCTAACTTTCTCCTGGGCCCACAAATGAAAACTCAATTTCCTGGGTAGTTGGGGTTTTTTTTTTGAGTGGCCTCCAACAGTCTCTTTCGGACCATTGGTTAGGCCTGAAAGATGGCAGATAAAACAAGTTATGGAATCAATCTATTCTGTTGCAGGTTGGATCAACTTAGCTTACAAAACTGTAAGAGTTAAGTGAAGGGGTACAGGGTTTATAAATTCCTCATGCAGTCAACAGGAATGCAGTGAAGTCAGTCATTCTACTTGCAGCTTAAATCAGAAAAGTTGTTTGTCTATCCCATACAGCCCTAAGAATTTTTCAATTATCTATACATCAGATTGGCCAGCAACATAACAGGGAACACTAAAGTCTTTTATAAACAAAGAGTAAAAGGATAGTCAAAGGAAAGGTTGGGCCGATTAAGGACCAAAAAGGATATCTTCTTATGGAGGCAGAGGGCATGGCTGAGGTACTAAGAGTATTTTGCATCTGTCTTCACTAAAGAGGATGCTGCCAATGTTCTAGTGGAGGAGGTGGTAGAGAAATTGGATAGGATAAAAAAATAGGGGAGGTACTAAGACAGTTGGCAGTGCTCAAGGTAGAAAAGTCACCAGATGCATCCTAGGTCACTGAGGAAAGTATGGGTGGAAAAAACAGAAGCCCTAACCACAACCTTTCAATCCTCCTTGGATGTGGAAGTGGTGTTAGAGGACAGGAGGATTACAAATGTTACACCCCATTCCAAAAAAACCAAACCAGGTAACTACAGGCCAGTCAGCCCAACATCGATGGTGGGGGAAACTTTGAGACAATAATCAGAGACAAGATGAATTGCAATAACATGGGTTGATAAATGACAGACACAGATTTGTTAAAGGCAAATTGTGTCTGACTAATTTGATTGAGTTCTTCAATGAAATAAAATACAGGTTGATAAAAATAGTGCAGTAGCTGTGTATATGGACTTCCAAAAGACATTTGATAAAGTGCCACATCGACTTGCTAGCAAAATTGAAGCCCATAGGATTAAAGGGGCAATGGTAGCATGGATACGAAATTGGCTGAGAGAAAGCAGTCATAGTCAATGGTTGTTTTTCAGACTTGAGGGACCTGGACTTGGGTGGAGGGCATAATTTCAAAGCTTGGAAATATAGTAAACAGTGAGGTGGATAGTAGCAGACTTCCAGAGGACACAAGACTGGTTAAATGGGCAGACACATGGCAGATGAAATTTAATGGAAAAGTGTGAAGTGGTGCATTTTGGAAAGAAAAAGGACTATAAACTAAATGGTGCAATTTTAACAGGGGTGTAAGAACAAAGACATGGTGGGGGGCGGGGGGGTTCACATAAATTTTTGAAGGTGGCAGGACAAGTTGATAAAGAAGTTATAAAAGTACACCATCCTTGGCTTTATAAATAGAAGCATGGAATACAAAAGCAAGGAAGTGATGGTAAACCTTTATAAATCACTGGTTAGACCTCAGCTAGAGTATTATGTGCAATTCTGGGCACCACACTTTAGAAAGGATGTTAAGTCCTTGGAAAGGGTACAGAGATTTACCAGAATGGTACCAGGGATGAAGTTGTTCAGTTTTGTGGAGAGACCTAGAGAAGCTGGGATTGTGCTCTTTAGAGCAAAGGTGGTTAAAGGGGGACTTAATACAGAGATGTTCAAAATAATGAGGATTTTGATAGATAAGGAGAAACTGTTTCCACTAGCAGAGGGGGTGGGAGGGGTCAGTAACATTGGACACAGATTTAAAATAATTGGCAAAAAATCCAGGGGGGGAATGGAGAATTTCTTTTAATAAACACAGCAAGTAAAGATGATCTGGAATGCACTGCTGGAAATGGTGATGGAAGTCGATTAAGTAGTAACCATCAAAAAGGGAAGTGGATATATACTTAAAAAGGAAAAATTTACAGGGCTACAGGGATAGAGTAGGGGAGTGCAACTAATTTGATAACTCTTTCAAAGAGCCAGCAAAGGCACTACTGGGCGAATGACCACCTTCTGTGCTTTTTTGATTCTATAAAAAGCAGACTGCTCATCACTATATAATCATTTTTTTTTAAATGATGCATACCTGAGGAGATGGTGCACGTGTGTTGCTGGGGGTACATCCCCTCTCATCATGGAAACTTGTTCGACTTCCACTTGAGCTGTTCACTGATTCTGTTTCCATATCAAAATCAAACTCCGTGCTGTAAGACATGTACGGCTCAAGGTTTTTTTGTTGCTTAAGCAGTATTTGTTTACAACTAGTGGAATTTTACTACAATGCTTATAATAAAAACCCTACCAATCACCAAAATACCATTCTAACAAGGGTAATCATCAAGTACTATGATCCAATTTTAATCCTTATTTCACTTACCAATAAATTCATACCATCACTTTCATTTAAAGCAATTCACTTGAATTCCACTGGATAAGAATTGCAAATTCATTCCCAAATCTGAAACCCATTAACAGTACCCACATCCCAAAAATGTCAGTACATTAACATACACTGCCTGTAAATCACTGCCTTCTTCTGCAGGTGGATCCCATGCATGCAGTGCAATTCTCCACAACCTAATTTGCTGGTCCCAGGATCTACGACTGAACTTCTTAAACTTGTTTGGAGTCCTTGGATGAACACCTGGCTTACGAAGATGTCTGAAAGAAAGAATTCAATGAGTATGTGCAGTGCTAACTTGCTTTGAAGTACATCGAGCATCACCAATGACAAGTTCTGCATCCTTCCAGCTAAAGCCAAACAATGAACAATGCTATATCTTCTCATTGATAACTAGTGTACTCTTATGTACTGTGAACAAAGTGTTTATATGCAAAATGATTTTACATCCTTTTATATTTATCATAGCTATTACTGAAACATGGCTTAAAGAGGGGCAAGAATGGCAGCTCAACATTCCTGGTTGCAGGGTTTTCAGATGAGATAGAGGGGGAAGGCAATATTGGTAAAGGAAACAATTACAGCTGTGAGGAGGGATGATATGTTAGAAGGAACAAATGAGGCCATATGTGTTGAGCTAAAGAACAAAAATGGGGCAATCACACTGCTGAGAGTGTACTATAGACCAAGCAGTCAGAGGGAGATAGAAGAGCAAATAGGTAGGCAAATTTCTGAGAAGTGCAAAAAACAATAGGGCAGTAATAGGGGATTTCAACTACCCAATATTAACTGGGATAGAATTCTTAAAATGCATTCAGGAGAACTTTAGCCAGTATGTAGCAAGCCCAACAACAGAGGGGGTTCGGGATTAAGTTTTAGGGAATGAAGCTGGGCAAGTGGAAGGAGCATCAGTGGGAGAGCATTTTGGTGGTAGTGATCATAATTCAGTTAGATTTAGCATAGTTATGGAAAAGGTCAAAGAAAGAACATGAGTAAAAGTTCTTAACTAGGGAAAGGCAAACTTTACTAAGCTGAGAAGCAATTTAGCAAAAGTGGACTGGAAACAGCTACTTGAAGGTAAATCAGTGTCAGAACAGTGGAAGTCAAAGAGGAGATAGTGAGGGTTCAGAGCAAATACGTTACCACAAAGGAAAGAGTGGGAATGCCAAATCTAGAGCTCTCTGGATGTCAAGATAAGAAAAAGGGAAGCTTATGTCAGACACCGAGAACTCAATCCTGCAGAAAGCCTAGAGGAGTATAGGAAGTGCAGGGGTAAAATTAAAAAGGAAGAGATTAGGAAAGCAAAGAGGGCATGAAAAAAGTGATAACTAAAATCAAGGAAAACCCAAGGATGTTTTATAAATACATGAAGAGCAATAGGATAACTAAGGAAAGAATAGGGCCTACTACAGACTAAAAAGGTAACCCATGTATGGAAGCGGAAGATGTGGGTATGGTTCTTAATGAATACTTTGCATCTGTCTTCACAAAAAAGTGTGAAATATTGGATGGGATGAACATAGTGAAGGAGGAAATATTAAGGGGATTAGCATCTTTGAAAGTAGATAAATCGCCAGGCCCAGATGAAATAGATCTCAGGCTGTTGAGAAGCAAGGGAGGAAATAGCAGAGGCTTCAACAATCATTTTCAAATCTTCTCTGGCTACAGGTATGGTGCCGGAGGATTGGAGAACTGCTAATGTTGTACCGTTTTTAAAAAAAAAAGGGAGAAAGGATAGACCAAGTAATTACAGGCCAGTCAGTCTTACCTCGGTGGTGGGCAAATTATTGGAAGAAATTCTGGGGGACAGTATTAATCATCATTTATAAGGGCACAGGTTAATCAAGGACAGTCAGCATGGATTTTTTAAGGGAAGGTAGTGTCTGACTAACGATTGAATTTTTTGAGCCGGTAACAAGGAGGATCAATGAGGGTAATGCATTTGATGTAGTTTACATGGATTTTATCAAGCTTTTGACAATGTCCCACATGGCAGATTGGTCAGAAAAGTAAAAGCCCATGGGATCCAAGGGAAAGTGGCAAGTTGGATCCAAAATTGGCTCAGTGGCAGGAAGTAAAGGGTAATGGTTGACAGGTGTTTTTGTGACTGGGAGGCTGTTTCATTCATTCATTTATATAAATTTAGACATTAATGTAAGAGGCATGATTAAGAAGTTTGCAGAGGATACATAAATTGGCCATGTGGTTGATAGTGAGCAGGAAAGCTGTAGACTGCAGGAAGATATCAATGGACTGGTCAGAAAGTGGCAAATGGAATTCAATCCAGAGAAGAGTTTCCAACTCCATATCCTCTATCACAAATTTACACCTCAAACATCGCCCACCTCAGCCCATCTGCTGCTGAAACCCCAATCCATGCCTCTCTCATTTCCAATCTCGACCATTCCAATGCACCACTGGCTGACCTCTCATTCTCCACCCTCAACTTCAGCTCATCCAAAATTCAGGTAGGTCTGTATCCCACCTCGCACCAAGTTCTGCTTACCCATCCTCATTGACCTATATTGGCTCCTGGTCCCCACAACACAAACTTAAGATTTTCACCTTTTTATTTAAATCCCTACATGGCTGTGCCCTTCCCCATCTCCACTATAATCCCCTCCCCAAACACTCTTCTTTGGACTGTACCTTCTTTTGAATCTCCTCCCCCCCACCCCACCCCGGGCTTTGCTCAACCACTGACAACTGTGCCTTCAGGTCTTAACCTCACGCTTTACTTCCTTCTCCTTTAAAACGCTCCTTAAAATCCACCTCTTCCACAAAGCTTTTGGTCTCCTGCCAATTATCTAATTTGGTTCAGCATTCATTATTTCCCCCATATGCCTCTGACGCACCTTGTGACTCTTCTCAACATTAAAAGGCACTATGTAAATACAGGCTGTTGATGGAATATGAACACTTTCATAGAGTAATTTACAGGCATGAAGCATCCCAAGAACATAATGCACTGCATAAATGAAAGTCCCATAACATGTATTTCTTCCCTTCCTGCCTCAAAAAGATCCATTGAAAGCAACTCTAGATGGCTAATGGGGTGATCTGAAGCCACATGAGCACAGAACTAAGCTACAGTCTGGGGAAATGTAGTACCCAAACGGTGGCATGTTTTGGACTAAACCAGTCTTCAAATTACAACAGAGCAGGGACATCATTCTTCACGAGGTACAAGGACACAGACAGATTTGTATTCCTGGTGATCTCAGCCACTGAAGTATAAACCAGTCACCTTCCCAAAGTGAAAAACTTTCATGCTTCTAACACCAAGAATATTTTCTACTTTACCATAAACACTCAAGTATGATGAATGGCAAGTTACCCAATAAAGTCTTATTGTCCCACCCCAAACTTGGCAAAAAAAAGCCTGACTTCAAAAGTATCAGAGCAAAAACAAAGGCATTTCTTGTGATCTTACTTAGGAACTTCTTGAATGAATCTATCATATGCAATTGTGTTCTTTCCATAGTTGATCTGCTTCTGTCTCCTCATCAATACCACTTCATCAGTTTCAAGTTCTGAAGGTGCCAATGATTCTCTGGAGCCACTGGAACTGAAATAAAACACCTAGAGTAATTAGATGATTGAGGAATCATTTTTAGTCAGGAACGTCCTAGATTAGGGATGAGGAAAGCATTACCGGCATAAACTGCACATTCTTTAGTACATCAATATGCTACAACCCTAAATTACCCAAGAGGTTGTTGCAGATTCAAACTCCCTTATCAGAATAAAGTCTCCACCATTTTCAAGTACCAAAGCACCAGGTGGTACCTAGGTGCAGATCTAACGCCTTACTGTATTAAAATCCCAATCCCAGCTGTGTTGCAGGAGAGAAGAGATAGAAACCACAGGGAAGTAATCAAGCCACTCTGTACCCCAACAGCTGGCAACACTGGTGGACATCTACTACACTACATTGCTGGGGCGGGACGCAGGTTTGGGAGGAGAAGTGAGGGATCCATGCGCCAAATCAAAAGAGAACCAGAATATTTGATGACGATCCTACTAGTCTCAAATTCTTCTTCCTTTCCACCCCCTCCATTCCAAAACATCCTCATGCGAAGAGGCATTTGATACAAAATTTAACAATCTGATGCTACAAAGTCTGACAATGTATTGAGTAAAAGCTTTGTAAAATGCAGAAGTTAATTATGCAGTACTTTGTAAGCAAGCATTTATTTCAGGCTTCCTGGAAACACAATATTAGATATACCTTTCAGAAGAGTAATCCTTTTCATAGTCACTAAAGTCATTTAGCAAGAGTCTTCTTTTGTATCTGAAAGAAAAAATAAATTGGTTGCTTAAACCACTTATTTAAAACACGTTAAGTGAATTAACAGCAGTACTACTGGTCCGCAGGATAAAATATTGAGACTTTTTAAAGAAAAAAGCCACAGCTGGGAAATAACAGAACATGGAAGCAGTTCACCAACTTTGTGAACCACACAGTTGCAGGTTTTAAACTGTGGGAGGAAGACAAGGGGACACATGTTCATAATAGTAAAAGGCCAACAACAGAAGGTGCTTTTATTTTTTTTTTAAAATGCAGAATCATCAAACCTTAAAATAGATTTCCAGGCAGTGATAAAAGGTGAAAACCCTGGAATCATTTAAGAACCAATCAGATGCAGCAATTGGAGGGGTCGAGAGGCATGAGGTTCTTCTGGATGGATAAACCCAAGGTAGTCCAAATGGCCTTCCCCATCCATAAACAAACATGTTGTGAACTAGTAGTTTTCTCTTGGCATTGCCTAGAAGCACGACTACCGGCTTACCATGACTGAATTAGTCAAATTCAGTTTGGTTATTTGGGATTTTTACTCGTGCTTTGGATCGCATTCCTCAATTTGGTCCATTTCGCCTTTGAAAACCAATGGCCTTGTTCGTGGGTAGTGTGAGGCAAGGAGTGTGGTTTACCACGATGGATAGGAATCTACTTGAATCCAATGAAAAGTCAAATGATGAGTTTACACTGACCAGTCACTATATTCTAAATGCTACTATTTGAGGGTTGCATTGTGTACATTCTTGACTCTAAACAAAATAATTTATGAGATTTTAAGAACAGATTGGAAATGCATGTTATGTATTACCTCACTATAGCAATCCAGGATACTTGGCCATTATTACAGGACAACTTTATAATGGACTTTGGGGCTGGGGAAATTTTTGAATTGAAGTGAACTGAACATGCAATAAAAAAAATGTTTTAGATGTTAAGACAGATCCTGGAAAGATGTGAGTCTAGACGAGGAACTTGCCGTGCATGGGACTCAGTTGCTGCGAAAAGCAAAATCCAACCCAACAGTACCACAGCCCATCACAAGAGATTCCTTAGTTATATGTTCCTCACAAACCAGTGTGCAAGCAAGGAACACCTCCACCCAAATTAGCTTCCTTCAGGACACCTTGTTCTCTAAAAGATACCTGTTGTTCCTGACTCTACTTGACAGTATAAACAGAGCAGATTTAGCAACAAGGCAACCAGGTATTACATAATCCCTTCAAGCCGTCCTAGAATATAAGTGGGTTACATCATGACAATTGAGCCAGTTCTGCACATCAAAAAAAAAGCATAATTTATCATTTTTGGCCATTCTCTAGAACTGAATTATACAGGCATTAATACACAATAGTCATACAAGGTTTCAACAGTAGCAAAGATTATTAAGCTATACAGGAAATTGAGATTTTTAGTGCAGCAACTTTTTGGACACTCCCTCCAAAAAGGCAATTTGTAAAAACTACAGCATACAAACCTCTTCAAATCCCGATAAACAATCTGTCTGGTTTCCTCATCTTCTACTGCAGTGCCCCAATCCGCAGAGGCACACCTGGGGACTGCTCCATCATTTTCTGGTGTTGTGAAACTGAAAGATTAATTTTAACATGGTCCATTTTAAAATTAAACAACCTTTTCTTGTTACATGGATTTGCCTACAAATTAATCACAGTATCTGCTTCAGTATTGGGCAAACAGGGAAAATTCCCCAGTGGAAAGCACTGCAGATTACCAACTCAATTTCAAAATTTACTCTAGAAATACATCTCATTTCTAGCAGCATGGTCTTCACGCTCAAAACATAAATGGCACTTTCCATATTGATCATATCATTATGCCTCATCTTAATTCTAAGTTGATAAGAGAAGCCAATCCAGTTACTATTGGATATGGGCCTACAAGTCTCCAATTCATAGAAAGGTTACAGCATGGAAGGAGGTCATTCGGCCCATTAAGCCCATGCCGCCTCTCTGCAAGAGCAATCCAGTTAGTCCCACTCCCCCACCCTATCCCTGAAGCCCTGCAATTTTTTTTACTTTCAAGTACTTATCCAGTTCCCTTTTGAAAGCCATGATAGAGGCAGATTCAGTCACCCCCCTGGGCAGTGCATTCCAGATCCTAACCACTCGCTGTGTAAAAAGGTTTATCCTCATGTCACCTTTGGTTCTTTTGCCAATCACCTTAAATTTATGTCCTCTGGTGCTCAACCCTTCAGCCAATTGGAACAGTTTCCCTCTATCTAGACCCTTCATGATTTTAAATACCTCTGTCAAATCTCCTCAACCTTCTCTGTTCCAAGGAGAACAACCCCAACTTCTCCAGTCTATCCATGTAACTAAAGTCCCTCATCCCTGGATTCATTCTGATAAATCTCTTCTGCACCCTCTCTAAGGCCTTCACATCTTTCCTAAAGTGCAGTGCCCAGAACTGGACATAATACTCCAATTGTGGCTGAACCAGTATTTTATAAAAGGTTCATCATGACTTCTTTGCTTTTGTACTCTATTTATAACACTCAGGATCCCATATGCTTTTTTAAACTGCTTTCTCAGCCTGCCCTGTCACCTTCAACAATTTGTGCACGTATACCCACAGATCTCTGTTCCTGTACCCTTTTTAGAATTGTGCGCTCTAGTTTATATTGCCTCTCCTTGTTCTTCCTACTGAAATGTATCACTTCGCATTTTTCTGTGTTAAATTTCATCTGCCACATGTCTGCCCATGCCACCAGCCTGTCTATATCCTTTTGAAGTCTGTCACTATCCTCCTCACTGTTCACCACCCTTCAAAGTTTTGTGTCATCTGCAAATTTTGAAATTGTGCCCTGTACACCCAAGTCCAGGTCATTAATAGATCAAGAAAAGCAGCGGTCCTAGTACAAACCCCTGGGGAACACCACCGTATACCTCCCTCCAGTCCGAAAAACAACTGTTCACCACTACTGTTTCCTGTTACTTAGCCAATTTTGTATCCATGCTGCTACTGCCCCTTTTATTCCATGGGCTTCAATCTTGATGACAAGTCTATTATATGGTACTTTATCAAATGCCTTTTGAAAGTCCATATACACATCAACTACATTGCCCTCATCGACGCTCCATCAAAAAACTCAGCACCACAATACTGATGGGAGAGGGAAATGGCTCAGTAAAGGAATGAGTTGATATTGAGGATGACATACTTAGACAGAAATTTTTTTCTAACTCTGCATTTAACTGCATTATACCTGATCTGGTAATGCTGACAAGATGTCTAAAATGGAAAATGTTCTATTTCCCCTTCACATTAAAAATAAATTCACCAAAAAGACAAAATGAATTCACTCACATTCTCTGCACAAACATGATTTTACAGGTAACAAAAGACTGCCAAAATATTTCAAAGTCTTGCAATGGGCAACTATAAAATTTGGGCTGTAAATAAGATTAGTGACTAGAATATTCAACATAAATGAATACAATAGGCACACTTAACCTCATCACTACAGTGCAGCCACTTATTCTTTACATTTATGGTCTCTTCAACTTCTGATTATTGTGGCCCTCATTAGATCATGCATGTGCAAGTCCCAACTCCCCATTGCTTCTTATCCCAGCCTGGAGATCTAATTAAGCTTTCAGTAGTTTGCCTAAGATAGCAAACAGCAAACACTCAATAGCAAACCACAGAAACATAGAAAATAGGAGGAGTAGACCAGTCAGCCCTTCGAGATGCTGGTATTTACCCCACGATTCCATAAGATCTCACTCCAGTCTGCAAAAGCAATGCAGTATCACATTGGATTGGGTTTTAAATTTTTAAACACAAGTTTAACCATTAGCTAACCCTGATAAGAGTTTTTTGATGAGGTAACAGAGGGTAGGTGTGGGCAATGCAGTTGATGTGGTGTATATGGACTTTCAAAAAGGCAAGTTGGGTGAGTGGGCAAGAACATGGCAGATGCAGTATAGCGTGGATAAATGTGAGGTTATCCACTTTGGTTGTAAAAACAGAAAGGCAGATTATTATCTGAATGGTGATAGATTGGGTAGAGGGGAAGTGCAACGAGACCTGGGTGTCCTTGTACACCAGTCGCTGAAAGCGAGCATTCAGGTGCAGCAAACAGTTAGGAAGGCGAATGGTATGTTGGCCTTCATTGCAAGAGGGTTGGAGTACAGGAGCAGGGATGTCTTACTGCAGTTATACGGGGCCTTGGTAAGACCACATCTGGAGTATTGTGTGCAGTTTTGGTCTCATCTGAGGAAGGATGTCCTTGCCATGGAGGGAGTGCAACGAAGGTTTACCAGACTGATTCCTGGAATGGCAGTACTGACATATGAGGGGAGATTGGGTCAACTAGGCCTATATTCACTAGAGTTTAGAAGAATGAGAGGTGATCTCATCGAAACATATAAAATTCTAACAGGATTAGACAGACTAGATGCAGGGAGGATGTTCCCGATGGCTGGGGAGTCCAGAACCAGGGGTCACAGTCTCAGGATATGGGGTATGCCATTTAGAACAGAGATGAGGAGAAATTTCTTCACTGAGGGTGGTGAACCTATGGAATTCTCTACCACAGAAGGCAGTGGAGGCCAAGTTATTAGATGTATTCAAGGAGGAGGTAGATATATTTCTTAATGCTAAAGGGATCAAGGGATATGGGGAAAAAGCAGGAACAGGGTACTGAGTCAGACGATCAGCCATGATCATTTTGAATGGCGGAGCAGGCCCGAAGGGCAGAGTGGCCTACTCTAGCTCCTATTTTCTATGTTTCTATGAAACATAAATTCTGACAGGGGTAGAAAGACTGGATGCAGGGAGGATGTTTCCCCTGGCTGGGGTCGGGGGTGGGGGTCCACAACGATAGGTCACAGTCTCAGGATATGGGGTAGGAGATTTAGGACTGAGATGAGGAGAAATTTCTTCACTCAGAGGGTGGTGAACCTGTGGAATTCTCTACCACAGAAGGCTGTGGAGGCCAAGTCACTGAATATATTTAAGATGGAGCGAGATAGATTTCCAGACACAAAAGGAATCAAGGGGCATGGGGAGAGAGTAGGAATACTGTATTGAGATAAAGGATCAGCCATGATCGTATTGAATGGCGGAGCAGGATCAAAGGGCCGAATGGCCTACTCCTGCCCCTATTTTCTGTTTCTATGATAAAGTGCCGCACGGTCGGCTTATCATCAAGATTGTGGCCCATGGAATAAAGGGGGCAGTAGCAATATGGATACAGAATTGGCTAAGAGACAGGAAACAGTAGTGATGAATGGTTGTTTTTTTTAGCCTGGAGAGAGGTGTACAGTGGTGTTCCCCAGGGGTCAGTGCTGGGACCACTGCTTTTTTTGATATATATTAATGACTTGTACAGGGCACAATTTCAAAATTTGTACATGACACAAAACTTGGAAGGGTAGTAAACAGTGAGGAGGATAGTGATAGACTTCAAGAGGATATAGATAGGCTGGGACACGTGGCAGATGAAATTTAAACGCAAAAAAATGCAAAGTGATACATTTCAGTAGGAAGAACAGGATCAAATGATCTTAAATAAATGATTTAAGGTGAAAAGAAACAAAGTTGACATGAGGAAAAAACTTTTTTTTGTTTACACAGCAAGTGGTTAGGATCTGGAATGCACTGCCCGAGGGGTGGTGGAGGCAGATTCAATCGTGACCTTCAAAAAAGGAACTGGATAAGTACTTGAAAGGAAAAAATTTGCAGGGCTATGGAGGAAGTGGGACTAGCTGGATTGCTCTTGCATTGAGCCGGCATGGACTCGATGGGCAGAATGGCCTCCTCCCATGCTGTAACCTTTCTATGAAATAAACACAGTGTAAGCTTATTCACAGCAGAAAGCCTATTGTTCAAGAATATTTGTGCAAAATATCAAGTTACACCAGAGAACCTTGTACAATTCTGAAAGGACATTAAAACAAGAGTATTACATTGCAGATTCAGCAGGATGACACCAGGGATGGGAACCTCTAGGTATGAGGAGACTGGAGATACTGGGATTAGTGCCAGGAGAGCAGAGAAGGCTAAAAGAGATTTCAGAGATTTGTTTTAAATCATGAAGAGTTTTGATGAATAGGGAAAGCCTAGTTTCTCCCAACTTGGGAGTCAATAAGCAGGTATCAATTTAAAATTTCCACTAGTGTAAGAGACATCTCTTTATGCACAATTTTGTTGCAACACAGGATGCTTTGCCACAGGGAGTGGTTGAAGCAAACCATTGGATCTTTACAGGAAAATTGGATAAATATTTGAAGCAGAAGATACAGAGCTACAGGGAGAGGAGGCAGTTGGATTAATTTTGGATCGCTCTAGCAAAGAATAGCATCCCTATGTAAACATTTATGCCAAGTCATTCTTTTCATATGTAATTGTTTTCTTGCAATTTTGGAAGCTTGCTGGTCTATCCATTTTTGTAAAGATTCCAACCACTTCAAACATCTTCAAATCCAGCCACTTATATACCCTTTCACCGGTTGCAATACTTGGATCAAAGGTTTGTCCTTTTTTTAAAAAAAAAGTTAGTATGCAGGTACAGCAAGCAATTAGGAAAGCAAATGGCATGTTGGCTTTTATTGCAAGGGGGTTGAAGTACAAGAGTAGGGAAGTTTTACTACTGTTGTACAAGGGCTCTGGTGAGACCTCACCTGGAGTACTGCATACAGTTTTGGTCTCCTTATCTAAGGAAGGATATACTTGCCTTGGAGGCAGTGCAACTAGGGTTTACTAGGTTGATTCCTGGGATGAGAAGGTTGTCCTATGAGGAGAGATTGAGTAGGATGGGCTTATTGTCCCTGGAGTTCAGAAGAATGAGAGGTGATATTGAATAATGTTGAGGGGGCTTGACAGGGTAGATGCTGAGAGATTGTTTCCCCTTGCTGGAGGGTCTAGCACTAGGGGGCATGTCTTCATGCCGAGAGTTGTGGATGTTATGGCATTGCATATACCGGCGGGCGGTCGGGTAGACCGACCGACACTAGGGGAAATCAAGGGATATGGGGATCAGGCAGGAAAGTGGAGTTGAGGATCTGATTGAATGGCGGAGCAGGCTCGAGGGGCTGCATGGCCTACTCCTATGTAATTATGTTCTTAAAATGCCTGTAGTTGTGAGGAGATTAAAAAGGGACAGCCATCAAGCCAAACCTAGACAGGACAACAAAATTACATTTCTGTCACACTCAACGACATCCCTGAGTGACAATCAACAATTTTCTCCTAACAAAACATCCAAACAAAAGTCAGAGGCAGCAGGATTTAGCATGTTGAATATTACAGCACCATGCACAGGGCTCAAATCAGGAAAGTGATGGAATACTCACCACTCGCCTTGATGTGTATACCCACAACACCACAAGGGCAGAGTATAAGATCATAAGAAATAGGAACAGGAGTAGGCCACACAGCCCCTTGAGCCTGCTCTGCCATTCAAGATCATGGCTGATCTTCAATCTCAACTCCACTTTCCCACCCAATCCCCATATCCCTTGATTCCCCTAGAGTCCATAACTTTATCGATCTCAGTCTTAAATATACTCGACTCAGCATCCACAGCCCCCTGGGTTAGAGAATTCCAAAGATTCACCACCCTGAGTGACGAAATTCCTCATCTCAGTCCTAAATGTCTGACCCCTTATCCTGAGACTACATCCTAGTTCTAGACTATCCAGCCAGGGGAACCTTCCTCTCAGCATCTACCCTGTCAAGCCCTCTTAGAAACTTATCTGTTTCAATGAGATCACCTCTCATTCTTCTAAACTCCAGAGTATATGTAGGCCCAATTTACTCAATCTTTCCTCAGGACAACCCTCATCCAGGATTCAATTTAGTGAACCTTCGTTGCACCGCCTCTAAAAACAAGTATATCTTTCCTTAAGTAAGGAGACCAAAACAGCTCAGTACTCCAGGTGTGGTCTCACCAAAACCCTGTACAATTGTAGCAAGACTTCCTTACTCTTATACTTCAACCCCCATGCAATAAAGGCCAACATACCATTTGCCTTCCTAAGTGCTTGCTGTACCTGCATGTTAACTTTCTGTGTTTCATGTACAAGGACACCCAAATCCCTCTGAACACCAACATTTAATAGTTTCTCACCATTTGAAAAATTTTGTTTTTCCATTTTTCCTGCCAAAGTGAATAACCTCACATTTCCCCACATTATACTTCATCAGCCACGTTCTTGCCCACTCACTTAACCTGTTGGTATCCCTTTGTAGACTCTAGGTCTTCCTCACAGCTTACTTTCCCACCTAGCTTTGTCTCGTCAGCAAACTTGGATACATTACACTCCGTCCCTTCATCTAAGTCATTAATATAGATTGTAAATAGCAGAGGCCCAAGCACTGATCCTTGCGGCACCCCACTAGTTACAACTTGTCAATCCGAAAATGACCCATTTATTCCTTCCATTTTCTGTCCTTTAACCAATCCTCAATCTATGGTAATATATTACCCCCATCCCTAATCTTGTGTAACAATCTGTCACACTTTAGCGAATGCCTTTTTGAAAATCCAAATATACTACATCCATTGGTTCCCCTTTATCTTGCCTGCTAGTTACACTCTCAAAAAACTAAATTGTCAAACATGATTTCCCTTTCATAAAACCGTGTTGACTGCCTAATCATATGATTTTCTAAATGCCCCATTACTACGTCCTTAATGGATTCTAGCATTTTCCTTACGACTGATGTCAGGCTAACTCGTCTGTAGTTCCCCGTTTTCTCTCCCTCCTTTCTTGAAGAGCAGTATTTCATTTGCTACCTTCCAATCTAGGGAATTCTGAAAGGTCAAAACCAATGCATCCATTATATCTGCAGCCACCTCTTGTAAAACCCTAGGATCTAGGCCATCAGATTCAGAGGATTTGTCAGCTTTTAGTCCCATTAATTTCTCCAGTACCTTTACTAATATTAATTACTTTAAGTTCCTTGAAGTTACCTTGCTCACTCCTGCCACTACACAATAGCTACCCTCTCCATACTTGGCTGCAGTTATCTATGATCTACAAGCTACACTGCAGCAACTTATCAGTTACTTCAACTGCACCCCATACTCCAAGAACAAGCTGTCCCATTTCCAACCCCACCACCCCCCCCAAAGGTCATCACCCAGATCTGTCCCCATCTCTCCTGTTTGAATCCCTCCAATCAGGTTTCTACAATTCCACTGGTTGGGGATTTTAGGAGTAGGGGGCAGAGTCTAAAAATTAGAGCCAGACCTTTCAGGAGCAAGATTAGAAGACATTTCTACACACAAAGGGTGGTAGAAGTTTGGAACTCTCTTCTGCAAACGGCAATTGACACTAGCTCAATTGCTAAATTTAAATCTGAGATAGACAGCTTTTTGGCAACCAAAAGTTTTAAGGGATATGGGCCAAAGGCAGGTATATGGAGTTAGATCACAGATCAGCCATGATCTTATCAAATGGCAGAGCAGGCACGAGGGGCTGAATGGCCTACTCCTGTTCCTATGTTCCAACACCCCACCCCAACAGCAACTAGTCATAAACAGCATTCTCCAGCTGTGGTGCATTATCCCTCCACATTCTCTCCAGCCTTCACCAGTCGATCACACCATCCTTCAACACCTCCCCCGTTGTCCAGCTTGGTGGTACTGCCTTCATTTGATTTCAGGCTTACCCATCTGATTATAGGCAGAGAATCTCTACCAACCCCCACATAGTCTCAGGAGAATACGGTTCCATTCTTGGCATCCACCTCTATATGCTACCCTTTGGCTAAATCACCTGCAGACAGATGATTCCAGATGTACTGATATCCAGCTTGACCACTCAATGCTTCCCACCCACCTCCAATCACTGCTGTTACACTACTTGTCCAGCCTCCAGTCATGGATGAGCCACAAATCTCTCCATGAAGACTAAAGCCAACATTGTCAGTCCCTGCCACAAACACCTTCCACCTCCACAGCATTGTCTCAAGCCAAACCACTGTTCACACGTTGGCATCCTACATTCTATTTGGCCCCGAGTTGAGCCTCCGACCACCCCCCCCACCTCAGAGGTTGCCTACTTCCACCCCTACCTCAGCACGTTACTAATCTGTCACCCATGCCCTTGTTACCTCCAGACTTACTTATATGTCTCCCAATCAAACATAAAATTCTCATTCTTCTGTTTAACTCCCTCCATTGCCTCACCCCTCTCCAATCTCATCCAGCACTACAATCTACACCCCAAACTCTCCATTTACAATTCCTCATGCATTGCTCCCCCATTCACCCAATCATTGGTGCAGTGCCATCAGCACCCCCCATCCCCACTATGGGTTTTCCGCCACCTCCCTCGTCTAACCTTAAAAAAAACCCTTTCATGGCATCACGTTAGGGTACAGCAAAGGAGGACATTCGTCCCATCATGCCGGTGCTGGCAGAGCTAAAGAAACATAGAAAATAGGATCTGGAGTCGCCATTCGGCCCTTCGAGCCTGCTCCGCCATTCAATATGATCATAGTGGATCCTCTATCTCAATACCATATTCCTACTCTCTCCCCATACCCTTTGATGCCTTTTGTGTCTAGAAATCTATCTAGCGCCTTCTTAAATATATTCAGTGACTTGGCCTCCACAGCCTTCTGTGGTAGAGAATTCCACAGGTTCACCACCCTGAGTGAAGAAATTTCTCCTCATCTCAGTCCTAAATCTCCTACCCCATATCCTGAGACTGTGACCACTCATTCTGGACCACCCCCCCCCCCCCCCCCCAAGCCAGGGGAAACATCCTCCCTACATCCAATCTGTCCAGCCCTGTCAGAATTTTATGTTTCATTGAGATCCCCTCTCATTCTTCTAAACTCGAGTGAATACAGGCCTAGTCGACCCAATCTCTCCTCATACCACAGTCCTGCCATCCCAGGAATCAGTCTGGTGAACCTTCGCTGCACTCCCCTCTATGGCAAGTATATCCTTTCTTAGGTAAGGAGACCAAAACTGCAACAATACTCCAGGTGTACTCTCACCAAGGCCCTGTATAACTGCAGTAAGACACCCTTGCTTCTGTACTCTAATCCTCTTGCAAATGGTATGTTGGTCTTCATTGCCTTCCGAACTGCTTGCTGCACCTGCATGTTTGCTTTCAGTGAGTGGTGTACAAGGACACCCAGATCCCTTTGTAGATCAACATTCCACAATCTGTCACCATTTAAATAATACTCTGCCTTTCTGTTTTTCCTTACGAAGTGGATAACTTCACATTTATCCATGTTACACTGCATTTGCCCACTCACTCAACTTGTCGAAATCACCTTGAAGCCTCTTTGCATCCTCCTCGCAACTCACAATCCCACCTAGTTTTGTGTCCTCAGCAAACTTGGAAATATTACATTTGGTCCCCTCATCCAAATAATTGATATATATTGTGAATAGCTGGGGCTCAAGCACTGATCCCTGTGGTACCCCACTAGTCACTGCCTGCCACCCTGAAAAAGAACCATTTATTCCTACTCTCTGTTAACCAATTTTCAATCCATGCCAGTATAAAACCCCTAATTCCATGTGCTTTAATTTTGCACACTAACCTCTTATGTGGGACTTTATCAAAGGCCTTCTGAAAATCCAAACAAACCCTTATCTATTCTACCAATTAGATCCTCAAAAAACTCCAGGAGGTTTGTCAAACATGATTTCCCTTTCATAAATCCATGTTGACTGTGTCTATTCCCACTAATATTTTCTAAGTGTCATGTTATCACATCCTTTATGATAGACTCTAGCATTTTCCCTACTACTGATGTCAGGCTAACTGGTGTGTGGTTCCCTGCTTTCTCTCTCTCCCTCCCTCCCTCCCTCCTTTTTTAAAATAGTGGGGTTACATTTGCCACCCTCCAATCTGCAGGAACTGTTCCAAAATCTATAGAATTTTGGAAGATGACAACTAATGGATCCACTATTTCCATGGCTACCTCTTTTAGTACTCTGGGATGCAGATTTTCAGGTCCTGGGGATTTGTCGGCTTTCAGTCCCATTAATTTCTCCAGCACTATTTTTTTTTTACTAATACTAATTTCCTTCAATGCCTCCTTCTCACTCGTCCCTTGGTTCCCTAGCATTTCTGGGAAGTTATTAGTGTCCTCTTCCGTGAAGACAGAACCAAAGTATTTGTTTAATTGCTTTGCCATTTCCTTGTTCTCCATTATAATTTCTCCCGTTTCTGACTAAGGGACCAACATTTATCTTCACTAATCTTTTTCTTTTTATGTACCTGTAGAAGCTTTTACAGTCCACTTTATGTTCCTTGCAAGTTTACTCTCACTATTTTCCCCCTCTTAAATCAATCTCTTGGTCCTTTTTTGCTGAATTCTAAATTGTTCCCAATCCTCAGGCTTGCTACTTATTCTGACAACTTTGTATGACTCCTCTTTGGACCTAATATTATCCTTAATTTCTTTTGTTAGCTATGGTTGGGCTGCTTTTCCTTTTGTGTTCTTGCACCAGAAAGGAATGTTTAATTGTTGCAATTCATGCATTTGTTCCTTAAATGTTAGCCATTGCCTATCCACCATGCCTTTTAATGAAGCTTCCCAATCTGTCATAGCCAACTCACTCCTCATACCTTTGTAGTTTCCTTTGTTTAGATTTAGGACCCTAGTTTCGGATTAGACTACTTCACTTTTCATCTTAAATGAAGAATTCTATCATGTAATGGTCACTCTTCCCTAAAGGACCCTGCACAACAAGATAATAAATTAACCCTTTCGCATTGCACAATACCCAATCTAGGATGGCCTGTTCCCTGGTTGACTCCTCAACATACTGATCTAAAAAAACCATCTCATACACACTCCAAGAAGTCATCCTCCACAGTATTATTGCTAATTTGGTTTGGCCAGTCTATATGTAGATTAAAGTCACCCATGATTACTGCAGTACCCTTGTTACATGCATCTCTAATTTCCTGTTGATTAAGTCCCCTACACTACCACTACTGTTTGGAGGCCTATAGGTAACTCCCACCAGTCTTTTCTGCCCTTGGTGCTTCTTAACTCCACGCAGACTTATTCTACATCTTGATTTTCTGAGCCAATATCCTTTCTCACTATTGCTCTGATTTGATCCTTTACTAACAACACCTCCTTTTCCTTTTTGCCTGTCCTTCCTAAATATCGAATACCTTGGATATTCAGCTCCCAGTCTTGGTCACCCCGCAGCCATGTCTCCATAATCGCAATGATATCGTATCTGTTTACATCTATTTGCACTATTAATTCATCCACCTTATATGCTTCGTGCATTCAGATACAGTGCCTTTAGATTTGTCTTAACATTTTGAGACATCTTAACATTTCGTAACATCTATCCAATTAGTCCCACTCCCCTGTTCTTTTCTCCATAACCCTGTAAATGTTTTCCCTTCAAGTATTTATCCAATTCCCCTTTGAAGGTTATTAGTGAGTCTGGTTCCACAACACTTTCAGGCAGTACATTCCAGATCATAACTCTCTGCATAAAAAATGCTTCCTCATTTTTAAAAAAAAATTTGTTCATGAGATGTGGGCGTCGCTGGCAAGGCCAGCATTTATTGCCCATCCCTAATTGCCCTTGAGAAGGTGGTGAGCCGCCTTCTTGAACCGCTGCAGTCCATGTGGTGAAGGTTCTCCCACAGTGCTGTTAGGTAGGGAGTTCTAGGATTTTGACCCAGCAATGATGAAGGAACGGCGATATATTTCCAAGTCGGGATGGTGTGTGACTTGGAGGGGAACGTGCAGGTAGTGTTGTTCCCATGTGCCTGCTGCCCTTGTCCTTCTAGGTGGTAGAGGTTGCCTCTGATTCTTTTGCCAATCAAATTAAATCTGTCTCCTCTGGTTACCAACCCGTCAGCCACTGGAAACAGTTTCTCCATCAAATCCGTTCATGATTTTGAACACCTCTATCAAATCTCCTCTCAACCTTCTCTGCTCTGAGAACAAGACCAGCTTCTCCAGTCTATCCATGTAACTGAAGTCCATCACCCCTGAAATCATTCTAGTAAATCTCTTCTGCACCCACTCTAAGGCCTCCACATCCTTCCTACTCTCTAGTTTCTGTCCCTTAGCCAATTTTGTAGCCACATTACCACTGTCCCTTTAATCCCATTGGCTTTAATTTTGCTTACAAGTTATCAAATGCCTTTTGAAAGTCCATATACACATCAAAACACAATACACTCATCAACCTTCTCCATTACTTGATCAAAGAACTCAAGTTAGTCAAACACGATTTTCCTTTATCAAATCCACGCTGACTTTCATGCATTAGCCCATATTTTTCCAAATACCAATTAATTTTGTCCCAGGTGATTGTCTCCAAAAGTTCCCCCACCACTGACTTTAGGCTGACTGGCCTCCGAAGCCAGGTTTATCCCTCGCCCCTTTTTTGAACAGAGGTATGACATTCCTCTAGCACTACCCCCATTTCTAAGGAGGATTCTTTGACCAAGTTTTTAGACACCCCTTCTTTACGCAGAATTTTACAGCACAGAAATAGGCCATTCGGCCCAACAGGTCTATGCTAGTGTTTATGCTCCACACGAGCCTCCTGCCATCTTACCCTATCAACATATCCTTCTATTCCTTTCTCCCTCGTACTTATCTAGCTTCCATTTAAATGCATCCACATGAATCGCCTCAATCACTCCACATTCTCACCACTCTCCAGAGTAAAATTTCTCCTGAATTCCTTATTGAATTTATAGTGGCTCAGCAGCTTTCCCCACCAACCCCAGAACTGAAGGAGAAAACCCACCTTGAAATCTGTGGAGCTAGTCATACTTTCTTTCCCCTTTAAGCATCTCAAATCAGTTAAGCAGTCTAACCATTCCTCAAGAGCTTCAAAAAACTAGTGCCCCATCACATTGCAAACATCCCAAAACACTTTGATATCATTCATATAGGCAAGTGCATCAGCCATTTTGCATACAGCAAGATCTCAAAAAGCTAAATGACATGAATGGCTAATCTGGTATCGCAATAAAAGACAGGAAATGCTAGATGTAGAAATCACATCAGCAGTATCCAAAAGGGAAGGACAGGCTAATCTTTGATGTATACCCAAGTACTTCAGACAAGCAATGTTTATTTCCAACATTGGCTGTTTTTAAATTTAAGATTTGCAGTTTTTTAAAAATCTGTTTTTAAGAGTCAATAGATTAGTGCTGGCCAGCAAACGAGAATTCCCTGCTGCCTTCTTGGACATGCACTTCAGGAAACGAATCTACTGAGTTGCGAATTGCTCACTCAATTTGTATAAATGACATTTAAACTGTCCCCAACATCGTCGCCCTCCCCCACCAACCCCTCAAAAAAAAAACCCTGGAGAAATAGATCGCGCCCCACTAACCTGGAGACCCTGCCATCCGGCCAAGAGGGAGCGTCTGGAGCCCAGTCCTTGATCTCATCTTCAAACACTGTGGAATCCGAGTCGCACATCCTGCGCAGTTTGCCATCGGCGCCGCGCTTCCTGCCAATGGACCAGCGACATGGCGGCGGCTTCCTCCTGCAAAAAGATGGAGAAGGAGAAGGGAGGGGGAGGCGGGGAAGGAATAAACATATAACAGACCAGTCAGGGGACGAGACAAGACGAGACGACCGATCTCGCAGCTTCAGAAAACACTCGGTTACACAAACGTACAGGGTCCCGGGGAGGCGATGGAGCGAGGCCTCCCTCGGAAAATTTTGCGCGGGGGAAAAAAAAAATAGCCGCCCATCGCATCACCCTCCCTCCGGGGCACAGGAGGAGGATTGAAATTTAATTGTAAATAAAATATTTATGACACAGTAGATTGCAAATCATATACATTTTAATTTTTTTTTACAAAAAAAAAAGCAAAAAAGACTGCGGATGCTGGAAACCTAAAATAAAGACAGAAAGATGCTGAAAAAAGCCCAGCAAGTGAGGCAGCATCTGTGGAGAAAGAAACAAGAGTTAACGTTTCAGGTCGAAGACCATTGGGGACCCACTGGAAGATGATAACGAGTGACTTGCTGAGCGTTTCCAGCATTTTCTGTATACATTATATAAATCTTCCCAAATTCACAGCTTCAACAAAAAAAAGGAGGGAAACTTAAATTTAAAAAAATACATTTCTTTTGAAATACATCAGGGGATGGAGGGGCTGAGGCCTGTAAGAGTGGGGAGGGGCGGGGGATTCTGACCCTCGCCTCCTTTAAGCGGCTCCGTTTCCCGCCACAGCGGCGTCCGCCGATCCGCGCGACACATTCAAATCAACACCGAACTAACGGCCACCACCGGGAGGTGTCACAAGCAAAACGCTCGCGCTCTTCTCCTCCTTTAACATCCTTATTATTATTTTTTAAAAAAAACTATTTATAAAACCCATATTTTTCTTACACCGGTTGATAATTTTTTTTTTTGCCCTTTAAAAATATATATATATATTATATATATTATTTTTTTTAAAAAACACAGTGTACCTGAAGCGCTCGTTCCCCTGACAAGCCGGGACTGGACTCGGGTGCGACATCTTGTTTTTTTTTTCCGAGCGGTTTCCCTTTAAAACTGACTGCTCCTAAAAGGACTGAATCCACTTCCGCTCCCCGAGACCACTTAAACCCAGCGCGCCCTACGTCACAAACCCGCGCGAGCTGGACCGCGCCAACTGCCGAAAGGGAAAAAAAAAGAGGGGGAAAAAGGAGCGGGTAAGAGAATAAAATAAAACACCTACGCAATACAGTTCGCTCATCTCTGGTCAAACAGCTGCAAAAAAAAAAAAATCTTTATTGTTTACTATTAATCTTATTCGAAATGAAGTAATTTATAATCACTCAGTTGATATTGTCCTCCTCCCTATGTTGGGAAATGACGACTTCCTTTCTGGTCCATTCTCGACAAAGAGCCTTAAATTTGTTTCTCCTTTGATTATAGTAACGGGCCTGTTCGCATTTCTAGATTTTTCTGTTTATATTCCAGATTTCAAGCTTTTGCGGTTTTTATTTTTATTTTTTTATTTCCATTATTCATTTCGGTTGGTCAGTCGGGTTATTCTGATTGGCCAATTCGACCGTACGACCCGCGGGAAATTGTTTTTCCGAAGATTTCTCTGTGAAATGTTGGTATAAACTTTTCAATCCACTCTTTCAATTTCATGCAACCGAACAGGTTTTTTTTCCCCTTTGAATGCAGCAAATGCAAAATATTAAAGCAATTTTAACTTGCAACCCGAGGCCGAATTTCCGTGCTGTGTCATTCTGTGATTCTAACTCAAATTATGGGTGTCACTGTGGCTCAGCAGGTTATCGGTTCAAGTCCCACTCCAGAAACTTCAGCACAAGATCTAGGCTGGCACTTCAGTGCAGCACTGAGGGAGTGCTGCGCTGTTGGAAGTACTCTCTTTTAGATGAGATGTTAAACTGTCTACCCACCCAGGGTGGGTCCTTCCTGCCCAATTTTTATCCCTCGACCAACATCACCAAAAAAACAGCTTATCTGGTCATTATCACGTTGCTGTTTGTCGGACCTTTTGGCTGCCTACAGTGACAACACCTCAAAAGTACTTAATTGGCTGTAAAGCGCTTTGGGATGTCCTGAGCCCTGAAGAGGGAACTCTGATACATGCTTCTGTGAAGTGTCTCCATGAAGCATTGACTGAGATCACAAATTCACCACAAGGAATTGCAGATACTAACCTGAAACCTTCCAATCTACCACACACAACATTGCTGCACTTGAGCAATGCAGCACCTGATCAGTCCTGAAGACAAAGCTTCTAAGCTTGTGATAAATGAGGAGAGAGATAGATAGAATTTCCCCCATGATCTTTTCAAAGTGTTGAATAGACAAGAAACAATCACGAGGGTCGAATTTCCTTGGATCCACGGAAATAACTCCAACACATTGGTAGTGAACCAAAATAGCGCTACGCCTCTAATTACCTGTTGGGGCTAATTAGCTTGTCATAGGCATTAGATTGGTGGGTGATGAGGTTCTGGGGCCTCCTATGGAATTAAAATAATAAGGGCACAAGAAATTGAAGCCCTGCTGTAGACCTCCAAGGTCTGTAGCTGCTTAAAAGGGCTGGTGCATCTTGGGGCCTCGGAAGAGCCCGCGCAACAAACAGTGAACCATGACCCTCGTTGAACAGTGTGAGTGGGAGCTTGCAGCTAAATATTCTGGAGTGCTTCGAAGAAGAAGATTACAAGGCAAGAGTGGGGAAAAAAAACACTGAAAATCCATTAGCATGCCAGTAAGGTGATGTAGTTGCATTATGGCACACTGCTTTGACGACAAGGTCATTGAGCTGCTGTTCCATGAGAGATGCCATGTTTCCCTGCCATGGAAGGAAGTTCACGAAGGCAGCGGCATACAGAGCATGGCAAGGGGTTCTGAGGCAATCAACAGCATCAGCACCATGCCAAAGATATGGATGCACTGCTGGAAAAATGTGATGACCTCACCAGGAGAGGTAAAATAAGTGTGAATCTTTACACAGATGTAAAATCTTTAAGTCTTGTGGCAACAACCTAGCATTTTTTGACAATAAATGTTATGTGCTCATTAAAATAATATAATGGAAGCATGGTACAGTCTCATGCCCATAAGCCACAGACATTCCACACAGGTATCTGCAAGGATGGAATGCATGAAAAAACAGTAACTCACATTCATAGCAATTCCTTCTTTATGCAAAGGGGAAAAGGCACAGCTGCTTTGGTCTAGATGGTGCAGTTAGTCATGGAAGTCTCAGATGTCTCTGCAAGTGAAGATAGCCTTTAACAGAAGGTAGACCACCACTGCTAGAGGAGGACCAGCTACAGTACAGGATGCAACCCCATTTGAGAAATAGGTTATAGAACTACAGCAACTTGAGACAGCTGGCAGGAGATGGTGAGCAAGTCCCTATTAAGAGTTCATTCCCATTCCTTTCCTCCCTCCAGGTCCTAGTCAAAGTTACAGAAAATTACAACTCTGATGACTTTCCCATACACATAATACAAGCCCACGAGTAGACAACCAACTATGCATTAGCGCTTTTGTTTTTCCTTCTCTATGTCTTCACAGAAACAGCATAGCAAGCAGAGGCCAGGACCCTCTACGGAACCTGCAAGAAGCAGCTCATCTGGCAATCTGTCACATCCACTGCGGGATATACAGAGAGAGGGTATGAGGGGAGCACTGCGGTAGAACCACTGAGCACTGTAGTGCAAAAACATGAGGAAGAAGAAGAGGAGGCTCGTTATCCGGGTTGGAGAGAACCTCTGGTCCAACTGATGTGCCAGCTCACAGAAATCGAGAGCCACTTCAGGTCCCAGAGCCTAATTAACAAATTTTCATGGCAACGCTTCCCTCAGGCACAGTGCTACAGAGACTTTGAGGGGCCTGGTCAGGAAGTTTGTGGGCTGTGTTATTGGAATGGAGACCTGGTCGTCCATATTTCAGGTTCACTGCGGCTCTGCTACAAGTGCCAGGGCAAGGAAAATCTAAGGATCCTTCAGCATGAGTATAAGGGTACCAGTTCCAAATCTCCTAAAGTTAAACGCTATCCTTGGGAAATAACCTACTCTGCAGTCAAACCTTCAATAGCTTGAGGTGCTGACTGCCAACCTCCTCAGTGCCCATCAGAACCTCTAAGCCTTTGGTTTTAAATCCATTAATCTCCTCAGTTGCCATCTTAAGCTGTCAGAAGGTGTGTAATTTAGTGTCCTCAGCAGCAAGCTTAGCTTACTCATCCACATCCAATCCATTATCAAAAGTGGCTTCTTCTATCTCCACAATAGTGTTCCCTCCACCCCTACCTCCCTTGTGTTACTGAAACTCTAGTCTATGCCTCTATCACCTCAAAGCTTGAATTCTCCAACAGCCTGCTATCTGACTTCCCTGCATCAACCCTCCATGAGCTTCAACTCATCCAAATGCCACAGCCTGTGCAATGTCTTCACTTGCACATACCCATCACCCCATCCCTCTCCAAGCTCCATTGCTTTCCCATGCCTGAATGTGTCAATTTCAAAATGCTCATGCTTGTTTTCAAATCTCATGATAGCCTTGCCTCATCCTACCTTAGTGATCTCCTCCTTTCTGTGGGTTCCTGTACACACCCACTGCTCCTCTGGACTTCTCTTCACCCTTTGTGCTCCCTGCTCCATCATTGGTTCATATAACTACTGTGCTCCTGCCTTTTGGAAATGTCCACTCTGTCCGCCCTGCCCTGTCATCGCCTTCCCCTGCTTTCAAAAACTACTTCAAAACCCTTCTTTCTACCATATATTTGGTTCCACACCTTAGCCTCTCCATTCCACCACCCCCACTTTCCTCATGCTCAATTTCTACCATATAATTTTGCTCCTTATTGTAAAGTGCACATGAGGACCATTATATCAATGCGGGTTATGGTTTGAGATTCCATGAAACCTCTGAAGGTCTAATCTCAGCATCAGTGGCAAAGGAGATCAAAGTTTTCCACAACCTTTTCATATTCCCTCTCATATCCCGCTCTGCATTAAGGCTAGCATTATACATGTTGGTGCATTTAGCAGGGTGCAGGTGATAAAGGTATTGTAAAGATGATTTCATAATGCACACAAATGACATTTTTCTTTGCACATGTTAGCGAACATGGTAGTGCTACACAATTCTAGTTGTGCTGAATGTCTTGCAATGCAACTGTGTGTAATATTCATTGCTGGATGGATTCAATCTTGGTGTAATCCTGAACAGTGAAGTTAGTTTGTCACACCTGACAGGTACATTGTACCACTGGTGTACAACTGATGTAAAATAATACAAATAGGCTGCCTTAGGAGCATCAGCTCTCCCTCTCTCAAGCATTGTCCTAACATAATTAGGTTTCAAGTCTTAATTTATGCTTTGACTATGAGTTCCAATATTTATCACTTGTGCATTCAACAAACATATTTACAACTGACAAAAAATTGGCTTGGCACTTGGCTTGTTTCATTGGTTAAATACATATAGGCATCAAATTGTTCAGCTTCTCTGTGGTGTTGCACTCTCATAATAACCACTGCAGTTCATGCGTTATTTACCTTGGCATATTGGAAACCTGGGATTCCTACTTTAAATTGTTAGAGATTATTTCACTGCAGGAGGTCTCTTAGAGCATACAGCCACCCCTCCCCCCACACCCAAACAATGTGAGAGGAGGAAAGAAGTTACCATGTCCAGAATGAATAATAAAAGGAGAGTTTTTTCTTGGGTCTGCACCCACATGCACTGGATTGCCAGGATGCAACAAATATCAGAAAATTGGGCAGTTCAGATAAGATGCCTGTAAAGGAACTTATCTGATCTTCTGATATTCACCGTATCGAGGTGATCCATTGCAGCTGGTCACGGACCCACGACAATTTCCCTTAAAGTCTTTCTCTCTTTTTGGCATTGATGTCTACATTATTGGGCAGGGACCAGATCTCAACATGCTTCAGGTCAGCCAACAATCCCTTCAAAGTTTAGATACTCAAAGTTACTGCTGTATTGTATTCTTATCTATCCAGTCGTAGCCAAAGAATCACCTGCAATGGCTTCTCTTCCTGCTCCCGCACTGTTACCTCTGGAATCCCCCTAGGATCTACCCTTGGCTCCCTCCTATTTCTCATCTACATGCTACCCCTTGGCGACATCATCCGAAAACACATCAGGTTCCACATGTGCACTGATGATACCCAGCTCCACCTCACCACCACCTCTCTTAACCCCTCCACTGTCTCTCATTTGTCATACAGCTTGTCCGACATCCAGTACTGGATGAGCAAAAATTTCCTCCAACTAAATATTGGGAAGACCAAAGCCATTGTCTTTGGTCCACGCCTAACGTTGTTCCCTAGCCACTGACTCCATCCCTCTCCCTGGCCACTGTCTGAGGCTGAATCACACCGTTGGCAACCTTGGTGTCCTATATGACCCTGAGATGTATTCCGACCACAGATCCACTCCATCACCAAGATCGCTCACTTCCACCTCCGTAACATCGCCCGTCTCTGCCCCTGCCTCAGCTCATCTGCTGCTGAAACCCTCATCCATGCCTTTGATACCTCTAGACTGGACTATTCCAATGCTCTTCTGGCTGGCCTCCCACCTTCCACCCTCCATAAACTGGAGCTCATCCAAAAGTCTGCTGCCCGTATTCTAACTTGCACCAAATCCCGTTCATCCATCATCCCTGTGCTCGCTGACCTACATTGGCTCCCGGTCCAGGAATTCCTCGATTTTAAAATTCTCATCCTTGTTTTCAAATCCCTTCATGGCCTTGTCCCTCCCTATCTCTGTGGCCTTCTCCAGCCCGACGACCCTCCGAGATTTCTGCGCTTGTCCAATTCTTGCCTTTTGCGCATTCCCGATTTTAATTGCTCCACCATTGGTTGCCGTGCCTTCAGCTGCCTAGGCCCTCAGCTCTGGAATTCCCTCCCTAAACCTCTCCGCCTCACTCATCCTTTAAGATGCTCCTTATAACCTATCTCTTTGACCAAACTTGTGGCCACCTGTCCTAATATCTCCTAACGCGGTGCGGTGTCAAATTCTGTTCGATAATCGCTCGTGAAGTGTCTTGGGACGTTTTACTGCGTTAAAGGCGTTATGTAAATGCAAATTGTTGTTGTATCCCATGCCATATTTTGTGGGTCTTTTTTTACCATTTTTCCACAGAAAGGATTTGGAAAAAAATGATTTCCGTTAAAGTTTTAAAACAAGTTTAAAAAAATGATAGGTAATACGTAGTTGAGACACTAGTCGTAGAATCATAGAAAGGTTACAGCACGGAAGGAGGCCATTCGGCCCATCAAGTCCGTGCCGGCTCTATGCACGAGCAATCCAGCTAGTCCCACTCCCCCGCCCTATCCCCGTAGCCCTGCAAATTTTTTCCTTTCAAGTACTTATCCAGTTCCCTTTTGAAAGTCATGATTGAATCTGCCTTCACCACCCCCTCTGGCAGTGCATTCCAGATCCTAACCACTTGCCGAGCTAGCTTTGATGGCATTTCCCCTTAGATTGTAAATCAGCAATTTGTTAGCCTGTCTTGCCAATCAAAAAGTTGTTAATCCTATTTTTGCTGTGAACAGAGAGATATCAGATAGAGATAGGGACATAGGCTGGCAGGGGAGAGTCTTTGAATAGGAGGTCTGTGAGGGCAGCCAAGTTTTTAGAAAGAAAGCTGTGAGACCTCGCCCCAAGACTAAGAGGTCAGAAGTGCTGGAAGAACAGTTAGAATTTATCTTGTTTCAGTCAAGTAACACCACCCATTGATGTGGGGGAAGAGTGTCATGTTCTTTATTTTGTATCATTAAGCGAAAATAAGTGTACTGTTTGAATTAAGCGAGTCCAATTATAACTGCTGTTCTGCATTTTCACTTTACTGTGAAATAAACCAACTTATTGATTAGTGCAGGCCTTGTATCACCAAATGTTTGTTCGGTCTGCCTTCGGAGAGATTGAAGAGCGTCAGTGTGAAAACACAAATATCCAGTCCAGATTATAAAGGGATGCTATTGTTACATCCTTGGGTTAAACCAATAGATATAGGGCAGCTTGAGTCAACTACCATAAAAGTAGGATGTTGTGACAGCTTACAGGAGTAACTGATGCCACTGAACCAGAGAAGCTATGTACGGCATATCAGAATTTATAATACCAAAAAAAATGAAAGGACCTCCTTACCAAAGTACAATCAATTGCATTAGGCCATGCTATAGATCCTCAGCTAAAGCAAGTGACCCAGCTGCCTCAGGAATGTTATATAACAGGAAAACAACAAAGTTCCTGACACCCAGCATCACTATGGCATTAATACATTGGCTGACACATTTCTGTCATGTGACTTTGGCAGCCCAAAGATATCTTCAAAGTCTGCCATCACTTCCAGCAGAAAATTCTGGAAAGTAGCAGACAACACCGTGGGACCAGTAGAATGGCTCCCCGTCACATTTCCCACTGCCAACTGCTTCAGATCTACCCAAAATCAGGCGCATGTGCAGAAAAAACTTATGCCCTCGATCTCTAAGTAATAAGTTGGAGAATTGGCATGATACTTGCATGATGCCCATCTTCAGAAAAGTACCAGTCAATGGTTTCATAAACAAACACTTAATGCGAATGAGGAGTACCCTCCTATAAAAAAATCCGAGGTTCCAATAGGGTCACATAATTTGTGTATTTTAACTTTTGAACAATTAAAAAATATTAGCAAGCATCGAAAAGCCAAACATATTATTGAAATGACTTTGATATGTTGACAAGCATGAGAAGAACACTTTATTAAAGTGTGTTTGTATGTTTTGGGTAGGAACATAAAAGCAGGAATAATTTTAAATTAACAATAAAAAGTAACAAGATCAGGTAATCTATCTAATAAAATTGGGACTTCACAACAATAGTCACACCAAAAGAGAAGACAATAAATGGATTTCGTCGTGTTTAGAAATCATTGCAGCTTTTAACCGACAGGAGTCAGGCAAATCCAACCTGAATTTCACCTTTCTGATTCTTCCTCCTTCCAATTTCCGTCTTACAGTTTCTTCTTCACCTTCCAATCTAAATACGGTCCATTTGTTTATGCTGGTTTTATTGTCTCAGGTGCTCATCATACCTTTCTTGATTTATTTGATTTTGACCTGTTGCTAAATTTATTATCCTAGAAATTCCTCGCCGTTTTTGATGTGGAATTAGTGCAATCTGTGAGAGAGGGGGGGGAATTTGGGATTTCTACACCTACTTGGCCTAGGGCCTTCTTCCACCCAACCCTGCTATCAAGACATCAACTTTGGAGGCGGGACTGATGGGATGCTGGGCTGTCCTGGAAATCCCACCAGCTCCATCCAGTGTACAGTAACAGCAACAACAATTTGCATTTAAATAGCACCTTCAACGTAGTAAAATGTCCCAAGGCGCTACATAGGAGCGTTATCAAACAAAATTTGACACCGAGCCACATAAGGAGATATTAGGCAGGTGACCAAAAGCTTGGTCAAAGAGGTAGGCCTTAAGGAGCGTCTTAAAGGAGGAGAGAGAGGTAGAAAGGCGGAGAGATTTAGGGAGGGAATTCCAGAGCTTAGGGCCTAGGTAGCTTAAGGCATGGCCGCCAATGGTGGAGCGATGAAAATTGGGGATGCACAAGAGGTCAGAATTGGAGGAACACAGAGATCTTGGAGGGTTGTAGGGCTGGAGGAGGTTATGGAGATAGGGAGGGGAGAGGCCATGTAGTGATTTGAAAACAAGGATGAGAATTTTAAAATCGAGGCATTCCTGGACCGGGAGCCAATGTAGGTCAGTGAACACAGGGGTGATGGGTGAACGGGACTTGGTGTGAGTTAGGATACGAGCAGCAGAGTTTTGGATGAGCTCACGTTTATGGAGGATGGAAGATGGGAGGCCAGCCAGGAGAGCATTGGAATAGTCAAGTCTGGAGTTAACAAAGGCCTGGATGAGGATTTCAGCAGCAGATAGCTCTGGCAGGGGCGGAGCAATGAAGCTGTATAAGGGAGCAAAGATCAGGTAGAATTTTTCCATGACAGCAGAGGCCAAACCAGCCTGGAGCCCACTATCCCCACCCCCACGATCCCGCTCTAAAATCCTCCTGGCCTTGTTACTGGCATGGGTGCCCACACTTATTATGCAAAAAAAGCCATCTCCGAGATTTGGGATGGGGTTAGGTTGAGGACAAAATGGTCGGCTGTAGTTTCACCCTGCTGCACTTCTAGCGACAGAGAAACCCTTCCAGACTTTCAAGGCCTTATACCATAACAAATTAATTTGGTGTCTCCTGACCTTGATAATTCTCTAGTACTTTTAAATTTCTTGTCAAACAAAACCAAATCTATCAATTCTAAGGGTTAACTTTTCAGCTTTAGTGCTCCCAGCATTGAGCTTTGTGCACTGGGAGTGTATACAGGAAAAGTGGGCACAAGCCAGCCATGATTTTCTTCCATTCTATGCAGGGAGCATTAAGATGAAAATTTGCTGCTAAAATTACCATTCTTGATGACTTCAGAGCTCACCATCAGTAGTCACTGTGTTTCTCCTCTTCTACTGACCAGACTGGCACTGATGCTTTGCTTTTCTGAATGACATGCAAAACAAACTCTGAAGAATTTCCCAGCCTGTGTCTGTCCAAGACATGAGTACTGCTCCATATTTGGGAAGGTATTTTCTGTTGTAACATTTTTTGTTTCTGTTTTATGATTATAGTATTAAGGTCACTGCTTCCCTTAACTTTCTTTGCTCATTCTATGTCATCTTATTCATTCTTTCTCTCCTCTGCATCCTCACTGTTGAAATCAAGATGCATTGCACTGTCTCCCACTTTAATTCAGTCTTCCCGAGCAGCTCAAAACTATGAAACTCTTTACATTCCTTGTTCTTTTTCTTACAATTTGCACGCCTTTAAAACCCACGCTTGGTGCCACCTAACTCCTAGTATTTGATTTAGTCGTCTGTACTGATTTTTTAAAAATCTTGATGGTATCTGGCTGGCACTATGGGGCTTGGCCCCTCACCCAGGTTTCTCAATTATACCTCTAAGTACTATTTAATCAGACTGGAAAATACACGCTGCACAACACACATGATTGAACCATATCTTTACATTACAGTTATTTAAATAGGCACATTTTGAAAGATCTATGTATTCTGATTTTTTAAGATGGGGATTTCTCTTCTATCACCTTGTTCATTGATTGATGTTTTCCCTGTTGTGCATCTGAAATATTTTTATAGATGTTATCTGGAAAATAAAAAGGCAAAAATTAAAGCAATCCATTTATAGCAAAGGTAGCTCACTAGTGACTATTGTAAAGGCTATAGATGAAAAGTCTAGCTTCAAGCTCAAGCTATTGGCATCTTAATCTACCTTCCTCAGTTGGGTGGGGTTTTGTTAGTGTTTAGTCGATGTGGAGGGTGAGGAGAGGGAACATAATGGACATTATTAAACTGAGCTTGTTTTGTTCTACTTTAAACGTAACAACAATTTACAGCTGAATGCAACTGCAACAACTATAAATAATTCATAAATGTTATCATAGTTGTTTTTTTTAATTTGTTCATGGGATGTGGGCGTCGCTGGTGAGGCTGGCATTTATTACGCATCCCTAATTGCCCTTGAGAAGGTGGTGAGCCGTCTTCTTGAACCGCTGCAGTCCGTGTGGTGAAGATTCTCCCACAGTGCTGTTAGGAAGGGAGTTCTAGAATTTTGACCCAGCGACGATGAAGGAACGGCGATATATTTCCAAGTCGGGATGGTGTGCGACTTGGAGGGGAACGTGCAGGTGGTGTGGTTCCCATGTGCCTGCTAAGTGGTTGCTAAGAATACGCAAGGACTTGGTGCAACTGTGCTAAAGGAATGGGGGGGGAGTGGAAAGGTCACCTTTTCCCTCACAGAAAATGGCAAACTTCAACATATAGGGTGGAATCCAGGGATAATGGCTTCTGCTCCAAATTCCAGACATCTGCCTGCTCGTCGATTTTTTTTTAATGGACTGGAAATTTGGTCCTGAAGACACCCAAAGAAGATGGAACTTAAGAACATAAGAAAGATCAAAGTACAACTTGTTCATTTTAGTAAATGATGCAATGCAATTTTTTTCAAAATGATATGCTCCAACCTGTCCTTCCCAGTCCCACTTTCAATGTTTTCCAGTCCGGCTAGCCCCCAGACTGCAGTCCTCCCTATCACCATACACCTATGCTAGGCCCCAAAATCCCCACTCTCAAAAGCTCCCAGCCCTGACCTGCCTGACCTTCACATAGCTGCTCTATTTGGTCTTTCTCCCTCCGCTAATTACATTTGGCCCACTGGCCAGTCTGATCTCAGAAAAGCTTTGCACCACACCGTAAGACAAATAAACCAGAACTGAAGCAGGCGCACAAAAAACTGGAACATGCTCAAAAGGACTGTTTGAATCCTTTAATAATCTCAAGAGGCAACACTATATAGTTGAGGCAGGAATCAGAATGGCATACTAGATCATTCTGGTCCTCTAACCCCTAATAATGTGCTGTTCTGAGTTAGGGGCAGTAATAAAGCAACTTTACCTTGCTTATAACTCATACAATAGGGCCTGGGAGTACTTGATGCGGCCATTAGGTGCGAAAAATATTCCAATTCCTTTCACTGCTGTTCAAGTATCTCAAAAATATGACTTTACTATAGATTACAATTTAAAGTAACCACAGTAACGTTTTTTCCTTCATTGCTTTATGGTCATAGAAATAAAATGACCCCATATCTTTTCACCTTTTCTATAATTTCCACTAATTTCTAATCGATACATTTAACATTATAACATGGGTAAATGTCATGTTTAATCATGTGCTAATTATATTTTTCTAAAGATTTTATCCAATTAAGGGATAAATTTTACGATTTAGCGCTTCCAGTGCAGAGGTTTGTGCACATGAACAAGTATCGAGAATTCCAGCATGGAGGTCAGTTCGCCCAGTTCAGTCTCCCACATGATTTACCATCCGTTAATCAGGTGCCCTGGTCTCCGCTTCAGAGTCCATGCTATATGCTCCCGTCATACAAAGCTTTGCGCTGGGAGTGCTAAATCGCAATATGTACCCCAAACTTCATGGAAGACACTGGCTGTTTGTTTTGTGTGGGTGCATAACATTCTTACCTGATTTATCCTCAATTTTCTGAGAAGCAAGGCTGAGCTCTGTGCTGTTTACATAAAACCAAGAACTGTAACAGAGATTTTATAACAGAAGTTTAACACATAAATACAAAAATATTCAAACAGTTAGCAGTTGTCACTCAACTCATCTGTTATTTAACTCTGCTGCTTTTAAACAATATTAAATTCCAACAACATATGAAAGAATGGAACCAGAAAAGTCATTCAGTCCATTTAACCTGTTCCTTCCTCCATCCACTATCATTGGCACAACCCAATCCATGTTACCTCCTGAGAAAAAAAATATTCAAGGATTTTCCTTGTCTCCACAAAAAAATCAAACAAAACTCCAGAATATCTATCTTGACCAGTTATCAAACACAATGGCCCAGAATTTCCTGGAGATTTGCGCCACTGTAATGGTGCATCAACGTTGCAGGGTTCGATTTATGGCTCAAAAGTACTAGGTAATTATAGCACCAGTAACTTCAACCATTACTTACGCACTCCCTAATTTCCTGAGACTCTTGCACTGATTCGGTCTTTCCCTCACTGAAACAGTTGCACAGCTAATTATTGTAGCTCTACTCCCATTAAAATCAGTGGTGAGGTTGAGTTTGCTGAATTAAAGCCACTGACTCCGCCACTTTCACTTAGATCATTGCAGAATGGTGCTGGTGGGCTGAGTATACTGGAATCATAACAGGAACATGTTTAAAGGAGGCGACATCGATTCTGGGCATTATAATACAGATGCTATCTGAATTTTAAATCTTCTTTATCAGATTGATCGACATAGAGCCCACATTTTTGAAGGTTTAATGTAACGCAAATGTGAATATTATTTATAGTTATTTCTCGCACTGCTAGATACAGTAATCAAAAAAACTAGGGTAATCCTTGAAACAGAGTGAATTTGCCTTTTGGGGTGGCTGTTTTCTGCATTGCTTCTGAAATCGCTTTTAGATGTTAATCAGAAGTAAAGTACAGCCCTCTTCTTAAAATCCACAGCTCCCAGCCATAGCCTTGTGATACAGTGTGAGAATTACAGAAGACCTGTTATTGTCCTAATAATCTTTGTTCTTATGCTAGTATCAATATTTATTCCTGTTTCTATCTTTCAGTAACTTGATATAAATAAACACAAATCAGGTTGAAATTCCTGCAGAAATCAAAAAGCAAAATGAATTCTTAACTACCGATTGGCCCCACTGATCCTGATTTGCCACTATGCTCACTGCGGCATATTCTAATTATTTTCCAGCAAATTCTGGCTTAAATTCACCACTGGAGGATGGGGGAGCACAGCGCTCTGACTTATGCCGTTTGTCACTAGTATCACCATTGGAGCGAATTCCGGGCCCACGCCAACAAAATCAGACTTAATCTGCCAGGAATCGCTTTAACCTCTACAGGTTTGTAAAGTCACTGCCTAGTGTGGCACTGACCAAAGAGGTCTCAGCTTTGCGCTCCATCACCGAGAGAGCGGAAGGATCACAGCAAGGGTTCCCACTTCTGACTGCCCCTCCTGTGACCTCTTTTGGAACGTGTGCATCAGTGAGGACAGGATCAGATCAGATGCTCTGCCAGCACTCATTGTCTAGGCTCACATATGATGAGCCAGGGCTCAGAGGGATGTTATTGCCTGTGGAAATGTACTCCAGCCAACACGAGCCATAGTCTTCAGAACAGGAAGGGAAAAAATTGATTAACAAAATAAAAGAAATGAGATATGCTTCATATAGACTGACAGCATCTGTTTGTCAGGGCACTAGCATCAGAATCAGCCATGCTGACTGGAGCCTTTCCTTCAGCATGCAACAGTGAATTATTCACCTTCTCTTTTTCTTCTGCTCACGAGCTTCTTTCTTTATTACGGAAGAGTTTTCATACACAGAACTGGCTGCACAGAAAACATCAAATGACATTAATATTAATAAATATCAGTTTGCAGTCAATTTCTAAAATATTGTGAAGTCCAAATTCAACTGAAAATAGCAAATTGGACTTAGTTTTGATGCACAAACAGAATACAGCACCTGAAATACATTGTGTTAGCAGTGCTTTTGAAAATCGTTGGCATGGGCTCCTCAGTATGTATTAAATTTTCAATAATCTGTGAAGCCTGGTATAAATGGGCTAGAACCAGCATAAGGCCCTGATTTGCATATGAAAGCAGCCTCCCTCCTGCCTGTTTCAGATGGGTATGCTGTGTCCCCAGTTACAGGCCCACCTGGAAACTGCATCAGATGGACTTGGGTGTTCAAGTGGTGGCCAAGGTGCCCCTCCTCCCTCTAATTTTCAACTGTCGACCGCCCGTTTTTCAAGATTAACTCCAGCCATAGAAGAATAAAATGGAAATGTTTTCCACATAAACTGTTATGATATCTCTGAGTGGCCAGTTTTGTGCTGCAAACCTACACCAATCAGGAATTGGATTGAAATTGCCAAATGCATTACATGGGTACGGTAGTGTAGTGGTCCTGTGGCTGGACTAGTAATCTAGAGGCCTAAACTAATAGCTCAAAGAATTTAAGTTCAAATCCCACCCTGGCAGTTTGAAAAATCTGAATTCAGTTTTTTTAAAAATCTGGAAATAAAAAGCTGGTATAAGTAAAAAGAAATTGAGTGACCAGATGGTCATAAAAAGCCAACTGGTTCACTAATGTCCCTTAGGAATCTGGAATCCTAACTGTCCTCTGAAGTGGCCCAGCAAGCCACTTAGTTATATCAAACCACTAAGAAGGCAGCCCACCACCGCCTTCTCAGGGCAACTAGTGATTGGCAATAAATGCCAGCCTTCAGGGCCTTGCCAGCAATACCGGCATCCTGCGAATGAATGAAAAAGCACAGTATCTCTGCATCAGAACAAACAGCCTTTTAGTCTGGACTGGATTTCAACCAGGTCCCAGGGATGAAAAGTCAGTGTGCCAACCTATCATGCCAGCACTTTGCTGAGAGTAGTTCTATTAATTAAAAGTTGCGCTAGTAATACCTGTACATCGCTGGTGTTACAATGTTGTTTCTTTAACTTTTCACACAGTGTAGGGTAGATTTTCCTGGGTCTATGCCATGGGGCACTGGATCACCTGGGCACAGTGGATATCGGAAAATCAGGTGGCTTCCTTTGCAGGCGTGCACTTCAATTTACTGATATTCGATGTCCCAGGCACTCCAGTGGGCCTGGGTGCAGATCCAGGAAAACGTCCCCTTATATGTTCACGTTTCTCTAATATTACATTTGTGTAGTTCAAGTGTGTTCTGTCAATCACAACAGTGGTGACTTACAGCAAATTTCCTATTGAGACAGACCCACTTTGCATTCGCTGTTCATAGTGACATTTATTTCATTACTACCCTGTGACAAAAATGTCTTCTAATTCATATTCTTAAGTGAGACTAATTTGATATTCATATTCGAAGTGTCCAGTGATCGATGTATGCTGGCTTGTGCATAATAAATAACTAAATTATGTAAGAGTGTAAAAGGTTACCAGACACAATGGGGTAGATCTTGTCTTTGTGCGATAGTGTAAAACGGGTGATAGCGAGTCGGCAGCCAGTTTCACATCTCTCCCGATTTTTTTATCTCCAATGTAAATAAAAATCGGGAGAAATGTAAGACAGGTTCCCGATCCGTTATCACCCGTTTTACATTATTGCACAAAGTCAAAATCTACCCCAAACCGTGTTAAAACCTGATCGTCAATATCTTATTTACCTTTCGTTTGTGACATTTTCCCTTGAATTTCAGTTAGCTCCACAGATTTTGCGTGTAATCTAAAGCTATAGAAGATTAAGAAAACAACTGAGGTATTATTCTAGCTCACAAATATGTAAAATGTTCCCTGCAACTGGTGTTAATCTTATTCAGAGCAAAAAATGGCTTGCTTACATAGGAAGGATAAAGCTATTTTTCCTTCAAATTTTTCCTTCAAATTTCCACTTTTGATTTAAATTCACAGTGTTGGCAGCCCACCAGCACTGCTATTTACTGTGGAGCTCCAATGAGAGAATATAACAGGAACACACAACAAAATCAAAAGCACTTTTCATCCTGAATTTTGTTATCCAATAATTGTTTTTGCATTCCTGTCTCCACTCTTTTTTAAAAATTCTTTTCTCATCCTTGCAGTAAGATCCAACTAGTTCTTTGCTGATCTTACTTCTGCTAAGATCTTCTTTAGCATGAGGAAAAAAATGCTTGTAGAATCACCACAGTCAATATCCTTGCCTCCCTGCAGTGCCTGATCCCGAGTGTCATGGCAGGCAAGCGGCTCACACTACTTGATTACAATTGTTGGTGTGACTCCTTTACTTTTTGCCAATTATTTACAAGGTGGGTGAACGTATGGTACTGAGCTACACAGATCAGGGAGGTCCTAGCTTTAAACTGGCCAGTCTCAGGTTCAAACTGGTCAGTCTCAGCTGGGGTAGCTGCGTGGGAGGCAGGGGACTACAAATGACCTCTGTGCTCACAGGTTAGGGAGCGGTAAAATCAGCCAGTGTTCCTGCTTCTATCAGGCGACTCTGCCTGGACAGTGTTTTTTTTGCTGACATTGGGTGGGGAATGTCCAAGTTGTAGAGGCCTTCCAGGTAAGGAAGATTTTTTACTTTCCTTTGTGGGGCCAGTAGAAGCAGGAGTGATCCTGAAGGCCCAAGGAAAGTTTGGGCCTTCCCCTGCCCTGGACTCCTTTCCTCCCTCCCCTCTCCCCCCCCCCTCCCCCCCTCAATCCGTACCGCGAGACCCTCCAGAACCCCCTTCCCCACACTCACTGCCGGCAGGTGACCAAGGGCCATCCGATTTTCCAAAGGCCGACAACCGCTTCCCGCCCGTTCTGGCTAAAATCGGCATGGCTTCATACTGTCCCGGATGGGCAGGAAACGAACTGAAAGTAGCAGTTTCCCACCGGAAATCCACTGGTAATTAAACCCCCCCCACCGCCCCCTCTAGAGATCAATACCATGAAGAAGAACACGTGGAATGCTAATGAGCATTCTCTGGTATCAGATCGTTCAACACTTCAAGATCAGTAGGCAAACAATTGTGATCCCCCCCCCCCCCCCCAAGAATAAAAGGTGAATGAAAGGAGCGGGGGGAGAGCAGACCCGAGGGGCCAATGAAAGGAGCGGGGAGAGCAGACCCGAGGGGCCAATGGGAGAACGGACCCGAGGGGCCAATGGGAGAACGGACCCGAGGGGCCAATGGGAGAACGGACCCGAGGGGCCAATGGGAGAACGGACCCGAGGGGCCAATGGGAGAACGGACCCGAGGGGCCAATGAAAGGAGCCGGGGGAGAGCGGGCCCGAGGGGCCAATGAAAGGAGCCGGGGGAGAGCGGGCCCGAGGGGCCAATGAAAGGAGCGGGGAGAGCGGACCCGAGGGGCCAATGGGAGAACGGACCCGAGGGGCCAATGAAAGGAGCCGGGGGAGAGCGGGCCCGAGGGGCCAATGAAAGGAGCCGGGGGAGAGCGGGCCCAAGGGGCCAATGAAAGGAGCCGGGGGAGAGCGGGCCCGAGGGGCCAATGAAAGGAGCGGGGAGAGCGGACCCGAGGGGCCAATGAAAGGAGCGGGGGGAGAGCAGACCCGAGGGGCCAATGAAAGGAGCGGGGAGAGCGGACCCGAGGGGCCAATGAAAGGAGCGGGGAGAGCGGACCCGAGGGGCCAATGGGAGAACGGACCCGAGGGGCCAATGAAAGGAGCCGGGGGAGAGCGGGCCCGAGGGGCCAATGAAAGGAGCGGGGAGAGCGGACCCGAGGGGCCAATGAAAGGAGCGGGGGGAGAGCAGACCCGAGGGGCCAATGAAAGGAGCGGGGAGAGCGGACCCGAGGGGCCAATGAAAGGAGCGGGGAGAGCGGACCCGAGGGGCCAATGGGAGAACGGACCCGAGGGGCCAATGAAAGGAGCCGGGGGAGAGCGGGCCCGAGGGGCCAATGGGAGAACGGACCCGAGGGGCCAATGAAAGGAGCGGGGAGAGCGGACCCGAGGGGCCAACGAAAGGAGCGGACCCGAGGGGCCAATGAAAGGAGCCGGGGAGAGCGGACCCGAGGGGCCAATGAAAGGAGCGGGGAGAGCGGGCCCGAGGGGCCAATGAAAGGAGCGGGGAGAGCGGGCCCGAGGGGCCAATGAAAGGAGCCGGGGAGAGCAGACCCGAGGGGCCAATGAAAGGAGCGGGGAGAGCGGACCCGAGGGGCCAATGGGAGAACGGACCCGAGGGGCCAATGAAAGGAGCCGGGGGAGAGCGGGCCCGAGGGGCCAATGAAAGGAGCCGGGGGAGAGCGGGCCCGAGGGGCCAATGAAAGGAGCGGGGAGAGCGGGCCCGAGGGGCCAATGAAAGGAGCGGGGAGAGCGGACCCGAGGGGCCAATGAAAGGAGCGGGGAGAGCGGACCCGAGGGGCCAATGAAAGGAGCGGGGAGAGCGGACCCGAGGGGCCAAGGAAAGGAGCGGGGAGAGCGGGCCCGAGGGGCCAATGAAAGGAGCGGGGAGAGCGGACCCGAGGGGCCAAGGAAAGGAGCGGGGAGAGCGGGCCCGAGGGGCCAATGAAAGGAGCGGGGAGAGCGGGCCCGAGGGGCCAATGAAAGGAGCCGGGGAGAGCGGACCCGAGGGGCCAATGAAAGGAGCGGGGAGAGCGGGCCCGAGGGGCCAATGAAAGGAGCGGGGAGAGCGGACCCGAGGGGCCAATGAAAGGAGCGGGGAGAGCGGACCCGAGGGGCCAAGGAAAGGAGCGGGGAGAGCGGACCCGAGGGGCCAATGAAAGGAGCGGGGAGAGCGGACCCGAGGGGCCAATGAAAGGAGCGGGGAGAGAGCGGACCCGAGGGGCCAATGAAAGGAGCGGGGAGAGAGCGGACCCGAGGGGCCAATGAAAGGAGCGGGGGAGAGCGGGCCCGTGGGGCCAATGAAAGGAGCGGGGAGAGCGGACCCGAGGGGCCAATGAAAGGAGCCGGGGGAGAGCGGGCCCGAGGGGCCAATGAAAGGAGCCGGGGGAGAGCGGGCCCGAGGGGCCAACGAAAGGAGCCGGGGGAGAGCGGGCCCGAGGGGCCAATGAAAGGAGCGGGGAGAGCGGACCCGAGGGGCCAATGAAAGGAGCCGGGGAGAGCGGGCCCGAGGGGCCAATGAAAGGAGCCGGGGAGAGCGGACCCGACGGACCAATGAAAGGAGCGGGGAGAGCGGACCCGAGGGGCCAATGGGAGAACGGACCCGAGGGGCCAATGAAAGGAGCGGGGAGAGCGGACCCGAGGGGCCAATGGGAGAACGGACCCGAGGGGCCAATGAAAGGAGCGGGGAGAGCGGACCCGAGGGGCCAATGAAAGGAGCGGGGAGAGCGGACCCGAGGGGCCAATGAAAGGAGCCGGGGGAGAGCGGGCCCGAGGGGCCAATGAAAGGAGCCGGGGAGAGCGGACCCGAGGGGCCAATGAAAGGAGCGGGGAGAGCGGACCCGAGGGGCCAATGAAAGGAGCCGGGGAGAGCGGGCCCGAGGGGCCAATGAAAGGAGCCGGGGAGAGCGGACCCGACGTACCAATGAAAGGAGCGGGGAGAGCGGACCCGAGGGGCCAATGGGAGAACGGACCCGAGGGGCCAATGGGAGAACGGACCCGAGGGGCCAATGAAAGGAGCGGGGAGAGCGGACCCGAGGGGCCAATGAAAGGAGCGGGGAGAGCGGACCCGAGGGGCCAATGAAAGGAGCCGGGGGAGAGCGGGCCCGAGGGGCCAATGAAAGGAGCGGGGAGAGCGGACCCGAGGGGCCAATGAAAGGAGCCGGGGGAGAGCGGGCCCGAGGGGCCAATGAAAGGAGCCGGGGAGAGCGGACCCGAGGGGCCAATGAAAGGAGCGGGGAGAGCGGGCCTGAGGGGCCAATGAAAGGAGCCGGGGAGAGCGGACCCGAGGGGCCAATGAAAGGAGCCGGGGGAGAGCGGGCCCGAGGGGCCAATGAAAGGAGCCGGGGAGAGCGGACCCGAGGGGCCAATGAAAGGAGCGGGGAGAGCGGGCCTGAGGGGCCAATGAAAGGAGCGGGGAGAGCGGACCCGAGGGGCCAATGAAAGGAGCGGGGAGAGCGGGCCCGAGGGGCCAATGAAAGGAGCCGGGGGAGAGCGGGCCCGAGGGGCCAATGAAAGGAGCCGGGGGAGAGCGGGCCCGAGGGGCCAATGAAAGGAGCGGGGAGAGCGGACCCGAGGGGCCAATGAAAGGAGCGGGGAGAGCGGACCCGAGGGGCCAATGAAAGGAGCCGGGGGAGAGCGGGCCCGAGGGGCCAATGAAAGGAGCCGGGGGAGAGCGGGCCCGAGGGGCCAATGAAAGGAGCCGGGGGAGAGCGGACCCGAGGGGCCAATGAAAGGAGCCGGGGAGAGCGGGCCTGAGGGGCCAATGAAAGGAGCGGGGAGAGCGGGCCCGAGGGGCCAATGAAAGGAGCCGGGGAGAGCGGACCCGAGGGGCCAATGAAAGGAGCCGGGGAGAGCGGGCCCGAGGGGCCAATGAAAGGAGCGGGGAGAGAGCGGGCCCGAGGGGCCAATGAAAGGAGCGGGGAGAGCGGACCCGAGGGGCCAATGAAAGCCGGGGAGAGCAGACCCGAGGGGCCAATGAAAGGAGCGGGGAGAGCAGACCCGAGGGGCCAATGAGAGGAGCCGGGGAGAGCGGACCCGAGGGGCCAATGAAAGCCGGGGAGAGCAGACCCGAGGGGCCAATGAAAGGAGCCGGGGGAGAGCGGGCCCGTGGGGCCAATGAAAGGAGCCGGGGAGAGCGGACCCGAGGGGCCAATGAAAGGAGCGGAGAGAGCGGACCTGAGGGGCCAATGAAAGGAGCGGACCCGAGGGGCCAATGAAAGGAGCGGGGAGAGCGGACCCGAGGGGCCAATGAAAGGAGCGGGGAGAGCGGACCCGAGGGGCCAATGAAAGGAGCCGGAAGGAGCGGACCCGAGGGGCCAATGAAAGCGGGGAGAGCGGGCCCGAGGGGCCAATGAAAGGAGCGGGGAGAGCGGACCTGAGGGGCCAATGAAAGGAGCGGGGAGAGCGGACCTGAGGGGCCAATGAAAGGAGCGGGGAGAGCGGACCCGAGGGGCCAATGAAAGGAGCCGGAAGGAGCGGACCCGAGGGGCCAATGAAAGCGGGGAGAGCGGGCCCGAGGGGCCAATGAAAGGAGCGGGGAGAGCGGACCCGAGGGGCCAATGAAAGGAGCGGGGAGAGCGGACCCGAGGGGCCAATGAAAGGAGCGGGGAGAGCGGGCCCGAGGGGCCAATGAAAGGAGCCGGGGGAGAGCGGGCCCGAGGGGCCAATGAAAGGAGCCGGGGGAGAGCGGGCCCGAGGGGCCAATGAAAGGAGCGGGGAGAGCGGACCCGAGGGGCCAATGAAAGGAGCCGGAAGGAGCGGACCCGAGGGGCCAATGAAAGCGGGGAGAGCGGGCCCGAGGGGCCAATGAAAGGAGCGGGGAGAGCGGACCCGAGGGGCCAATGAAAGGAGCGGGGAGAGTGGGCCCGAGGGGCCAATGAAAGGAGCGGGGAGAGAGCAGACCCGAGGGGCCAATGAAAGGAGCCGGGGGAGAGCGGGCCCGAGGGGCCAATGAAAGGAGCGGGGAGAGCGGACCCGAGGGGCCAATGGGAGAACGGACCCGAGGGGCCAATGGGAGAACGGACCCGAGGGGCCAATGAAAGGAGCCGGGGGAGAGCGGGCCCGAGGGGCCAATGAAAGGAGCCGGGGGAGAGCGGGCCTGAGGGGCCAATGAAAGGAGCGGGGAGAGCGGGCCCGAGGGGCCAATGAAAGGAGCGGGGAGAGCGGACCTGAGGGGCCAATGAAAGGAGCCGGGGAGAGCAGACCCGAGGGGCCAATGAAAGGAGCCGGGGAGAGCGGACCCGAGGGGCCAATGAAAGGAGCCGGGGAGAGCAGACCCGAGGGGCCAATGAAAGGATCCGGGGAGAGCGGGCCCGAGGGGCCAATGAAAGGAGCGGGGAGAGCGGGCCCGAGGGGCCAATGAAAGGAGCCGGGGGAGAGCGGACCCGAGGGGCCAATGAAAGGAGCGGGGAGAGAGCGGACCCGAGGGGCCAATGAAAGGAGCAGACCCGAGGGGCCAATGAAAGGAGCCGGGGAGAGCAGACCTGAGGGGCCAATGAAAGGATCCGGGGAGAGCGGGCCCGAGGGGCCAATGAAAGGAGCCGGGGAGAGCGGACCCGAGGGGCCAATGAAAGGAGCGGGGAGAGCGGGCCCGAGGGGCCAATGAAAGGAGCCGGGGGAGAGCGGGCCCGAGGGGCCAACGAAAGGAGCGGGGAGAGCGGACCCGAGGGGCCAATGAAAGGAGCGGGGAGAGCAGACCCGAGGGGCCAATGAAAGGAGCCGGGGAGAGCGGGCCCGAGGGGCCAATGAAAGGAGCCGGGGGAGAGCGGGCCTGAGGGGCCAATGAAAGGAGCGGGGAGAGCGGACCCGAGGGGCCAATGAAAGGAGCGGACCCAAGGGGCCAATGAAAGGAGCGGGGAGAGCGGGCCCGAGGGGCCAATGAAAGGAGCCGGGGAGAGCGGGCCCGAGGGGCCAATGAAAGGAGCGGGGAGAGCGGGCCCGAGGGGCCAATGAAAGGAGCCGGGGGAGAGCGGGCCCGAGGGGCCAATGAAAGGAGCCGGGGAGAGCGGACCCGAGGGGCCAATGAAAGGAGCGGGGAGAGCGGACCCGAGGGGCCAATGAAAGGAGCGGGGAGAGCGGACCCGAGGGGCCAATGAAAGGAGCCGGAAGGAGCGGACCCGAGGGGCCAATGAAAGCGGGGAGAGCGGGCCCGAGGGGCCAATGAAAGGAGCGGGGAGAGCGGGCCCGAGGGGCCAATGAAAGGAGCGGGGAGAGCGGACCCGAGGGGCCAATGAAAGGAGCGGGGAGAGCGGACCCGAGGGGCCAATGAAAGGAGCGGGGAGAGCGGACCCGAGGGGCCAATGAAAGGAGTGGGGAGAGTGGACCCGAGGGGCCAATGAAAGGAGCGGGGAGAGCGGACCCGAGGGGCCAATGAAAGGAGCGGGGAGAGCGGACCCGAGGGGCCAATGGGAGAACGGACCCGAGGGGCCAATGAAAGGAGCCGGGGGAGAGCGGACCCGAGGGGCCAATGAAAGGAGCGGGGAGAGCGGGCCCGAGGGGCCAATGAAAGGAGCGGGGAGAGCGGACCCGAGGGGCCAATGAAAGGAGCGGGGAGAGTGGACCCGAGGGGCCAATGAAAGGAGCGGGGAGAGCGGACCCGAGGGGCCAATGAAAGGAGCCGGAAGGAGCGGACCCGAGGGGCCAATGAAAGGAGCGGGGAGAGCGGACCCGAGGGGCCAATGAAAGGAGCCGGGGAGAGCGGGCCCGAGGGGCCAATGAAAGGAGCCGGGGAGAGCGGACCCGACGGGCCAATGAAAGGAGCCCGGGAGAGCGGGCCCGAGGGGCCAATGAAAGGAGCCGGGGAGAGCGGACCCGAGGGGCCAATGGGAGAACGGACCCGAGGGGCCAATGGGAGAACGGACCCGAGGGGCCAATGAAAGGAGCCGGGGGAGAGCGGGCCCGAGGGGCCAATGAAAGGAGCCGGGGGAGAGCGGGCCCGAGGGGCCAATGAAAGGAGCCGGGGAGAGCGGGCCTGAGGAGCCAATGAAAGGAGCCGGGGGAGAGCGGGCCTGAGGGGCCAATGAAAGGAGCAGACCCGAGGGGCCAATGAAAGGAGCAGACCCGAGGGGCCAATGAAAGGAGCCGGGGAGAGCAGACCCGAGGGGCCAATGAAAGGAGCGGGGAGAGCAGACCCGAGGGGCCAATGAAAGGAGCGGGGAGAGCGGACCCGAGGGGCCAATGAAAGGAGCGGGGAGAGCGGGCCCGAGGGGCCAATGAAAGGAGCCGGGGGAGAGCGGGCCCGTGGGGCCAATGAAAGGAGCGGGGAGAGCGGACCCGAGGGGCCAATGAAAGTAGCCGGGAGAGCGGACCCGAGGGGCCAATGAAAGGAGCGGGGAGAGCGGGCCCGAGGGGCCAATGAAAGGAGCCGGGGAGAGCGGACCCGAGGGGCCAATGAAAGGAGCGGGGAGAGCGGACCCGAGGGGCCAATGAAAGGAGCCGGGGAGAGCGGACCCGAGGGGCCAATGAAAGGAGCGGGGAGAGCGGACCCGAGGGGCCAATGAAAGGAGCGGGGAGAGCGGACCCGAGGGGCCAATGAAAGGAGCGGACCCGAGGGGCCAATGAAAGGAGCCGGGGAGAGCGGACCCGAGGGGCCAATGAAAGGAGCGGGGAGAGCGGACCCGAGGGGCCAATGAAAGGAGCGGGGAGAGTGGACCCGAGGGGCCAATGAAAGGAGCCGGGGGAGAGTGGACCCGAGGGGCCAATGAAAGGAGCCGGGGGAGAGCAGGCCCGAGGGGCCAATGAAAGGAGCCGTGGAGAGCGGGCCCGAGGGGCCAATGAAAGGAGTGGGGGGAGAGCGGGCCCGAGGGGCCAATGAAAGGAGCGGACCCGAGGGGCCAATGAAAGGAGCCGGGGGAGAGTGGTCCCGAGGGGCCAATGAAAGGAGCGGACCCGAGGGGCCAATGAAAGGAGCGGGGAGAGAGGACCCGAGGGGCCAATGAAAGGAGCGGACCCGAGGGGCCAATGAAAGGAGCGGGGGGAGAGGACCGAGGGGCCAATGAAAGGAGCGAGGAGAGAGGACCCGAGGGGCCAATGAAAGGAGCGGGGGAGAGCGGGCCCGAGGGGCCAATGAAAGGAGCCGGGGGAGAGCGGACCCGAGGGGCCAATGAAAGGAGCGGACCCGAGGGGCCAATGAAAGGAGCCGGGGAGAGCGGACCCGAGGGGCCAATGAAAGGAGCGGGGAGAGCGGACCCGAGGGGCCAATGAAAGGAGCGGGGAGAGCGGACCCGAGGGGCCAATGAAAGGAGCGGGGAGAGCGGACCCGAGGGGCCAATGAAAGGAGCGGGGAGAGCGGGCCCGAGGGGCCAATGAAAGGAGCCGGGGAGAGCGGGCCCGAGGGGCCAATGAAAGGAGCGGACCCAAGGGCCAATGAAAGGAGCCGGGGAGAGCGGGCCCGAGGGGCCAATGAAAGGAGCGGGGAGAGCGGGCCCGAGGGGCCAATGAAAGGAGCCGGGGAGAGCGGGCCCGAGGGGCCAATGAAAGGAGCGGACCCAAGGGCCAATGAAAGGAGCCGGGGAGAGCGGGCCCGAGGGGCCAATGAAAGGAGCGTGGAGAGCGGACCCGAGGGGCCAATGAAAGGAGCGGGGGAGAGCGGGCCAATGAAAGGAGCGGGGGGAGAGGACCGAGGGGCCAATGAAAGGAGCGAGGAGAGAGGACCCGAGGGGCCAATGAAAGGAGCGTGGAGAGCGGACCCGAGGGGCCAATGAAAGGAGCCGGTGGAGAGCGGGCCCGAGGGGCCAATGAAAGGAGCGGACCCAAGGGGCCAATGAAAGGAGCGTGGAGAGCGGACCCGAGGGGCCAATGAAAGGAGCCGGTGGAGAGCGGGCCCGAGGGGCCAATGAAAGGAGCGGGGAGAGCAGACCCGAGGGGCCAATGAAAGGAGCGGACCCAAGGGGCCAATGAAAGGAGCGTGGAGAGCGGGCCCGAGGGACCAATGAAAGGAGCCGGGGGAGAGCGGGCCCGAGGGGCCAATGAAAGGAGCGGACCCGAGGGGCCAATGAAAGGAGCCGGGGGAGAGCGGACCCGAGGGGCCAATGAAAGGAGCCGGGGAGAGCGGGCCCGAGGGGCCAATGAAAGGAGCGGACCCGAGGGGCCAATGAAAGGAGCGTGGAGAGCGGGCCCGAGGGGCCAATGAAAGGAGCGGGGAGAGCGGACCCGAGGGGCCAATGAAAGGAGCGGGGAGAGCGGACCCGAGGGGCCAATGAAAGGAGCGGGGAGAGCGGGCCCGAGGGGCCAATGAAAGGAGCGGGGAGAGCGGGCCCGAGGGGCCAATGAAAGGAGCGGGGAGAGCGGGCCCGAGGGGCCAATGAAAGGAGCCGGGGAGAGCGGACCCGAGGGGCCAATGAAAGGAGCGGGGAGAGCGGACCCGAGGGGCCAATGAAAGGAGCCGGGGGAGAGCGGACCCGAGGGGCCAATGAAAGGAGCGGGGAGAGCGGACCCGAGGGGCCAATGAAAGGAGCGGGGAGAGCGGACCCGAGGGGCCAATGAAAGGAGCGGGGAGAGCGGACCCGAGGGGCCAATGAAAGGAGCCGGGGAGAGCGGACCCGAGGGGCCAATGAAAGGAGCCGGGAGAGCGGGCCCGAGGGGCCAATGAAAGGAGCCGGGGAGAGCGGGCCTGAGGAGCCAATGAAAGGAGCCGGGGGAGAGCGGGCCTGAGGGGCCAATGAAAGGAGCAGACCCGAGGGGCCAATGAAAGGAGCAGACCCGAGGGGCCAATGAAAGGAGCCGGGGAGAGCAGACCCGAGGGGCCAATGAAAGGAGCGGGGAGAGCAGACCCGAGGGGCCAATGAAAGGAGCGGGGAGAGCGGACCCGAGGGGCCAATGAAAGGAGCGGGGAGAGCGGGCCCGAGGGGCCAATGAAAGGAGCCGGGGGAGAGCGGGCCCGTGGGGCCAATGAAAGGAGCGGGGAGAGCGGACCCGAGGGGCCAATGAAAGTAGCCGGGAGAGCGGACCCGAGGGGCCAATGAAAGGAGCGGGGAGAGCGGGCCCGAGGGGCCAATGAAAGGAGCCGGGGAGAGCGGACCCGAGGGGCCAATGAAAGGAGCGGGGAGAGCGGACCCGAGGGGCCAATGAAAGGAGCGGGGAGAGCGGGCCCGAGGGGCCAATGAAAGGAGCGGGGAGAGTGGACCCGAGGGGCCAATGAAAGGAGCCGGGGGAGAGTGGACCCGAGGGGCCAATGAAAGGAGCCGGGGGAGAGCAGGCCCGAGGGGCCAATGAAAGGAGCCGTGGAGAGCGGGCCCGAGGGGCCAATGAAAGGAGTGGGGGGAGAGCGGGCCCGAGGGGCCAATGAAAGGAGCGGACCCGAGGGGCCAATGAAAGGAGCCGGGGGAGAGTGGTCCCGAGGGGCCAATGAAAGGAGCGGACCCGAGGGGCCAATGAAAGGAGCGGGGAGAGAGGACCCGAGGGGCCAATGAAAGGAGCGGACCCGAGGGGCCAATGAAAGGAGCGGGGGGAGAGGACCGAGGGGCCAATGAAAGGAGCGAGGAGAGAGGACCCGAGGGGCCAATGAAAGGAGCGGGGGAGAGCGGGCCCGAGGGGCCAATGAAAGGAGCCGGGGGAGAGCGGGCCCGAGGGGCCAATGAAAGGAGCCGGGGGAGAGCGGACCCGAGGGGCCAATGAAAGGAGCGGACCCGAGGGGCCAATGAAAGGAGCCGGGGAGAGCGGACCCGAGGGGCCAATGAAAGGAGCGGGGAGAGCGGACCCGAGGGGCCAATGAAAGGAGCGGGGAGAGCGGACCCGAGGGGCCAATGAAAGGAGCCGGTGGAGAGCGGGCCCGAGGGGCCAATGAAAGGAGCGGACCCAAGGGGCCAATGAAAGGAGCGTGGAGAGCGGACCCGAGGGGCCAATGAAAGGAGCGGGGAGAGCAGACCCGAGGGGCCAATGAAAGGAGCGGACCCAAGGGGCCAATGAAAGGAGCGTGGAGAGCGGGCCCGAGGGGCCAATGAAAGGAGCCGGGGGAGAGCGGGCCCGAGGGGCCAATGAAAGGAGCGGACCCGAGGGGCCAATGAAAGGAGCGTGGAGAGCGGGCCCGAGGGGCCAATGAAAGGAGCGGGGAGAGCGGACCCGAGGGGCCAATGAAAGGAGCGGGGAGAGCGGACCCGAGGGGCCAATGAAAGGAGCGGGGAGAGCGGGCCCGAGGGGCCAATGAAAGGAGCGGGGAGAGCGGGCCCGAGGGGCCAATGAAAGGAGCGGGGAGAGCGGGCCCGAGGGGCCAATGAAAGGAGCCGGGGGAGAGCGGACCCGAGGGGCCAATGAAAGGAGCGGGGAGAGCGGGCCCGAGGGGCCAATGAAAGGAGCGGGGAGAGCGGGCCCGAGGGGCCAATGAAAGGAGCCGGGGAGAGCGGACCCGAGGGGCCAATGAAAGGAGCGGGGAGAGCGGACCCGAGGGGCCAATGAAAGGAGCGGGGAGAGCGGACCCGAGGGGCCAATGAAAGGAGCGGGGAGAGCGGGCCCGAGGGGCCAATGAAAGGAGCGGGGAGAGCGGACCCGAGGGGCCAATGAAAGGAGCGGGGAGAGCGGACCCGAGGGGCCAATGAAAGGAGCCGGGGAGAGCGGACCCGAGGGGCCAATGAAAGGAGCGGGGAGAGCGGGCCCGAGGGGCCAATGAAAGGAGCCGGGAGAGCGGGCCTGAACGGAGAAATGTAAGAAAAATGAAGAAAAAGACAAAAAGAGAAGTCACAGAGGAGCGCAGAGGATAAGTCAATGGAAGTATTTAATTTATTGATAAGTGATTTTAGTGGTTATTGTGTTTAGTGGTTAGTGTCTTTAGTGGTGGTTAGTGTTTTTAGTGGTTAGTCTGTTAATGTTAGTTCAAAAATCTTAGAACTAAACAGTTTAAAAAGACGGGAAACTATAAATTAATTAATTTAAAGAAAACTAAAAATAAACCAAGTCAATTAATTACATAAAAACTTTGATTAATTAAATAAATAAAACAAGGTTAGATAGAGAAGGCAGGGCAGGTGGTGTGTCATAACTGCAGTATGTGGGAGTTGGTGGAGAGCAGTGAGATCCCAGGCAATCACATCCACAGTAAGTGTCTGCAACTCGAGGAAGTTCGTCTCAGAGTTGTTGAGCTGGAGTCCGAGCTGCAGACATTGCAATGCATCAGGGAGGGGGAAGAGTTACCTGGACATTTGATCCAGGAGGTAGTCACACCCATTAGGTTAGATAGTAGTTTAGATTTGGTCAGTGGTCAGGGACAGCAGGATGTGACTGCGAGTCCTAAATCGGGGCTACCACAGCTTTTAAGCCTATATTGAAACCCAACAGGGCAAAATTCCTGTAATTGTCACAGGCAGTTATCATAAAATCCAATGCTTAAGTCTTATCTTAATGAAAGTCTTTATGACCTGTAAACGTGGGGTTTTATGCATTTTCACGAGGCCACCGTTTTAAATAATGAATGCAGTTTTTACATCAATGCAACCAAAGTGATGGATTTTATGGCAATTTGGTTGCTTAGGCTCCATTTACAAGTGGCAACTATTTGATCATCAACTGAACGTGAAGAATGAGAGGATAGGTAAAATGGTGACAGCAGTGAACATTCTGGTCCTCTGGGGATTGTTGTAAAAGGGATAGGCACAACCAAACCCAAAGTCTGTGAACTGATACAAATGTAAGGAATCTTACAACACCAGGTTATAGTCCAACAGTTTTATTTGAAAATCACAAGCTTTCGGAGGCTTTCTCCTTCGTCAGGTGAGTGTCGGATTCCTTGAAAATTACAGCATATATAGTCATAGAACAATGCCTGGTGATTACAGATAATCTTTCCAACTGCCCGTTATCAAGGCCATCAAATGAATTGAATAGTGTTCAGACAGAGACACATTAGATACCAGACGACTGAATATACAAACGGCCAGAACCAAAGACAGAGAGGGAGAGAGAGAAACATCCGAAAGGAAGAGAAAGAGACAGAATGACCCGTTGTATTAAAAACAGATAACTTTTGTTCGCTGGTGGGGTTACGTGTTAGTGTGACATGAACCCAAGATCCCGGTTGAGGCTGTCCTCATGGGTGCGGAACTTGGCTATCAATTTCTGCTCGACGATTTTGCGTTGTCGTGTGTCTCGAAGGTCGCCTTGGAGAACGCTTACCCGAAGATCGGTGGCTGAATGTCCTTGACTGCTGAAGTGTTCCCCGACTGAGAGGGAACCCTCCTGTCTGGCGATTGTTGCGCGGTGTCCGTTCATCCGTTGTCGTAGTGTCTGCATGGTCTCGCCAATGTACCATGCTCCGGGGCATCCTTTCCTGCAACGTATGAGGTAGACAAAGTTGGCCGAGTCACAGGAGTATGAACCATGTACCTGGTGGGTGGTGTCCTCTCGTGTGATGGTGGTATCTGTGTCGATGATCTGGCATGTCTTGCAGAGGTTACCGTGGCAGGGTTGTGTGGTGTCGTGGACGCTGTTCTCCTGAAAGCTGGGTAATTTGCTGCGAACGATGGTCTGTTTGAGGTTGGGTGGCTGTTTGAAGGTGAATGTAAGGAATCTTACAACACCGGGTTATAGTCCAACAAAACAGTTGGACTATAACCTAGTGTTGTAAGATTCCTTACATTTGTCAACCCCAGTCCATCACCGGCATCTCCACATCATGTTTGAAGGCGAGTAGTGGAGGCGTGGGGATGGCCTTAGCGAGGTGTTCGTCGTCATCGATGACATGTTGAAGGCTGCGGAGAACATGGCGCAGTTTCTCCGCTCCGGGGAAGTACTGGACGACGAAGGGTTGCGTCCCGTGTTTGTCTTCTGAGGAGGTCTATGTGATTTTTCCCTGTGGCCCGTCGGAACTGTTGATCGACGAGTTGAGTGTCATATCCCGTTCTTACGAGGGTGTCTGTAGGTGTCCATCGCGTTCCTCCTCGTCTGAGCAGACCCTGTGTATTCGCAGGGCCTGTCCATAGGGGATGGCCTCTTTGACGTGGTTAGGGTGGAAGCTGGAAAAGTGGAGCATCGTGAGGTTGTCCGTGGGCTTGCGGTAGAGTGAGGTGCTGAGGTGCCCGTCTTTGATGGAGATTCGTGTGTCCAAGAAAGAAACCGATTCTGAGGAGTAGTCCATGGTGAGTTTGATGGTGGGATGGAACTTGTTGATGTTATCGTGTAGTCTCTTCAGTGATTCTTCGCCGTGGGTCCATAGAAAGAAAATGTCGTCAATGTATCTGGTGTATAGCGTTGGTTGGAGGTCCTGTGCAGTGAAGAAGTCCTGCTTGAACTTGTGCATGAAAATGTTGGCGTATTGGGGTGCGAATTTGGTCCCCATGGCTGTTCCGTGTGTTTGGGTAAAGAACTGGTTATCGAAGGTGAAGACATTGTGATCCAGGATGAAGCGGATGAGTTGTCGGATGGTGTCTGGAGATTGGCTGTTGTTGGTGTTGAGTACTGAGGCTGTTGCAGCGATGCCGTCATCGTGGGGGATACTGGTGTATAGTGCCGAGACGTCCATCGTGGTGAGAAGTGTTCCTGGTTCAACTGGTCCGTGGGTGCTGAGTTTTTGTAGGAAGTCTGTAGTGTCGCGACAGAAGCTGGGGGTTCCCTGTACGTTGGGTTTCAGGATGCCCTCGACGTATCCAGAGAGGTTCTCACACAGGGTTCCGTTGCCTGATACGATAGGACGTCCGGGTGTGTTGGCTTTGTGTATCTTTGGGAGGCAGTAGAAGTCTCCCACGCGGGGAGTACGTGGGATGAGAGCGCGTAGGATGCTTTGAAGGTCTGGGTCGAAGGTCTTGATCAGTTTGTTGAGCTGGTGGGTGTGTTCTTTGGTCGGATCTGCGGGTAACCGTCTGTAGTGTTCCTGGTTGTCCAGTTGTCGGTATGCTTCTTTGCAATAGTCCGTTCTGTTCTGTATGACGATGGCTCCTCCTTTGTCCGCTGGTTTGATGACGATGTTGCGGTTGGTCTTGAGAGCATCGATGGCGTTGCGTTGTGCTCGGGTGACATTCTGGACTGTCTTGTGAGTGCGGCTGATGAATCTGGCATTGACGCATATCCTGACAGCTTGAGCATACATGTCAAGCTTAGGGCAGCGACCCTCCGGAGGAGTCCAGTTTGACTCTTTCTTCTTTGGTTGCTGTTCTGGATCGTTGATTGTCTCATTGGGTTCGCTGCTGAAATCTTGGGATTTGTGGAAGAATTCCCGGAGCCTCATTCTCCTGATGAATTCCTCTGTGTCCGCCGCGAGACCGATGGGGTCCATTCTGGTGGTGGGGCAGAAATTGAGCCCTCGGCTGAGAACTTTGATTTCGTCTGGTTGAATGGTGTGGTCGGACAAATTGACGATAGACTTCCCTGTGGTTGCAACCGTGGTACCGGGGGAGGCTTGGTTGATGCTGTTGGTGATGCCGAGTTTCTCAAGCTTCCTGCTTTTGGTTTTCATGTAGGCAGCGTAGTTCCGTTGCCTCGGCTGTTTGGCGGTGTCTCGTAGCTGGTCTGCTGTGTCCTGAGTACAGGTTGAGAGTATGGACTCTACCTTGGTTTCGAGGTTGCGGCGTCTGCTGTAGAGTTGGTGTATGAGATGGTTGCGGAGTGTGCGAGAGGTACGACGGCAGAGTCTCTCAGCGTAATCTGAGTTGTATGTCGACTTGAGTGGGTTCGTGATCTGTAGTCCTTTCGGGATCTTGTCTGCTTTCTTGCAGCTCTGTAAAAACTTGATGTCTGTGTCGATATGCACAATCTTCTTGGAGATCCTCTCCACTGTGAGCTCTCTCCCTCTCTGTCTTTGGTTCTGGCCGTTTGTATATTCAGTAGTCTAGTATCTAATGTTTCTCTGTCTGAACACTATTCAATTCATTTGATGGCCTTGATAACGGGTAGTTGGAAAGATTATCTGTAATCACCAGGCATTGTTCTATGACTATATATGCTGTAATTTTCAAGGAATCCGACACTCACCTGACGAAGGAGAAAGCCTCCGAAAGCTTGTGATTTTCAAATAAAACTGTTGGACTATAACCTGGTGTTGTAAGATTCCTTACATTTGTACATCCCAGTCCATCACCGGCATCTCCACATCTGTGAAGTGAGGCAGTTCCAGGTGAGTGAACTTTGAACTTGCCCAGTTCAGCTGAGGGCTGGAATTCAATTAGGCTCTTAGCTCCATTAATTATTTATACCTCTTTTTCTATCTTTTTTTCTCTAACGTAATGAAGTTATCAGAAATAGTTTCTAACACAATTCATTCATACTTACCTCCTCCTTAAATTAGATATTATTCCTAAAACAAAGAACAATAAAAGAATATAAATACATTTTAAAATATAAGTCTACTTCTGAAAAAAAGTGGGAGAATTAATCCTCACCGTTCTGCCTTCTGTTCTTTGCTTTCCTTAAGCAGCAGCACACAGCTATGATCACAATCAGCATAGTGGGACTGATTGCTGCCAGAAGCCATATAATCATATCTGTCTTAGCTTGGGCCTCTATATTAAAAAAAAAACGCATGTTGTTAAGGGGACGTCCACCACACAAATATTTCTTTTTAATTTTAATTCATTCTTGGGACCGTGGGGCCGAAATAACTCAGTTGGGAGAGCGTTCAACTGAGGATCTAAAGGTCGCTGATTCAATCCCGGGTTTCAGCAGTTTACAGTTCTAAAGGGGGTGCGGGAACAGAGAGACCTGGGGGGTATATGTACACAAATCATTGAAGGTGGCAGGACAGGTTGAGAAAGCGGTTAAAAAAAGCATACGGGATCCTGGGCTTTATAAATAGAGGCATAGAGTACAAGAGCAAGGAAGTTATGTTGAACCTTTATAAAACACTGGTTCGGCCACAACTGGAGTATTGTGTCCTCTTCTGGGCACCGCACTTTAGGAAGGATGTGAAAGCCTTCGAGAGGGTGCAGAAGAGATTGACTAGAATGGTTTCCAGGGACGAGGGACTTCAGTTACGTGGATAGACTGGAAAAGCTGGAGTTGTTCTCCTTAGAGCAGAGAAGGTTAAGAGGAGATTTGAAAGAAGTGTTCAAAGTCATGAAGGGTTTAGATAAATTAAATAAAGAGAAACTGTTCCTATTGGTGGAAGGGTCAAGAACCAAAGGACACAAATTTAAGGTGATTGTCAAAAGACCCAAAGGCGACATGAGGAAAAACTTTTTAATGCAGTGAATAGTTATGATCTGGAATGTGCTGCCTGAAAGGGTGGTTGAAGCAGATTCAATTGTGGCTTTCAAAAAGGAATTGGATAAATACTTGAATAGAAAAAATTTTCAGGGCTACGGGGAAAGAGCGGGGGAATGGGACTAACCGGATTGCTCTTGCAAAGAGCCGACACGGACTCGACGGACCAAATGGCTTCCTTCTGTGCCGTAACCATTCTATAATTCCATGATATGGGTGTGGTTAGCAAGGCCGGCATTTATTGCCCATCCCTACTTGTCCTTGAGAAGATGGTGGTGAGCCTTCTTCTTAATCCTCTGTAGTCCTTGCTGTTAGGAATGGAGTTCCAGGATTGTTACCCAGCGACAATGAAGGAATGATGATATATGTCCAAGTCAGGACGGTGTGTGACTTGGAGAGGAACATGGAAGTGATGGTGTTCCCATGCATCTGCTGCTTGTGTCCTTCCAGGTAGTAGAAGTCATGGGTTTGGGAGGTGCTGTGAAAGAAGCCTTGGCGAGTTGCTGCAATGTATCCTGTAGATAGTACACACTGCAGCCATGGTGCACCGGTAATGGAGCGAGTTGATGTTTAAGGATATTCCCTTATTAAGTGAGAAATAGGCTGAAAAATGTTGGAGGAACCCAATCTAGCCTTCAGATTGTCTCCCATCAGCTGGATTCAGGAATCCTACACTTTCCATGGCACAGCTTTATTTTTTTTAAGCTGCAATTTATGTGCTTAACACATCTGAAGCTTGTTCTAGAGTTACCAGCCACCCTCCTGTAGCCATTTCTCACCCATGATCCTGGTCAATGAGTATGAGCAGGCTATGTAACTATGGGAGACATCACAGCACAGCCTGAATCTGTCCTCATCCAAGGTGCAAACAATTGTAAACAATTTTACAACACCAAGTTATAGTCCAGCAATTTTATTTTAAATTTAAAATAAAATTGCTGGACTATAACTTGGTGTTGTAAAATTGTTTACAATTGTCAACCCCAGTCCATCACCGGCATCTCCACAAGGTGCAAACATACACACTTTCCAGCAGAGGGCACTAGATAGCAATCTTCAGGAACCCAATGTCATCACAGCTGAAATAAGCTAACTCATCACAGACCAACTTTGTGTGTTTGTATAGCACACTTACACACTTTCTTTTTACCAACTGAGCTATTGGGGCAGCTGTGATGGGGGTTTTAAAGTTAAGTGTCTATTCCTTAAAATTTCCATACAATTCTTAACAACAGCAACTTGCAAATATATACTGTGATGCCTTTAATGTAGTAAAGCGTCCCAAGACGCTTTACTGGAGCGATTATCAGACAATATTTGACACTGAGCCACATAAGGAGATATTAGGACAGGTGACCAAAAGTGTGGTCAGAGGTAGGTTTTAAGGAGTGCCTTAAAGGAGGAGAGAGAGGAGAAGAGATTTGGGAGATAATTCCAGAGCTTAGGGCCTAGTCAGCTGATGGTACGGCTGCCAATAATGGAGCGATTAAAATCGAGGAATGCACAAAAGGCCAGAGTTCTCAGTGAGTTGTAGCTCTGGAGGAGGTTACAGAGATAAGAAGGGGTGAGACCCCGGAGGGATTTGAACACAAGGTTGAGAATTTTAAATTTGAAGCGTTGCCAGTCAGTGTAGGTCAGTGAGCACGGGGTGATGGGTGAACGGAACTTGGTGTGAGTTAGGATACGGGCAGCAGAGTTTTGGATGAGCTCAAGTTTACGGAGGGTAGAAGATGGGAGGCAGGCCTGGAGAACATTGGAATAGTTGAGTCTGGAGGTAACAAAAGCTTGGATGAGGGTTTCAGCAGCAGATGGGCTGAGGTGGGGGTGGAGACAGGTGATGTCTCCTGTTCCAGTTTCAAAGGGGGCAGTAGCAACATGGATACAGAATTGGCTAAGGGACAGGAAACAGAGAGTAGTGGTGAACGGTTGTTTTTCAGACTGGAGGGAGGTGTACAGTGGTGTTCCCCAGGGGTCAGTGCTGGGACCACTGCTTTTCTTGATATATATTAATGACTTGGACTTGGGTGTACAGGGCACAATTTCAAAATTTGCAGATGACACAAAACTTGGAAGGGTAGTAAACAGTGAGGAGGATAGTGATAGACTTCAAGAGGAGATAGACAGGCTGGTGGCATGGGCGGACATGTGGCAGATAAAATTTAATGCTGAAAAATGCGAAGTGATACATTTCGGTAGGAAGAATGAAGAGAGGCAATATAAACTAGAGGGCACAACTCTAAAAGGGGTACAGGAACAGAGAGATCTGGGGGTTTATGTGCACCAGTCGTTGAAGGTGGCAGGGCAAGTTGCGAAAGTGGTTAAAAAGCATATGGGATCCTGGGCTTTATAAATAGAGGCAGAGAGTACAAAAGTATGGAAGTCATGAACCTTTATGAAACACTGGTTCGGCCACAACTGGAGTATTGTATCCAGTTCTGGGCACCGCATTTTAGGAAAGACGTGAAGGCCTTAGAGAGGGTGCAGAAGAGATTTACTAGAATGATTCCAGGAATGAGGGACTTTAGTTATGTGGATAGACTGGAGAAGCTGGGGTTGTTCTCCTTGGAACAGAGACAGTTGCGAGGTGATTTAACAGAGGTATTCAAAATCATGAAGGGTCTAGACAGAGAGAGAAACTGTTCCCGTTGGCGGAAGGGTCAAGAACCTTGACCCTTCTGCCAACGGGCACATAGATTTAAGGTGATTGGCAAATGAACCAAAGGTGACATGAGGAAAAACTTTTTCACACAGCGAGTGGTTAGGATCTGGAATGCACTGCCCGAGGGGGTGGTGGAGGCAGATTCAATCATGGCCTTCAAAAGTGAACTGGATAAGTACTTGAAAGGAAAAAATTTGCAGTGCTATGGGGAAAGGGCGGGGGAGTGGGACAAGTTGGATTGCTCTTGCATAGAGCCGGCGCGGACTCGATGGGCCGAATGGCCTCCCTCTGTGCTGTAACGAGAAAAGAAATGTTACGGAGATGGAAGTAGATGGTCTTGGTGATGGAAAGATGTTAGAATAGAAGGTCTTTGTCCATAACATAAGAAAATATGGAACAAGACCATTGGGGCCACTAAGCCTGTTTCTTCCACAGACCATATACAACTTGCCTGGTCTTCACACCTCACTTAACCTCCATTATGATCAAAGGGGCAACATTGAGAATGTTCAAGGTTAAGCTACATGTCCCACACCCTTGGGTATTCAGGCTTCGAACTACATAATCAAGTCATATGTGATTGCCCATGCCAGCTTGAGTATTGTCCAGCATACCAAAGCTTGTCATGCCCACTTAAGCATGGTGATAACTGTGCGAACAGATCCTAGCTTTTCAGATGGGTTTTCAGAGCTGAGTGTTAGAATAATAGCTGGGAGTCAGATGATGCTGAATGGTGGACAATTGCGAGTTGGAATGGGGGCAGTGAAATATGAAGACATTAAACCAAGAGAGAAAGGGAAAGCGATCTTGAATGATGCAATATGAAGATCTGTGGAATCAGTGAGGGTTGGTGAGGTGGTATTGACAATAGTTAATGGGAGACTATATTGAAATCTATAAAGAACAGGCTTATGATTTCATTACCCACAGCTTCTGTACAGTGGCAGGCATGTTAGTGTCCACTGTCAGAGTACTGGCATTGCTATATATGGAGCAGTGACCAGGCTTTTAACAATAGTAAGAGGATTGTACTAGTCCAGATGAAGTTCTGGTATTGTTGTGTGACAAATGTACTGACCTAGACAAACTGAAATGGCTTGCAAGATGGAAAAACTGGAGTTTTAGAAGAATTTTTTTACTAAAGGTATTACACTGCCTCACAAGTAGAAATATTTAATTTACTTCATGGTCGACTGAGGTATTTTGTTTCTAACATTTCTAATAGATATACACCTAAAAAAAGAATACTTAAATTAGCTCTTTCTCGCCCCTTCCTTCTCTATTATGATGTGTCTTGTTGACAAATTCAGCAAACAAGCAGTATGTCTGCCAGTATTTTAGGGTGTACGGTATTTGAAAAAACATTTATCTGATTGGTCCACCAATGAATTGCTCACTAGGTAAGGGAACTGTGTGCAGTGGTGCTGAGGCAAAGGAGGAGCAAGGTTCAATTCTCAGTCTGCTGAGTGTGTCATTCCCAGCAGTCCCTGGTTACAATTCCTGATCACAATCCAGTGGCTCTGATGGAAGTACAAAGATATGGATGCCAGGTGAAGATAGAATATGGCTTTCCTGTGATGCCCATGTGGTGAAATAACCTACTAACACGAGGCATGAATTTGTGGGGGTTTGTCCCGATCTCCTGCCATAACTTTAATGGGAGATTGGGGGCACCCAAGAGAAATTAAAGAAATTGCCGTTTCCCTGGGGATTCCGCCAATCCCCAACCGAAGCCGCAGCAGGAGATCAGGAGAACTCTTGCAGAGGTTCAGAGCTTCAGTGGCTGGGCTTACATATGTGAGCAGCTGCATGAGGTATAGGAGGGCAACTGCCATGTGGAACTGTATTCCAACATGGGTCAACACCTTCAGGAGCGAAATAAGAAGTTAAAAACAAAGGCGGCGGGGGGGGCGGGGGGAGGCGGGAAGTATTCTTTGTTTAGAATTGCCTGGTATAGTAATGCCAGCTGAAAAAGGATTATTTATTATGCTTACTTTTTTTTAAAAGAGTATCTGCAGCACAGTATGTTGCCTTGGCTTTGTTTTTTTTAATCCAACTGGAATCCGCCCTCCATTAGAACCCTGGAATGGCAATCAAGACCTACCTGGCTGGGAGATATGCAGGTAGACCCCCACTATACTTATATATCAAAAGTAAAATACTGCGGATGCTGGAAATGTGAAATAAAGACAGAAAATGCTGGAAAAGCCCAGCAAGTCAGGCAGCATCTGTGGAGAAAGAAACAGGGTTAATGTTTCAGATTGATGACCTTGGGCTTCTTTCAGCTTCAATCCTAGTTACTTCAACATCGTTCATGGGGAACCTGTGTTGATGCATATTTTTCTTCCTACATGTAGCGTTTTGCAGGTTTCTGCAGTAAATTTCATCTCCCTTTGTTTTGCTCATTTAATATTTTGTTCAACTCATTCTGTAGTTTCTGAGCTTCTGATTCTGAAACGTTAATTCTGTTTCTTTCTCCACAGATGCTGCCTGACACACTTAAATATCAGTTACATATGGAAAGTCGTTGAATCTGAAGGTATAAGTTCAATGAATTGCCTTACCATTTGCCTTATCAAAGACAAGTAACAATGACCCTTCTCCACTTGCTCGACGGACTGGCGGTGGTATCTCCACAAAGACCTCACAGTGATACAATCCCGAGTCATTTAGAACAGTATTAGGAATGATCAGGTTTGAGTAGTTTCCTTCGATAATGTACTCTCTTTTGTCAGGTCTATATTCTCCTTTGCCATTTTTTGTAAAAATGCTGATGTTGTCCTTTAACCAGTCCACTCTAACACTTTCACCCTGGCTGGTGTTCCATGAGCACGTCATCGTGACAGGATCTCCCTCAGAAATATTGACTGCTGGGGGGTGCTGCGTGACTTTAAAATCCTCCGTTTCACCTGTGAAGGAGAAAAAAGACAATATTTGCATACACCTGTAAGAAGTCATATAGCCAGGTGGTGAAGGATAGAATACTAGAGCCTGGTCTTCAGTTGCTTCCAGGCCTTTATTCACAGAGATTCCATTACACACCGTGCACTCCCTAGATAAGCTCCCTCCTATAAATGGATACAAGAGAGTCCCCAATTAATACCCACCTGAATACAATTAACACTAATTGATATGTCACATGTATACAATTAACAGATTCCCTTCTCTTTAAATAAAATTTAAAAAATTAAACTTTATGTATACAATACAAACAACATTTCAAAAATTAAAAACTTCCATACTCTGTACACCGTATACTATTCAAAGCATTATATTATGAGGCAACCCTTCTCCAGGACCCCTAATAATTTCTTCATACATGTACTCCTTTTAGTAAAACAATCCATGGCTTGATTCAACCCATTTAATTTTAGAGATTTCCTTTCTCTCCAGCATTTGTTTCAAGTCAGCAAGGTCAATCCGTAATTTTTTCTCACTCACATTTTTTGCAGAATGTACATTATCCCACAATGAACGATTATCTAAATAACATTCAATGGGTGTACTATCTTCAGTACTCCCATTGTACAGGATGTCACTCAAGATATTTGCCAAATAGAATCCACATCCACTGCATCTACAAGAGCCAATGTTTCAGCAGCCAGAGTACTTTTAACAACCCTTTTTATTTTCTTAGTTTCCCAAGCTAAAGGACAACATTTCTCATTCTCACCCATAAGAAATGCTATGAAACCAGCTGCACTAGAATACCCATCAGGAAGATTAGCATTTGAAGCATCGCTAAAGATAACTAGCTTCATTTTCTTCGGGTCACCGAAGGATGAGAACTCAAGTGTGCATTCATCTATATTTAATTTTCCTAATGTTTTATTTACCCTTAAAACATTCTCTACCACGAGGTGTTTCATTCAAGTACTTAACTCCAACACATCTAAACTGGCATCTGGTCTAGTCTGAGTGCACAACCAGCTCAATTGACCAATCAAGATTCAAAATTGCTCTGTCTCTTCTCTAGATATAACCTCACCTTTCTGTGATGACCGAGTACGATTAACCGAGATGGGAGTAACACTCTCTAAATAGGACTGTTGATTTAAAGTTATACCAGACCCACTCTGCTTAATATCTAAACCAATATATTCAAAAGCTCCACAGGCCTGACTCCCAATTTTAAATTCTACTCTAATCTTATTAATGACGCATTTCTCAAATTCCACAATACTACCCCATAAGAAATCATCAACATGCATCATGAAGATGTCTGAAAGTTTTCCATTATGGTACCAATAAAACATTGTGGGATCTGCTTTTAGTTGAACACAACCTATTTTCAGCAAAACAGATCTCACCGAAAAATACCATACCCTGGAAGCGTCAGTCAGCCCATAGATGTATTTGTTTAGTTTCCATAGTTTTCCTTCCCCATTTGCTGCCTCTTTAGGCAGTTTCAGAAACACTTCTCTCTGAAAAGTATCATCCTGCAGAAATGCGGCTTTTATGTCAATTGACCGACTCTCCCATGAAAATGTTGCCAAAAGAGCCAAAAAGATTTTTAAGATTACCTTTCCAGCAGTGGGAGAATCCACTCGAACATCTATATCACCCAGTTTCTCTTCAAAACCCCTTAGCTATGAACCTCGCTTTAGCCTTATATGTCCCATCTGCAAGGACTTTTTCAGTACAAACCCATCCATGCGACAAAGCTGGTTGATCCTTATCTGTTACCCCAGAGTAAACTCCAAATTCTTTCCAACTTTCTAACTCCCTTTGTTTTGCCTCTCTTACTCGTTTATCCTCAAGCTTATTGGCAGCCACCAAAACTTCACGATCATGAGGACTTCTGCTTCTAGTTCTGTTACGTGACTGTTCTATGGTCTTTGTTTCATTGTCTGACCTAGTCAAGCGATGTCTTCTACTTCCACTTCTATGCCTGTAGGGACTAATACTGTGAGATCTCCCTCTTTCATCACTAGTTCGCGATCGCTTTCTGACGTGAGATTCACTTCTGGACTCCCTATCACTACTTGTACTCTACTTTCATACTCTCCACTCTTTCACCCCATTCTGCCAGTCCATGGACCTCGCTTCTTGGCCATCATCCTGAACATTCAACCAATATTTAAACTACCAGTAGCTTTGCCTGCACGTCCCAAAATTGATGCATCCTTCCATTCATTAGTCCCTTCTGGAACATATGTCACCCGTCTACCCACTTTGGGTAATTGTTCTCTGGATGTGATAGCTCTGTCATGTGTTTCCTGATCACTGACATTATCATTGTTCAGTCCTTGATCTATCTCAGTCTGTTTCTCAGGAACCTCATCAAAAAAATCATGAACATCTGAAGCACAAGATGCCTCGTTTACTGCTATCAACTGCTCAGAGTCAGAGATTTTATAATTAATTCCAATTAATCATGAGGAATGAACCCTAACAATTTGATTGCCATGTTGGATAATTACTGTCTCACCATCACGACCTATTACCTTACCAGGGCCTTTCTATTCCCGATGACCCTCTCTTTCACAGTATACCAAATCTCCTGAATTGAACTCTGTCTCAGATGGTCTAATATGATGGCTCCATGCTCTATGAATTTTCTCTGATACCTCAGCCTTGATAAAAGTCTGTCTCCCTGCATGCATAACATTTAAATACTCAGAAAAAATGGCACTAATTGTAGTACCTTCCAGAGCAGGAGGATTATCACAAAGAACAGAAGGTAATTTGGGATTGCGCCCATAGACGAGTTGGTAAGGACTATAATCCTCCAACCATCTGAAGAGAATTCTTTGCATGAATTGCCCATGCTAGGGCAGTTGACAATTTACACTTTGTTTGATTAGCCAAAATCTTATGCACCATGCTATCAATCACAGCATGATTCTTTCACAAAGACCATTGCTAAAAGGGCTCTCAGCTGCTGTATTCATGACAATTATATTCATAGTCTCACACATATTTCTGAACTCCATGTTAGCGAATTCACCTCCATTATCAATCAAAAACTTTGCTGGTATCCCAACTCCAGTCCCTATCCATTTTTCCTTAATTTTATCTCGAATAACCTTCTTCTCCTTACTATATATTAGTGTAGAAATACTAAATCTCATAGCCAGGTCAATAAAATGTGAGATGAAAACATTTCTGTCTTTGTCCCGTACCTTTAGATCCATTGCAACTACCTCGTTAAAGTCACATGCTAATGGAACACTCACAATAGGACATGGGTGCGTCCGTCTATACATCTTACAAATTTCACAGTTCTCACTAATCTCTTCTATTAGCCTCGTATATTGCTCATCAACTACACCTGCATCTTTTAGTAGGATTTTTAAACATTGACAAGTAGGGTGGGCAAATTGTATATGTAACTTTAAGACAATTAATTTTTTTTCTCTCTTATCCTTATCGCCTGATGCCATTTACACTTGCCTAACATGCTGATGAGAAACATCAGGTTTTATTAAGAGGATACAGTAATGAAGCGTTTGCAACCATCCACAGCCAGAAGTGCATAGTCGATGATCCATCTCGGCCTCCTCCCGATATCCCCACCATCACAGAAGCCAGTCTTCAGCCAATTCGATTCACTCCACGTGATATCAAGAAACAGCTGAGTGCACTGGATACAACAAAGGCTATGGGCCCCGACAAGTGCCGAAGACTTGTGCTCCAGAACTAGCTGCGCCACTAGCCAAACTATTCCAGTACAGCGAGAACACTGGCATCTACCCGACAATGTGGAAAATTGCCCAGGTATGTCCTGTCCACAAAAAGCAGGACAAATCTAATCCGGCCAATTACTGCCCCATCAGTCTACTCAATCATAAGCAAAGTGACAGAAGGTGTCGTTGACAATGCTATCAAGCGGCATTTACTCAACAATAACCTGCTCACCGATGCTCAGTTTGGGTTCCGCCAGGACCACTCGGCTCCAGACCACATTACAGCCTTGGTCCAAACATGGATAAAAGAGCTGAATTCCAGAGGTGAGGTGAGAGTGACTGCCCTCGACATCAAGGCAGCATTTGACCGAGTGTGGCACCAAGGAGCCCTAGTAAAATTGAAGTCAATGGGAATCAGGGGGAAAACTCTCCAGTGGCTGGAGTCATACCTAGCACAAAGGAAGATGGCAGTGGTTGTTGGAGGCCAATCATCTCAGCCCCAGGACATTGCTGCAGGAGTTCTTCAGGGCAGTATCCTAGGCCCAACCATCTTCAGCTGCTTCATCAATGACCTTCCCTCCATCATAAGGTCAGAAATGGGGATGTTTGCTGATGACTGCACAGTGTTCAGTTCCATTCGCATCCCCTCAGATATTGAAGCAGTCCATGCCCCCATGCAGCATGACCTGGACAACATCCAGGCTTGGGCTGATAAGTGGTCAGTAACATTCACGCTAGACAAGTGCCAGGCAATGACCATCTCCAACAAGAGAGAGTCTAACCATCTCCCCTTGACATTCAACGGCATTACCATCGCAGAATCCCCCACAATCAACATCCTGGGGGTCACCATTGACCAGAAACTTAACTGGACCAGCCACATAAATACCGTGGCTACAAAAGCAGGTCAGAGGCTGGGTATTCTGCAGCGAGTGACTCACCTCCTGACTCCCCAAAGCCTTTCCATCATCTACAAGGCACAAGTCAGGAGTGTGATGGAATACTCTCCATTTGGCTGGACGAGTGCAGCTCCAACAACATTCAAGAAGCTTGACACCATCCAGGACAAAGCAGCCCGCTTGATTGGTACTCCATCCACCACCCTAAATATTCACTCCCTTCACCACCGGCGCAACGTGGCTGCAGTGTGTACCATCTACAGGATGCACAGCAGCAATTCGCCAAGGCTTCTTCGACAGCACCTCCCAAACCTGCAACCTCTACCACCAAGAAGGACAAGGGCGGCAGGCACATGGGAACAACACCACCTGCACGTTCCCCTCCAAGTCACACACCATCCCAACTTGGAAATACATCGCCGTTCCTTCATCGTCGCTGGGTCAAAATCCTGGAACTCCCTTCCTAACAGCACTGTGGGAGAACCTTCACTATACGGACTGCAGTGGTTCAAGAAGGCGGCTCACCACCACCACCTTCTCAATGGCAATTAGGGATGAACAATAAATGCTGGCCTTGCCAGCCACGCCCACATCCCATGAACGAATAAAAAAAAAGAATGTCCTGACTGGGTAAACTGCAGATCAACCGATTTCCCAGAAATGATTGCCTCAGCGTGTTCCATGTCAAGTTTCATTTTTGCCTTTTTCGTGGAAGGTTTACTCAAAAGCTTAGGTATCTCACTAGAGACGACATCCGTACTTATAAAATGGCTCACTCCAGCTATCTTACATGTAATTACCACTCTCTTGAGTGACCTCAAGGTGTTGTCATCTCCAAACCTAAAATATGTAGAACTTTTATATTCCTTAACGTTGCATTGATCCTCACTACTTAGTGATCCTCACTACTTAGATAACATTTTAACCAATCTACCTCGCATACAGTTGAAGTACATGCACTATCTAACGCCGCACAATTAAAGGAATCCGCGACTATAGGGCATCGGTGAGACCACATCTAGAATACTGTGCAGTTTTGGTCTCCTTATTTAAGAAAGGACATAATTTGCTTTGGAGGCAGTTCAGAGAAGGTTCACTCGACTGATTCCTGGGATGAGCGGGTTATCTTATGAGGAAAGGTTGGACAAGTTGGGCCTGTATACATTGGAGTTTAGAAGAATGAGAGGTGATCTTATTGAACCATATAAGATCCTGAGGGGACTAGAAGGGGTAGATGTTGAGAGGATGTTTCCCCTTGTGGGAGAGACTATTGGTCAGAACATTGAATACAGGAGTTGGGATGTCTTGTTGAAGTTGTACAAGACATTAGTAAGGCCACACTTGGAATACTGTGTACAGTTCTGGTCACCCTATTATAGAAAGGATATTATTAAACTAGAAAGAGTGCAGAAAAGATTTACTAGGATGCTACCGGGACTTGATGGTTTGACTTGTAGGGAGAGGTTGGATAGACTGAGACTTTTTTCCCTGGAGAGTAGGAGGTTTAGGGGTGATCTTATAGAAGTCTATAAAATAATGAGGGGCATAGATAAGGTCGATAGTCAAAATCTTTTCCCAAAGGTAGGGGAGTCTATAACGAGGGGACATAGATTTAAGGTGAGAGGGGAGAGATACAAAAGGGTCCAGAGGGGCAATTTTTTCACTCAAAGAGTGGTGAGTGTCTGGAACGAGCTGCCAGAGGCAGTAGTAGAGGCGGGTACAATTTTGTCTTTTAAAAAGCATTTGGACAGTTACATGGGTAAGATGGGTATAGAGGGATATGGGCCAAGTGCAGGCAATTGGGACTAGCTTAGTGGTATAAACTGGGCGACATGGACATGTTGGGCCGAAGGGCCTGTTTCCATGTTGTAAACTTCTATGATTCTATGATTCTAACTAGGGGCCACAGTTTAAAAATAAGGGGTCTCCCATTTAAGACAGAATTGAGGAGAAATTTTTTCTCTGAGGGTCGTGAGTCTGTGGAACTCCCTTCCCTAGAGAGCGGTGGAGGCAGGGTCATTGAATATTTTTAAGGCTGAGTTAGATAGATTCCTGATTAACAAGGGAGTCAAAGGTTATAGTAGTTAGACGGGAAAGTAGGGTTGAGGTTACAGTCAGATCAGCCATGATCTTATCAAATGGCAGAGCAGGCGCGAGGGGCCGAATGGCCAACTCCTACTCTTAATTCGTATGTTCTTATGTATGTTGGTAATATATTCATCACAGGATGAAAACTCCTTGTGACCAGTATAATCTGTTCATTATCTTCATCCTCTTCCTCAGAACTACTTTCTTCATGCATCATTTCAAAGACCCTGCCTCTTCGCTCTGGGCAATTTGCCTCATAATGATACTTAAAGTCACATCTAAAGCATCTACTGATTTTTCCTTGGACATTCCTGGAATTCTTTCGCCTGTTATTACTGTCCCAATTTTTATTCTGTTGATGTAGCTGGATTTGCTGTACCTGCTTTCATCGCCAATCTGGCTGCCTTTAATCCTTCCATCGTGTTGATGCCTGCGTCCGGTCTCTTGAAAATTTTGAAACCTGGTCTGGCGCTTGCGTTTAATATCTGGAACATTTCGAAACCTGATAACCATCGAATCTTCTATTCTTTGTGTCACAGCAGAAGGCCTCATTTGTTCCATGAAGGCTGAAGGGAATGACTGTTTCCCCAGGAATTATTTTAAGGCAACAGACATTTGATCCAACAGAGTCTCCTTTTCCGAGAACTGGATACCAGTTAGGACCAGTTGCCTGTCCATATGAGACACCTTAGCACAATCTAATAATTTAAACACTAGTACCGATCCAGGATCCAGGGATTGCCAATTTGAACTTTGTCAACCCCTTGTACAATTGTTAAAATGCATAATATACTCTTCCATTGAATGACCGTCTGTTTTCTGAAATCTATCAAATGCTGACCAGGCCTCATCGGCACTTAACAGATCATCTTTCTTGTAGATTTGATCAGAAATTCTATCAGAAAGGTAAAATCTTTGTCATTATCCACAAGGTTTGCATCCCTCTCAGAAAATACCTTACTTCTGATTTTACTTCGATCAGGAAGCGACAATGCCAAGGCCATACCTTGTTTTCTCTGTGGCAGAGTAGTAAACCATGTCCACATATCAACCTCATTCTTCCACTGGTCATACGGTTCAAACTCCGAGAACATCGGAGGGAAATCGTACCTTGCTTCCTGCAATTTTCCACAATGGCCACTAGGCTTTCAAGTTTTATGGAAAAAAATTTTTCAACCTCCACCTTTGGACAACCATCCTCTGCTACCATGTAAAAAGCCAGATAACAAAGTGGTGAAGGATAGAATACTAGAGCCTGGTCTTCAGTTGCTTCTAAGCCTTTATTCACAGAGATTCCATTACACACCATGCACCCACTAGATAAGCTCCCTCCTATAAATGGATACGAGAGTCCCCAATTGATACCCACCACTTGAATACAATTAACACTAATTGATATAAATCGTATGGATACAATTAACAACACCCAGCGAGCTGCTAAGGCATCCATCAGTGTTACCTCCCCAGCTACCTTTGGAGAATGTATATATTCTAGTAAAGGAAATTTGTCTCACTTGATTTCACCTCCTCTCACCATGCTACACTGCATTACTATGTCCATTGCAAGAAGATTTGAGTATAGGAGCAAGGATGTCTTACTGCAGTTATACAGGGCCTTGGTGAGACCACACCTGGAGTATTGTGTGCAGTTTTGGTCTCCTTACCTAAGAAAGGATATACTTGCCATAGAGGGAGTGCAGTGAAGGTTCACCAGACTGATTCCTGGGATGGCAGGACTGTGGTATGAGGAGAGATTGGGTCGACTCGGCCTGTATTCACTCGAGTTTAGAAGAATGAGAGGGGATCTCATTGAAACATATAAAATTCTGACAGGGCTAGACAGACTGGATGCAGGGAGGATGTTTCCCCTGGCTGTGGGGTCCAGAACGAGGGTCACAGTCTCAGGATATGGGGTAGGACATTTAGGACTGAGATGAGGAGAAATTTCTTCACTCAGAGGGTGGTGAACCTGTGGAATTCTCTACCACAGAAGGCTGTGGAGACCAAGTCACTGCATATATTTAAGAAGGAGCTAGATAGATTTCCAGACACAAAAGGCATCAAGGGGTATGGGGAGAGAGTGGGAATATGGTATTGAGAGAGAGGATCAGCCATGATCATATTGAATGGCGGAGCAGGATCGAAGGGCCGCATGACCTACTCCTGCTCCTATTTTCTATGTTTCTGTGTTACTCAATATAATATAGTAACAATAAACTGAAGTCCTCATAAATTAAATGAAACATCAGTCACCTCCCCCAATGTGTCAACCTTGGCTCAGTTTGTAGCACTCTTGCCTCTGAGTCAGAAGGCTGTGGGTTCAAGTCCCACTCCAGGGATTTGAGCATATAATCTAAGCTGACATTCCAGTGCACTACTGAGGGAGTGCTGCACTGTCAGAGGTGCTGTCTTTCAGATGAGACATTAAACCGAGGCCCTGCCTGCCCTCCCAGGTGGATGTAAAAGATCACATGACACTATTTCAAAGAAGAGTAGGGGAGCTCTCCCCAGAGTCCTGGCCAATATTTGTCCCTCAACTAACATCACTAAAACCGAATCATTATCACATTGCTGTTTGTGGGACCTTGCTGTACGCAAATTAGCTGCCGCATTTCCCTACATTCACTGGCTGTAAAGTGCTTTGGACGTTCTGAGGTTGTGAACAGCGCGATATAAATCCAAGTTTTTTCTTTCAATGCATTTGGCAATGCTTTTGTTTGTTATGTCAGCACCTTTGCATTTGCTTGCACACAATGTCACCACTTGCCATATTTGTCATAACTACCACCATCCTTCCATGACAATAATTCTCCTTTTTAAACTAAATAAACATCAGAGGGTTTCATCTCCTCTCTAATATTTGTAGCACACTGGTTAACATGCATTAGAATAAAGAGTAGTTCAGAAATAGTAGAGATCAGACGGGGGGAAATGCAAGGCAGACTAAGATGGGTTTGGAGTGCATGTGCATAAATGCATGGACTGTGATAAATAAGATTGGTGAGCTGCAGGTACACATTGGCACATGGGATTCTGATATAGTGGCAATAATGGAGACCTGGCTCAATCAAGGGGAGGATAATATTCCTGGCTATAAAGTATTCAGGAAAGATAGGGAAAGAAAAAAAGGAGGGACAGATGGAAGTATTGATCAAAGATACTGTTAAGGCACTAGAATGGGATGATGCACTTGAGGGTTAAAGACAGAATCTATTTGGTTAGAATTTAAGGAACAATAGAGGAGCAATCACACTGCGGGGTGCATACTATAGGCCACCAAATCGTGGGAAGGAGATAGAGGAGCAAATTTGCAGGCAAATTTCAGAAAGATGCAAGAACTATAGTGTAGTGATAATGGGGGACTTCAATTATCTTAATATAGACTGGGAAAATAACAGTGTAAAGGGCAAAGATGGGGAGGAAATCCTGAAATGTGTACCAGAGAACTTTCTTGATCAGTATGTTTCCAGCCCAACGAGGAAGAAAGCAGTGCTGGATTTAGTTCTGGGGATTGAAGTAGGGTAAGTGGAGCATGTTTCAGTGGGGGAGCATTTGGGTGGGTGATCACAATATCATTAGGATTAGAGTAGTTATGGAAAAGGACAAGGAACAATCAAATGTGAAATTTGCTAATAGCTAATTTCAGTGAGCTGAAAGGTGATCTGGCTCAGGTGGATTGGAATCAAAGATTGGCAGGTAATACAGTAAATGAGCAATGGGAGGCCTTCAAAGGGGAGATAGTTCAGAGACAGACTAGAAACATTCACATGAGGGGGAAAGGAAGGGTATCCAGACTTAAAGCTCCCTGGATGACTAAAGATATAAAGATTAAAATTAAACAGAAAAAGAAGGCTTACGATAAATATCAGGCTCTTAATATAGTTGAAAACCAAGCTGAATACAAAATGTGCAGAGGAGATCGAAAAAAGGAAATAGGAGGGGCAAAGTGAGAGTATGAGAATAGATTTGTGGCTAACATAAAAGGGAACCCAAAAATGTTTTATAAACTTCTAAATAGTAAAAGGGTAGACAAAGGAAGGGTGGGGTTGATTAGGGATGAAAAAGGAAATCTTCTTGTGAAGGCGGTGGGCATGGCTGAGGTACTAAATGAATACTTTGCATCTGTCTTCACTAGAGAAGAGGATGCTGCCAATGTCACAGTAAAGGAGGAGGTAGTAGAGAAATTAGATAGGATAAAAATAGATAAAGAGGAGGTACTTAAAAGGTTGGCAGCACTCAAAGTAGAAAAGTCACCAGATCCAGATGGGATGCATCCTAGGTTGCTGAGGGAAGCAAGGGTAGAGAAAGCGGAGGCTCTGGCCCTAATTGCCCTTGAGAAGGTGGTGGTGAGCCACTTTCTTGAACCGCTGCAGTCCGTGTGGTGAAGGTTCTCCCACAGTGCTGTTAGGAAGGGAGTTCCAGGATTTTGACCCAGCGACGATGAAGGAACGGCGATATATTTCCAAGTTGGGATGGTGTGTGACTTGGAGGGGAACGTGCAGGTGGTGTTGTTCCCATGTGCCTGCTGCTCTTGTCCTTCTAGGTGGTAGAGGTCGCGGGTTTGGGAGGTGCTGTCGAAGAAGCCTTGGCGAGTTGCTGCAGTGCATCCTGTGGATGGTACACACTGCAGCTACAGTGCGCCGGTGGTGAAGGGAGTGAATGTTTAGGATGGTGGATGGGGTGCCAATCAAGCGGGCTGCTTTGTCCTGGATGGTGTCGAGCTTCTTGAGTGTTGTTGGAGCTGCACTCATCCAGGCAAGTGGAGAGTATTCCATCACACTCCTGACTTGTGCCTTGTAGATGGTGGAAAGGCTTTGGGGAGTCAGGAGGTGAGTCATTCGCCGCAGAATACCAGCCTCTGACCTGCTTTTGTAGCCACAGTATTTAAATGGTTGGTCCAGTTAAGTTTCTGGTCAATGGTGACCCACAGGATGTTGATGGTGGGGGATTGGGCGATGGTAATGCCGTTGAATGTCAAGGGGAGGTGGTTAGACAATCTCTTGTTGGAGATGGCCATTGCCTGACACTTGCCTGGCTCTTGTCCTGAGAGAATATCTATTATAAAACCTGTGACATTTGCAATATTTCCCTGTCCTAATTATGTTCCCTTTATTGTATGCCTCTGTTGTTCATTCTTTCTTCTAACCTGCAATACTTTGTACTTGTCAGTATTAAATTTCATTTGCAATATGTCTGTCCACTTGCATAACTGACCTAAATCTTTCCACAAATCCTTCACCACATCCTTTAACTGTACTGATCTCTCTATTTTACTATCTGCAGATCTAACAAACATATGACGGGTTTCTGCATCCAGATCATTTATATATAAAGGTCACAAGGGTTTAAGCACTCACCCCTTGTGATATACCATCAATACCTCCCCCAGGCTGATACTACACCTTTTCCATATTCTACCCTGGTTTCTTATGGGTTTTAGTTTAATTAGTATTCTTTCATGTGGGACATGTAAAAGCCCTTCTGGATGTCCAAATAAACTATATTGTAGGAACTTCCACTGTCTGTCTATTTTATTTGTAATGTTGTAAAGAAATTGAAAAGGGATGTTAGCAGAACCTTCCCCTCCTAAATCTATGCTTATTGAGCTCTAACAATTGAGGTATTCCTCCAACCTGCTTAGTAGAGTTTCTATTATTTTACTCTGGTATTGTTATAAGGCAAATGGGCCTTTAGTTAATGGGGTCCAATTTAATCTCCCCTTTTAATATGGATACAATAGTTACTTGTTTCCAATCCTGCAGAACCTCTCTAGTATCCAATAGGGCTTTCATTACTGTTTAAGTGCCCACATTTCCTTGCAAGTCGTTTTTTAGTGCTCTACGATACACGCTGTGTGGCCCAGAGGATTTGATAGTCTTCAGTCCTTTTAACATATCAAGTACCTCGTCCTCACTGATTTAAAAATATTCTATGATATTTGTTGTACCACAATAATCAGATAGCAAACCAGCATTTTCCTCCCTAGTAAATCAAGGATGGGCATTGTGTTGAAGGAAATTGGACTTTTCAATATGGACTTTTAATTCCGGCTTTTTAGGAAGGCTAAAGGAATGGTCTTGAAACCCTGCATATGGACCTTTATGGTGTCTGCTCTTAAGCAAGGCTAAGTAAGGCCTATAGAGCAGGAATTAAGGGAGTGACGTTCGCCCAAGAACCGTGAGATGGATAAAGGAATGGACTTGGAAAAGATCATGATGGATTAAAGTATGAACGGCAAATGGAGGATAACTCATGTGCAGTCAATCACAATCGAGACGAAATCACAGGCGGGCAGGTTTGGGATCAATAGCCCACCGAGGAACGGATTGCTTGTATCAAAACACCAATGAAGCAGAGGACTTTGGGAAAGTTGACCAAGTTCAAAAGGTATCATGAATATTATTGATACTTCAGACTGTTCCGAAAGACATTGGTTAATAACGAGAGATAAGAACAAGGTTAGAGATAATAAGCTGTCTGCTTGACCTTGGAGACTGTGTGAAACTGTCATAAACACTAGCAAGCTGTTTTGCAGTAACAAAAGGGTATAAGAACAGCCATTTTGCAATGATTTCTAGGAGACCACAAGAAGCATTTAAAGAAAATGCACTGCAGCAACACGCCAAGGCTTCTTTGACAGCACCTCCCAAACCCGCGACCTCTAAGACCTAGAAGGACAAGGGCAGCAGGCGCATGGGAACACCACCACTTGCATGTTCCCCTCCAAGGCACACACCATCCTGACCTGGAAATATATCGCCATTCCTTCATCATCGCTGGGTCAAAATCCTAGAACTCTCTACCTTCACCACATGGACTGCAGCGGTTCAAGAAGGTGGCTCACCACTACCTTCTCGAGGGCAATTAGGGATGGGCAATAAATGCTGGCCTTGCCAGCGACGCCCACATCCCATGAATGAATAAAAAAAAGACAGGCTAGGTGGACCAGTGGGTCTTTTCCATCTATCATTTTTGTACATTCATATGTATGTGTGAAACTGTGCTGTGTGATATTCGTAACCAATGCATTAAATGTGAGCATAAAATTTCTTTTTTTGCTATAACTTAATGAAGTCATTAATCCATATATTTTAAACAGGTCAGCTCCTTCCTTAAAAACCTACTGTTCCATCATCACAGCATAACTGCCTCTTGAATAATTCCAGAGTCTTTGCCTGCTTCCTGACAGCACCCTAAACTTGCCTTTTCCCAATTTTCACTACATCCCCTTGTCCTACAATGATAGTTTAGCTTGAAATAGTACTCCAATTTAACATTTTCTAGTCCACTTAATATCTTAAGCTCTAAAAGGTCCTGTCTCATTCACACCCTTTCAAGGCTGGACAGTACAAGTTTCTCCTCATAACTTAGTTCTCTGACACTAGTGATCAGCCCCTCGACACTTTTCCGCACTATTTCCAGGATTCGGATGTTTCCCTTGAACCTCCGTGAACCAGAACTAAATACAATGGGCTCAATTTTGAAATGGTGGCGGGAGGGGGGGGTGTGAGTGAAGATGCGCGTGGCAAACCCCGCATAAAAAAAGCTTACCGTTTCCGACACGATCGCATCGTAATTGATGGTGATTAACGTGCTCCCGGGTTTCACGCTCGGCAGCCAGCCTGATTGATCGGGAAGGGGAGGGGAAGATCGGGAGGAGGAGAATAGAAGATCGGGGGGAGGGAGATTGGAAAATTGGGGGGAGAGGGGATGATCGGAGAGGGAGACATCGGAGCAGGGTGGAAAAGTAGGTTGATTTTATGTTTTAACTTCGTGCAATGGTTTTTTATTTAATATACTTTGTACCTTCACGCCTGGTGCACACAGCTGCGTCCGTGGGGAACTTGGAAGTTGGCGGGTTGGAGCTGGCTTCCAAACCCGAACAGGATTTCCCCGATTTTTGGAACCCCCCCCCCGCCCCTAACGCATCCGCAATTTCCTGGGAAAATCAAGCCCAATACGTGGCCTGACTGGAGCACAGTACAGTTGTAGCATGACCACCTCAAACTTACGCTCTACTGATGTGGCAATCTAGCTCAGGACTCGACTTGCTTTTTTGATTATTTGTCTGCAATGATTGGACATTGTAAATATTGATTCTACTATTACTCCCAGATCTCCTTCACTCTCTCCCCTAGCCAGTTTGACACCAATGAGTAGGGATATCCCCCATTTTGTCTTCAAATGTGTAACACCATAAACAGATCTGTATTGAATTTTATCTGCCCACTTACAAATTTTGTCCTTGCTGCTTGATCAGATTCTACTGCCTTCTAATCTAGTATCAGCTGCACATTTGGCCAACTTACTTATTTTTGAATCAAGATCAGAAACAGCAGGGGCTCCAGCATTGATTATGGGACAGTCCATTCAGCACATCTCCTCAGCCCACTATCACTTCCCTAACTAGTTTCTTCTCTCTTTCAGCCAATTGCTTATCAACCTCCAGTCTTAACTAGAATAGCAACTGTCCTTAGATTTCGGTAGCAACTTTTCTGTGGGACTTTATCAAAGTCTTTTTGGATGTCCAGGTACATTCCATCACAGGGCTTTCCAGAGTCCACTTGGGATGTGAGTGAGTGAGTGAGGTGGGATCGGCCCCTTCTGAACCCATGCTGACGCTTTCAAATTTCATTTGTTTTTTCTTAGTGAAAAGAAATTTTTTCAAACTAATCTTTTTTTGAAACAGTTAAGTTCTTACCTGCAGTAGCCAAATGAGGCAGAAGGAGAATCTGTTGAATGATGAGCAAGAGTCTTTTGTGAGGACTGGTGCTTTTTACCTCCATATCTGATAGGATTAGAAACTTTACATAAGTTGAAATATGCTGCTCTTTCCGTATCAAGTCGTAACTTTAAGTTCTCTGTACTGCATCCTGTTTAACCAGTGGGTCTATTATAGTCAAGCAGAGAGACACTGTTTGTCATCAACCACAAGGTTCCTGCGTACAATTCACAAACCACAAGGGTGTGAATTCACTGTCAGATCAGGTACAGAAAGAGAAATAAAGAGAGGGAAAGAAAGATTGGATTAAGAGAGAGAGAAGAATGAGACAGAAAGGAAAAGTAAGAAAAAAAAAGTAAAAATTTAAAATTTGACTTTTTAAAAATCTCCCTGAAAAATTCAAAATCTGAAGGAATGTGTCACCACACTTGTAATAGTTAATTTTCAGTGCCAGAGAGATTGACTGGCAATAATTAACAATTATCACATCGTTACAAGGGTACTTATGCTACTAATTACTATCCCTAAATATCTGTAGCAAGTTTAGTTCGTATCTATCGCGCAAATACAGCAACTTCATGACATTCAATGAAGGTCAATGGTGAGGCAGACAGCAAAATGCCATTTTCACAAAGCTAACTCGGATAGCAACTTTCGGATATTCACATTTAACTATGCATCTGCTCCTCACCAGCTGTTGCTGTACCATTTACGCAAAAAATAGCGGTATTAGCCTCACCATTATTTTGAAAGCAAATTCTGGCCCATTAGATTTTGTCAGATTTGATGTCAGCCTTAGCTCGGTGGTAGCACTCGTGTCTCTGAGTCAGAAGGTCATGGGTTCAAGCCCCGGTTCAGAGGCTTGAGCACATAATCTCAGTCCTGTACTGAGTTATCTCTCCTCATCCTCCTCAGTCACCTCGCCCCTGCTCCTTCACTTCTCCTCTGGTATCCAGCTCCAGAGGACTGCTGTTATGTGGTTTCACTCCTACCTATCTGAACATAGCCATTGCATCTCCAGGCAATGTCTTCTATCCCTCCCCCACACTAACAATCAGAATCCCCCAAGGATCTATCCTTAGCACCCTTCTCTTCCTCATCTATAGGCCCCTGAACGATATCATACACAGCATAGAGTCAGCTTCCATATGTGTTCTGATGACACCCAGCTCCACTTCTTGATTACATCTCTTGACCCCATAACCACCTCCGTGAGGTTTTTTTGCTTGTCTAGCATTAATTCACGATGAGCCTCAAACATCCTCCAGCTGAAGACCAATGTCCGCTGTGCAGTCTTGAATGAGACTTAGGTATAAAAGTTTAGGACTGGTGTGATCTTAATAGCCACTGGCAGTGCTATGCCTATTTTAGAATATGGCTGCCGTTCGGATTGCAACATGGGGCAAAATTCTGTCATAGCCTCTGTGGTGAATCTAAGCTTATGTGTACATTGTTCCTCAGACAAGTCCAGCTAAGCCTGTCTTTGTCTGTATATTTGGTTTGCCAGGTTATGGCAGATGGTGCAACTTCCTCTGATGAATCCTGTCGTATCTGGAATTCCTCTGTTCTTCCTTTACTTCCTCCTCCAAATAGTCTAACAGGAGAGGGACTCCCTAGACACACCCATTATCCCAATTTGTAGGTGTCAAACAAAGCTTGGATGGCCCAAAACTCATGCCACAAACACTCTTCAGTTGGGCAAAAGAATTTTTTTTTTAAATGAACAAAAAGAGTTTCAAAATGAATTAGGCTTTCAGGTTGTCCCTTTGAATAACTTTGCATGCAAAGGTAACCCTGGATGCCTAATTTTTATAGGAGTAATGAAAAAAGAAAGACTTGCATTTACATAGACCTCAGGCTGTCCCAAAAGTGCTTTACAGACAATGAAGTACTTTTGATGTGTAGTCACTGTTGTAATGTAGGAAACACGGCAGCCAATTTGTACACACAAGGGGGTCGATTTTAGGTTGGCCGAGCAGATGCACTGGAGGCTCATAAAATGGAGGAATCCCGGAGCGGGTCCGGAGCCCGGCTCCAACCCGCCCACTTCCGGGTTCCCCAATGATGCGTTTGGGTGCGCACGCAATTCCCGCATGCGGGACTCCCACCGGCAATTAACGCCGGCGGGATGACAATTTAAATATTTACTTACCTAGTTGAGGTACTTGACAGACCTCATTGACAGGAGATTTTGGCAGGGGTGCAATTTTGAAGGATCCTCAGCGTGTTTCCCGTGCTGTGGGAAACACTCCCTGTTGGAGCAGACATGTTTCAGTCAGCAGCCAGTGGGAGATGCAAAGGAATTTTTGACAGTTGGGAGGAATACCTCATTTATTGCAGCAGGGCACTCTGTCACTTCAGACAAAGTTTTGGCTGCAACACTGTTGTCTTTCCTCTCAAAATTATTAATTTATACCCTAAACTCTGCTGTGCAAAAACATTTACCTACTTTGTGGACCCCCTCAAACTCACACCGTCAGGATGGGGGGCGCCATGGCTGCATTCATCACTTCATTCGAGGATGAGCAACATCACCAGCCTCGCCAGGCACGCCATCCGCCTCCGCCACGTGGAGCTCCACAACACAGTGCTGCGCCACAGGCACCTGCACAAAATAGTTGTGAAACTACACATACACTCACTGTAGGGTGACCCAATGGGTGACATCAAGTATGGGTGTTCATGGAGAACCTCATGAAAGGGACTTATTGCACAAGCCAGTCAAGAATGGCCAAGACGTGGCAGTAGTGGTGACAATATAATATTTAATGTGAGTTGAACCAAAATCAAATATAAATAAAAACCATGACAAACCGTCAAACACCCTTTTGCATCCCCTTTGCCTTACGCTTCCTACTACTCATACGTGATGATTCCCCTGTGGCTGCAGCAGAGGTAGTGGCAGGTTGGGTAAGGGTGACTGTGAAAGAGATGCATCAGAGGGTGAGTATGAGATAGAGCCATGAGATTGTATGAGGATTGGGTTGAGTGGTAGTGGTGGGATGAGTACTGGGGAGGTGAGTAAGTGCAGGTAAGTTGAAGATGAGGTTTGAGTGGGTGTGAGGAGTGATGTGATAGAGTAGTGTTGGCAGTGCAGAAGGAGTTGTGGGGTGGGGGCAGTGATGTGGAAGACGGAGTGTAGGAGAATGAGTAAGTGTGCTCGCTTTGGCTGATCTAGTTAGGTCATTGACGCGCTTTCTGCACTGTATCCAGGTGAGGGATATGTTGCTGGTGCTGCTGACCTCCTCTGCCACCTCGAGCCAGGCCTTCTTGGTGGCAGAGGCAGGCCACTTCCTCCCGTCCGCCGGGTAGAAGATCTCTCTCCTCCTCCTCACCCCATCCAGTAACACCTGGAGTGAGGCATCATTAAACCTGGGAGCAGCCTTTCCCCTGGGCTGTTCCATGCTGTAATTTTGGCTGTTTGCTGCAGGAGCAGCATTGGAGGACTGCCCCTTTAAATAGGGCTCCTCCAGCTGACACCCTGTGATGCGGGTGTGCAGTCCGCTGCGTAGGTTTCCAAGGGAAACCCTGAAGCCAAGGTAAGTGGCTTCAATTTACTTGCGATTGCGTGGGGAACCCACCGATTTTACTGAACGGATTACCCACGCGCCCAGTCGACCCCCCGCTGCCAACCCGCCTCCCTGGTAATATCGGGGCCAAGGTCTCACAAACAACGTGATAAATGACCAGATAATCTGTTTTAGTGATGTTGGTTGAGGGATAAATATTGGCCTGGACACTGTGGAGAACTCCCCTGCTCTTTTTTCCAAATAGTGCCATGGGATCTTTTATGTCCACCTGAGAGGGCAGACGGGTCCTTGGTTTAGGAAACTGGTATAAGGGGTGAATAGTGTTTACATCTATATTACATCAGTTCTGCTAATTATTATATTGTAAAGAAGCTACTGCCTATCTCTTGTGGGAGCTTCTTGTGCATCACGTCAACCTGAATGGAAATGTGCAGCATGGGGGAAGTTTAACTCCTGGGCAGGATGTGCGGGCACACCTACTGAATGGTGCAGCATGAAGCCCGGTCCATTTTAACAGCTGGGCCTCATTTAAATGGAGCTGGCGAACTGCCCATCCCAAACTGGGTTTGGGCCTGTGCAACATCAGACAGCCACTGGGTTCCCCGAGCAGCAGCAAGGTTAAGTCATCGGAGGGGAGGTGGAGTTTTAGGAAGGCTTTGGAAACGTGGAAGGTGGCAGTGGCCCAAACTGTTTTTGTGGGGTGCGGAGGAGCATTCCTACTCCTTCTGTGCCTGTTTTTAAAGATAGGCGTGGGGTGGAAAAAGAGCGGTAAGTGGACCACTTTTATTTCAACCCCGTATTGCCCTGGTTTCCGCTGGACAAATGGACTTAAAATCCCACACTTCTCGTAAATAATTTTTGTCGTGAAAGTGGGGGACACTGAAAATACTTCCAACTAATGCAAATCGCAGTGAATTTTCTGAATGCTGTGATCAGCTTGATGCAATAGACTGAAGACCATTAACAAATTGATAGCGCCATTCCTTTTGGCGTGTAGTAGGAACGGTTTGCAATTTTTTACAATTTGTACGAACTGTCACTGAAAGGTGTTAAAGGTCATGTGTAGTGGCTTCTCACTTTTTCTAATTTCAATCGCAGGTGTTTGTGGGGAGTATTACAAACGATATAAAAAGGAAACACTAAATCCTGGAAATATGAAGTAAAAACAGAACATGTTGAAAGCACAGCAGGTCCATCAACATCTGAAAAAAATTACATAGTTTGACATTTTGGATGAGGACCCTTCACTGGAGGGGGGCTAATTTCAGTGAGTTAAAAAGGGATCTTGCCCAGGTGGATTGGAATCAAAATTTGACAGTAATTGAACAATGGGAGGCCTTCAAGGAGGAGAGGGTTCGGATACAGGGTAGACATATCCCTATGAGGGGGAAAGGAAGGGCATCCAAAGCTAGAGCTCCCTGGATGACTAAAGATATAGAGATTAAAATGAAACAGAAAAAGGAGGCTTATGACGAATGTAAAGTTCATAATACAGTAGAGAACCAGGCTGAATACAGAAAGTGCAGAGGAGATGTAAAAAAAGGAATTAAGAGGGGCAAAGAGAGATTATGAAAATAGATTAGCAGCTAAAATAAAAGGGAACCCAAAAGTCTTTTGTAAACATATATATAGTAAAATGGTAGTCAAAGGAAGCGTGGGACCATTTAGGGATAAAAAATATATTTTTGTGAAGGCATGGCAGAGGCACTAAATGAATACTTCACATCTGATAGATATGGGGATGGTGCCGGGTGACTGGAGGATTACACCCCTGTTCAAAAAAGGGGAGAGGGATAAGCCTGGCAATTACAGGCCAGTCAGCCTAACGTCGATGGTGGGGAAACTTTTCGACAATAATCCAGGACAAAATTAATTGGCACTTGGAAAAGTACGGGCTAATAAATGAAATGGATTTATTGAACGAAAATCGTGTTTGACTAACTTGATTGAGTTCTTTGATGAAGTAACGTAGAGAGTTGGTGAGGATAGTGCAGTTGATGTTGTGTATATGGACTTTCAAAAGGCATTTGATAAAGTACCACCATAATAGACTTGTTAGCAAAATTGAAGCTCATGGGATTAAAGGGACAGTGGCAGCGTGGATACAAAATTGGCTAAGGGACAGAAAGCAGAGAGTAGTGGTGAATATTTGTTTTTCAGACTGCAGCAGAGTATACAGCGGTGTTCCCCAGGGGTCAGTATTAGGACCACTGCTCTTTTTAATATATATTAATGACCTGGACTTGAGTATGGAGGGTATAATTTCGAAGTTTGAAGATGACATGAAACTTGGAAATGTATTAAACAATGTGGAGGATAGTAACAGATTTCAGGAGGAAATAGACAGACTGGTGAAATGGGCAGACACATGGCAAATGAAATTTAATGCAGAGAAGTGTGAAGTGATGCATTTTGGTAGGAAGAATGAGGAGAGGCAATATAAACAAAATGGTACAATTTTAAAGGGAGGACAGGAACAGAGACAACTGGGTGTGCACCAACACAAATCTTTGAAGGTGGCAGGACAAGTTGAGAAGGCTGTTAAAAACGCATATGGGATCCTGAGCTTTATTAATAGAGGCATAGAGTACAAAAGCAAGGAAATTATGCTAAACCTTTACAGAACACTGGTTAGGCCCCAGCTGAAGTATTATATTCAATTCTGAGCACCACAAGGATGTCAAGGCCTTAGAGAGGGTGCAGAAGAGATTTACTAGAATGGTGCCAGGGATGAAGGACTTCAGTTATGTGGAGACACTGGAGAAGCTGGGATTGTTCTCCTTAGAATCATAGAATCATAGAAGTTTACAACATGGAAACAGGCCCTTCGGCCCAACATGTCCATGTCGCCCAGTTTATACCACTAAGCTAGTCCCAATTGCCTGCACTTGGCCCATATCCCTCTATACCCATCTTACCCATGTAACTGTCCAAATGCTTTTTAAAAGACAAAATTGTACCCGCCTCTACTACTGCCTCTGGCAGCTCGTTCCAGACACTCACCACCCTTTGAGTGAAAAAATTGCCCCTCTGGACCCTTTTGTATCTCTCCCCTCTCATCTTAAATCTATCCCCCCTCGTTGAACAATGAAAGTTAAGAGGAGATTTGATAGAGGTGTTCAAAATCATGAACGGTTTTGACAGAGCAAATAGGGAGAAACTGTTTCCAGTGGCAGTCGGGTCGCTAAGCAGAGGGCACAGATTTAAAGTGATCGGCAAAAGTGCCAGAGGCGACATGAGGAAACATCTTTTTACGCAGCGAGTTGTAATGATCTGGAATGCACTGCCTGAAAGAGTGGTGGAAGCAGATTCAATAGTAGCTTTCAAAAGGGAGTTGGATAAATACTTGAAGGGAAAGAAATTACAGGACTATGGGGAAAGAGCAGGGTACTGGAACTAATTGGATAGCTCTTTCAAAGAGCTGGCATAGGCACGATGGGTCGAATGGCCTCCTCCTGTGCTGTACCCACTATGATCAGACTAATTTATAGGGCTGACCCAACACAAGCGAGCAGAGCAAATGCAACATCTTTTTTGTTTCAGCCACTCCCATTTGTACTCTGAAATGTTCGTGTCAACACCTTAGACATTGTATTAATATTGACCATCTGCTTAGTGGCACGAAGTAGCACTAATGTATTTGTACAGCAAAGCGTGAAATATATTTGAGTTCACAATATAAAAGTTAGCCTTGTAAAGAGGATGGGATGTGTGTATCATTAGATTATACTTTAACTAACCATAATGGTTAATTGAGAAAATCCTATCTCTGGCTCAGTCTTGCAGTCACGTATGGTGCAACCACAACTAGGTTTTGCTCAGTGTGGCTGTACAACCGAAGGCTATGATGTTTCCAGTAATTTCGCTCCAAAATGTCACACGGGACAAAAGACAGCATTTATTAAACCGATAAAAACTGTAGCAGCATTGACGCACACACATTAACTAGAATAAAGTCTGTCTTTACAGTGAAAAGCTTAATACAACTGAGACTGCCACTGCAATTTTTCTATTTAAAATTAAAGAAGATCTAAGTAGATATCTATCCATCTTATAAAAATGGTAGGGTAGAATTTTTGCAGGGATTCTCCTGCCGTAACTCTAGTGAAAAATCACTGGAAATATCGAGGAAAGGGTATAAATGTGAAAATTCTACTCCTGTATGTCACACTCTAAAAGCCCATTACATGTTTGATGCTGCAAACTATCTGATGCAAATTTACAACCTCTTAATTGGTGTTTGTTTAAATTTAATTAATTAAGCGATTGCATTTTGTATCATTGAAGGGACACATACCTACTTTAGCCCTATTGGGGACTGTTCCTTCTCTCTGGGCTCCCAGTGAACACCGGATAAGTGCAAGCATCTTGAGGTAAGTTGGGCCTGTGAGGGAAGAGGTACCCACCATTTGCATGGGCTGGGCACACTCCTGGAGAAGGTCTGCCCCCTTGCACTGGGATTAGGGCTGAAAGCAAGAGTCAGAAAGCCCCGAAGGCTGAAGTACATCGGAGGTGGGGGCTAAAAGCTTTAAACACTGGAACTACCGTACTCCATTCTTCTACCTTCAGGCTGCTCCGGGACTCCTGAAGATGTTCCGGTCGGTGGAAGGCCTCAGCATAATCCCCACTGTCAAGTTTCTTCACGTGGCCCCTCCGCTGGGGCACACCACAGGCCGACGATGGGGGAACTGAGGCGGGAGGCTGGGAATGCCCCCTTCCATCTCAGTTACATAGTTACTCTCGACTTGTGCCTACTGCAGATGCAGGCCAGTTACGTCATCTTGGGGAACCCCAGATAATCCCTGGGCAGTGTTGTGGGGGCAATGGGTTTCCTCCCTACTTCCACCTGGGAACTTGCTGCCCAAGAATAATGAAGGGGAAAATCTCCCCTATTATCTTTTACATGGTATAATGTTCCTGCCCTGATCAAACACCATGTCCTCTGACTTACCATGAGCATTGCCACAGGAGACTCATCAGCAATATTATAAATACTTCACATATGTATGCCCTTTCTGTCCATCACACTTCAAAGGTCACACACTGTCTAATGCCAACTTCCAGCCTCTTACTTGACATGTGTATGGACTCACCCAGTGTTGACTTAAAGGAACACACACCTACATTTTAGCAGCAGAATAATACAGTGGCCCTGAATTTGCTCAGGGCCAACAGAATGATGGCAGGGAGAAACTTCTGGCCACTGATTGGGTGTGCCACTGACCCCGTCACAATTCGTGGGGTCAGCTCATTAGCAAACTAGTAGTTGGGCCAGGAGTGCAACTCCTGCTTTTTGTGGGTCGGTAACGATGGGGAGGTGGGGGAGGGGAACGCAGGATTTACAAGCCGGCAGCAACTGAAAGGGGTAGCAGCACTGAGGAACAGAAGCAGGTAAGTGCAACGTGTGCAACAGTTGTGTTAACTTTGTGCTGACTTTGATATTTAACTTTATTGTTCATCTTAATCCCATCATAAAGAGAACCAACAGTATCTATCTTTGACTTTCAACAGAATTACACCAGTCATGGCAGCCCTATCCCCCAGGGCCCAAGCAAAGGAAATGTTACCATCCAAGCAGCATGCTTTCAATTCCTCAGTTGAAGCTCCTGCCAGAAGAAATGAAGCTACCAATGGAAAGTTTTCTGGGCAATTATGGCAGTGAAAGCAGTGGTGTAAGCCATGTGGAGGCAGGTAGCAGTGGCTGAACACCACCTCAGTTCCCCCTCAGGACTGCAGTACTATGCCAGAAAAAGTTGAATGACCTGACAAGGGCAAAGAAGGTAATAACACTGCCCTCAATGTACTGTCGAACCATGGGTGATCATCCACTCCTCTCTCAGTTTAATCGGCTGCAATCGAGTGATGCAATGTGCATCATAGTTCTCTCGCCCTCTCATTCCTCCACTTGGTACCTCACAACATTTTCTAACTCTCATGTCTGTGAAGCCTTTCTACGCTTAGCCTTCCTGTAGCATTCCCAGCCTGCTGATACCAAGGATGCATTGAAATTCTAGAGGAGCACGATTGTTTCATACTGTCTGCATTCTTCTTGCAGGAAAAAATGTCACTCAAAGCCTGGGAGAGGCAGGCCGCCAAGTAAGAGGGATCCCTAATTTCAATTTCAGGCAGCTGACTCCCTATTAGGAGCAAGTCATGGATCTCCTGGAGAGGCACTCCAGGTACTTGAATTCGAAGAAAGTGACTAGTGGTGTCCCACAAAGGTCTGTGCTGGGGCCTCAACTATTCATTAGTTGTATTTATTAATGACTTAGATAACACAATAGAGAGCCAAACATCCAAGTTTGCCGATGACACAAAGACAGTTGGCATCGTAAGTAGCATTTCCAGGAACATAAAATTACAAAGAGACATTGAAAGATTAAATGAGTGGGCAAAACTGTGGCAGATGGATTTCAATGCAGGGAAGTGTGAGATCATCCATTTTGGACCAATAAAAGATTGATCGAGTATTTTTTTTTAAATGGTGAAAAACTAGGAACAGTAGAGGTCCAAAGAGATTTAGGGGTCCATGTACACAGATCACAAAAAATGGAGTGGTCAGGTACAAAAAATAATCAAAAGGGCCATTGGAATGTTAGCCTTTACATCTAGAGGGCTAGAATATAGAGAGGAAGTTTGGCTACAGCTATACAAAGCCCTGGTTAGACCACATCTGGAGTACAGTTCTGGACACCGCACCTTAAAAAGGATAAATTGGCCTTGGAAGAAGTGCAGCACAGATTCATCAGAATGTTACCAGGTCTCCAAGGGTTATATTATGAGGAGAGATTACATAAACTATGCTTGTATTGCCTGGAATATAGAAGGTTAAGGGGTGATCTGATTGTGGTTTGTGGGATTTTGAAAGGAATTGATAAATTAGGTAAAGAGAAACTTTTTCCATTGGTGGGGGAGTCTAGTGTAAGGAATCTTACAACACCAGGTTATAGTCCAACAGTTTTATTTGAAAATCACAAGCTTTCAGAGGCTTTCTCCTTCGTCAGGTGAAGTGTGGGATTCCTTGAAGCTTACCGCATTTATATTCAGAGAACAATACCTGGTGTTTACAGATAATCTTTCCAACTGCCTGTTGTCAAGGCAATCAAAGTGTTCAGACAGAGATGTTACATACAGGACCACCGAATATACAAACGGCCAGAACAAAAGAGAGAGAGAGAGAGAAACATCCGAAAGGAAGAGAAAGAGAGAGAATGACCCGTTGTATTAAAAACAGATAACTTTTTTTCGCTGGTGGGATTACGTGTAGCGTGACATGAACCCAAGATCCCGGTTGAGGCCGTCCTCATGGGTGCGGAACTTGGCTATCAATTTCTGCTCAACAATTTTGCGTTGTCGTGTGTCTCGAAGGCCGCCTTGGAGAACGCTTACCCGAAGATCGGTGGCTGAATGTCCTTGACTGCTGAAGTGTTCCCCGACTGGGAGGGAACCCTCCTCTCTGGCGATTGTTGTGCGGTGTCCGTTCATCCGTTGTCGCAGCGTCTGCATGGTCTCGCCAATGTACCATGCTCCGGGGCATCCTTTCCTGCAACGTACAAGGTAGACAAAGTTGGCCGAGTCACCGGAGTATGAACCATGTACCTGGTGGGTGGTGTCCTCTCGTGTGATGGTGGTATCTGTGTCAATGATCTGGCATGTCTTGCAGAGGTTGCCGTGGCAGGGTTGTGTGGTGTCGTGGACGCTGTTCTCCTGAAAGCTGGGTAATTTGCTGCGAACGATGGTCTGTTTGAGGCTGGGTGGCTGTTTGAAGGTGAGTAGTGGAGGTGCGACAACGGATGAACGGACACCGCGCAACAATCGCCAGACAGGAGGGTTCCCTCCCAGTCGGGGAACACTTCAGCAGTCAAGGACATTCAGCCACCGATCTTTTGGTAAGCGTTCTCCAAGGCAGCCTTCGAGACACACGACAACGCAAAATCGTCGAGCAGAAATTGATAGCCAAGTTCCGCACCCATGAGGACGGCCTCAACCGGGATCTTGGGTTCATGTCACGCTACACGTAACCCCACCAGCGAAAAAAAGTTATCTGTTTTTAATACAACGGGTCATTCTCTCTCTTTCTCTTCCTTTCGGATGTTTCTCTCTCTCTCTCTCTCTCTCTCTTTTGTTCTGGCCGTTTGTATATTTGGTGGTCCTGTATGTAACATCTCTCTGTCTGAACACTTTGATTGCCTTGACAACGGGCAGTTGGAAAGATTATCTGTAATCACCAGGTATTGTTCTCTGACTATAAATGCGGTAAGCTTCAAGGAATCCCACACTTCACCTGACGAAGGAGAAAGCCTCCGAAAGCTTGTGATTTTCAAATAAAACTGTTGGACTATAACCTGGTGTTGTAAGATTCCTTACATTTGTCAACCCCAGTCCATCACCGGCATCTCCACATCGGGGGAGTCTAGGACAAGGGTACATAACCTTAAAATCAGAGCCAGGCCATTCAGGAGAGAGGTAAGGAAACACTTCTTCACGCAAAGGGTGGTTGAAGTGTGGAACTCTCTCCCAGAAAAAGCATTAGATGCTAGCTCAATTAATAATTTTAAATCTGAAATGGATAGATTTTTGCTAGCCCAGGCAGGTAAATAGAGTTAGGATACAGATCAGCCATGATCTCATTGAATGGCGGAACAGGCTCGAGGGGCTGAATGGCCTACTCCTGTTCCTATGTTCCTATGAATAAAGATAGGCCACATCCGCAATTATCTTGTCTTATCAGGCTAGACCAACTTCTTGGCAGAGGCCAGATACATCATGCTTTTCCAATAAGTGACTGTCAAATTCCATCTCTTCCAACATGGCCTATTCCGCTACCTCCAAATTAAACGTTTACATATTAATATACAAAAAGTGCTAGAAAAGACCATCAGGCCCATTATACATGCCCCATTCATTTAGAACCAAGGAGGGTCAGTTGCGGGGTGGCTGGAATGAGTGGGATTCACAAGTTGGTGTGGGCCTTAGGTGAGGAGATGGGGGGGGGGGGGGCGGGGGGCGGGATGGAGAGTAGAATTTCTTAGATTCGAGCTTTGTGCCACAGTGGAAGGAGACTATGTTTTGTTTCTTTCTGCGGGTGTGATTTCTGCCAGTGAGTACAATCAGAGCTCATAGCTATCACCTTAGGCACTGACCTAGGATATGGAGCCATGGGAAGTACCACAAAACCATTTTAAAACAAAAAGACAGTCATTTCATGATGGCTTCTTCTGACTGAGAGCCAGAAATTTACAAGCAACTACAATTGTCCTTTAACTTCAGCAGTTTACAAGCAGATATAATTATATTGGAATTACTTCCCTAAAGGAGAGCCTTGGTAGTGGGGTTGAGGCCCAGGCCCAGGCCCAGATTAACAGCTAAACATCAAAATGTGCTCCAGACCCCATGCTCAATGTCATGAGATTTGCTAATATTTCAGAAAAATACACAGGGCCTTTTCAATTGGTCTGTAACCACACTGACTATGCAGAATTGCATAGGTTCAAGCAGACACAATCCACCTGACTACTTGTGTCATAAATAGGGCAGATCTGAAATGGCAATCATCGGGGATCAACGGTGGAGTCTTTAGCACAGGATTACTCAAAGGTGGGACTTAGTTTCAGCAGAGGTTTCACCTAAAGGAGGCACAGTAATTCCTTCAGACTGAAGGTGCTTACCATTCAAATGATGTCTGCACAAGAAAGCAAGCTGCAATTGGTTTAAATAAGTTAAACAAAATAGTGAGAAATTTTGGTTAAGAGCAACAAAATTACCAAATCACATGAATAAGTTGCAAGCATAATTTTTAAATGATAAGTTGGCTTCAGCCCTGACGACCCACCCTTGGAGAGTGTCAAACCAAGCATCACTGAAAGGAATTCACCTTCCTATGTAATTAGGTCAATAGAAGCCACTTGGTACATTTATCTCTGTACAGTTTTCAAATGTTTAATTTTGAAATGCACCACTGTTGCAGAAGCTGTGATATTCAAGTTTGGTCATTTAAAAGCTGGTGTATTTAAAGTAAGCCTCTAAACATTGGTTCTGATACCTCTCAGCATTTTATCGTAGAAGAAAAATTAGGTATTTTTCTCCAGTGCTGGTCATTAAAGCTACAACATCCCCTCTGATCAAGAATCTACAGAAACGTTAGGGATAATTTTCTGCAAATCTGCTTTGCTGGCAATACTCATCATATTGTGGGCAGAAAATCCCCACATTTCTAATATTCACTGCTGGTGTATGGAGCTCCCCACTGGCAGTGCAGATTTGTAAATTAACTGGGATCTTAATTTTTCTTTTCACAGATGATGATGGAGCTGCTGTACATTTTCTATTATTTCTCTATCCAGGACCTCTAAAGCAACAAGAAATGCTTGGCAGATGCTAATAATGTAGAAATTTCTTCCTTCATTACATTTTGGATTATTGGACAATTAAGAAAAACATTACTTTCCCTTTATGATCATATTTTAAAAACTGAATGCAATTCTTGGCTGACCAATACTACAATGAGTACTAACAAATGGTACCACTCTGTAGCAATCAGAGAGTTGCATGTGGCTACTGTCTTAGAACTTCTCATTTAAATTTCTCTACATCCCTTTTCACATTTCCCCAAGTCACATATTTGTCCAAGCTGGCAAGGCAGACAGACCTGACTCCGAGTTTTTACAACTATTGCTCAAGCTGACAATTGGAGATAGCAGATTGGCCAAGGATAAATTGTCCTCCAACATTCTTTGCCTGCCTGTGGTGCAAAGCCACTGCCTACCCAGATCAGAAGTTGGTCCCATACAGGAACTGAAGCGTCTTGCTCAACCCTGATTTTAATCGCTCCACCATTGGTGGCCTAGGCCTTAAGCTCTGGAATTCCCTCCCTAAACCTCTCTGTGTCTCTCTCCTCCTTTAAGACTCTCCTTAAAACCTACCTCTATGACGAAGCGTTTGGTCATCTGTCCTAATATCCCCTTATGTGGCTCGGTGTCAAATCTTGTTTGATTTCATGCCTGTGAAGCACCTTGGGACATTTTACTACTTTAAAAGGCACTATATAAATACAAGTTGTTGTACCTACCTCTGTGACACAGCACAGTAAGAATATGTCCTAGGATTGAGTATATAACACAGCTACATGACGGGAGCTAGTGGTTTACTGAAAAACCAAACAGAGAGTGACATTAGGCTCATGATTTTGCAGACCCAAATCATCAAGACCCACCCCCCAACCCTGCAAAATCCATTTACGTATCTTAATCATACATACTCCAGTTTTATCATTTTAATGCAATAGTTCTGTGTGCATATGCATTTGTATTTGCAGAAAGTTGCATGCTGAGAGATAGTCATTATCCTGTGTTGGTCACGCAGTATTTTCCGAGTTCACTATCAAGGGTGGATTGCAGGCCACACAATGGTTGAAGAGGTCAAAATTTATATACGCCCACACACACACATACATAATCCAAAAGATACATTCAATTCTTTGAAGTTACAGCTCCAACTCTTACATGGTGGTAATGGAAAGATTTGCAAAGTAGTAACCAAATACAATATGGTCATTTTCCCCTCTGACAGATTTGCCCATGTCTCCCTTGTGACAAGTTTATTTCTCAAAGGATGATAGATTAATTTTAAAAAAACATTAAAATGGTATTGTAATTGTGTAGCATGTGAAACCATGCAATTTCAGGAGTCAAGAAAATAAGTTTGTAAATAATGCAATGCAAATGGATCATTGACATTCAGTCCACAAGTATAAACTGGCCAGGTTTATTTAAAAAACAGACTTTGGTATAATATGGTTGTATATTTTTTGGGATTAGTCTTAAGAAAATTTTCAATTAATTTTATGATAAAAATATATTTATTGACGCACAATTATTACAAAACAGGCATCAAAACTGATGAATACAAATTAATGGTGAAATCTTTAATTTGTATTCACGAAGGACATACTAATATTTAAGCTGCAATATCCAGTTTCCACTTGCACTTTCCTCATGTAAAGATAACAGCTTACCTCTGATAAAAATGACCACATACTCCTATCAGTTCTGATGTTTTCACAGCAGAAATCAAATCTCATTACAGCGCAGTTTACGCGATCACCTTGCTGACTTCTGCTCTTTACATCTAGCTTTGTGATTGGAATACAAGGCAGTGAGCAAAAGTCAGCAGCACGTGTACATCAACATGAAGGATGTAGATCTACAGTTGTGCTGTAAATAAAAACTCAAGTGGAGGAATGGCGTGCAGGTCACTTCAGAGCTTGGAATATAGAATCAGACGAGAAGTTACACCGCAGAACGGTAAAACACCAAACCGTGAACACTAAAGTGAAGACCACTAGGGCACTGCATACACTGTAGCACCTTTGTAGAGGGGTTACACCAAGACCCAAAAGTCAACAAAGCAAGCACTGTGGCAATGCAATAAAGAACCCGCTTAATAAAGGATCACGGTTTTCCTTTCAGGGAGTTTTTGCACAGGCGGAATTCCTGGAATATCCTGTACAGAAAACTTTGCTTTCGATCAGCTATGTCGGCTGTTAAAAATTATGGGTTCTGAGGAAGGGCTTACGCCCAAATGTTAACCTGTCCCTTTTACAGATGTTGACTGACCTGCTGTATATTTCCAGCATTTGCAGTTTTTTTTTTAATATACCAAAGTTTGTGCATTTTGGGATTTTATTTTTGTTCAATATACCAAGTTTCCAAAGGTAATAATGAACTCCTATAAATAATAAGAAAAAATGCATTTATATAGCGCCTTTCGCAATCTCAGGGCATCCCAAAGCACTTTACAGCTAATTAAGTACTTTTGAAGTGTAGTCATTATTGTAGTGTAGGAAACGTGCCAATTTGCACACAGCAAGGCCCCACAAACAGCAATATGATAATGTGTTTTAGTGGTGTTGGTTCAGGGATAAACATTAGCCATGGCACCAGGGAGAACTCCCGTACACTTCTTCGAAATGGTGTCATGTAATCTTTTACGTCCACCTGAGAGGGCGGACGAGGCATCAGTTTATCGTCTAATCCGAAAGATGGTACCTCCTACAGTGCAGCACTCCCTCAGTATTGCACTGGAGTGTCAGCCTAAATTTTGGGCTCAAGTCTCTGGAGTGGGCCTGTGAATGGACATCATTTAAAACTGCTTAATGAAATCACCCTGATGTGTCTGGTTCAGTATCACACAAGGTGGAGTACTGTATCCATGGCAGAAACTCTCACTGTAATATCTGACTTAAGTTGCCAGTTATCTTTTTCCACTTGCCTTTCATGCGCCCAATAGCAGCAGCTCCAATTGGAGTGGGTGGGTTGGGTTTTGCTGCTAAAAGGTCAACTGTAGCAGCATGCAATATTCTCAACCCCACCGCACCCCTTCAATACTTCCAGGTTCCTCACCATAACCCACAATTGCAGTCTTAGATCAGTCACACATCTTTAAAGCAAACCTTTCATCCATTTTGCATACAACTGTATTGTAACATTAGAGGACAATACTGAAATGTTCTCCTACAAACACACCAAATCTGTAATATAGTTACACTTATAAAGCATGTTATCACAGCAAAACATCTTGAAGCTCTTCATAATCAATGAATTATTTTTGATGTGCAGTGACTATTATAAGTCTGCAGCTAAATGTTTCCTTCAAAAGGTGCCTATGTGACCTACGCCCTTTAAAGCTGATTGATAGTTCAGCAACTGAACAAGAGCAAGTGCTTTTGTTATAGTGCAGTACAAACCACAAATCCCAATTAAAGAGAGAATAGAAATGATTACTAGATAATAATTTCCTGACGGTTTTCAGTGATAAAACCTCAAGCTGTTTGTGACACAGTATGAACTTTGGGCTAACGATGATTTGAACTCACTTATTGTGAATGTGTAAACCGCCCGTAGGGTTGCCTACGTCTCTCTCTCTCTCTCTCACTCTCTCACACACACGCACACACACACACACACACACACACACGGTGATAGAATTCAGTTCGGAAACTTGCTCCACAGGGCCACCTAGTGGTGAACCTGCAGCTACTTCATGACAGTGGATATAGCAAAAATGAATGCAAAATGCTAACAGAAAAAAAAGTGACCAAAAATTACTCTCCTGGATAGAATATTGACAAGTAATGTATAATTATAAAATAAAGTACTATTAATGAAAAAAACAGGGCCTGTGGCTTCAAAATACAACTCCATCTTAAAACCGAAGAGTTATTTAAAGTTACTTTCAACAAGGCAAGAACCATTTTCACTTTTTCCTGAAACACAGATGCAGTTCCAAAGATGCCTGCAGCCCTCTGCATATTCCTCATACGTAAACATAGTGAGTGTGGGCAGGCTGGTTAATCATGGGAAAAGGAGGAGGGGGTGCCAGTCAGTGTGGGCCTATCTAGATTCATTGACCACACAGGTACACTTAAGTACAGGACTCACCGTATCACAACCATATTTTCTACCCCTCCTCCAATCCCAGGGATTCTGAGCCACTCTAGAACGAAGAGTCAATGTTAGCTCCCAAAGAAACCCCATCAGGATCACTAAGTTTCCAAATTAGGTTTAGTTTAAGTAAAAAGAGCACATTCTGGTTAAATTCCAGAATTCCAAATGGAATTGGTGATACCAGGGCTTTACTGTAGGATATTTTAGTGTCAAACTTCTGCGAAACTTCCTGGCTTTTGGGGAGGTGGGGAGAAATGTGGTGTTTGTCATCAGAATTATTCCAAAAGAACTTGCATTGCACGACTTCCAGCCTCTTTGCATTTATTTAAATTTGGCATTATGTATAATCTTTATTGTTAACACAAAATGGACAGAAAGAGTTGCACCATTTCCCTCTCACTACTAGAGGAAAGGCAGTTTAAGCATCGTTGTGGGTGCAACATCACTCCACGGACTGCAGCGGTTCGAGAAGGCCCACCACCACCTTCTCAGGGCAAGAAATCCAGCCTTGCCAGTGATCACTCACATACCGAGAACTAACAACAAACAAAAAGTGCAGCTGAGGAACATCGCGTGCCGGAAAATCCCGAGTGAGTCACGTGCGCCTTGTAACACCAGCAGCACTGTTTAGTGGGAAATGGAAAATCCCACACCCAGGAAAGCAGCAAGCTGCAGAAATTGTTCATAAAGGAGATGTGCAATTAGCACGGTGTATTAAAAAGGGTTAAATTAAATGAAAAAAAGTTAAACCTCATCACTAGCATTGATAACAATGACAATGTCATCCACAACTATAATGGATTGTCTTTGTAGTGATCATGTAGAAAAGGTTAATTGCAATTGGAGATGTAAAAAAATATTTTGAGAATCCACATCTGCAGTATAAAGCCAAAGGACAGTTGAGAAATATTTAAAAAGGTATCAAATACTCAAATTAACTGTTTTTGACAATCAGATGTCCATCCACATTCTTCTCCAAGTTTGAAGTTCAGAAGTGTTTCAAATCATTCAATGCAATTAGGGATTCTAAGAATCAGACCATGGCAATCTAGATGTACAAGCATTGTAGTGATCTGAAGATTTGAGTTCCAGGCAATTTTGAATCTGCCTACTTCCAATGCAAAAGCCATCAGTTCTTAACCCGGCCACTAAATGGAGCAGTGCCAAGGAGACGGGTTCCATTTTGGGGTGGATGCAGGGCAACAAGGGGAAAATAACTTCTCTCACTGGAATTTTGCGTGCGGAGACTCATCCACAGTCCTAGAAATGGGACAGCAATCCACAAACCAAGGGGTAGGAATTTAAATCGAGAAAAATTAGCTATCAGAAAGAAATCAGCTGGGGTTACAGCAAGAGCATGCAAGAGGACGGAAATTAAATCTTGCTGGTAGATAGACTACTCGGACCTTATGTGAAGAATAAGTACCATTACCATTTCATATTTCATTTAGCATACAATGGAGATATCAAGAATGCAGAACTTGGACCGACAGGTAGGGCAGGGCACCAGATTGGAAAGCCATGTCTCTGGATGTTGCTGGTCTTGGCGGCTGGCAAACCACTTTCCCATGCAGGTTAGGCACCACATGGGGCGACAGTAACACTGCTGACATTCACCCTCATTTGGCTCCAAGCAGACTTTGACGAGTTTGATGTTAGCGGCTGTCTGCATGCAGCCAATACACGGCTCCAGTTCCTGTTTCAAAGAAATATCTTGCAATTAGAAAACGTCAGTCAATTTCTCAATGGGACACAAGTTAAGGATTTAAATGAGATCATTCACTTCTTTTTAAACATTAAAAGTTCTAGTTCACACACAGCCCTCTACCCTCGATATCGCTTTTCCAATAAAAATAAACCTAACTCCTTCTCCACAGCTTGCTTTGATTAGAGCTGGTATAACTTTGGTAACTCCATGTTGCATCCTCTCAAGGTCAATGATAACTTTCCCACGATGTGATGACCAGTACTGCATAGCACCCCAGCTGGAGTCTAATCATTACCATGTACAATATCACCTCGATTTGTATTCAATCCTTTTGCTAATGCAATTTGACACCTCATTTGTCTTTTTAACTATAACAAGAAAAAAGGCAGACTTGCATTTAAAAAGCATCTTTCATGACCATGGGGTGTCCCAAAGCGCTTTACAGCCAATAAATTACTTTTTTGAAGTGTAATCACTGTGGTAACGTAGGAAACACAATTTGCGCACAGCAAGGTCCCACAAACAGCATTGTGATAATGACCAGATAATCAGTTTTTAGGTGTTGGTTGAGGGATAAATATTGGCCAGGACATCGGGGAGATCTCCCCTGCTCTAGTTCCATTATGTGGAGATGCCGGTGATGGACTGGGGTGGACAAATGTAAGGAATCTTACAACACCAGGTTATAGTCCAACAGTTTTATTTGAAAATCACAAGCTTTCGGAGGCTTTCTCCTTAGTCAGGTGAGTGTGGGCACTCACCTGATGAAGGAGAAAGCCTCCGAAAGCTTGTGATTTTCAAATAAAACTGTTGGACTATAACCTGGTGTTGTAAGATTCCTTACACTAGTTCCATTGGATCTTGTATGTCCACCTGCGAGGGCCTCGGTTTAACGTTTCATCCAAAAGACAGATGGTGGTTTCGACCATTTCTCCTAATAACCCCCAGATTTCTTTCCTAACTGGTACACCGCGTGTTTCATTAAAACACACAATCTTTTCTTTGGTTCCTTGTTCCTAGTCTAATTATTTTACATTTGCTGGCCCGGTTTCCTAAAAAAATCCAAATCCTTCTGTGATTAGGGTGGGGAAGGCCAACTGTAGACTTCCATGGAAGTATGAACCAGATTGGCACAATAGCCTCAATCATCTGTCTTACCTTTGTAACAATAATCCTCATTATTTAATCTACTTCAGATTTTAGTATTGTTTAAAAACTTGGTTTGGACATTCTCGGTCAGTTATACACCTCATAAATCACAAATAATTCAATTCAGGGCGAGCTGCAGCTTCCGCCACACTCCGTACCCGTGCCACCGATTGCATTCCCCTCACTGTCTTAGGTTGAACCGGACTACTTGCAACCTCTGCTTTATATTTGACCCTAAGCTGAACTTCCAACCCCATATTCTGTCCATCACAGAGACTGGAGGAAGTTTATAGGTTTCCAAGTGCTTATAAATTTGTGGTCCAAGTCAGAAAAAAAAAACATGCTTTTTTATTCCAAAATAATTTTGACAGTGTAGAGTGTGAAACGCTCTTAAAGTTTTCATATAAATAAAAGCTTTGCCAGCCTCCCGACGGCATTTCTCTCGTCAGCCATGGCTCAGAGTTTAGCACTTTCATCCGAGTCAGAAGGTTATCGGTTCAAGTCCCACTCCAGAGACTTGAGCACAAAATCCAGGTTGACACTCAAGTGCAGTATTGAGGGAGTGCTGCACTGTCGGAGGTGCCGTCTTTTGGATTAGACGTTAAACTGAGGCCCTGTCTGCCCTCTCAGGTGGGGATAAAGATCCCATGGCACTATTTCGAAGAAGGGCTGGGGAGTTCTCCCTGATGTCCTGGCCAATATTTATCCCTCAACCAACATCACTAAAAAACAGATTATCTGGCCATTATCACATTGCTATTTGTGGGACCGTGCTGTGTGCAAATTGGCTGCCGTGCTTCCCACATTATAACATTTATTATTAACATTTCAAAAGTACTTCACTGGCTGTAAAGCGCTTTGGGACATCCTGAGGTCGTTATATAAATGCAAGACTTTCTTATGGCAGCTTTTTGAAGGCGAGTGCAACCTCCCCCTTAAAGGAATTCCTGATCTCAGCCTTACCGTTGGTAGAAGGCACTATGCAAAGGCAACACTAGGTAGCAAGGAAGAAAAGGGTGCAATTTTCTCTTCAAAGAATGCAGGTTTAGCTCAGCAAATTACATGCACAGGTCAAAAGGTATAATAATCTGACCCACACCCAGCCAGCCCTCTGCTTCTATTGTATTCATAGAATCATAGAATGATACAGCACAGAAAGAGGCCATTCGGCCCCTCATGCCTGTGCCGGCTCTTTGTAAGAGCTATCCAATTAGTCCCACTCCCCTGCTCTTTCCCCATAGCCCTGCAAATTTTTCCCCTTCAAGTATTTATCCAATTCCCTTTTGAAAGTTATTACAAAATCTGGTTTCACCACCCTTTCAGGCAATGCATTCCAGATCATAACAAATCGCTGCGTAAACATTTGTTCCTCATGTCGCCTCTGGTCCTTTTGCCAATTATCTTAAATCTGTGTCTTCTGGTTACCGACCCTTCTGCCACTGGTAACAGTTTCTCCTTGTTTACTATATCAAAACCCTTCATGATTTTGAACAACTCTATCAAATCTCCTTAACCTTCTCTGCTCTAAGGAGAATAACCCCAGTCTTAATTAAGAATTATATTCATACTGTATTGATGGCATTAACTTTTGTATCACCTGGTGCAAGCAACACATTTTGTGGACCTTCTCACATTGATGTAGCATGAAAAGCAGCCCTCTTCTTACCACTGTTAAGCCAAATTGTCATCCATTGTCTTAGTAATTAAGGAGCTTAATCATTACTCAGGCAGCCTTTAGAAGGGGAAACTGGGAAGCACATCTTCTATGTGGATGAGCAGCTTGATCTATAGAACAGATTACTAATGCTGGAGGGAGGAGTCTGGGCCCACACGTCACCTCTTCCAACAGGAAATGAGGAATGGGGTGTACAAAGTAAAAATGGTTGAGGGGTTGCTGAGAAGAAATTATGGAAAACACCTTTACCATCACTAATTCAGAAGGTTAAAATCCTAATAAATTTGCATCACTGTACAATTCCTCCCTCCATTGTTAAATGGTGCAAAGATAATGGACTGATTTACAGATACAGAGAATATGCTTCATATCTCATTTTCATACACAGGATTGGGCCCAGTGTTAACTTTGCATTGCCATGTTGTCACACAACATACCACAGTGATACAGGTAATAAAAATGTTTAACTTAGATAACACGTACCTGGTTACCAGATAGAGGATACCGCTGGTTCAACTCCACCTGGACCTTGAAGGTGTCAAGAAACATGTCGCTCAGAGACTGATGGATGACTACATTATGGGCATTTCGAACTGGTGTGTGGAGCTTCTCACGGAGTTCGCCGTACTCAGTCGAATTCAGCCTGTGAATAATCAGATAAATAGACTTCAATTTCTGAGGTGAAACAATTTTAATTTCTCTCTGCACCCCCCCACCCCACCAAAAAAATCTGCTTCTCACTAGGTGCGGTTTTGTTAGGGGGGAGTGGGAGGTGGGAGGGCATAGAAGACATAATGTGTGGCGCTGACTCGGGAAAGAGGGAAATCAGGCCCATAAGACAAGGGGTATGGTTTCAAGTTTTAATCAGTGATAACTTGGATAAATAAATTGGATATCCAGCTATAGATTGAAATCCATTACCTACCTAATGTCGAATGGCTTGACGTTCGGATTGATGCTGCCCACTCGAATCGTAAGGAATTGTACAGGAGTATTCAGGTCAGGACACAGCTCATGCTGCCTTGATTCAGTCAATGTGAGGTGAATGTCCTGCTGCTGTGCTATGTGAACACTATATGTAGTCACCTTCATCACCCAGGTATCAGTAACAATAACTCGGGCGCCTGGTGCACCGGAAGCGAATTTATCGATCCTTCGGAACTCAGTATTAACAGAAGATGCCACAGCTCTCCAACCAGACTGCGGAAGGGCATGGTGCGCAAGGCTTCTGGCTATCGGATGGTTGCCCCACTTATTTAAGGACCAGTACAACACCATGAGGCTAACAAAGGCGGGGATGAGCACGGCAGCCACCAAGTAAATTATCCAACCCTCACTCACTAGAAAGTAGAAATGCTTTTCACCAGAAGATGCAACACACATTCCTGCATAATAGCCTGCAATAAACAAACAACAGTGGTAAGAGATGAGTAACATATATGAAAAGAGCACTTCAGAAAAGCATCACATGCTTTCAAAACTGTGGTCATCACTCGTCTCAAAAAATGCCACCCAAAATATTTCTACTCTAACTACAGCCCCATCTCCAACCTTCCCTTTCTCGCCAATATAATCCTTGCACTCATACATCAACTCACACTTTTTGAAATGTAGTAGCAATTTTCTAGGCAAATGCAACAGTAATTCTGTGCATAGCAATGTCCCATAACTAGCCATAAGATGAATGACCAGTCAACCTCCTTTCAGGTAATAATGGCTGAGGGGGAATGTTGCCCAGGCAGCTTGTTGAAATTGTAACCTGTGATCTTCAAAATCTACCAGCACGACTAGAATAGGCAGAACTTTGGTTTAATGTCTCATTCCAAGGATAGTACCTCCAACAAAGCAGCACTCTCTTCATACTGCACTGAGGGTGGATAAAGAATTGGGTGAAAGAGAGGAAGCAGTATAACTAATCATAGAAAAGCAGAATTTTTTTTTTTTAAAAGGTGAGAGACTAAGAAATGTCAGTATTCAGAGGGGTTTGGGTATCTTTGTCCATGAATCACAGAAAGTTAACATGCAGGTACAGCAAGCAATTAGGAAGGCAAGGTGGTTGAGTATAAGAGCTCTTATTGCAAGGGGGTTGGAGTATAGAAGTAAGGAGGTATTGCTGCAAATATATAGGGCTCTGGTGAGACACACCTGGAGTACTGGGGACAGTTTTAGTCTCCTTACCCAAGAAAGGATATTCTTGCCTTAGAGGGGATGCAATGAAAGTTCACTGGATTGATTCCTGGGATGAGAAGGTTGTCCTATGGAGGAGAGATTGAGTAGAATGGGCCAATATTCTCTGGAGTTTAGAAGAATTAGAGATTATCTCACTGAAACATAAAATTCTTAGAGGGCTTGACAGGGTAAATGCTAGAGACTGTTTTCCTTGGCTGGAGAGTCTAGAACTAGGGGTCATAGTCTCAAGATAAGGGGTCAGCCATTTAGGACCGTGATAAGGAAAAATTTCTTCACTCAAGGTTGTGAATCTTTGGAATTCTCTACCCTAGAGGACAATGGATGCTCAGTCGTTCAGTATATTCAAGATGGAGATTGATAGATTTTTGGACACTAAGGGAATCAAGGGATATAGGAATAGGGCACGAAAGTATAGTTGAGGTCGAAGATCAGCCATGATCTTATTGAATGGTGGAGCTGGCTCAGGGGGCCATCCTTGGACCCCTATTCTTTCTGGTCTACATAACAACCTGGATTCAGAAATGTTATGCAAGTTGATCACCTTTGCAGATGATACTAAATTAAGTGGGTCAGTTGAGTCTGATGAAGCAGCTAAAGAACTTAGGGACTTAAGTAAAAATTGCAAGTAGAGTTATACTAAATGAAATTCTATACCAATACATGTAAGGTATTACACACAAGGAAAAAATAGGGAACACTCTTGCTCAATGAATGTTGTTGGACTACCCAGAAGACAAAGTGATTTGGGAGTGATAGTAGACTCAACAATTATGTCCGGTTATTGCAAAGCAGCAGCTAACAAAGCAAATAGGTGTTGAGTTATATTGCCAAATTGAGAGAGCGCGCAAGTCTGGGGGCTTCATATTGAAGCTGTGTAAGTTTTCAGCACAAGGACTGTGTTCAGTTCTGGTTAGTAAGGCACAAAGGAAAAACATCTGTGCTGTGAAAGCAACACAGCCAAGGACCATAAGGCTGATCTCAAGTGTCAGAAGACAGTTGTGAAGAAAGATTTGAAACATTGAGACTGTTTAGCTTTTTAAGGAGGTAAATCAGAGAAAACCTTAAGAGGTATGCAAGATAATCAGTTGACTAGAAAGGTTAGTCTGGAATACTAGTTCAAATTAAATCATGGGTAAGAATAGGTACAAGCCAGTAAAATGCAATTCAGGTCTAATGTCAGGAACCATTTCTTCACCAAAGAGTTATCAATGCCAAGAATGATTTTCTGAGTAGGGTAACGGAGGCAAAAATTGTTGAATGATTCAGGAGAGTTGGATGTTGCGGTGGCTTCCCTCATCGGTACTTATCTTTCTGCATGGGTGTGCCAGCATTTACAGTATTGTGTGTTCAAACCCACAGCTTGCTGTCAGCTGTGGCTCAGTGATAGCACACCCACCTCTAAGTCAGAAGGTTGCCAGTTCAAGTCCCATTCCAGAGCCTTGAGCACAACATCAAGGCCGACACACCCAATGCAGTACCGAGGGAGTGCTTCATTGTTGGAGGTGCCAGCTTTCGGATGAGACATTAAACCGAGGCCCTGTCTGCCCTCTCAGTTGGATGTAAAAGATCTCATTGAAGAAGAGCAGGGAGTTCTCCCCAGTGTCCAGGCCAATATTTATCCCTCAACTAACATCACTAAAAAAAAAATTATCTGGCCATTTACCTCAATGCTGTTTGTGGGAGCTTGCTGTGTGCAATTTGGCTGCTGTGTTTCCTACAACAGTGACTTCACTTCAAAAGTACTTCATTGACTGTAGTGAAGTATTGAGGTAGTGAAAGGTGCTATATAAATGCAAGTCTTACTTTCTTTAACTCAGAAGCAAGAGTGAGCCAAGTTGGCACAAACACGTCACCTTACTCATAGTTTTAAAATATAAACTAATAACCAGCAGCTTCCTCTTTCAGCTCCAGTCCCTTCATTTGAATTTGGGAGGATCTACTTCAAAAAGCACCACCGTGTGCGATTCCTTAACACCTCTAGTTAAAAAAAATAACGAAGCACAAACCCAAAAGTCAATGGCGAGCTCACTACTGACAAGTGGTGTATCAGGGGCTTGGGTACCATCCGAAGTTTAACAAAAGTTAACTCTGCGCTCCGTCCAATGAAGCCATTGGCGGCGATTCGCCCTACAGTCCACGACAGCAGCGCAACATGCAAACAAGCCCCGGTCCCCGGCCCCCGGCCCTGACCTAGCGGCAGCAGCGAGTGCACGGTGACGGTGGCCGCCGTCCTGCGGATGTGGTAGTGGATGAAGCCCACGTCCTCGCTGCCCAGCTGCTCCGACAGCAGATCCTGCACCGTCACCCCCGCCGAGCGGAACTCGGTCGGAGTGAAGACGAAGCAAAAGGACAAGACGACATAGAAGAGACTGAAAGCCACCTCAGGGCTGTCCATCCTCGACCCCCCCACCGGCCCAGGCCCAGGCCCCACAGTCCCGTCCCGGCCCGGCCCGACCCACTACCACCACCGTCACCCCTGGAGACACGGATATCCGCCTCAGGCCCCGCACGCATGCGCCGAGCGTTGAGTCTTCTGGGAAGTGTAGTTTAAAAGGGCGTGGATTCCACTGAGTGGGGAATGGGAGGGACAACAACCTGCATTTATATAGCGCCTTTGAGGTAGGAAATGTAAGGGCACAGGAGCTTACATTAACAGTCGGTTACTGGAGGCCCTGGAGTAGGGGCGTGTGGTGGCTGCTGTTATGCTTGAAGCCTTCTGCAACTGGTGGTTGCCGCAGGGACTGGATGGTAAAGTGGATAGGGACAACAATATTGTTGTTTAGTTGGATAAGTTTCCTTTCTCCTTTTTGTAGGGTTTGGATGTTTGTGCCACCTTAAAAAAGGGGGCACTTGTTTTGGTGAATGACACTGTGGGGCAACCCAGTGTCTCCTCCTATAAAACTAACATTCCGTTACTGGGAATACCATCCTCAGGAAAATTTTAGCAGTGAGATTTTATGAATGATGGGATGCTCTCAAGAAGAGCTCTGGAATAGTTGAGTCTTGAGGTGACAAAATCATGCATAACCATTTCAATGGTGGATAGGGTGAGGTAAGACTGGAGGATCACAATGTAGGGGAAGTGCAAGTAAGTGGTCTCTGTAATGGATAAGATGTACGATTTAAATCTCTGCTCAGGGTTGAATAGGGTGCCAAGATGTGAACAGTTTGGTTCAACCCTGAAAGGTTGGTGGAGGAAGGGAATGGAATCAGTAGCAAGGGAATGGAGTTTTTGGTTGAGACTGCAGAGTATTGGAATCAGTCACTCTGGTGATGAGTTGAAGGAAATTGTAACTCTTTGGGACTTGGATGTGTGACAAACAGTCTGACAGCATGGAGCCATTGAAAGGTCGAGAGAAGTGGCAGAGAGGAAGAACTGGGTATCATCACTGTACATGTGAAAGCTAATCTCCTGCCGGTAGATGATATCGCTGAGGGGCAACATATAGATAAGAAAGAAAGCCAAGGATAAATCCTTGGGAAACCATGAGGTAACAGAGTGGGAGAGGGAAAAGAAACCATTGCTGAAGATGCACTGGTTATGTTTGCATAATTATGGAACTATACAAGGGTGGTCCCATGGAGCTGGATAACTGAGAAAACGCATTGGAGAACGATGGTTTGGTCAACTGTATTGAATGGTGTGAAGATTTTGAGGATGAGGAGGGACAGTGCATCACAGTGACAGTCACTGTGAATGTCATTTGGAACTTTAGCTGGGGCCATTTCAGGGCTGTGAAAAGCCAGACTGAAGAATTCGGATAGGGAGTTTTGGGAGAGTTGAGAGGCAAAACACATTCAAGGACTTTAGTGAGGAAAATATGTTAGAGATGAATGGGAGTGGGAGAAGGCAGTTGGGTTGAGGGTAAATACATCAAAAAGGAGAGACTTTGGGGGTAAAATTAAACATTGGTGGAGTTCAAAAAAGGGCGGTAGTGGAATAGCCCCCCTACCCCGCCGTTATACACCCTGCTCGATTTTCTTTTCCATTGAAGTCATTGCACGAAATACGCCACTGTGGCCTAAATAATGTCTGATGCAAATTCAACATCACTTCATTGCTTTTAATTTTAATGCACTTATGCATAGAACCCAGAATCTCATTTGCTGTTGTTAAGCACTGGATTACAGGGTCTGTAACTTCTTCCAGACAAAGCTCTAAACACAGCTATTCAAATAGAACAGAGTTAATTTAATAATAAGGTAGCAAAAGGTGTCTTTCTAACTCAGTAAAAACTCTGTGGGCTCGATTATTTTTTTTCCCGGGAAATTGCGGGTGCATTGGAGGGGGCGGGGTGGGCTCCGAAAATCAGGGAAATCTCATTCGGGTTCGGAGCCTAGCTCCAACCTGCCGACGTCCAAGTTCCCAATGGACACATCTATGTGCGCACGGGCGTCGCGAATCCGGAAGTCCTGCTGGCAAATGATAGTTGAAGAGCCAAATGTACCTCGGTACTTAAGGCACTTCACTTGTGACATATTACATAGTTAGAACGAGTTTTAGCTTACCTGGCCGGCTTTCCCACAGCTTCTGATTCACGCCTGGTTTCCGGATCAGGCAAAAAGAAACTAAATAAATTAAATTTAAAAAACCATTGCACGAAGTTAAAACACAAAATCAACCTACCTTTCCACCTTGCTCCGATCTCCGATGTCTCCCTCTCCAATCTCCACACCACCACCCACCGCCCCCCCACCCCACGATCTTCCGTTCCAGTGCTGGATGATGTCTCTTTCTCTCCCCCCACTCTTGCGTTGACAGGCTGGCTGCCGTCAGGAGCTGCAATCAGGCTGGCTGCCAGGCACGAAACCCTGAGAGCACGATAATCACCATCAATTACGATGCGATCACGTCGGAAATGGTAAGGTTTGTTTATTCAGGTTTGCCACGCGCACCTTCACCTCACGCCTGTCCCCCCCGCTGCCAACCCGCCACCATTTCAAAATTGAGCCCTGTATCTCTTATACCATTTGCTTTTATGGTCTGCTTCCTGCTGAATGTAACACCATCTGATGTTTTATGACCACCCAGTTGTTCGAACCGATAGCCAAACTGAGATGAGAGGCCCGATGCCTTTTCACACCATACTGTTACTTCCTATCATTGCTTTTCCCGAGCCATTGCTTTGTTGTAAACAAACTTTGATGCATGCTGTACAGAAACATATTGCCATTTATATTGCAGTAATCTTTCTCTTACATTACCCCCTGCTGTGATGACTATGTGACTTAATCCTAACAACCCTTTGAGCTCAATATTACCCACCTGGTTTATTTATTTAATAATCTATATGTGCTTATCTGTACAGTGCAATGTCTTCGACCCTGAAACTCATCCTCTCCAATGTTATCAGTGTCATTGAGGGGAAAAGACAGGGTTTGCGAGAACACAGTTTACTACAACAACAACAACTTGCATTTATATAGTGCCTTTAACATAGGGAAACATCCACAGGAGTGTTATCAAACAAAATTTGACACCGAGCCACATAAGGATATTTTAGGATAGGTGACCAAAAGCTTGGTCAAAGCGGTAGGTTTTAAGGAGTGTCTTAAAGGAAGAGAGATAGAGAGGCGGAGAGGTTTAGGGAGGGAATTCCAGGGCCTAGGGCCTAGGCAGCTGAAGACACGGCCGCCAATGGTAGAGTGATTAAAATCGGGGAAGGGCGAGAGGCAAGAATTGGAAGAGCACAGAAACAGGGTTGTAGGACTGGATGAGGTTACAGAGATAGGAGTGGCCAATGTCATGGAGAGATTTGAAAACAAGGTTGAGAATTTTAAAATCGAGCCGTTCCAGGACCAGGACAAATTTCTTAGAGTTTTTTGAGGCTGTAACTAGCAGGGTAGATAAAGGGGAACCAGTGAATGTAGTATATTTGGATTTTCAAAAGACATTCAATAAGGTGCCGCATAAAAGGTGGTTTCGCAAGATAAGGGCTCATGGGGTTGGGGTAATATATTAGCATGGATAGAGGATTGGTTAACGGACAGAAAACAGAGAGTAGGGATAAACGGGTCACTTTCAGATTAGCAGGCTGTAGCTAGTGGGATGCTGCATGGATCAATGCTTGGGCTTCAGCTATTTACATTTTATATTAATGACTTAGATGAAGGGACCGAGTGTAATGTATCCAAGTTTGCTGACGATACAAAACTAGGTGGCAAAGTAAGCTGCAAGGAGGACACAGAGTTGGCAAAGGAATATAGGTTAAGTTAGTGGGCAAGAAGGTGGCAGATGGTAGTGGATGTTGGAGGCCAATCATCTCAGCCGAAGGATATTGCTGCAGCAGTTCCTCAGGGCAGTGTCCTAGGCCCAACCATCTTCAGCTGCTTCATCAATGACCTTCCCTCCATCATAAGGTCAGAAATGGGGATGTGTGCTGATGATTGTACGGTGTTCAGTTCCATTCGCAATCCCTCAGATAATGAAGCAGTCCGTGCCTGCATGCAGGAAGACCTGGATAACACCCAGGCTTGGGCTCATAAGTGCAAGTAACATTCGCGCCAGACAAGTGCCAGGCAATGACCATCTCCAACAAGAGAGAGTCTAACCACCTCCCCTTGACATTCAACTGCATTACTATCACCGAATTCCCCCACCATCAACATCCTGGAGGTCAACATTGACCAGAAACTTAACTGGACCAGCCATATAAATACTGTGGCTACAAGAGCAGATCAGAGGCTGGGTTTTCTGCGGCGAGTGACTCACTTCCTGATTCCCCAAAGCCTTTCCACCATCTACAAGGCACAAGTCAGGAGTGTGATGGAATACTCTCCGCTTGCCTGGATGAGTGCAGCTCCAACAACACTCAAGAAGCTCGACACCATCCAGGACAAAGCAGCCCGCTTGATTGGCACCCCATCCACCACCCTAAACATTCACTCCCTTCACCACCGGCGCACTGTGGCTGCAGTGTGTACCATCCACAGGATGCACTACAGCAACTCGCCAAGGCTTCTTCGACAGCACCTCCCAAACTCGCGACCTCTACCACCGACAAGGACAAGGGCAGCAGGCACATGGGAACAACACCACCTGCACGTTCCCCTCCAAGTCACACACCATCCCGACTTGGAAATATATCATCATTCCTTCATAGTCGCTGGGTCAAAATCCTGGAACTCCCTACCTAACAGCACTGTGGGAGAACCTTCACCACACGGACTGCAGCGGTTCAAGAAGGCGGCTCACCACCAGCTTCTCGAGGGCAATTAGGAATGGGCAATAAATGCTGGCCTCGCCATCGATGTCCACATCCCACGAACGAATAAAAAATAAATAAATAATGTGGGGAAATGTGAGGTTATTCACTTTGGTAGAAATAGAAAAACAGAATATTTTTTAAATGAGAAACTATTAAATATTGGTGTTCAGAGAGATTTGTGTGTCCTCGTACAAGAAACTCAGTTAGCATACAGGTACGGCAAGTAATTAGATAGGCTAACAGCATGTTGGCCTTTATTGCAAGGGGGTTGGAGTACAAGAGTAAGGAAGTCTTGCTATAATTGTAACAGGGCATTGGTGAGACCATACCTGTGTACAGTTTTGGTCGTATTATCTAAGGAAGGATATACTCGCCTTAGAGGCGGTGCAATGAAGGTTTACTAGATTGATTCCTGGGATGAGAGGGTTGTCCTATGAGGAGAGATTGATTAGAATGGGCCTATACTCTCAGTGAAACATATAAGATTCTGAGGGGGCTTGATAGGATAGATGCTGAAAGGTTGTTTCCCCTGGCTGGAGAGTCTAGAACTAGGGGGCATAGTCTCAGGATAAGGAGTCGGCCATTTAAGAGTGAGATGAGGAGGAATTTCTTCACTCAGAGGGTTGTTAATCTTTGTAATTTTCTACCCCAGAGGGCTGTGGATGCTTAGTTGTTGAGTATATTCAAGGTTGAGAGAGAGATTTTTGTACTCTAGGAGAATCAAGTGACATGGGGATCGGGCGGGAAAGTGGAGTTGAGTAGAAGGTCAGCCATGATCTTATTGAATGGCGGAGCAGGCTCGAGGAGCCGTTTGGCCCACTTCTGCTTCTATTCCTTATGTTCTTATGTAGGTCAGCAAGCACAGGGGTGATGGGTTAACGGGATTTGGTGCGAGTTAGGAAACAGGCAGCAGAGTTTTGGATAAGCTCAAGTTTATGGAGGGTGGAAGATGGGAGGCCAGCTATTAGAATAGTCCAGTCTAGAGGTAACAAAGGCATGGATGAGGGTTTCAGCTGCAGATGAGCTGAGGCAGGGCTGGAGATGGGCGAGGCTATGGAGGCGGTCTTGGTGATGGAGCGGATATGTGGCCAGATGTTCATCTCGGTCAACTTAAGATGCCAAGGTTGAGGCATGGAGTCGGTGGCTAGGGAATGGAGTTTGTGGCGGGGACCGAAGTCAATGGCTTCAGTCTTTCCAATATTTATTTGGAGGAAATTTTTGCTCATCCAGTACTGGATGTTGAACAAGCAGTGTGACAAATCAGAGACAGTGGAGGGGTCGAGGGAGGTGGTAGTTGTCAGCGTACATGTGGAATCTGATGTTATATTGTCGGTAGTGTTGCCGAGGGGCAGCATGTAGATGAGATACAGGAGCGGACCAAGGGTAGATCTTTGGGGTCTCCAGAGGTAACTCTGTGGGAGCGGGAAGAGAAGCCATTGCAGGTGATTCTCTGGCTAAGACTGCATAGAAAAGAGTGGAACCAAGCGAGCACAGTCCCACCCAGATGGATGACGGAGGAGAGGCTTTGGAGGAGGACGGTGTGGTCAAAGGCAGCAGACAGGTTGAGAAGGATGAGGAGGGATAGTTTACCACAGTCATAGTCACATGGGATATGAGTTATGACTTTGATCAGGGCCGTTTCAGTACTGTGGCAGGAGCGGAAACCTGATTGGAGGGATTCAAACATGGAGTTGTGGGAAAGATGGGTTCATATTTGGGAGGCGACAACATGTTCGAGGACTTGAGAGGAAAGGGAGGTTGGAGATGGGGTGGTAGTTTGCAAGGAAAGAGGGGTCAAGGATGGGTTTCAAGGTCAAGTTTAAACTAATTCTGTCCACATTACTGTTCTGTTTTTGTTAGAAGTAAAAGCAAAGCAAATCGATATTCTTGCATAGTATAAATGGGTTTAAGAGGAAACTGGAAATGTCTCTTGAGGGAGTGAGAAAGTAGTTGTTGGCCAACTGGTCTATTTCTGTTCTTAAAATTTCCCAAGTTCCTATACAAATGATGTCATTGTGCATGCCCCACTTTTTAAATAAAGCCTCTTTGAAGGATCTGTTGTTGATTGCTCATGATTTTCTTTGGATTTTGCTTTCGGTACTTTAGAGCACAAAACCAAGCCTGAAATTAAGCCAGTTCTATTTTGGAAGTAGACCAATTTCTGTTGAAACTAACAAAAAAAAGAACGTTTTCTGTTACAATGAGAAGATCACAAGCTCACTGAATTTCCTTGCAACAAAATCTCTGTTAGAACAAGTAGGCCAGTCTTCTCAATAAACTGTCCTAGGCTTCTTTAATCATTCAGATGTAGGGGTGAGGCAGGCAACATTGTGGAGACGGAAGTAAGCAATCTTGATGATGGATATGATTTGGGGTTTAAAATTCAGCTCAGAGTCCAACAGGACAGCAACACTTTGGTTTAGCCTAAGTATCCTTTGGATGGATGAAAATACAGTACACCCATATAACAGCAACTTGCATTTATATAGCACCTTTAACATAGTAAACCATCCCAAGGCACGTCACAGGAGCGTTAACAAACAAAATGTCACCAAGCCACAAAAGGAGATATTAGGACAAGTGACCAATAGCTTGGTCAAAGAGGTAGATTTTAAAGAGTATCTTGAAAAAGGAGAGATAGAGAAGCAGAGAGGTTTAGGGAGGGAATTCCAGAGCTTAGGGCCTAGGCAGCTGAAGGCACGGCTGTCAGTGGTGGAGCAATTAAATTCAGGGATGCGCAAGATGCAAGAATTGGAGGAGCGCGGCGATCTCGGGGTTGTAGGAGGTTACAGAGATAGGGAGGGGCGAGGCCATAGAGAGATTTGAAAACAAGAGTGAGAATTTTAAAATCGAGATGTTCCCGGACCGGGTGCCAATGTAGGTCAGCAAGCATAGGGGTGATGGGAGAATGGGACTTAGTGTGAATTAGGATACGGGCAGCAGAGTTTTGGATGAGCTCAAGTTTATGGAGGGTGAAAGATGGGAGGCCAGCCAGGAGAACATTGCAATAGTCAAGTGTAGAGGTAACAAAAGAATGGATGAGAGTCTTAGCAGCAGATGAGCTGAGGCAGGGGCAGAGACGGGTGATATTACTATAATTTAGAAAGAACTTTAATTTATATAGTGCCTTATCATTTTTCAAAAGTACTTCATGTAATAAATTATTTTGAATTGACTGGTAGGCAAATGAAGCAGCCATCTCCAACAAGAGGGAGCCTAAATATCTCCCTTTGACATCTAATGGCATCATCATAGAGTCATAGAGTTATACAGCACGGATAGAGGCCCTTCGGCCCATCGTGTCCGCGCCGGCCGTCAGCCCTGTCTACTCTAATCCCATATTCCAGCATTTGGTCCGTAGCCTTGTATGCTATGGCATTTCAAGTGCTCATCCAAATGCTTCTTGAATGTTGTGAGGGTTCCTGCCTCCACAACCCTTTCAGGCAGTGAGTTCCAGACTCCAACCACCCTTTGGGTGAAAAAGTTCTTTCTCAAATCCCCTCTAAACCTCCCGCCTTTTACCTTGAATCTATGTCCCCTTGTTATAGAACCCTCAACGAAGGGAAAAAGCTCCTTAGTATCCATCCTATCTGTGCCCCTCATAGCTGAGTCCTCCATCATCAACATCCTTCTTCAGCTGTACAAACCTCCAAGATCTCTGCGCTCCTCCAATTCTGGCCCCGATTTCCTTCACTCCACCATTGCCAGCCGTGCCTTCAGCTGCCTTGGCCCTAAGCTTTGGAATTCCCTCCCTAAACCTTTCTGCCTCTCTCTCCTCCTATAAGTCACTTCTTAAAACTTACCTCTTTGGCCAAGCTTTTAGTCACCTGTCCTAATATCTCCTTATGTGGCTTGGTGTCAAATTTTGTCTGATAATGCTCCTGTGAAGTGCCTTGGAAAATTTACTATGTTAAAGGCGCTATATAAATACAAGTTGTAGGTGGTGGTGGTGGTGGTGTTTTTGTTGGTCACCATTGACCAGAAACTCAATGGACCAGCCACATAAATCACAAGGCTATCAGAGCAGGTCAGAGGCTGGGTATTCTGTGATGAGTGGCTCACTTCCTGACTGAATGTCTTTCCACTACCTACAAGGCACAGTCAGGATCGTGATAGAATACTCTCCACTTGCCTGCACGGGTGCAGCTGCAACAACACTAAAGAAGATTGACACCACCCAGGATAATGTGTGTCTGCTTGATTGGCACTTTACCCACCACCCTAAACATTCATTCCCTCCACCATTGGCATGTACAATCTACAGAATGCACTGCAATGATTTGCCAAGACTTCTTTGGCAGCACCTTCCAAACCCACAACTGCCACAATCTAGAAGGATAATGGTAGCATGTGCACAGGAACACCATCACCTCCAAGTTCCACTCCAAGTCACAAACCATTCTGATTTGGACATATTTTGCTGTTTCTTTGTGAACTGCAATTAATTGACAGCCCTTATTTATATAGAACTTTGGTTAGACCACACTTGGGATACTGTGTGAAGTTTTAGTTTCTATATTACAAAAAGGATACTGAAGCATTGGAGAAAATGTAGAAAAGATTTACAAGATATCAGAATTGAGAGGATGCAACTATCAGGAAAGACTGAGCAAGCTGGGGCTATTTTAGACCAAGAGGAGACCTCATAAAGGTCTTTATAATTATGAAGGGGGTTGATAGGGTGAATGTGGAGAAACTGTTTCCACTTGTGGGTGGATCCAAAAAAAGGTGCATAAATATAAGATAGCCACTAAGAGATCAAATAAAGAATTTAGGAGGAATTTGTTTACAGTGAAAGGTGAGAATGTGGAACTCACTGCCACATTGAGTGGTTGAAGCAGTTGGCACTGCTGCATTCATGAGGGAAAAGGGAATAGAGGGTTATGAGGCCATGGTGGGAAGAGGAAATCAGAGTGGGAAGCTTGCGTGAAGTATAAACATCTGCATAGACCAGTTGGACCGAATAGCCTATTTCTAGGGTTGCCAACCCTCTAGGATTGTCCTCTAGTCTCCAAGAATTAATGATTAATATCCTGGACATTGGGGTGAGCATTTTAGGAGAAAAATTATAGAGGGATTAAAAAAAATTGTGTTTTTAAAAAAATTTCTTTGCGCATTTTCATTTATTAGTTATAAAAATATTGGAGATGGAAAAAAAAGGCTGGGGTTGGAGGCAGGAGGTTATGCGATTAAACCTCCAGGATTACAGCCAACCAGAGTTGGCAACCTTACCTGTTTTGGTGCTGTAGATTCGATGCAATTCTATGTAAAGGTTAGGAGTGCCTTTACTTCATTAAATACAATTATTCAATTTTACATAAGACAGATCATGAGACAACCACAGTGGACTATGGAGTTTAACAACGTGTGGAAAAAAAAATGCAACTTCTGCTTCTTTGTATTCCTCGCAATCTGGATCAAAAGCGCCGCCCGTGGGCATCTCTGAGAAACTTTCCACACATTTAACACAAAAAAAAACTTGCAACGCATGCGCAGAAGCAGCCGTGCGACGCTCACGCGGTTCTCCCATTGCTGATTGGTTATTTCGTAACCCGCTGAACTTTAACCCGAGGGGCGGCCGCATTGTATTGGACGCCGAAATAAACGGTCGGATTTTAAAATTTGTGGGAGAGAGCGAGCGAACGAGTTTGCGTTCGAGGGACAGGGACACGGCGGAGGAGGCGGCGAGGTGAGTCTCACCCGAGGGCGGGGGATAGGGACAGGGACACGGCGGAGGAGGCGGCGAGGTGAGTCTCACCCGAGGGCGGGGGATAGGGACAGGGACACGGCGGAGGAGGCGGCGAGGTGAGTCTCACCCGAGGGTGGGGGATAGGGACAGGGACAGGGACACGGCGGAGGAGGCGGCGAGGTGAGTCTCACCCGAGGGCAGGTCACTGGGAAAGGGCGGGGGATAGGGACAGGGACACGGCGGAGGAGGCGGCGAGGTGAGTCTCACCCGAGGGCAGGTCATTGGGAAAGGGCGGGGGATAGGGACAGGGACACGGCGGAGGAGGCGGCGGCGAGGTGAGTCTCACCCGAGGGCAGGTCATTGGGACAGGGACTGATGGTGCTAAGAGTAAGCCGAGCGCGGCGGGTGGACGCACACTCGGCCGGGGAACGGGTGTTGAGTAAACGGCTATCGAGCGGCGGCGCAGCCTGGTGGTGACCTAAGCGGGCAATGTGGGGATGGGTGTGGAGTGGAGAGAGGGGGGGGGTGCTAACGGAGTGGGCGACAGACGCAGGCAAAAAGAGGGTGATAGGGGGCCCCCTCCCGGGGAACGCATCTTTGTCCCCTTACTCCGCCCCGGTCTGGGTTTGCGCCGAGCCATCGGATTCACCCTCCCCGTCCCAGACTGACCCACCCTCCCGGTTAGAAACTGGCCAAAAACCCAGAGGCATTTTATCGAATGAAATTACTTTAGAAATAAACTAGGTTTTTATGCTGTCGTTAGTCGCGGCCCCAGTTAACCTGAAATGTTTTGTATAGTTATTCAATGGGGATGAGGAAATATTACATGAGATTTGATCAGAAGAGTGATACTGATCACAAACTCAAATATACTGATTGGATCGACTTTTTTAAAAATTGCTTCTCCGATGGAGTGGATTGATCTAGGTTTTGGTGCCTTGTTGCTGTGGTTCTGTCCCTGGCACCCAGTAAGGGTTTCCATCTGCCGGGTTTTGGACTGGACTATAATTTCTGAGTGGTATCTGGAAACGTCTAAAATGCAACCTGGAGAAAAATTCTGATTTTTAAAAACAAATTAGCCCTGAGGTTTATTGCTTTTGATTTTTCTTTTGTGGTAAAAATCAGAATTTAAGCCATTCCCCACCCCAATGTTCTTCCATGTTCTGGCATCTGGTCCTGGGATTCTTGGGTTCAGTGTGATCCTACTGGACTTTTTTTTGGATATTTTGAATGCAAACTTGATATTTAAAGCTGTAGTGAATAAAATCTGACATTATTAAAAGCTTAAGCAATCTTATAGTAGTCTAGGATACAGCACAGTAGGTGGCCATTTGGCCCATTGTGTCTGTGCTTTTTGATAGAGCTATGTAATCTGTCCCATTCCCTTGCTCCTTCCCCTTAGCCCTGTAATTTTTTTCTCCAAGTAGTGGGGCAGGTGGTGCATGTTTCAGTGGGGGAGCATTTGGGGAATGGTGCTCATATTATTAGGTTTGGAATAGTTATGGAAAAGGACAAGGTACACTCAAATGTGAAAATGCTTAACTGGAGGAGGGCAAATTTCAGTGAGTTTAAAAAAGGATCTTGCCCAGGTGGACGGGAATCAAAAATTAGTACAGTAATTGAACAATGGGAGACCTTCAATGAGGAATTGGTTCAGAGTAGACCCATTCCAATGAGGGGGAAAGGAAGGGCATCCAAAGCTAGAGCTCCCTGGATGACTAAAGATATAGAGATTAAAATGAAACAGAGAAAGGAAGCTTATGATGAATGTAAGGTTCATAATACAGTAGAGAACAAGGCTGAATACAGAAAGTACAGAGGAGATGTAAAAAAGGTTTTGAGGGGCAGAGAGTGAGAGACTAGATTAGCAGCTAACATAAAAGGAACCCAAAAATCTTTTTATAAACATATAAATAATAAAAGGGTAGTCAAAGGAAGGGTGGGGCTGAGTAGGGACAAAAAAGGAAATCTAGTGGAGGCAGAGGGCATAGCTAAGGTACTAAATGAATACTTCGCATCTCTCCATGAGATGAGGATGCTGCCACCGTAGCAGTAAAGGAGGAGGTAGTAGTGATACTGGATGTTTTAAAAAAAAATTAGAGGTACTCAAAGTAGTAGTCAGCCGGTCCAGATAGGACAGCCAACTGTACGTCGGTGGTGGGGAAACTTTATAATTCGGGACAAAATTGGCACTTGGCAAAGTATGGACTAAATTGAAAATCAGCGTGGATTTGTTAAAGGAAAATAGTGTTTGACTAACTTGATTGATTGACTTCTTTGAAGTAACAGAGAGGTTTGATGAGGGTAGTGTGGTTGATGCAGAAGAGATTTACTAGAATGGTGCCAGGGATGAGGGACTGCAGTTATGTGGAGAGACTGGAGAAGCTGGGGTTGTTTTCCTTATTGTAAACAATTTTACAACACCAAGTTATAGTCCAGCAATTTTATTTGAAATTCACAAGCTTTCGGAGGCTTCCTCCTTCCTCAGGTGAATGTTGTGGAAGGAGGAAGCCTCCGAAAGCTTGTGAATTTCAAATAAAATTGCTGGACTATAACTTGGTGTTGTAAAATTGTTTACAATTGTCAACCCCAGTCCATCACCGGCATCTCCACATCATTGTTTTCCTTAGAACAGGGAAGGTTAAGGAGAGATTTGATAGAGGTGCTCAAAATCATGAACTGTTTTGACAGAGTAAGGAGAAAGTGTTTACAGTGGCAGAAGGGTCAGTAACCAGAGGACACCGATTTAAGGTGATTGGCAAAAGAGCCAGAGGTGACATGAGGAAACATTTTTTTAACACAGCGTATTATGATCTGGAATGCACTGCCTGAAAGAGTGGTAGAAGCAGATTCGACAGTAACTTTCAAAAGGGAATTGGATAAATACTAGAGGGAGGGGGGTTGAATTACAGGCCTATAGGGAAAGAGCTGGCGAATGGGACTAATTGGATAGCTCTTTCAAAGAGCAGGCACCTTGGGCCGAATGGCTGCCTCCTGTGCTGTACCGACTATGATACATTGAGGTATTTATCCAATCCCTTTATTTGTAGTGGATGTGTCTTTCAGTCACGTGCTTTGTTTACATGTAGTGTTTGGTCTTGTTTTCTCTTGTAATCAAAAAGGACATGAGGTTTGCATATTGACTAAATCTGAATTCTGAGTTGACTCCTCTTATTGTAGAATTGGTACTGTTGGATCTACCCAATTTACATTGCAGGACAAGTTTCACTTACCAGCTGAACACTTGTGATGGTTTGAAAGTCAGGGCATGTGACTTTGGTTCTGGTAGGTAAACCTTCCTAATGCCTGGGATGGTTAGAATGGACCAGCAAATAGTAAACTGCATTTCTAGAAGTGCCCAATACAGCAAGATTAAAATGGTGGTTGATGCTAGGGAACATCTTGGTGTTTCTCAGTGCTTGTGGATACAATTTCTGTGACAGTGGGAATTCTATTGTTTATAACTGCTGTAATGTAAGGTATCTTGACTCCTGTATACCAAGTAATATTGCTGCTATCTTCCACTTGTAGCTGTCTTGCATTGCTGTACAGACATTTTTGCCTACCAACTTGTGGGGACCAGCTGAAGTAATTTTTTTTAATAGTTACTGTGTATCTAAAGTCAGTGGTAGATGCTGTACAGAAGAGTGGGAGGTTGAAATTGTCCACTTTGATAGGAAGAATAGAAAAGCAGAATATTTTAGAAGGTGAGAGACTAAGAAATGTTAGCATTCAAAGGAATTTAGGTGTACACAAATCACAGACAGTTAACATTGCTGGTTAGAGCAGGACCGTTTAGGGTGTGTGGCCCAAATAAGCATTCTTTATACAAATGCATGGAGTATAAGGAACAAATTGAATGAATTGCAGGCGCAAATTCAACTTAGAGGGTATGACATGGTAACCATTACTGAGACATGGCTACAAGATGGTCCGGACTGGAAACCGAATATACCAGGTTATAAGGTCTAGGAAAGATAGAGAAACTGGTAGAGGGGGAGGAGTAGCTTTAGTGATTAAGGATGAAATTTCTTCAATGATGAGAGGATATAACAAGAGGTAAGCAGGCAGTGGCAACTTTATGGGTAGAATTAAGAAATAGAAAATGATTTAAGACAGTAATGGAAGTTGCGTATAGGCCCCCTGGTAGCAGCTCTGAAGTGGCAGAATGTATAAATGCAGAGATTAGACAAGCATGTAGCAAAGACAGAATGGTTTTAATGGGGGATTTTAACTTTCATATTGATTGGGATAAGCAGATGAGCTCATGTGAAAAAGGTAGTGAATTTCTGGTGTTTAGGACAGCTTTCTGCAACAATATGTCCTAGAACCAACAAGGGGGCAGGCCATGATATTCAATGGCGGAGCAGGCTCGAGGGGCCATGCTTCTATTTCTTATGTTCTAAACAAGTGACTTGTGTGTTGAGGTTACCGTACAACCAAATAGGAATTGTTGAACTTTCCTGGTGTTTCTAAAATTGAAGGAATAAAATTTATTTGGTGATATTTCTATTCTCCACATGCTGTGGGACTTCATCCTAATACTTTGTGGCAAGTGTTGAGTATACACAAGAAATGGCACCTTGCAGATATGATGTGGAGATGCCGGTGATGGACTGGGGTTGACAATTGTAAACAATTTTACAACACCAAGTTATAGTCCAGCAATTTTATTTTAAATTCACAAGCTTTCGGAGATTTCCTCCTTCCTCAGGCAAATGTTTCAAGAGCTCCTTGAAGCCTACGCATTTATACATATAGAACAATACATGGTGTTTACAGACTGCCCCTGCAACTGCCCGTTGCCAAGGCAATCACCGTGTTCAGACAGAGAGGTGTCACCTGCAGAACCCCCGAATACACATTCAACAAAAAAACAAACAGGGAAAAAAAACAGAGAGAGAGGCAGAAACATCCGGAAGGCAGAGAGAGCCAGCAAATGACCCATTATATTAAAAACAGATAACATTTGTTCGCTGGTGGGGTAACGTGTAGCGTGACATGAACCCAAGATCCCGGTTGAGGCCGTCCTCATGGGTGCGGAACTTGGCTATCAATTTCTGCTCGACGATTTTGCGTTGTGTGTCTCGAAGGCCGCCTTGGAGTACGCTTACCCGAAGGTCGGTGGATGAATGTCCATGACTGCTGAAGTGTTCCCCGACTGGGAGGGAACCCTCCTGTTTGGCGATTGTTCCATCCCACCATCAAGCTCACCATGGACTACTCCTCAGAATCAGTTTCTTTCTTGGACACATGAATCTCCATCAAAGACGGGCACCTCAGCACCTCACTCTACCGCAAGCCCACGGACAACCTCACGATGCTCCACTTTTCCAGCTTCCACCCTAACCACGTCAAAGAGGCCATCCCCTATGGACAGGCCCTGCGAATACACGGTCTGCTCAGACGAGGAGGAACGCGATGGACACCTACAGACGCTGAAAGACGCCCTAGTAAGAACGGGATATGACGCTCGACTCATCGATCGACAGTTCCGACGGGCCACAGCAAAAAATCGCATAGACCTCCTCAGGAGACTAACACGGGACGCAACCAACAGAGTACCCTTTGTCGTCCAGTACTTCCCCGGAGCGGAGAAACTACGCCATGTTCTCCGCAGCCTTCAACATGTCATCAATGAGGACAAACACCTCGCTATGGCCATCCCCACACCTCCACTACTCGCCTTTAAACAGCCACCCAACCTCAAACAGACCATCGTTCGCAGCAAACTACCTAGCTTTCAAGAGAACAGCGTCCACGACGCCACACAACCCTGCCACGGTAACCTCTGCAAGACATGCCAGATCATCGACACAGATACCACCATCACACGAGAGGACACCACCCACCAGGTGCATGGTTCATACTCCTGTGACTCGGCCAACGTTGTCTACCTCATACGTTGCAGGAAAGGATGCCCCAGAGCATGGTACATTGGCGAGACCATGCAGACGCTGCGACAACGGATGAACGGACACCGCGCAACAATCGCCAAACAGGAGGGTTCCCTCCCAGTCGGGGAACACTTCAGCAGTCATGGACATTCATCCACCGACCTTCGGGTAAGCGTACTCCAAGGCGGCCTTCGAGACACACGACAACGCAAAATCGTCGAGCAGAAATTGATAGCCAAGTTCCGCACCCATGAGGACGGCCTCAACCGGGATCTTGGGTTCATGTCACGCTACACGTTACCCCACCAGCGAACAAATGTTATCTGTTTTTAATATAATGGGTCATTTGCTGGCTCTCTCTGCCTTCTGGATGTTTCTGCCTCTCTCTGTTTTTTTTCTCTGTTTTTTTTCCTGTTTGTTTTTTTGTTGAATGTGTATTCGGGGGTTCTGCAGATGACACCTCTCTGTCTGAACACGGTGATTGCCTTGGCAACGGGCAGTTGCAGGGGCAGTCTGTAAACACCATGTATTGTTCTATATGTATAAATGCGTAGGCTTCAAGGAGCTCTTGAAACATTTGCCTGAGGAAGGAGGAAATCTCCGAAAGCTTGTGAATTTAAAATAAAATTGCTGGACTATAACTTGGTGTTGTAAAATTGTTTACCTTGCAGATAGATGGTGCTGCACATAGTTTCCTACTCCTGCATTGTATAAAGCTACTCCAATTATTTTTCTCTATAGGTTGTTTTGTTTCATAAAGAATGCTGAGCTCTTCAGGTTTTATGGTCACTAGTGGTTCCAATCCTATGTTTTTTGCAATTAGAACAGAAAATGCTGGTAACACTCAGCAGGTCAGGTAGCATCTGTGGAGAAAGAAACCGTTAATGTTTCAGGTCGAAGACCTTTTGTCAGAACTGGAAGAAATAAAGAATTAACAGTTTTTAAGCAAGTACAGAGCCCGGGAAGGGTGGAGGGCAGGAGTGATTAAATGACAAGGGATGATGATGCAAGGCAACGAAGGTGGTAATGGGACAAGTATAGAAACAAAAAATGGGTCTAGAGGAGCAGTGTGCTTTCAATGATCTGTGTAATTATACCAGTTCTATGTGTAACTTAATGCCCATGCCCCACTAAACTTCTGAATTATGAAATATTTAGAAATTAAAATTTGGCTGTCTTGTATATTGTGCCTAGTATTAGATCTATAAAAGTAGGCATCTTTATCTGCAGACACAGCTTTTCAAGTGGATACTCCCTTATCTTGTATTTTTCTTTCCCATACCAGCATGAGTTTGCATTTAGATGAAAACACTTTCTTGGATCTTCAAGGTTCTACCATAATGGATGAACAATGTGACCCATTAACACTGACCGAGACCACGGGGAGACCATCAATTCTTCGAGTATCACAGAAGGAAAACTTCCCTCCCAAAAGTTCAGTGAAACTACCAAAGGTAGACTTTCTGCATTTTTCCAGCAGTAGACTTTAAGTTGTTGATCTGCTTGTTAGAGCTTTAATAGCTAATTTTTGTTTTAGTATAGTACATGTTTTTGGGAGCTATATTTTTATAGACAAATCTTGGGTCTTTCATTTAACACTTGTGGTATGTTACCTTTTCTAAATTAACCAATCTTTGTGTGAGCCAGGCAGTCACTGTCTAAATATTTAACAATAGTGGCATCACACTTTATGATCTGGATTTCTGCATAGAAAATGCCAATGTACCAGAAGTCTCTAAAATAAGGACCACCCCCCCACCTCCTCCCAAGTTAGGGTTACAGTAACTTGGTTATGGTACTGGACTGACAATGCAAAGTTTGAGTTCACATCCACCTTTGAAAGATTTATGGAGCTATGGGAGAATTCTACACCTGTAAAACAAAGGGAGCTTAGCTTCAACCTGAGCTGTGCATAGTGGTTCTGGTCCACAATTCAAGCTTCAGACTTTCCATGTCAATTCCCTGCTTCTGTTGGTATCCTGTGTCCATAAACAAAACATGAAGATGTGGAAGGAATACTGAACACAACCCTTAATGTTTTCTTGAGGTACTGGTGACTTTTCTTCAAACTTGAGTTGCAGCATAGCAGTTAACTTTTTGAAGTGATGTGTTGGGCACTGATTAGTGTATGCTATAATGCTGTTGGTATATTCCTTTAAACTGTGTAACAAAGTTTTAAGCTGGCTTTTTTTTAAATATAGGTGTCCTTCCAAACTCCTTTGAGAGATCCTGTTTCACGCAAAGTACTCAGTCCGCACATGACGAATAAATGGGATGGTAATATTGCCTTTGATGAGTCTGGTAAAAACGAAGAAAAAGTGAGAAACACTGGGGGGCCAGGAAGTCTTAATGAGACTGAGGAAAAAGGGTAAGAACAAGTGCACTGGATAAAACCTTGTTAAATAAATACTGGCTTTTAAAAAAAAAAATGTAATGTTGCAGCTTTAAGCGATGGAGATACTTGGGGTTGGTTCAAATATTGGAGGTTTAAAATTGAGAACAACTGTAACCTAGTGATTTTTCTCCATGTGTCTTCTAAAGTTGGATGCATTAATTTATGGGCTATGTGCTTTAATGTGATTTAAATTCATCACCTCAAATTACTGCCACCAGTAACTGATCAGAAAAGCACCAGTAATTTGCAGAATGTGCTACATTGCTCAAATTTCTGGACACAACCCAAATTTGGGAAGGAAAAAAATTGTTTGTTTGCTGCTAGGTGTTTCCAGAATGCAAGTGGGCAAGTGTGAAAATCTCACATGCTACCATTGGACCTCAGCTATTTACAATCTGTATTAATGACTTGGATGAAGGGACCTTGTGTAATGTATCCAAGTTTGCTGACTATACAAAGCTAGGTGGGAAAGTAAGCTGTAAGGAGGACAGAGTCTGCAAAGGGATATAGACAGGTTAAGTGAGTGGGCAAGAAGGTGGCAGATGGAGTGTAATGTGGGGTTGTTCACTTTGATAGGAAGAATAGAAAAACAGAATATGTTTTAAATGGTGAGAGACTATTAAATGTTGGTGTCCAGAGAGATTTGGATGTCCTTGTACACGAAACACAAAGTTAACATGCAGGCATAGCAAGCAATTAGGAAGGCAAATAGTATGTTGGCCTTTATTGCAAGAGGGTTGGAGTACAAGAGTAAGGCAGTCTTACTACAATTGTACAGGGCTTTGTTGAGATCACACCTGGAGAACGATGTACAGTTTTGGTCTCCTTACCCAAGAAAGGATATACTTGCCTTTAGAGGCAGTGTAATGAAGGTTTACTAGGTTGATTCCTGGGATGAGAGGGTTGTCCTATGAGGAGAGATTGAGTAGAATGGGCCTATACTCTCTGGAGTTTGAGAATGAGGTGGTCTCATTGAAACTTATAAGATTCTGAGGGGACTTGACAGGGTAGATGCTGAGAGGTTGTTTCCCCTGGCTGGAGAGTCTAGAACTAGGGGGCATTGTCTCAGGATAAGGGGTCAGCCATTTAAGACTGAGATGAGGAGAAATTTCTTCACTGAGGGTTGTGAATCTTTGGAATTCTCTACCCCAGAGGGCTGTGGATGCTCAGTTTATATTCATGGCTGAAATAGATATAGTTTTTTTTTTTGGAATCCCAAGGAAACAAGTGACATGGGGATCGGGCGGGAAAGTGGAGTTAAGGTTGAAGATTAGCCGTGATCTCATTGGATGGCGGAGCAGGCTCGAGGCACCATATGGCCTACTCCTATTGCTTGTGTTCTACCAGGATTATAACATAAGTACAAAATGACTGACTTTTTAAAAAAAAAATAATGAGGGGAACAATTATTCAACAAATTAAATTGTGTGCACAGCATCTGAAACAAAACTGGGTAGCTGGAGGTGATAATTCATAGTGAGGAGCCAGATGTGGTGGGGATAATTGAAACATGGCTACATAAAGAACAGGACTGGCAGTTAAATATTGCAGGATATAACCTATTTAGGAAGGCAGGGCAGGTGTACTAATTAGTCAACATAATGGAAATAGAAAAAAGGGACATAAATAACATTAGGATAAAACAGAATCAGTATGGATTGAGACAAAGGATAAGAAGGGATTGATCATGTTAAGTATATTCTACAGACCACCTGGAAGTGGAAGAAATATATAGGTACATCTATGAAATTAGTTTTAAGAAAAAACATTGAAATAATAATCATGGGTGATTTCAAATGCCCCATCTTTCTCTTCCACCTACCTCCTAAAGAAACTGTCAAGAGGAGGCAGGGAAAGGACAAAAAGGAATGGTGTTTTTACTGTGTACAGGACTTCTTTCTTACCCAGTATGTGAGAAGTCCAACAAGAGAGCATTCACTGCTGGATTTAGTAATGGGAAATGAACCAGTGAAGCAAGCATGGGGGAACATAACCTAATAAAGTTTAAAATAATGACTGGGAAAGACATAAGACGAAGACCAAAGTAATAGATTGGGGAGAAAAAAGTTAATTTTGAGGGGATGAGAATGGAACGAGGGAAGGTAAACTGGAAAAAAAAATGTTGACGACAGCAGTGGGGAAATTTTTAAAACAGTGAGCAAGAGTTCAGGAGAAATATATTCCTCTTTTTATTGGCTTTTTTTTAATGAAACACCATGGATAAATAGAGAGTATAATTGAAACTAAAGAAAAAGGCATGCACTAAGTACATGGACAATAAAGGAGAGGATGACAAAAGGAATATGAAAAAGTTAGGAAAGCAGTCAAAAAAACAATTAGGAAAGCAAAGAGGAACTACAAAATTAAGGAATATAAAAAGAAATAGTAAAGTATTCGACAGACACAAAAAATAACAAAAGAAAAATCAGAATAGGGAAAGGGCTATTAAGGGATGCACAAGATAAACTCACAGGTAATGACAGCAAAAGGGCAGAAATATTGAATAGTTTCTTTGCCTCAATATTTACCAAGGAGGCTAACCAGGTAGGTATGACATCAGAAGAAGAGACCAAAAAAGATAGAAAGGAGAAAGATAATCAGCTAATCAAACTTAGAGGATAAAATCCCAGGTTCAGATGGATTGCATCCATGCATATTAAGTTAGGGAAGAGACAGCAGAAGCACTATTAATATATATAAAAAATTATTAGAAAAGGGAATAGTGCCAGAGTGACAACAGACAGCTCATCTCCCTATATTTAAAAAGGGAGATAAAACAAGTCCAGGGAGCTATAGACCAGTTAGCTTAATGTTGGTGGTAGGAAAGATAATAGAATCTTTACTCAGATGTAATAGAAAAACATCTAGCAAGTGAAAATATAAGAGTAGTCAGCACTGATTTCAGAAGGGAAAGTTATGCTTGATCAATCTTATTGAACTCTTGGACGAACTAAGAGTAGACACAAGTAATGCAGTAGATGCAATATATTTAGATTTTCAAAAGGCCTTCTGATATTTTGGACTCATGACTAAGGTCAGAGCATGTGGAAACAGGACAGGCAGCAGATTGGATAGCAAGCTGGCCACAAAACCAAAAACTGAGTAGGAGTTGAGGGTAGCTACTCAGACTGGCAAACGCTAGGAAGTGGTGTTCCACAGGGATTGGTGCTGGGACCATTGTTGTTAACAATTTATGTTAGCGATTTTGGATTCAGGAATCTGAAGTTCAATTTCAAAATTTGCAGAATACACCAAATTGGGGGGTGTAGTTTAATACAAAGGAAAAATGCATCAAAATGCAAGAAGACATTAATAAACTTGCAGAATGGGCATGTAATTGGCAAATGAATTTCAATATCGACAAGTGTGAAGCAGTGCATTTTGGTAGGAAGAATAGAGGCCACATACTGCTTGGATAAGAGTCTAAATGGGGTAGAGGAGCAAAGGGTTCTAGGGGTACTGATGCTCAAATCGCTAAAAGTAGTGACAGTATAGTGCTTTTTTTTTAAAAAGGCAAACCAAGCAATGAGGTTCATTTCAAGAGGGGTAGAATGGAAAAGCAGAGAAGTTATGTTAAACTTGTATAGAACCTTGGTTAGACCACACTTGGAGTATTGTGCACAGTTCTGGTCTCCATATTATAAAAAGGATATAGAGGCATTGGAGAAGTTGCAAAAAAGATTCATGGGTATGATACCAGAACTGAGATGACATACCTATCAGGACAGCCTGGGGCTCTTTTCTCTGGAAAAGAGAAGGCTTGAGGGGTGACTTGATAGAGGCTTAAGATAACAAAAGAGTTTAATAGAGTAGACGTAGAGAAAATATTTCCACTTGTGGGGAAGTCCCAAACTAGAATCATAGAAGTTACAACATGGAAACAGGCCCTTCGGCCCAACATGTCCATGTCGCCCAGTTTATACCACTAAGCTAGTCCCAATTGCTTGCACTTGGCCCATATCCCTCTATACCCATCTTACCCATGTAACTGTCCAAATGCTTTTTAAAAGACAAAATTGTACCCGCCTCTACTACTGCCTCTGGCAGCTCGTTCCAGACACTCACCACCCTTTGAGTGAAAAAATTGCCCCTCTGGACCCTTTTGTATCTCTCCCCTCTCACCTCTATGCCCCCTCGTTATAGACTCCCCTACCTTTGGGAAAAGATTTTGACTATCTACCTTATCTCTGCCCCTCATTATTTTATAGACTTCTATAAGATCACCCCTAAACCTCCTACTCTCCAGGGAAAAAAGTCTCAGTCTATCCAACCTCTCCATATAAGTCAAACCATCAAGTCCCGGTAGCATAACTAGAGGTTATAAATATAAAATAGTTGCTAATAATCCAATAGGGAATTGAAAAGTGGTAAAAATGTGGAACTCGCTACCACAAGGAGTAGTTGGGGCAAATAGCACAGATGCATTTAGGGGGAAGCTAGATAAGCACACGAGGTGGGGGAAGGTGAAAGAATGGAAGAGTATGCTGATAGGGTTAGATGAAGAGGGGTGGGAGGAGCCTTATGTAGAATATGGAGACCAATGGCCTGTTTCTGTGCTCTGGACTTGATGTAAATTGCACACTACATAACTAAACAATCTAAATATGCCAAATGAAATGTGTTGTGGGAAATCGTAGTGCTAAATTGAACAGTTTTTTTACATGAATGAATGGACACCGCTCATCACAGCATTCCCCCCCCCCCCCCCCCAAAAAATAAGTGTTCTTTTCATTAAAACAACCTTTCAATTAAGCTGGTTGATTTTACCATCAATCCATCAATTTTAGTTTCTTTTAAAGTTCAGTGTAGAAACCTTCTGAAAATTCAAGTAAAATAAATCATTGGATAACCCTCGTCCATTCATTTAGTTACCTCACATAGATATAGGAGTACGGCATAACCTTCCAAGTCAAGGACAAGTTTTTTTTTAATGGGCTGTGTAGGTGGGTACCATGGGGCATAGGAGACCTCCTATAAAGTATCATGTTACCCATAACTTGTATTTCATGGATCTTAACTGATCTTGTTCTGACTTGAGATTGGAAAAAGCTGTTTTTGGCACTATTGGGATTAAAGCTGATGAAATTCAAACAGTGTAAACTGGATGGGAAATGCAACTAGGACTGAGATGTTTGGGTTTCAAGGTGGAATTTCTAGGGCTTGAGGCCTATAAGCTACAATTTGGCTACCCTGTTTTAAGCTATGCTGATTTATTGCCTTGAAGACTCTTGGTACTGATATCCATAATTGAGAATGCACAATAGGTTGTTAGGCTAATTGGGTGAATCCCTTTGTCACTGTTTTTAATATTGCTGTCCACCTGTTCTGGAATACAGCCTATGTATTTATGGAGCTCTTAACTATTAAGAGCTATTCTATTTCTTTGAGAATTCTAGGGTGCTTTCCATCTGGTCTGGATGTCCCGTGGACAGGCCTTATTGATTAAAATCATGAGGTGAAATGACTGAATTTGATATTTTGTCCAGTCTTATTGCAATCTGATATCAATGTTCTTCTATAAAGTTTTAGGTTGAATTGTTCTGGTGTTTGAACTTCGGCACAAGTCTGATTCAACTAACTGCTGTTTGCTTGAACTTCCCATTTGGCATTCTCCTTTGATGCAACTGGAAAGGTTGCATATGTGCTTGAGATGTTGGGCTGTTTGTCTCCTATTGTAAGTTGGTCATAATATGCTGAAAGTTGTGTTGACTATTTAAATTCATGAGCAGCAGAGATTGTTGTTCTACCACCACCACCCGCCCCCCAACTTTTGGGTATGGTGACATTAGGCTGACTTAATCAGTCTGAGCAACCTCATTATCAATGCAAGGTTTTGAAGGCGGCGGGTAAGACGAAGGCTGCTTCAGGTTCGTGCTGCTTGATATGCCACCGCTTCTCCTCTGCTAAATGTAAGAACCTTGTTTTAGTTTGGTCGAAGTGCATCAACTTATCATTTGTTAAAAGATTGATGTAGTGCACTCCAACAATATGGGGAGGGGGTGTGGAATGGAAAGACAGTTATCAAAAAAATGCCCAAGACAGGGCATGTAATCATGCGTATAGTTAAGTTGGCAAGAGGAGTACATTTTATCTTGCATTCTGTCACGTGTAAAAGATTTTCCTTAAATATTGGATTTCATTTCTACTTCAGGCTTTGTTCCCAAAGTTGAAAAGCTTAAGACCACACCAGACTTGTCGAGTCTGATAAGTAGTAAAGTGCCTGAACGAATGTACTAATGCTCACAATAAATTCCTTCATCCTTCATTCTCCCTTCCCCCACTTAGCTATACAGGGTTCTGTACCATTTCTATAACAGTCACTAACAGCTTATAGTTTTGAGGTTGAATTTTTGTTCTGTTAAAATAATGGATATCTGTTGTAGAATGCTTTTCCACTTTGGCATGTTGCATTAGCATTCAGTGCTCTCAGGTTGGTGTACTATGGGAGAAACAAGTGGAGCTCACTGTTCTGGCAATGTATGTTAATCCTGATGTGTTAATACCATGACTCTACCATTTTGGTGCTCTTGATATTCCATGAGCTGCCTATTTTAATCTGCCAATTTGTGCTAAATGTATACTTTTTCCTTGGAGCAGTGCCCACTAGGAACTGGACTGAAACTGGCCAATTGTTTTGTGCAGTAGCCTCATTTGTGATAGACTTTTTTTTGGTTTTGTAATAGTTTCTTTTATTATTGCTTTTGGGTTGGGTTTAAGTCCATGTCCTGGATGAGCTTTTTTTTTCCTCCCTCAAATGCTGACTATTAATTCTTTACCAGGGTATGGTTTTTTATTCATTCATGGGATGTGGGTGTCACTGACAACGACAGCATTTATTGCCCATCCCTAATTGCCCTTGAAGGTGGTGGTGAGCTGCCTTGAACCGCTGCAGTCCGTGTGGTGAAGGTTCTGTCACAGTGCTGTTAGGTAGGGAATTCCAGGATTTTGACCCAGCGACGATGAAGGAACGGCGATATATTTCCAAGTCAGGATGGTGTGAGTTGGAGTGGAACGTGCAGGTGGTGTTCCCACTCGCCTGCCGCCCCTGTCCTTCTAGGTGATGTAAGTATGGGTTTGAGAGGTGCTGTCGAAGAAACCTTAGCAAGTTGCTACAGTGCATCTTGTAGATGGTACACACTGCAGCCACAGTGAGTGGTGGAGGGAGTGAATGTTTAGGGTGGTGGATGGGGTGCCAATCAAGTTGGCTGCTTTGTCCTGGATGGTGTCGAGCTTCTTGAGTGTTGGAGCTGCACTCATCTAGGCAAGTGGAGAGTATTCCATCACACTCCTGACTTGTGCCTCGTAGATGGTGGAAAGGTTTTGGGGAGTCAGGAGTACCCAGCCTCTAACCTGCTCTTGTAGCCACAGTATTTGTGGCTGGTCCAGTTAAGTTTCTAGTCAATGGTGAATCCCTAACCCCACCCACCAAGATGTTAATGGGGCATTTGTTGATGGTAATGCTGTTGAATGTCAAGGGGAGATGGTTTGACTCTCGTTGGAGATGGTCATTGCCTGGCACTTAAGTGGCAAGTAACATTCGCAGCCCAAGCCTGGATGTTGTCCAGGTCTTGCTGCATGCAGGCACAGGTTGCTTCATTGTCTAGGGGTTGTGAATGAAACTGAACACAGTGTGATCATCAGTGACCATCCCCACTTCTGACCACCTGGTTCAATGAGTGTCAATTGCCTCCTGGTGCTTCAAAGTGGCTTTTCATACTTGAGCCTTCATAGTGAATGAAGGTAGGGTACCTGCATGGCACACGTCCAAACCTTATCCTATCTTCTCCCAAATTCAAGAGTGCCTCCAGCACGTGTTTGATAACTCTAGAGCAGGCAGTTTTCCTTCTCTCTCTCTTACCTGGGTGTTGAAGCTAGTTGCAGTGCCTTTACTGGCTACATGAACCTAGACTGGAAATTGAACCTTAATAAACTTATTAAGTAAGTTCTTTGGAATGTAATGGTTTATTTTTCAATGTAATTACTATTGGTTATTCACCTGCAAAAAATAGTTAACATTGATCCTAAAACACCATTTTATTAACTGGACTGTGAACCTGTTCTGGCATTTAATTCAGTGTGAATTGTGGCCTTTCAACAGTAAAGTTGCTCTAAATAAAGTAAACTGGAGAATGACTTTTTTTCAAAGTCTGCAGCTACGAAACACTTATCCATTGAACTTTCCAGATAATTGAACAGTTGATGTTTCACCTTTTTAGTCTTTGTTTTATACTGCAGATATGTTTTGTTAAACTGAGTTTTTAAAAACTTTCTGTCCCAATTGCAGGAATAAAAATTCTAGAGGTACTTCTGAAATTCTAGTTTCTAATCTGGGACCAGAGATGCTGCTAAAACCAGGTAAGCATATGTTTGGATTTCAATTGGTTAATGACACACATGGGTTATTGACCGTAACCTTTCAGTTAAATCTAATTGTTTCAGTGACATTGTGCAAATTTCATAATTGTAAACTTATTTGCTAGCTGTATGTGTCGAATTTAATTATGGATTTATTTAAAAGGAATCTTAGCAAAATGTAGTAATGGGTAGAAACTAATGCAGTACTGTATTACAAATATATCAGACTTTGCTATTTTTGATGTCTGCATAACAATTACTGTCAAACTTTGCTTTTGTGTAAAGGATTACGAGAAAAACGATAAACTGCATCAATTTTAAGAGTTCTAGTGTCATTGCTAAGTCCGCATCAAATCTGTATATTTATATTGAACATTTGCTATGGAAACCAGTGCATATTACGAAAGGTGCACTAAACTGATTTACCTTGTGATTTGTAAAACTAAAAGTTTCATTATGTCTATTGTACTATTTAAATTTAAAAAAATGCTTCCAGAAGTTGACTTCAAATTGTTATTGGTTAGATGTTTAAAGATGTGTACTCAAGGATTGGATTTTGGAACAAAATTGAACATTTTAGATTAACTTGCAGACTTTTTTTCTGAATTGTCAGAGGCTAACCAAACTACTACTGCCAATGATGTTGGTCTTGGGGATGAGGAGCAGATTTCACCTAAAGGAACATATGCACTTGATTTTGACATGCTTGATGCAATAAACCCTTTTCAGGGTATGTCAAAAGTCTTAAATTCCCCAGCAATGAACGTGGGTGACACAGAGCTTGACTGTCAGGAACAATATGCCAAGATTTCCTCAGTGAGTGACCAAACACTGCCTAAGAAAACTGAGCAAATGTTAAAAGCCACTCCCTGCAGCAACAATGAAGACCATGGTAAAAATGCATCAGCAGACATCTTTTCACAGGTGGAAAGTCAAAGCAACAATGTTGAGCAGGACTTTAAGGTGATCATATCACAGATCACCACATGCAACTTTGGTGAAGACAGTCTTGAGAAGATTGATCCTTGTGCAAGTCAGACAAAAGTGCAAATTTCACAACTTTCCCCAAAAGACTCATACAATTTTGATTTTGACCACATGGATGTCATCAACCCATTCCAAATGGGAGGGCCAAAACTTCAGAATTCACCTCCACCTGGGCAGGATCCTTTGTTTCAAAGCAAGAAGAAAGATGTTGATGCTGACCCGGTGCAACCAGTGAGGTTGGAGATTGAATTCAATGATGGTAGTGTTGGTGAGAAGAAGCCTCCACCGAAGAAGTTGGGGAAAAGACCTGGAGGCCAGTTACTGCTTAAAAAGCCAGGTGTAACTACAGAGAAGACTATATGCAGCAAATCAGAAAAGCAGAATAAGGAAGCTGTAATGCTGCATGACAAGACCGATTTCAATGATCTTTTAGTCCCAAAGATGGAGTACAGTGTTGAGTGGGACAAACTGGATGACCCAAATTTCAACCCTTTTGGTGGAGGCTCTAAAATTGGTAATTCTCCCAGTTCTGCTAAACTGCCAGCAGCCAATTCTGATGGATTATATTCACTGCAAGATGCAGTAGAAAATATTGAGCCGATTGCAAAGGAAGTGGATGAGGTGCAGAAGCCAGCAAGCTTTGCTAGGTCAGATGGCATTGGTGGAGTGCCTCCTGAGGCTTTAAAGCAATCTGTCAAAAAGTAAGATCAACCTAATATGCACAGATTTTATTTTCCTGAATGCTCTTTTTCTCTCCTCACCTCCCAAATTAGAACTAGTTTTCAAGAGTGCACACTTAATTTGGATCCTAGAAAAATCAATTGATTTTGGAGAAAATAGTATAAAATAAAGTGTAAGGGATGGTAAACAAATTCCAACTTGTGGATAGCAGGACATTTATAACCACAGAGAAAGCTGGCATGTAAAAGAGCTGTAACAGATCCCATTAATTTTTAAAAAGCTGTTAAAATACATTCTGCAGTATCCTAAAGATGACTGTTCTTCATGGTCTTGTACCAAGTAATATTCTAACCTGAGGTTAATGGTTACTATTTCTCATTAGCCATTTAATCAAAGCATTTGTAATATATGTGAAGTATGCATAACAGATGCTCTTAGTTTTGTCTCTAGCTTCACTGTGAACCTACTCCTTAAACCTATTCAAGTCTGTCCCTCTGCATGCTTTGCAAACGGGTGTCTAATGCTGAACTACACTTCTGCATTGTCCTTCTGTTGAGCCAGTCCCCATTACATAGGAATTCTCTATCTCCACTTGGTCTCAATGTTTGGGATATTGGAAATGGAGAAGACCAATTCATTCTTTGTGGCTCCAGAGGTTTTATTTTTTTAACCTGTTCTTTGAAACAGAGTCCTAGGTTAAAGGAGGGCTGTATCTGAGGATTTGGGCAGCAAGTGCATGGGAACTTGAACATATCGCTGTTCCTTCATGGCCGCTGGGTCAAAATCCTGGAAACGCTACCTAACAGCACTGGGATTGAATGCAGCTCCCCACCAACTACTCTGGGGCAACTAGGGATGGGCAAGCTGGCCTTGCTGGTGATGTCCATATCCCCAAAATAAATTAAATTTTTGAAAATTCTCTTTGAAACAGAAAAATTCTATTTTAATCATAAGTGCATTAAGCACACTAACTATAGAAAAGGGAGCAAGGAAACTTTTGTCTTTTAGTTTAAGTAGTTGACCTGCAGGAATATGACTTTATTGTACACATGATGTCGGCATGTTTGTTTTAAATGCTCTTTTGTAGCATTTCTTTTTGTTGTGTAGAGCTTATCCTTCCAAGATATCTCAAATTATCAGCCTAAGCCATGAAAAAAATCATTGATCCCTGAAATAAGATGGTCAACATAGAACAGCACCTGAACACAAAGTAACGTTACATCCATCCCACCCCCCCAAAAAAAAAAATCTCTCCTGCCTGAGTCTTGAACTAGCTATGCCTTTGTACTATCAGGTCACAAAACTTTAGCATTTGTATTTTGTGCCAAAAAATTCTGCATGTCTTTGGCCAGTGAGGGGGAGAGATGATTTCCAGCAATTTAAATATAGATCCTGATTTGGGGACACCTCCTGACCCCTTGTTCCGGGATTGTGCTACCACCACCACCATGCAAGGGCATGTTGAGTCCCAAAAGCACAAGTACATTTTTAGTTGGCAGTCATGGGTGGAGACTGCATTGGTATGACTGCTTTCAACACCACTCCTTCTCCAGTTGGTGCTTATGGTTAGACACCCCTTGACTTGTGGATATAATATGACCCTCACCACCCATCTTTCTCCTCTTTATTTCTCACCCCAAAAATGGAAATCTCCAACTTTGAGCAATTTTTTTCTCCCTTCCCTAGCAAACTGATTTACTTTGACTATTTAAAAAAAAAAAATAATTGTTTCGATCTCAATATTCACAGGAACACTTGTAAAGTTAAACCCATGATGGATGTCTCAGCAGTTGCTGTATTGCAGGTGGGTAGAAATAAGTTCTGAATTTTAAATAGATACTAATCTGGTCTGCCACATTTTGCAGTTTCAACGATTGAAACACTGAAGTTTCGGTGAGATTTGTGCTGCTCTGTAAATCTTGATTCTTGGTATATGTGGTAATTATTTTCATGCTTGTATTCAAATAAAGGTTCAAAATGAACAGAACAAACAAGAAAGAGATACAAGCACAAATTGGACAAAGTTGCTTGGATTTTGTGGGTGGTAAAAATGTTTTTTAAACTTTAGAAATGCATACAAGACATGGGCCATAAAGTTGAAGACTTGCATTTACAACTTGCAAATTTGATGGAGAAGGATGCTGTGGTCAATTTCTGTCAATTGACTGTTGATTACTCCAGGCTGCCCTCCATTGGTTCCTCTCCTACCTATCCCAAAGTAGCCAAAACATCACATCTCTGAAATACCCTAGAGCTCTATCCTTGGCCCTCTCCTTTTTAAGACTTAAGGAGTCTGCAAAGGGATATAGATAGGTTAAGTGAGTGGGCAAAAAATTGGCAGATGGAGTATAATGTAGGAAAATGTGAACTTGTCCACTTTGGCAGGAGGAATAGAAATGCAGTATATTATTTGAATGGAGAGAGATTGCAGAACTCTGAGGTACAGAGGGATCTGGGTGACCTAGTACATGAATCACACAAAGTTAATTTGCAGGTACAGCAAGTGATTCGGAAGGCAAATGGAATGTTGTAATTTATTGCAAGGGGAATGGAATATATAAGTAGAGATGTTTTGCTGCAGTTGTACAGGGCATTGTTGAGACAACATCTAGAATACTGTGTGGAGCTTTCCTTATTTAAGAAAGGGCATAATTGCTTTGGAGGCGGTTCAGAGAAGGTTCACTCGACTGATTCCTGAGATGAGGAGGTTATCTTATGAGGAAAGGTTGGGCCTGTATACATTGGTGTTTAGAAGAATGAGAGTTGATCTTATTGAAACATATGATCCTGAGGGGACTAGAAGGGGTAGATGCTGAGGGAATGTTTCCCTTTGTGGGAGAGACTAGAACTAGGGGCCACAATTTAAAAATAAGGGGTCTCCCATTTAAGACGGAGATGAGGAGAAATGTTTTCTGAGGGTTTGAGTGTCTGTGGAACTCCCTTCCCCAGAGAGCGGTGGAGGCAGGGTCATTGAATATATTTTTAAGGCTGAGTTAGACAGATTCCTGATTAATAAGGGAGTCAAAGGTTATAGTAGTTAGATGGGAAAGTAGGGCTGAGGTCACAATCAGATCAGCCATGATATCAAATGGCCTACTCCTGCTCTTAATTCATATGTTCTTGTTTGCCCTATTGGCCTTTTGGAGACATTATTTGCAGACATAGAATCTATTTCCTTATGTGTGTTGAATAAGCCAATCCCACCGCCCTTGTGTCCAACAGCCATGTGTTGTCAGACTGTTTATCTGATAAGTTGTGAATGATTCTGAACTTTTTTCAATGTAACATAACATGGAAAACCAAAGCTATCTTGCTTGCCTTGCCAAAAAGACCATATACTTGTTATAAGACCATTCCTCCACAATGCTACTTGTTCAGACTGAGCCAGACAATATGCAATTTATACTGTTGCACTCTGAGCTGATCTTGAAACCCACACTTCCTGACCATCACCATGACCACTTACACTCGTGCAGCATTGCCTGTCTCTGCCCAATCACTGCTGAAATCTTGTCCACAGTTTTGCTACCTCAACACTTGGCTACTCCCAAAGCTTTCTTCACTGGTCTCCTGACCTCTATCCTACAAAAACTAAAATTTGTCCAAAACTTTGCTTACATCCTGTCTTTGCTTACATTGCCTTTGTCCTTGTTGGCCTCCCTGACCCTCGTTGCATTAAATTCCAAACCCTTCCTTCTCTGGCCTTGCACAGCCTGTGACTTTCAGTCTTATTCTGGTTTTGTGCAATTTTTTTTTCCCACTAGGTTATCAAATCTTGCTGTTTTAGCTCTACTTTCTGAAAGTGTTTTACTGTCTTATTTAAAGCAAGCTCCCTCACTGGATGTGGTAAAATGAGCAAGTAATGGTGGCTCAAGTTCTCTTTCTTTCCTTCCTTTTCCCCACCCACCCCCTTCCAATCCCCTGGATTTAAACAGTGATCAAGCTTAAGACAGCTTAACTATTAAATTTAAAGCTTGGCAATTGGGCTGTACACTTGCCTTAATGGGATAGTGTTCACAGAAATGAACGGTGCCATATAACTTGGCAATGTATGGCTACTGAAGATAATTGTCAACTATGACACTGCAAAAGTTTATTCACTTGTAGGATCCTGTACTTTCATCTGCTGCTGGAAATGTCACTGAGACCAGGCTTGCATCCAGTTTTGAAAGGACAATTACTGACCACAACCGAGTGCAATCAACAGTGAGTGATACAGAAACACCAGGTGTGAATATTGACTTCACCATGCGAGGAACCTCTGCATTCCTTAATGCTATTATTGAAGGTGAAGCTGAAGAATTCAGGCCTGCTGACCAAAGTAAGATTGGTTTTACTTGGCTTTTCCTCATCAAACTTCTGTTTTGTCAATGAAATCCTACTTGGTTGAGGTCTGGTTCTTTACTCCTGTCTAATTCTATTTCATTGCCGTAATTGGGCATCTTTAGAATTATAATCCAGTTTTTAATTCGGCTGTTGTCCAGTTTTCACCCATGTTGTCTAGCCACACCAGTGGTATACAGATAATCAGTCCTGATGTCACTTGGAGGAGAAAAGCAGGGGTGGGGGAGTGGTGGGAAAGATGCTTCAGCCTCAGGAGTAGGAGCTATGATGAGCATATGAAATCTTAATTCAAGCAAAGAACAAAGGAGGAACCCACATTTTTGTTCTAGAGTTAAGGAGGGTTGTATTAATGTGCAGCATAGCTTTAAAATATTGTTTTCTCTTCACTTTTGAAGAGAATCTATTCTAACTGCCATTGAAGCAGGCTAAGCTGAACCATAAGCTTTTACTTCTGCAAATGCTTGCAAAAGCAAATCTCTTTTAAATATGATACAATTCAGCTTAAAGCTCTTCATTCTCCATTAATACTGACCACATCCACATGCTATCCAGTGGCCCATGGTTGAATTCCAGGGAGGTTACTCTTTCTTCCTCCCTCCACCCCACCTAGTTTGTTCTCTAAGTGGAAATCTCCAGCTGATCCTTTTTGGTTCAAACTTTGGTATCCTGACTGGGAATCTAGCCCTCTAATATTGTAGTCTTTTTTTAGTTTGATACTAATTTCTTTACATCAATAAGCAGTCAAAAGCCACTCAAGCTAGTTTTTGAGGAACCTTAACTGATCTGATTTTAAATTTGATAGCTTACACATGCTGTCTAAGCCACTTGGTCAAGGTATTAGAGAGTGACTGTTGCCCAGATATCCATACCACAGCAAGGAAGTTGATCCCTTCAAGAGTGAGGGGAGAGAAAAGGAAGTACTGGTTAGGGGAAGTTGCATGTCAAAATGCAAGGTTTCTTGCATTCCTTCCACTATCTTTGGGTGAAACTCTAATTTTCTAGGTTAATAATGCCTCCCAGTTGTAACTGAATAAAAACATTTATGCTGAAGAGTCAAATGGTGAACTTATTTTTAGAAAATATGTATGTACCATTTTTTTTATTCCTTCTCAAATGTTGGTATCACTGGCAAGGCCAGCATTTATTGCCCATCCCTTGTTACCTTGAGAAGGTAGTGGTGGGCAACCTTTTGAACTGCTGAAGTTTATTCTTTGTAACAGTTTGATACAACTGACTGACTTGCTGGGCCACTTCAGAGGGTAGTTGAGTCAATCACTTTGGTGTGGGACTGGAGTCACATATCTAGGCCAGACCAGGTGTGAATGGCCATGAATCATTTGGGCTTTTATGTCAATCTGATGCCTTTGACGATCCGGATTCTTTCCCCTCAGTCTGGTTCAGTAATAACTGAAGTCGAATACATTTTAAAGTTCAACACATCTTTAATAGCAGGGTTCTTAGTCTGCAGCATTGATTTGGACTCCTGATAGAGTCCCTCTATGCTGGCAGAGCAAGAACAAAAACATACAGAAATCCACACGTTTTTATACAGATGAATAGGGGTTGGAACATACTTAACGAGGGTCAACACCAATCATAAGCCGGGCACAGGTTGCCATGCGAGGTTACATTATTTCCGGCCAATCATAAATAATCATGTGCTGATCATGCTGCTGTTAGACATCAAAGGGGATAACTTCCTCACTTTCCAACTTGGAATGTTCTTCCCTGTTCCTTCTGTTCCTTATCTCCCAACCTGGAATGTCTTTCAACTTTGGCTAAGCTCGTTCCCTATATTGATCTGCCATAAACATGGAGACATTCAGACCAGTCCTTGACTCACATCAAAGACCTATCATTGATAAGACAATGCAGGCCTGCTGACTAAGCAAACATATGGCCCAGCAGGAGGGCCAGGCCACTTGTATCAATCTCAGTTACTAACTAATTAACCCTTTCTAACCATTTTGCATTCTGCTTCTTTGCCACGTAGGCATTTTAATATTTTACCGAAAACTGACCACGTAGGGATTCTCACCTTCATGGTCACTTTTTTTTACTGATACAGCTTTATATTTCCAGATTTTATTTAAACTGAATTCAAATTCTCAATTCGGCATTACCATTGCCGAATCCCCCCACCATCAACATCCTGGGGGTCACCATTGACCAGAAACTTAACTGGACCAGCCATATAAATACTGTGGCTATGAGAGCAGGTCAGAGGCTGGGTATTCTGCGGCGAGTGACTCACCACCTGACTCCCCAAAGCCTTTCCACCATCTATAAGGCACAAGTCAGAAGTGTGATGGAATACTCTCCGCTTGCTTGGATGAGTGCAGCTCCAACAACACTCTAAGCTCGACACCATCCAAGATAAAGCAGCACGCTTGATTGGCACCCCATCCACCGCCCTAAACATTCACTCCCTTCACCACTGGCGCACAGTGGCTGCAGTGTGTACCATCCACAGGATGCACTGCAGCAACTCGCCAAGGCTTCTTCGACAGCACCTCCCAAACCCGCGACCTCTACCACCTAGAAGGACGAGAGCAGCAGGCACATGGGACCAACACCACCTGCACGTTCCCCCTCCAAGTAACACACCATCCCAACTTGGAAATATATCGCTGATCCTTCATCGTCGCTGGGTCAAAATCCTGGAACTCCCTTCCTAACAGCACTGTGGGAAAACAGTCACCACACAGACTGCAGCCGTTCAAGAAGGCAGCTCACCACCACCACCACCTTCTCGAGGGCAATTAGGGATGGGCAATAAATGCCGGCCTCGCCAGCGACTCCCACATCCCATGAACGAATTTTTAAAAAAAACTACCATGGTGGAATTTTGAACTTGTGTTCTCTGGATTACGAGTCCAGTAACATAACCACTGCACTACCGTAACCACTTTTCTATTTTACTATGCAGGAGGTGATTCCACATTTCCCTGTATATACTGGAAGATCCTTTTAAACACCATTGTAACTTTGATCTGTTTGTTTTGTTACAGTCTCAACATTTAATCAACCAATAGAAATTGATTACCTGGCACAGTTTGGCACCTCTTCAGTAAGTGTAAATACTGATAGTTTAGCATCGAATTTAATCTTTTCAAGATTTCGTACTTAGTTCAATGTTACGTCAATTGTGTAAATGTAAAATGAAATCCACATCTGCAGTCAGTCTGTATTAATAATCTAAGGATAGGCACACTTAACTGAGCAGTAAACCAGCATTATCCAACACTGTTCGTTGAATGTTGGAATAGGCTGGATAACTGTACAGATACGTACGTCTGTCCTTGGGACCTAAAGCTGCCTTTAAAAACTGCATTTGTTGTATTTCTGGTCTCCCATTTTAGCTTTATACAGCTGCTACCACACTACTTGAATGTAACTTTTACTCTCGTTCAGCGAACTAAAAAGCAATTGAGCACTTGCTCATTTGTGGAAGCCTTCCACAAATTTGGAACTGCAGTGCTTTTGACAGATGCTGTTTTAGCTCCAACTATTGATGAAGCTATATCCAGTTGTAGACGTTTTTGGGTTCAGACAAATGGGAGAATTACTGGGATGGGATTAGTTATGGGGTTGTGCAAAATCATTATTGTGAGTGTGCAATGAAACATGAGCCCCACACTACATGCTTCTATCATTCCTGGTGGTCCTTCCTGATCTGGACAAGTCCAATAATTTTCTTGGAGGGTGTTTCCAGAATGCTTGTGGTACAACTTACAAACTGGGAATTGGAGATCACTGTTTTCCCCTTACCCATCTTCCCTTGCCTATCCACCCGCCATCCCTTCTTTCCATTTCCCACCCAACACTGACCAATAAAATTTTAAAGAAAACCGGTTGCTGGTTAACTGTTATCTTGACTGCTGTTGGGGTAGCCTTTTTGTGCAACTGACATGACTAATTCATCATAATGGGTGTGGAGTGGCACACCATATTGGAGCTCCAACATGTGGCAGAATGGTCCAAAGTGCATTTCTGGTGTTACCTTCATTTGAGTTCTTGTTTTGTCATGCATTGTAGGATATATAAGGAAAGGTGACCTTTCTATATTTCTATACTTTTACCCTCAAGGTTAAATAGGTAAAGAGTCATCCAGGGCTTTGCTAGTGCTTGCTTAAGAGTACACATCTGGTTGTTCTAGCAAAAACATACTGAGAACTTAATTTTTTTTCTAAATTGTAACTTTTTTCAGTTCCATTCTTCTGCTTTGAGAAAGCAATCTCTATACCTGAAGTTTGATCCTCTGTTGAGAGAAAGTCCTGTCAAACTGGCAGTTAAGCCCAAGGATACTAAACTTGTTCTGGCTAACCCAACAACCAATAGGTAAATCAATTGTTTAATTTCCTTTTATTACTCTTTATTGTATGCCTGGTCAATATTGCATTTTTGTAGTTAAATAACTATAACTTTAAAACTGTCAAGTAAAACTGAACTTTGAATCACTAGAATACTTGAATCCACAGTACCTATGGTGGACTTTTGGCTAAATGGTGTAGAATTTCAGTGATTCTCCACCTGAAAGTTAAGTAGTTAATATAATTAACTTCAAATTTCTTTCTAAATCTGTTATTGGTCTGTCTTTTTCAGCTGCACATGACTATCTCAGCTCCTGAAGCATGCTGTGTTTCACCCAGCATACCACCCGTTTTTAAAAATAATAATATTTTAAAAAAAAAAATTTGGTCACAAGTTGGGGAAACAGCTGGCTTGCTTTAGAAGATGAATAATGACGCTCACTTCATGACTAATACATGCACGTTTTGAATAAGTTTAAAATACTTAGTTAACTTAAAACTTGTTGCTTCACTGAAGTTCAGTTGAAGAGGCATTGGCTTATTTTTGTAATTTTAGGTCTCAACAACAACTTGCATTTATATAGCACCCTTTAACGTAGTCTCCTATGACAAAGTATTGTTTGCTTTTCGGTTTCCCCATGACATGTTTTTTCCGACTTGCAGGAAAGGCAAAACTTAAACATGGCAGCCATAAATGTTTTGAAAGTTGCCTGTGCAAGTGAGTGCTCCCATCTGTCTACAGGCCTGGTATATAGAGTATTTGTGGTCATGTTCTGCTGCTACTCTATGCCTTGGTAAGGCTCAATGGCACCGTACTTTGCTAATATCTGATATACCTAGTTTTGAATGTAGATGCCCATTGTATAGATACTGAGAATAGGAATGAGATTGAATGTGGGCACCAATTTCAACTTTAAAAATATAGTTGGAAAACATTGAAAGCAACTTTATCAAAGTCCTTCATTTCTATACAGTTCTCGTGTTGTGGATCATGAAAACAATGAGTTTGAAACTCGACTAATTACTCTTCCTGAGAGTGGCAAACAATCGAATGAATTGGACTTATTCGAAATGGTTGTAAGTAACAAATGGGGTGTTTCATTGCAAGAAAATGTTAGATGTGTAATTTCAATACCTCAATTCATAAACGTATAAAAACATACTATTGAGGATTTTATTTAGCCTTGAATATTTGCCTGAAGGCATTGTCTATTAACCATCACTTGACCTAACTACATAGGAAAAGGAGTAGGCCATTCAGCCCCTCTTCTGCCATTCAATGAGATTATGGCTGACCTGCATCCTAATTCTATCCACCTGCCTTGGCACCAAATCCCTTAATACCCTTGGCTAGCAAAAATCTCTGATTTTAAAATGATTAATTGAGCTAGCGTCTACTTTGAGTTCCACACTTCTACCACCCTTTTGTGTGAAGTGTTTCCTAACTTTTCTCTCCTGACTGCCTGGCTCTGATTTTTAAGGTTGTCCCTTGTCCTAGACTTCCCCCACCAGTGGGGAAAAAAATTGCTCTATCTACCCTCAGTTCCTTTTCAATGTCGTCATAAATTACAGAATCCTATATTTGTACAGCACAGATAAAGGCCTTTTCTCAAAGAAAAAGAAAGGAAGATTTGCATTTGTAAGTCCCTTTCACAACCTCGGGATGTCCCAACCCACTTTACAACTAATCAAGTACTTTTGAAGTATCATTACTGTTGTAACATAGGAAACAAGGCATCCAATTTGCGCACAGCAAAAATGACCAGAGAATCTGTTTGTGATGTTGGTTGAGGAATAAATATTGACCTGGACACTGGGGAGAACGCCCCTGCTCTTCAAAATAGTAAGGAATCTTACAACACCAGGTTATAGTCCAACAAATTTATTTTAAAATCACAAGCTTTCGGAGATTATCTCCTTCGTCAGATGAATGAATGAAAAGGTTCTCAAATCGCATATCTTATACGATGTTGGGACAGCATCACACCAATCAAAAGGTGTCGTTGTTATTCAAACAGGCCAGTCACGGAGAACAGCACGTCCCAGTACACTCGATATACATTGTGTCTTTTACACAGGCAGGCAGAAAGAAACTCAAAATGGCAGAGAGAGAGAGAGAGAGAGAGAATTTTAAAAAACATAAATTTTTTCCCCCTTTTTTGCTGGTGGGGTTACGTGTAGCGTGACATGAACCCAAGATCCCGGTTGAGGCCGTCCTCATGGGTGCGGAACTTGGCTATCAATTTCTGCTCGACGATTTTGCGTTGTCGTGTGTCTCGAAGGCCGCCTTGGAGAACGCTCTCCAAGGCGGCCTTCGAGACACACGACAAAATCGTCGAGCAGAAGTTGATAGCCAAGTTCCGCACCCATGAGGACGGCCTCAACCGGGATCTTGGGTTCATGTCACACTACACGTAACCCCACCAGCAAAAAGGGGGAAAAAATTTATGTTTTTTAAAATTCTCTCTCTCTCTCTCTCTGCCATTTTGAGTTTCTTTCTGCCTGCCTGTGTAAAAGACACAATGTATATCGAGTGTACTGGGACGTGCTGTTCTCCGTGACTGGCCTGTTTGAATAACAACGACACCTTTTGATTGGTGTGATGCTGTCCCAACATCGTATAAGATATGCGATTTGAGAACCTTTTCATTCATTCATCTGACGAAGGAGATAATCTCCGAAAGCTTGTGATTTTAAAATAAATTTGTTGGACTATAACCTGGTGTTGTAAGATTCCTTACATTTGTCCACCCCAGTCCATCACCGGCATCTCCACATCATGGCTTCAAAATAGTGCCATGGGATCTTGTGCCCATCCGAGAGGGCCAACGGGGTCTCAGTTTAATATCTCATCTGAAAGACGACCACTCCAACAGTGCAGCACTCCCTCAGTACTGTACTGTACTGTACTGGAGTGTCAGCCTAGATTTTGTGCTAGAGTTTCTGGTGTGGGACTTGAACCCACAACCTTTTGGCTGAGGTGAGAGTGCTGCCACTGAATCATGGTTGCACTATTGGATGTAATTACATAAACGGGAGGTTGAGAAGATTAACTGAGCCCTCTGAGGGGGGAGTGATGTTTCTCTTGGCCATTAACACTAAAATCTAATTGAATATTAATGTTTTACAGTAAACAAGTTTATCATCCATTTTTCAATAACTTACAACTTCAAAGATAGTTCTTGAAAGTTGTGAATATGTACAGTTTCATACTGCAAGTCTTTCTGTTTAGGATGTTGCTACTTTGATCCCTGATGATCAATCCACCCTGATTGATCCAGTAGCTGATTTCAGATCAGCTACAGTTGCTGCTGAGGATGCCATTGTTGAGGTTTTGAAATACAGCCAGAAGGACATGGATGCTGCAATTCTAGCTGTAAAACAAGAGGTAAGTACTAATTGATGGTTTTGTCAGGGATTCCTCTTTCCAAGGTTCAAATCCTTTGTAGTTGCCATCGAAAACAAAAACACATTTCTCTTTGAAAATGTTTGGGAATTTTCTGAACAAGCTGCAGTTCTTCACCTAATGTTTACACCAGATGGTACCATTCTTATGGTGACTGTTTTAAGGGGTTGGAGAAGAATTTCTCATGAGGTACATACCCAACATCCTTCCTACCTTTTTGGTACACAGTAATACTAGCCCAGCTCCTTTTTGAACTGTTGCAGCGAGCCTGAAACTTATTCCAAGTGTCAATAACCCTCTGCGTAAAGAAAAACTTTCCGACATCTAATCTTGTTCTACGCTTACAGAACTTGTATGCATGCCCCTCCTTTTCCCTAACCGATCTAGTTCAAATGGTCTGTCCACACAGACACAGCTTAATCACTTCATTTTAAATACTTCAATTGAATCACCCAGAAGCCTATACTTCAGTAAAAAGACCCAGCTTTTCCAGGGCCACTATCACCCACCATGTGAAAAACCATATCTGGTATTCCAGATGAGGCCTAACTAGGGTCTTGTACAAGGACACTTTTTTTAATGTACTGGATCATCCTCTGTTTGACTTTGTGATAGGCTCTCTCTGCACCTTCAGAAACTCATGCACATTAACGCCTAGGTGTCTTTCCCACTCAACAGTCTTTAACTCTGTAAAAAGCATTGGCATCTAGCCTACTCATGTGCATGATGCTACATGTATCTACATAAATGCCATTTGCCAGATGTGGGCACAGTCCCCCATCACATCTAGATGAGATTGTAGTCTTATTGAGGGTCCTAACATTAGCAGTAATTTTTGGGTAGTCTGCGAATCTGCAGACAGTACCCACAATGCCTTCATCTAGATTTTTTTATTCGTTCATGGGATGTGGGCGTTGCTGGCAAGGCCAGCATTTGTTGCCCGTCCCTAATTGCCCCTGAAGGTGGTGGTGAGCTGTCTTGAATTGCGGCAGTCCATGTGGTGAAGGTTCTCCCACGGTGCTGTTAGGTAGGGAGTTCCAGGATTTTGACCCAGCAATGATGAAGGAACGGCGATATATTTCCAAGTCGGGATGGTGTGTGACTTGGAGGGGAACGTGCAGGTAGTGGTGTTCCTATGTGCCTGCTGCCCTTGTCCTTCTAGGTGGTAGAGGTCACAGGTTTGGGAGGTTCTGTCGAAGAAGCCTTGGCGAGTTGCTGCAGTGCATCCTGTGGATGGTACACACTGCAGCCATGGTGCGCTGGTGGTGAAGGGAGTGAATGTTTAGGGTGGTGGATGGGGTGCCAAGGAAGCAGGCTGCTTTGTCCTGGATGGTGTCGAACTTCTTGTGGTGTTGGAGCTGCACTCATCCAGCCACGTGGAGAGTATTGTGGTGGACAGGGGCATGTCAGTGGATGTTATTTATATGGACTTCCAGAAGGCATTTGATAGTCTCTCATAAGAGACTGTTAGCTAAGATAGAAGCCTGTGGAATTGAGGGAAAAGTACGGACTTGGTTAGGAAGTTGGCTGAGCAAAAGGTGACAGAGTAGGGATAATAGATAGGTACTCACATTGGCAGGATGTGACTAGTGGAGTCCCGCAGGGATCTGTCTTGGGGCCTCAATTATTCACAATATTTATTAACGACTTAGATGAAGGCATAGAAAGTCTCATATCTAAGGTTGCCGATGACCCAAAGATTGGTGGCATTGTAAGCAGTGTAGATGAAAACATAAAATTACAAAGGGATATTGATAGATTAGGTGAATGGGCAAAACTGTGGCAAATGAGAGGTCATCCACTTTGAACCAAAAAAGGATAGAACAGAGTACTTTCTAAATGGTAAAAAGTTAAAAACAGTAGATGTCCAAAGGGACTTAGGGATCAGATACATAGATCATTGAAGTGTCGTGAACAAGTGCAGAAAATAATCAATAAGGCTAATGGAATGCTGGCCTTTATATCTAGAGGACTAGAGTACAAGGGGGCAGAAGTTATGCTGCAGCTATACAAAACCCTGGTTAGACCGCACCTGGATTACTGTGAGCAGTTCTGGGCACCGCACCTTCGGAAGGACATATTGGCCTTGGAGGGAGTGCAGCATAGGTTTATTAGAATGATACCCGGTCTTCAAGGGTTAAGTTACGAGGAGAGATTACACAAATTGGGGTTGTATTCTCGAGAGTTTAGAAGGATGATCTGATCGAAGTTTATAAGATATTAAGGGGAACAGATCGGGTGGATAGAGAGAAACTGTTTCCGCTGGTTGGGGATTCTAGGACTAGGGCACAGTCTAAAAACTAGAGCCAGACCTTTCAGGAGTGAGATTAGAAAACACTTCTACACACCAAGGGTGGTAGAAGTTTGAAACACTCTTCTGCAAACGGCAATTGATACTAGCTCAATTGCTAAATTTAAATCTGAGATAGATAGCTTTTTGCCATTTAAGGGATATGGGCCAAAGGCAGATATATAGTTAGATCACAGTTCAGCCATGATCTTATCAAATGGCGGAGCGGGCTCGAGGGGCTGAATGGCCTACTCCTGTTCCTATGTATCCCATCACACTCCTGACTTGTGCCTTGTAGATGGTGGAAAGGCTTTGAGCTGTCAGGAGGTGAGTCACTTGCTGAAGAATGCCCAGCCTCTGACCTGCTCTTGTAGCCACAGTATTTATGTGGCTGGTCCAGTTGAGTTTCTGGTCAATGGTGACCCCCAGGATGTTGATGGTGGGGGATTCGGTGATGGTAATGCTGTTGAATTTCAAGGGGAGGTGGTTAGACTTTTTTAGAACCTATGTTAATCTCTTATACCTACTCTTTCCAGGTGGTCATACAGGATGTATCTAATCATCCCTTCTGACAACTTTCCAATAACTGAATTTAAGCTAATGGGCTATAGTTTCCTGGTTCTGACTCATTACAGCTTTTTAAAATATTGGTGCTACAGAGGCCTCCCTCCAATCCATGGGAACATTCCTTGTCTCTAGTGAGCTACTAAATATATAAGCCAGGGGCTCATTTAACACATACCCCATTTCTTTAGCACTTCGGTGGAGAGTGCTGTTAGGCCTAGCTGCCCTATCCAATTTGATGCCCCTTATTCTTTCCTGGATTATATGTACATTCACTTTGACATTCTCAACTTTAGTGTTAAATGTACATGATATTAATGATTGAGCTGGAGTGAAGACTGAAGCAAAGTAGCCACTTAACACCTCTGCCATGTCCTGGGAGTTCACCAGAGCGTTGCCAGTAGTGTCCTTTTAATGGTCCTATGGAGTCTCTTGCCTTTTGAGTCCTAACATAGCTTTAAAAAAAGACTTTGCTATTAGCAGTTATCCATAATCCCTTCAACTAACCTTTTGACTGAACATAACATAAGAAATAGGAGAAGCAGTAGGCCACGCGGCCCCTTGAGCCTGCTTCATCATTCAATCAGATCATGGCTGATCTTCGACCTCAACTCTACTTTTCTGCCCGATTCCCTGGGGTAGGACTGTCCTATCCTGCTGGCCCATCACCCCATCCACCTGACCTAAAAAAAATATAATGTCACCATTGAATTTATTCTTGACTTTCAAATCTCTCCATAGCCTTGCCCTTCGTTATCTGTGTAGTCTCTTTTCCGCTTTTTAACCCCCTTCTAGACCCTTTGGCCTTATTCCTTTAAGTATTTCCCTCCCCCCCCCCCCCCCCCCCCCAACGTTCCATCTTGTCTCAACCTCACTGGCACTACCTCCCTAAATCCCTTTATCTGCTTCTCTACGTTTTTTTGAGCCAATTTCATCACTTCTCAACCCTTGCATCATGGCTCATCATGAGTCCTTTTACCTGTAAATAGTGGTCATGGCAAAACTTCTATTTTTTTTGTGGTTTGTTTACGAGCCACCTGATCCAGTGGCTTAACATCTCATCCAAAACACAGTAGCTGACAATGCAGCACTCCCTCAGTATTGCACCGGAATACTTCAGCTCAGTCTAAGCTAGTCCTCGTGTGAGGCTTGAACCCACAACCTTCTGAACCAGCACTTAGGTCAACTGAGCCAAGCTGGCATTTATGTCAGCCTCTTCTAATATCTTTTATATGTTGATATAATTCTTCCTCTGGCTGCCATTCTAGACTGGAGTTGGAAGTTGTCTAACATTGCCTTATAGCTCATTCCCTTAACACTTAAGATGTGGTCTACCTTTCACTACACCCTCTCTAGTACTCGTAATTTTTTTTTCTTGTGACCAGAATTAAATGTAGTACTCGGTGTGGCTTGCATTATGATCCTTGCTGTAACCATTAGAGAACTGTAGTGTACTGTGAGCTATATATCAGTTTTTTTTTAAAATGCTTTGCTGTATGGCTGGACATTGAAAGTGGTGTTTTGGGATAATTTCCAAGTTTCACCTGGTGTAGCAGATGGAAACGTTTTTTTGCATGTGTTCCGCCACTTTATGAAGTATTGGTTCTGGTACTTGGATCTACTTGCTGAAAAAAAAAATCTTTTGTAGGTTACTAATCAGGAAAATGTAACTTTGAAATGGAAGCAGAAGCATGAGGAAAGCCTTGCAGAGTGTGCAGAAATGAAGTAAGGATACTTTTTATACAGTTTTCTTGTAATTTTGGATATTGAAAACAAATGTAATCTTTTGGCCAAATCATTAACATTGAAGACTAATGGCCTTGACTTGCATATTAATCTTTTGTAGAAAAATTGTTGCTGAATATGCTGAAATGACATTTCAAATGATTGGTGAGTTACTTTATTACTGTTTTTAGTTCCTAATGATGGATTATGTGGTTTGGAATAGTTATCTCAAGTTTCAGTTGTAAAGAGGAATCTTAATTGTTTGATAACATTTGTAATTTAACATGAAACATGCAAATTCTGGCACTGCAGCCATTTTTGGAAGGATGTGGTTAGTGTATCGCCTTATAAAAATGGCTGATCTAAATTGCATAGAAATGGCACTTTTGTAGACAACTTCTGAATTTTGAAATAATTTCTGAATATGTAATGGTCTTTCAGAGGAATCAGGCAAAAAGAGTGACTTAGCCAAGACGCAGCTGGAGGGAGTTACTGAAGAAAAACTGCAGGCCTTAAAGGAGCTAAACTCAGTTGAAAAATCATTTTCTGAATTATTCAAGCGATTTGAGAAACAGAAGGAAGCACTTGAGGGTTACAAAAAGGTAAGACTGCTTCAAAAAAGATAATTCAATGCATTTTTGCAGCTGTATCATAATCTTTATTGCAATTGTTTAAAAAAAATTTGAAATAATCTTGGGTGACTAATTGAAGGCTTCTTGGGAATGAAGCACTATCTTTGATAAAAATTAGATTTTAAACTATTCAGTTTGTTGGTGTTAAAGTGGATTGACCCCTTGACAGTTGTATCGTGTGCCAAGTGAAATGTGGTGAGTTTTTCAGCTCATTGCTGCCATATGATGCAGGGTTGACTTTGTTTTGGCTTTTCTTTTCCAATCTTGAGATTGAACTTGGTTAATGTAACAAGTCATTTTAGTAAGGGGGGATCTTAGTTTTCATTTAAAGATAATCTCCAAAGGCCATTCTGCTTTGCAAGGATGCCTCACCACTAAAATATGTATAGTAAGAAAATGGGCAGAGAAACATTTAAAACAAAAAATGGCTTGCACATTGAGGAGCTGCACCTGCACCAATGTGAAACTTCAGATTTTGTACAGTTTGTTGGAGCACCAATACATTGCAACTGCAGAATAGTGGAATGGGCTTGCAGTTCCCCTTGTGCATAGGTAAAGCTGAGCTTTATGCTGTCAGAGGTGGTGAAGGGAGGCCAGTAACTTAAACATGAAGAAAAAGTCTGCAGGGGTCTTGCCAAACTACTACTGCATATCCTTGCATCCTGATATTTCACTTTGATCACCTTTGCCTGCTTGTTGCCATGTACTATTGTCCTTCAAGCTAGTTGATCTCTGTGGCATTGCACATGGGAGTCGAGATTAATTGTAGTCTTCAGGTGAAGTGAGGTTAGAGGGTGGGGGGATACTGGACCAGGATATGCAGACATAACTCAGTCACCCTTTTAGTCATATTCTACTTTTTTTTTGAATATTTTGATTTGCTATTTATAGCTAAACAGCAACTCCTGTGGCAAGTTGAAGTAGAAAAAGTTGGTTGATGCGTAGAAATCTCTACAGTATAGTCTTGAGCTGCTGGAAAATACAAAATAAGCACTACAGCACATCACAGGTGGGAGGGTGCAAGTGTAACCAGTTTAAGTAGGCAGTTTCCATTCTCAATGTGGACATAAGTTTTCCCATTAGAAATTCCTAAAGTGACGCATAAGGGGAAGTAAAATTTTGTAAACAGGAAGTGCATGGTGATATGACTTTTTAGTATTGTAGATGTTTTATCTATTTGATTTTAAGATACAATTGCTACTTTGGGTAATACATTTTAAGAATTTTGCCATTGCGTTTAACCTCCTTTTGCATTTAACCTAATAAATTTATTCTTGTTACCAATTCACTGACTAGTGGAAATCTCAGTATTTACCCTTTCAAAACTAGGAATACTTGGATCTCCCTTGACCTTCTCTGCTGTAGTGAACAGTGCTATCTAGTTTTATAACTATATCCTCAATCCCGGTGGCATCCCTGTAAACTTGCATTGCACATTTTTCCAAGGCTCCCAACATCTTTTCCTTTTTAATGGGGTATTTAAAACTGTCACTGTACTCTCAGCTAGTGTTGTGTACATTAATCATGACAACCTTGTTTCTGTATTCAGTACCACATATGTAAAACCCAGAATCCCGTTGCCTTTTTTGTTTTGTTTTTCACCTGCAGTCCTGCTTTTTAAAGATCTGTACCTGTGGATCTTCACTGACTGTTACTGTGAGTTATTTTCCTTTTTCTGATCTTTCCCAAAATGTACCACTTTACATTTTTTTACATTACATGCCCACTCCCTCCCTGGCCTGTGACCTGTGTTGTTCCTATGTTTCTAGTCAGCAAAGTTTAATATTTGCCCTTTCGTGCCTACTCCCATGTCCAATGTATAGGAACTGCAACATAGAATCACTGATATTCAAGTCAGTTGACCAATTGCTATCGATATCAAAATTTCCAAATTTTTTTTACTAATGGGCTTAGAATGAAGAATCGCTAAAGAAATGTGCTCAGGATTATATTGCAAGGATTAAGAAGGAAGAGCAGCGATACCAAGCTCTGAAAGTTCATGCTGAAGAAAAATTGAACCAGTGAGTATCCTTAAGTGGTTTTGTATAGCTTTATCATTCAAATTTCAGTTTGTCAACTGCACATTGAGCCAAAATCTGATTTTTTTCCATCAGTTGTTGATGGCCATTAAATGCAAATGGAAGAGAAAATTGGGGAAACTGGGTGCCATTTCAGGAGACTTTTATAATTGCAAGCTTGCTCTTAAACTGCAAATCTGCACTACACCTATCCAAAATAAATGTCTCAAAAAACTGATAGGGATACATATTCAAACTGTTCTTCATTAAAGGTTATAGGCTATAAAAATTCTGTGATGGTTGATGGGAGGCACGAAGATTTTCTAGAACTCAAAATTCATGGTTTGAGATACCAGGTGCCTCCAAGTTCAAGATGTTATACTTTTATGCTAGTGACTCTTCTATGCCATCTACAACCCAGCATGGTGTGGAATCCTATTTTCCTCCGCAACACCTGGCAAACCAAAAAACAAGTGTACTAAATGTGCTTTTTTTAAATTAAAATAAAACACATCTTGGAAGATACTGTAGCAAATGTCAGTTCCATTGACATCCTAATTTAAGGTTTGACACAAGGTCTCTTGATTACTGCTGTAAATTCAGTAACTCATACGAGCTTATTCAACACAGATTTTCATTCAAAATGCTTTGTTTTGAAGTGGTGCAAAAACTAGATTTCAACAGTAGGATGCAATTGTAAAAGGGAGGAATTATGAAGAAAATCTCGAGCTTGCTTATCTAATCTAAAGCTGCAAAAAGGGCTGCTGGAAGATCTTATCAAAGTGTGCATATAAAATGTAGATAAGGGAAATAAACCCAAAATATTACGTCAGCGATAGTGTGGGACAGAGGACATCAAATTAAGTTAGTCAAAAGCAAAGATCTTCATGTTTTTTTTTGGTGTGATGTGTTTGGAATAACCTACCAAATTCAATAGTGGAGACCGACACGGGGTGTTCAAAATACCGTTTGAATTGGGAAAGATAATGGGCCGGATTCTGCTGTGAGTGGCGGCACCAGCTGTTCACTGGACTTGCACTTGCTCATAGACTTTGAGCTTTTGCAAGGCAAGTTACTGTCAACAGGACAGCCAAACGACATGGGGCATCTGGCCTGTGTGAACAGGGCAAGCAATTGTGTATCTTAATCATTCAGATTGAAGAATCATTAAACCAGGAAATGTAAGTTTAGAATAGTGAATTCAATGTCAAATCAGGTACAGCAAGTGAAATAGAAAGGGGAAGAAAGATTGAATTAAGAGACAGGTGAGAGTTTTAAAAATGTAATTCTTTTTAAATGTCCAACAGTAATTAAAAGCTGAAGGAATGAGATTCCACACTTGTAAAAGTTAATTTTCAGTGCCAAGAGAAGTTGTTTGGCAGTAATTAAGACTTGCCACACCATTAAAGGGGTACTTACAGTAGAATGGACAAGCCCTAACTTTTTTTTCTGGTGAGTTTACTCCGTATCTGTCTTCCCGTACAGGAACTTCATGCTGTTCAATTCATTTGAATGGTGAGTCAGCCATCAAGATGCTGTTTTCAGGAAGCTTTTGGAGGAGCATTACATCTTGAACAGCAATGTCCCAGTTTCTGTGTTTGACTGTACATGTGCAGTTGCTGGAAATTATTATTCAATTTACTCATAACAGCAAAATTCATACCCTTTCTCCCAAAGAGGACAGGTTATATGATCATGGCTTTTATTCCCTCGAGTTTGGGGGGTTTGAAGATTGAGGTCTTTAAATAATAAAGGGATTTAATAGGTTAAAAACCGAGGAAGCTCTTTCTTGTGGGGGAATCCAGACTAGGAGGGCATAATAAAATTAGAACTAGGCCATTTAGGGATGAAATCAGGAAGCACTTTTTCACAGCCGCAACAATCTGGAACACTCCCCAAAAGATTGTGGCTGCTAGGTCAGTTTAAATTTTCAAGACCGAGATAGACAGAATTTTATTGGGTAAGTATCATGGGATGTAGAGCAAAGGCGGGTAAATGGAGTTGAGTTACAGATCAGCCATGATCTAATTGAATGACAGAACAGGCTCGAGGGACTGAATGGCCTACTCCTGTTTGTATTCCTAGTAACAAATGCTTGTAATGTGGGTATTGTAAAGCCTATGAGATGATAAATTGGTTTTACTTTTTTAGTCTATACAGTTTACTATCTTGTACTTTCAAAAGTCTCCTGTTTAACTATTTTTTCCTGTTCCTGAAAAGAGCTAATGAAGAGATAGCACAAGTACGTAACAAATACAAGGCAGAAGTTGCTGCTCTCCAGGCTCATCTGCGCAAGGAGCAAATGAAAACCAATTCCTTGGAAAGGAGTCTGGAAGAAAAGGTGAGATTATAAATTTGCTACAGATCTCTTTACTTGTACAGCCTTTTGTAGGTGTATCTCTTTAGATATTCAAGATTCATTTTACACACAACCTAGATATTCTCTTTCACCCCCCCCCCCCCCCCCATTAAATGAGGCCATTTAATGCATATTTTTCAAATACGAAGTTTCTACTTCCCTTACCTAATTCCCCTGTCATATCATCCAATTGGCATTTAAATCCACTGCTCTTCCTAAAAGCCATTTATCAAGAATTTTCTTCTGACATCTGACCTAAGTGTGCTCTTGGTCTGTTAGCCTATGCCCCTAGTTCTATATGCCATTGGCTTGCCTCTAATACTCCAGGTTTTAATTTTTTTTCTATACAGTTTATTATCTTGTACTTTCAAAAGTCACCTTTCAAGGTTAAAGAGCCCTTGCTTCTCTAATCTATATCCTCATAACTTCCAGGGCTTGAATGTTTTTTGAGTTAACTAAACTGGGCACAGTACTCTAATCTGATCAAAACATTAGTTTCATCGCTACCTCCTAAAAATCAGAACGCATGCTTACCCTTCCATAGGTCTTTACTTAACTGCTGGTCTTCCAGTGAAAGGCTCTTGTAGTGAGATCTATTATCAAGTAGGGGATGAATGTGACTTTTTGTTTAAACCTGGTTCTGTGATATGGATGCTTGCACATGGATTTTAAAGCCAAATGTCAATTCTATTGAGGATTCAAATTTCTATTTTTTTTCTTGAATCATATTTGAAGATTATCTTTGAATCCTCTGACAGTAGGTGGTGCTGTGGAATGACAACTAACTAAGTTTCTGCAGTTATCCAGTGTCTGGCTTTATACCAATAATTTCAGGTGTAGAGCTAAATGCTGCCACCCATGTACAAGAACTTGTTACTGCAGCAACATTGAAATATACTATGGCTCTATAAAATAAAGGACCAATGATCCCTCTTCCAAGTCCTACCACTTCACTGCAACAAAACAACTTGGTAAATTATTCACATCTATTTGAAGGTGTATGGCAACTTGTTGCAGTAGCCTGTCATAATTTTGAACAAGGAGAAACACTTGGCAATACAATTAAAGATTTTGTGCTTCTAGACTTGGGTTGTCTGGAGAGGATTTTAAGCTACAGCACCATAAGCCTGTTTTCTACCACTACCCCACTTGAACTCTGGCAAGAAGATATAGTATCTGGCCGGTCAATCCAGTTTCTGTAGAAGTGTTCTAAACTTTACATCATTGTGATTACTTAGTAACTTTTTTTTTAAAAGTGGTACACATCAAATAGTCACTGGACTGTTTACATTTAAAATTACTGCTAGTTATTTTATATATAACATCTTAAACTTCCTTTCACACACTTATATGGATTGAATTTGTAAGTTCTTTTGCTGCAATGCAATGGCCAGGACTTTAAGAGGGATCATTGGTCTTGTCTTTGGCCCCATAATATAAATCAATATAAAATAATGTTGGCCACTTACCAAATTAAACCTTTAACAGAGCAAAAACAAACAGCAAAGTTCACAAGTTATCCACAGCTCATTGTGGAAACCTTCCAAAACATCCAGGAGCAGACAGTGTACAATTTCAAGGGCTCCAAATGTCATTTTAACATTCCCAACCAGGAAATTATAGCTGGAGTTAGAGCTGCCATTTTGTTTTTTGTTAAATGGCAGGCATTTTTAATATCTGCAAAAAATAAAAGTAGGGGTAACATTGGGAAAGCCAGCTATGGGTAAGTTTTGATGAAATGCAGAACTTGTGGGCACTTGATGGGGCAAAGTGCTGGTGATTGTCTGTTGATGGTACTGATGGGAATAAATTGAGGTGATTATCACTATATTGGCAGAACATTAAAGTGTTTTTTCTTTTGCTTATTGCCATTTGTAAATAAGTGACTGTTTTGATGACTGCATTGGCAAACTTACATCTAGTTCAGGAACTTTGATTTTGCAAAGGAATTGGATTGACAGGCTAAAGTTTTCTCATTAAGTAACTACTAATAATCCACTTCCACGCTTAGTTCAGTAAATGCTACAAGCTGATTTTCTCTAATTGCTCGTGTTCAAATGTAAAGGTTGAAGTGAATTTGAAAGGGTCCAAATGATGTCACTAGTTCATAGGTGTACAGTAGTCTAGTGGTAATGTTACTGAACTAGTGGTGATACTGAACCCAGCAATTACAGGCCAGTCAGTTTAACCTTGCTGGGAAAACTTTTAGAAGTGATTATCTGGGACAGAATTAGCAGTTACTTGGACAAATGTGGATTGATTAGGGAAAGCCAGCATGGATTTGTTAAAAGGCAAATTGTGTTTAACTAACCTGATAGTATTTTGATGAGGTAACAGAAGGTTGATGAGGGCAATGCAGTTGATGTGTATATGGACTTTCAAAAGGTGATTGATAGTGCTGCATAATAGGCTTGTCATGAAGATTAAAGCCTGTGGAATAAAGGGGGCAGTAGCAACATGAATGCAAAATTGGCTAAGTAACAGGAGCAGAGAGTAGTGGTGAACAGTTTTTTTTTTTGGATTGGCGGGAGGTGTACAGTGGTGTTTCCCCAGGGGCTGGTACTAGGATCACTGCTTTTCTTGATGTATATTAATGACTTGGACTTGGAAATTGTGCCCTGTACACCCAAGTTTGCAGATGACACAAAACTTGGAAGGGTAGTGGATGGTGATAGATTTCAAGAGGATAGAGACAGGCTGGTGGAATGAGCGGACGCATGGCAGATGAAATTTAACTCAAAAATGCGAAGTGATGCATTTTGTTAGGAAGAATGAGAGGCAATATAAACTAGAGGACACAATTCTAAAAAGGGTGCAGGAACAGAGATCTGGGGGTATAGGTGCACAAATCATTGCAGGTGGCAGGGCAGGTTGACGTTTTTTTTAAAAAAGCATTCGGGATCCTGGGCTTTGTAAATAGAGGGGGCATAGAGTACAAAAGCAAGGAAGTCACGATGAATCTTTATAAAACACTGGTTTGACCACAATTGAATTATTGTCCAGTTCTGGGCACTGCACTTTGGGAAGGATGTGAAGGCCTTAGGGTGCAAAAGAGATTTACTAGAATGATTCCAGGGGTAAAGGACTTCAGTTATGTGGATAGACTGGAGAAGCTGGGGTTATTCTCTTTGGAATGGAGAAGGTTGAGAGGAGATTTGATGGAGGTATTCAAAATAATGAAGGGTTGAAACAGAGTAGATAGAGAGAAACTGTTCCTGTAGGTGGAAGGGTCAAGAACCAGAGGACATAGATTTGAGATTCCTGGGATGGCAGGACTGACTTATGAGGAGAGATTGGGTCGACTAGGCCTATATTCACTAGAGTTTAGAAGAATGAGAGGTGATCTCATCGAAACATATAAAATTGTAACAGGACTAGACAGACTAGATGCAGGGAGGATGTTCCCGATGGCTGGGGAGTCCAGAACCACAGGTCACAGTCTCAGGATATGGGGTATGCCATTTAGAACCGAGATGAGACATTTCTTCACTCAGGGTGGTGAACCTGTGGAATTCTCTACCACAGAAGGCAGTGGAGGCCAAGTCATTAGATGTATTCAAGAAGGAGCTAGATTATATTAATGCTAAAGGCATCAAGGGATATGGGGAAAAAGCAGGAACAGGGTACTGAGTTAGACGATCAGCCATGATCATTTTGAAGGGCCGAATGGCCTACTCTTGCTCCTGTTTTCTATGTTTCTATGTGATTGGTTCTTTAGCCAAAGGTGCCATGAGTAATCTTTTTTTGCACAGCCAGTGGTTAGGATCTGGAATGCACTGCCTGAGGGGGTGACGGAGGAAGATTCAATCATGGCTTTCAAAAGGGAACTGGATAAGTACTTGGAAGGAAAGAAATTGCTCGGCTATGGGGATAGGGTGGGCAATAAATACCAGCCATGAGTGACAACCACATCCCAAGAATGCATGAGTCCACAGTTAAGCTAGGATGTGAAAGTGCTAGTCATGGTATCTGGTCTTTGACAATGCACTAAGCCTGACTGTTTTATCCCTTCTACAGACGAAAGAAAATGTGGAACTGTCAAAAATCTGTGATGAACTAATTTCCAAGATGGAGAAGATCTGATTTCCCTCATCTGACTTGTAAAAATGCTTCATATTCTGTCCTGCTTCTTCAAACTCCTGACTTTTTATTTTTGCCTTTGTGACTGAATACATTTTATATGTGTAGAGAAAAATAAAGTTCAATATAACCTTTTGAGTGGTTGTGTGCAAAATTGTTTCTGGTAACCTTTATGGTATCTTTGGGTCGAGTCACCAAATGGAGAACTTCCTCAGTAAATGTTTAGGAATTTAATTAGCTTTTAAAGAATTCTTTGTTCAAATTAGTTTCCATTTTTGATCAGTTGTAGAAAATCTGGGCTGCTAAGTGATGAGCTGCAAGTTATGCTCACGCCACTTCTAATGAACATGCAGCATTGTTGAGACTAAATTATATTTTAACTAGCAGATTAATTGCTCATTCAAACTCCACTTGCAATGAGGTCAAGAATGGGAAAGCTATACTTGTTCCACTGCTTTACCTAATGGATTTTTCCAAATGTTTATTACTTTGAGTAAGGGCATTCTTTTCAAGTTCTTTCATATTTGCTAATTTTAAATTTGTCCTCTCCTAACCTCACCTTGTCTTGAAGTAATATTTTGGGTTCACCTTTATTTAATACTTTATATACCTCATGACTTAACTACAGTTTAAGCCTCTCATCTTTCCTCATAGCTCATGGCCTTTTACATCTGGGATATTTCCTGCACCCTCTCCAATCCATATAGTAATATTTTTTTTAATGGTGTGAAGAAATAACTTGCATTTTTTTTGGCACCTTTCATATCCCTTAGACGTCCCAAGCACTTTTGTGTAGTCACTGTCGTACTGTAGGTATGATGTGGAGATGCCGGTGATGGACTGGGGTTGACAATTGTAAACAATTTTACAACACCAAGTTATAGTCCAGCAATTTTATTTTAAATTCACAAGCTTTCGGAGGCTTCCTCCTTCGTCAGATGAACGATGTTTACTGTAGGTAAACCTTGTAGTCAGTTTGCACACAGCACGATCCCACAAATGAGTTGTATTTGTTTTTTTAGTTTTGGTTGGGGGATAATGTTGGCCATGACAATTTAGTTTTCATTCAATAGCTGTGGTGCATGAATTTGTACACCATACTTCAAATTGGCCAAACAATGGTTTTGTAAAAGTTCAACATTGCCTCCCAGCTTGTATGTTGTCCTGTAGACTGGCATGAATTCTCTTATTGAATGGATCTGAACACTGTCATAAGGGCAGCAGTAGGGCTGCTCATCATGCATGAGGGCAGGTCACTGAAGCAGCTGAGGATGCTTCCTTAAAGAAACCCTCCTGTGATGTTCTGTGGCTATGATTGGCCCCTAACAACCACTAAAACTTACCTGTCAGGTATGACTCCTTCGCTCCAGTTTTGCTAGGGCTCCTTAATGCTGTACTCGTTTGAATGATTCCTTGATATTGAGGGCAATTACACTTGCCTCTCCTGACGTGTAGCTGGTGTGTCACTGTCTTGAAGGCTAGTGGGGGGTTATGATTGTTTCCACTAGATGATGAGGGGGAAACAAATTTAAGGTAAAGAATTCTGGGAAAAGTTAGCTAAATATCGATACACAAGATTGAAATGTGTGATTCTCTACTGCAAGCTCTTAAAATAGAATTCAAATCTTTAATTGTTAAAGCAATTGCCTTTTAAGTGGTTAGGAGGAACTGGCAGAGGGATTAGAATTGGTGGCTCATGTGGAGGAAAATACTGGTTTAAATGTGATGGGTCAGATGGACTGTTTGCAATGCAACATTCTAGGAGGGGCATAAAGGAGAAAAAATATGTCATGCTTGTGCTGACCAGGTTATATTGGCCAGACAGTGGTGGTGCCTTAAAATGTGAGCACTGCTACACAAGAATGCAGTTACATATGTAATTTAGCTGCTGATTTGACAAAGCTGGAGCAGTATGCAGCAGATTTTAACTCAGCCTCACATTGTAAACTTACTTAAAGGGAAATTAGACTCCTGAGGGAGTGCTTCTGAAACACATAGGGGACATATTTATCTAGGGGTCTAGTAATCCTAAATTACTGGGAGAAGTATGGGTAAGGCTGAACAGCCAAATTAACCATTTTGCTAATAATAGATTATGAAAGATTATTCAGTGTGATGCTGAATAAACTTTGTTTATTGCTCTAGTAAGTTGAGTGTTTCAAAATTGATTGGCAGAGGGAGAAATGCAATATACATAAATTACAGACTTGATTTCAATAGTGACCATGCCCTCTGGCTTGACCTTGCTTCTTCCATACCTCTGCTGACTTTGCTGCTTTCTGCTTCTGATACTGTTACTTCCTATTTTCTAGTCATGCTCCTGATGATTCCTTTCACCATATTTCTGCCAGTTTTCCATCCCTGGACCCACCTGACCTCCTTCAGGTTCTGGACTTTGCCCCCTTTGGATCATAAGTAAAGTAACTCCTCAGTCTGCACAGGACCTGGGTAACATCTAGACTTGGGCTGACGTGGGGTGAATGTTAACTGCCACTTCAGTGCTGGTAATGACTATCTCGAGAGCCCAGCCAACTCCTCTTGATTTTCAATGCCACTACCTTTGCCTCGACCATTCTTACGAATTAAGAGCAGGAGTAGGCCATTCGACCCCTCGAGCCTACTCTGCCATTTGATTAAAATCATGGCAGATCTGATTGACCTCAACTCTATTTTCCCATCTACCTACTATAACCTTTGACTCCTTGTTAATCAGAAATCTATCCAACTCAGCCTTAAAAATATTTGATGACCCTGCCTCCACCGCTCTCTGGGGAAGGGAGTTCCACAGACTCACGACCCTCTGAGAAAAATTCTCCTCATCTGTCTTAAGGCCCCGAGTACTAGTCTCTCCCACAAGGGGAAACATCCTTTCAGCATCTACCCCTTCTAGTCCCCTCAGGATCTTTTGTTTCAATAAGATCACTCTCATTCTAAACTCCAGTGTATACAGGCCCAACTTGTCCAACCTTTCCTCCTAAGATAACCCCCTCATCCCAGGAATCATTGAGTGAACCTTCTCTGAAGTGCCTCCAAAGCAATTATGTCCTTTCTTAAATAAGTTGACCAAAACTGCACACGGTATTCTAGATGTGGTCTAACCAATGCCCTATACAACTGTAGCAAAGCATTTCTACTTTTATATTCCATTCCCCTTGCAATAAATGACAACATTCCATTTGCCTTCCTAATCACTTGCTGTACCTGCATACTAACTTTTTGTGATTCATGTACTAGGACACCCAGATCCCTCTACCTCAGTTCTGCAATCTCTCTCTCAATTTAAATAATATACTGCTTTTCTATTCCTCCTGCCAAAGGGGACAAGTTCACATTTTCCCACATTATACTCCCTCTGCCAAATTTTTGCCCACTCACTTAACCTATCTATACCCTTATGTCCTCTTCACAACTTACTTTCCTACCTACCTTTGTGTGGTCAGCAAATTTAGCAACCATACATTCGGTCCCTTCATCCAAGTCATTGATATAGATTGTAAATAGTTGAGGCCCGAGCACTCATCCCTGTGGCACTCCATTCGTTACATCTTGCCAACCTGAAAATGACCCATTTATGCCTACTGTTTCATGTTAGCTAACCAATCCTTTATCCATGCTAATACATTACCCCCTACACCATGAGCACTTATTTTGTGTAGTAGCCTTTGATGTGGCACCTTATCAAATGCCTTCTGGAAATCCAAGTACACCACATCCAGGGGATCCCTTTTATCCATGTTGCTTGTTACTTCCTCAAAGAACTCTAATAAATTAGTCAAACACTATTTCCCTTTCACAAAGCCATGTTGACTGCCTGATTGCATTGGGATTTTCTAAATGCCCTGCTATAACTTTAATAGAGTCTAGCATTTTCCCTGACAGATGTTAAGCTAACTGGCCTGTAGTTTCCTGCTTTCTGTTTCCCTCCTTTCTTGAATAGAGGAGTTACATTTGCTATTTTCCAATCTGATGGGACCCTTCCAGAATCTAGGGAATTTTGGAAAATTAATACCAATGCATCCACTATCTCTGCAGCCACTTCTTTTAAGACCCTAGGATGAAGTCCATCAGAACCTGGGGACTGGTCAGCTTTTAGTTCTAATTTTCTTTCAGAACCCTTTCTCTGGTGATTGTAAATGTTTTAAGTTTCTCCTTCACCTCTTGATTCACAATTATTTCTGGCATGTTATTTGTAGGGTTGCATGCTCCCAAAATATCTGTTCAATTCATCTGTCTTCTCCATTATTAATTTCTCTCTCTCTCTCTCTCTCTCTCTCTCTGACCGCTTTACTTTTTTCCTTTTTAAATACCTGTCGAAACTCTTACTCTTTTATATTTCTAGCTATCTTTCTCTCGTGCTCTAATTTCTCCCTCCTTATTATTCTTTTAGTCATTCTTTGCTATTTTTTATATTCTGTCCAATCTTCTGACCTGCCACTAATCTTCACTGAACTCTATGCTGTTGCTTTCAATTTGATACTATCTTTAACTTCCTTAGTTAGCCACGGATGGTATGTCCTTCCCCTAGAGTCTTTCTTTCTCACTGCAATGTATCTTTGCTGAGTGTTATGAAATATCTGTTTAAATGTCTGTCACTGCATCTCTACTGTCCACTTTAGCCAGCTCTGTCTTCATGCCCTCATAGTTGCACTTATTTAAGTTTAAAACACTAGTCTCAGACTTACTCGTCTCTCCCTCAAACTGAATGCAAAATTCAATCATATTGTGATCACAAGACCATCTTCAAGGCTCAAATCAGGAGTGTCAGAATATTTACCACCTGCTTGGATGGGTGCAGCCAGTTACACACCTCAAGCTTGACATCATCCAGGCCCGAACAGTGGCGGGGTAACGATCAAGTGAACTGGAGTCAGCATTCACCAGCAGTGCAGTGTGGCTGCAGTACATATGATCTACAGGGTGCACTGTAGTAAATTACCAGCATCTTCTTTCTTTCTTTCTTCCTCCCTGCCCCCACCTCCAATTACTTCTACCACCAAAGAGGCAATGTCATGGGATCCCCATCACTCCCAAGTCACACACCATCTTGACAGTCGATATTCTGTAATTCACTACCTGCCACCTTTGCGAGAGTGCCTTCACCACAAGCATTGTTGTGGTTCAAGGAAATGGCCCACCCCCACCTTCTCAGGGCAATAAGGGATAGGCAAAAATGTAGCCTTGCCTCTGTTGCCCACATCCAAAGCGCAATTTTTTTTTAAAAAGGTACTTCTGATGGTGTTCAGTCTGGCCGTCGTTTCCTTTCAGGCCTGGTGGAATACTGTCCTCTGGGGAAGGTGCTCTTCAATGCCAATCAGGGGAAAGCTGCCTCTCCTCTATCTCATACACCAGTGCATTCACTTTGCCAGCCATCAAATGGAGCATTGGGTGCTGCACTACTCCACAACTTGCTCATAGCCTCAATTTTGTGCTTCGACATGGATTTTCTTTTGTCTTACTTCATCTTGGTCACCTCGCTTTCTCCCCAACCTTGGAAAGGTTGACCCATTTAAAAAAACTTATCTTCAGACTTTCCAAAGACTGGAATCATTTATGGCCAATTCTCGTGCAGCCACAAACTTTAAGGGTTGCATGCTCCCAATTCTGTGGGCTCGCACCAAACCACACCTTTTCCAAGGCTCAAGGAGTGCAAGAGGCCAATCCCTACCAGATCAGGCGAGGTTAGCAGGTCACTCCAGCCACATAGGTGCACACAGCACCGAAGAAAGCTTGGCTAATTTTCCCAGCTTAGGGAATTTTCCCTATAGTGGTCAGGAGCCCTGGCAGATATTTCACAAAGGCAGTTCAAAATAGATAATTATGATGCATTACTTTTCTTGAAAAATAAGAGAATGAAAATCTAACGTAAATGATGAAATTACATTGTGTCTAGAGCACAGAAACAAGCCATTCGGCCCAATTGGCCTATGCAGGTGTTTATGCTCCACATGAGCCTCCTCCTACCCCTCTTCATCTAACCTTATCAGCATACCCTTCTATTCCTTTCTCCCTTGTGTGTTTATCTAGCTTCCTCCTCAGTATCAACTATACCCCCAATTTGGTGTCGTCTGCAAATTTTTAAATTATACTTTATGTAAATGGTGAACAACTGTGGTCCCAGCACTGATCCTTGTGGAACACCATTTCCCACCTTTTGCCAGTCTGAGTAACTTCCTTTAACCCTACTCTGTTTTCTGTTTGGAAGCCAGAATTTTAAAGGGGGTGCAGGAACAGAGAACTGGGGGTTCACATACACAAATCTTTGAAGGTGGCAGGACAAAATGATACGGCTGTTAAAAAAGCATGTAAGGTCCTTGGTTATATAAATAGAGGCATAGAGTACAAAAGCAAGGATGTTATGGTAAACCTTTATCAAACGCTGGTTAGGCCTCATCTAGCGTAATGGCTGGAATTTGCTCCATAAATAATGGAGAGCCGAAGAGCACGCACCGTTGTTTAAGGGCAAATGGACGAGCAACTTCCGGCAAGCGCACATCCGCAGTCAAACGCGGAAATCCAGAAGTTGCTCTACGAGATGCCCTGCTCCTCCGAAAGATGTGGGGGAAGGAGATCACATGACTGGAATGAATGGACCAGCACCAAGATGCTGTCCTGCCCAGCTGGAAACAAACTAATCTACACAGAAAAAGGCAGGCTTAGTTTTTTAGGTCTAAGTTAACTTTTAACGGCGTGGTAGGTATTAATGACTGCCAAACAACCTCTGGCACTCAAAATTAATTTTTAAAAATGTGGAGTCTCATTCTGATTTTAATTGTTGTTGGACATTTAAAAAAAAGTTAAAATTTTTATTTTTTTACTTTTTCTTCGTCTCTTTTATCATAGAAATTTACAATTGTAAACAATTTTACAACACCAAGTTATAGTCCAGCAATTTTATTTTAAATTCACAAGCTTTCGGAGGCTTCCTCCTTCCTCAGGTAAATGTTCAGGAGCTCCTCGAAGCCTACGCATTTATACATATAGAACAATACATGGTGTTTACAGAATGCCCCTGCAACTGCCCGTTGCCAAGGCAATCACCGTGTTCAGACAGAGAGGTGTCACCTGCAGAACCCCCGAATACACATTCAACAAAAAAACAAACAGGAAAAAAAACAGAGAGAGGCAGAAACATCATAGAAATTTACGGCAGAGATGGAAGCCATTCAGCCCATCGTGTCTGTGCGGGCCGAAAAAGAGCTATCCAGCCTAATCTGACTTTCCAGCTCTTGGTCCATAGCCTTGTAGGTTACGGCACTTCAAGTGCATATCCAAGTACTTTTTAAATGCGATGAGGGTTTCTGCCTCTACCAACTTTTCAGGCAGTGAGTTCCAGACCCCACCACCCTCTGGGTGAAAAACTTTCTCCTCAGCTCCCCTCTAATCCTTCTACCAATTACTTTAAATCTATGCCCCCTCATTATTGACCTCTCTGCTAAGAGAAATAGGTCCTTCCGATGCACTCCATCTGGGTCCCGTCATCATTTTATATTCCTGAAGCGTTTGCAACCATCTTCAGCCAGAAGTGTCGAGTGGATGATCCATCTCGGCCTCCTCCCGATATCCCCACCATCACGGAAGCCAGTCTTCAGCCAATTCGATTCACTCCACGTGATATCAAGAAACAGCTGAGTGCACTGGATACAGCAAAGGCTATGGGCCCCGACAACATCCCAGCTGTAGTGCTGAAGACTTGTGCTCCAGAACTAGCTGCGCCACTAGCCAAGCTGTTCCAGTACAGCTACAACACTGGCATCTACCCGACAATGTGGAAAATTGCCCAGGTATGTCCTGTCCACAAAAAGCAGGACAAATCCAATCCGGCCAATTACCGCCCCATCAGTCTACTCTCAATCATCAGCAAAGTGATGGAAGGTGTCGTCGACAGTGCTATCAAGCGGCACTTACTCACCAATAACCTGCTCACCGATGCTCAGTTTGCGTTCCACCAGGACCACTCGGCTCCAGACCTCATTACAGCCTTGGTCCAAACATGGACAAAAGAGCTGAATTCCAGAGGTGAGGTGAGAGTGACTGCCCTTGACATCAAGGCAGCATTTGACCGAGGAGCCCTAGTAAAATTGAAGTCAATGGGAATCAGGGGGAAAACTCTCCAGTGGCTGGAGTCATATCTAGCACAAAGGAAGATGGTAGTGGTTGTTGGAGGCCAATCATCTCAGCCCCAGGACATTGCTGCAGGAGTTCCTCAGGGCAGTGTCCTAGGCCCAACCATCTTCAGCTGCTTCATCAATGACCTTCCCTCCATCATAAGGTCAGAAATGGGGATGTTCGCTGATGACTGCACAGTGTTCAGTTCCATTCGCAACCCCTCAAATAATGAAGCAGTCCGAGCCCGCATGCAGCAAGACCTGGACAACATCCAGGCTTGGGCTCATAAGTGGCAAGTAACATTCGCGCCAGACAAGTGCCAGGCAATGACCATCTCCAACAAGAGAGAGTCTAACCACCTCCCCTTGACATTCAACGGCATTACCATCGCCGAATCCCCCACCATCAACATCCTGGGGGTCACCATTGACCAGAAACTTAACTGGACCAGCCATATAAATACTGTGGCTACGAGAGCAGGTCAGAGGCTGGGTATTCTGCGGCGAGTGACTCACCTCAGGCACAAGTCAGGAGTGTGATGGAATACTCTCCACTTGCCTGGATGAGTGCAGCTCCAACAACACTCAAGAAGCTCGACACCATCCAAGATAAAGCAGCCCGCTTGATTGGCACCCCATCCACCACCCTAAACATTCACTCCCTTCACCACCGGCGCACTGTGGCTGCAGTGTGCACCATCCACAGGATGCACTGCAGCAACTCGCCAAGGCTTCTTCGACAGCACCTCCCAAACCCGCGACCTCTACCACCTAGAAGGACAAGGGCAGCAGGCACATGGGAACAACACCACCTGCACGTTCCCCTCCAAGTCACACACCATCCCGACTTGGAAATATATCGCCGTTCCTTCATCGTTGCTGGGTCAAAATCCTGGAACTCCCTTCCTAACAGCACTGTGTGAGAACCGTCACCACACGGACTGCAGCGGTTCAAGAAGGCGGCTCACCACCACCTTCTCGAGGGCAATTAGGGATGGGCAATAAATGCTGGCCTCGCCAGCGATGCCCACATCCCGTTAACGAATAAAAAAAAAAAATTGAATCTCCCCTCTGCTCCAAGAAAACAATCCCAGCCTATCCAATCTTTCCTCATAGCTAAAATTTTCAGTCCTGGCAACTTCCTCGTAAATCTCCTCTGCATCCTCTCTAGTGCAGTCACATCTTTCCTGTACTGTGGTGACTAGAATTGTACAGACATACTCTAGCTGTCGCCTAACTAGTGTTTTATACAGTTCTAGCATAATCTCCCTGCTCTTATATTCTGTGCTTCGGCTAATAAAGGAAAGTATCCCATATGCCTTCTTAACCACTGGATCCAGCTATCCTGCCACATGGACATGCACTCCAAGGGCCCTCTGTTCCTCTACACTTCTCAGTATCCTACCGTTTATTGTGTATTCCCTTGCCTTGATTGCCCTCCCCAAATGCATTACCTCACACTTCTCCAGATTGAATTTCATTTGCCACTTTTCTGCCCACCTGACCAGTCCATTGATATCTTCCTGCAGTCTACAGCTTTCTTTCTCACTATCAACCACATGGCCAACTTTTGTATCATCTGCAAACTTCTTAATCATGCCCCTACATTTAAATCTAAATCATTGATATATACCACAAAAAGCAAGGGACCCAGTACTGAGTCCTGCGGAACCCCACTGGAAACAGCCTTCCTGTCACAAAACACCCATCAACCATTACCCTTTGCTTCCTGCCAATGAGCCAATTCTGGATCTAACTTGTCACTTTCCCTTGGATCCCATGGGCTTTTACTTTTCTGACCAGTCTGCCATGTGGGGCCTTGTCAAAAGCCTTGCTAAAATCCATGTAGACTACATCAAACGCGCTACCCTCATCGACCCTCCTTGTTACCGCCTCAAAAAATTCAATCTCCGTCTTTTAATTCAATATTTCTTACCCTCTCTTTATTTTGCTTTCTCTAACTGATTTTACATTGAATTTACTGTAGTAGATTGCACTTCCTGGTTCTGTGTCTCGTCAAGGATGCTTCAGGGGACAGAGAGATCCTTTCCCCGCTCACTTGGCTCACAGATGCCTGGGAGAAGACACTGCACTTTTTGCAGCTCACCATTAAAACCCATGAATCATTTATGGGTAAGTTTAAATCTAATGAGTGCTGGGTGCCATTTGTTCACCGCTCAGAGCAATTTCCAGGCCATTGTGTCCAAATCTGGGCACCACACTTTAGGAACGAAGTCAAGTCCTTGGGGAGGATGCAGATGTGATTTACCAGAAGGATATTAGGAATGAGGGTCTTCAGTTATGTGGGGAGACTAGAGAAGCTGAGATTGTTCTCCTTAGAGCAGAGAAGGTTAGGGGGAGATTTAATAGAGGTGTTCAATATTCTGAGGAGTTTTGATAGAGTAGATAGGGAGAAAAAGGGTGGTGGAAGCAGATTTAACTTTCAAAATGGAATTTGATGTATATTTGTAAAGTAGAAATTTGCAGGGCTACGGGGAAAGAGCAGGGGAGTGGGACTAATTGGACAGCTCTTTCAAAGAGCCGGCAAAGACATACTGGGCCCAATGTTCTCCTTCTGTGCTGTATGATTCTATGAGGTACTGTCTAAAACTGCCACTAATGGGCTGGATTTTGCTGTGAGGGGCGAATGAATGGCGCCCACCGTTCATTAGACTTGCACTTGCCCATAGACTTTCTATGAGCTTTTGCACAGCATGTTCCTCTAAAGAGCGCAGCACCCTCTACAAGGCATCTGAGACCTGTGTGACCAGGGCAAGCAACTCTGTATGTCCTTAACCAATCAGATAGAAGCATCGTTAATAACAGCGCAGACAGAACCAGGAAGTGCAAGTTGCAATAGTGAATTCAATGTCAAATCAGATACAGAAAGCAAAATAATGAGAGGGAAAGAAAAATTGAATTAAGAGACAGAGAGAAAAGAGACAGAAAGAAAACATTTTTAAAAATATTTAAATTTATTTTTAAATGTCCAACAAAATCTGAAGGAATGAGACTCCACACTTGTAAAAGTTAATTTTCAGTGCCAGAGAGATTGTTTGGCAGTAATTAAGACTTATTATGCTGTCAAAAGGGTACTTAGACTTGAAATGACTTGACTTAACTTATTTTGGCGAGTTTAGAGTCATAGAGTCATAGAGTTATACAGCACGGATAGAGGCCCTTCGGCCCATCGTGTCCGCGCCGGCCATCAAGCCCAGTCTAATCTAATCCCATATTCCAGCATTTGGTCCGTAGTTCGTATTTAGTTCGTATCTATCAGGTAAGTACAGGAACTTCACGCCATTCTGTTACAGCAACTTTCGGATTTTCGCTTTTAACTGCGCAGGTGCGGTCGCGGAAGTTACTGTCCAATTTGCACATGAATAATGGTGAGCGCTGTTAGTCTCACCATTATTTTTACGGCAAAGCCCGGCCCAATTAATTCTTGGGAAAGCAGAATTTGCCTGTTACTCACTAGATGGCACTGTAGGGCAATTTTATTTTTAAGAGTCAGTAAGATGTGCCCTGATGTTTTGGAATCTAATGAGGACTGTCGGGATAAACATCATAAAAAGTTGTTGCCACATGGGTATTGGAAATCACCCCAACTACCGTGGAATAATGAGACTTCATTAAGGTTTTGAGTTGGATTTCTGTCTGTACGTATTTCCTGTATCTGTAAAACTACAGGGTCTAATTTCTGTTAGTAAAATAAAACTTAATAAGGGTATGATATTTTATACTCAATGTTGCATAAAGTAATTAAAATCCACAGCAAAGGAGTCCAACTTCACTTGAAACCTACAGTCCAATTTTGCCCCAGAAAAAGTCTGTTTTCAAATTAAATTTCTGCTGCAAAATAAAATCTTTTTGAACGGCTGTCTGAAAAGTGTTTTTTTCCTGAAGTAAGACTTTCGTTCAGCCAATCTATTAAAAAGCAGTGATTTAGATTTTTTTTTAAAAATGGATACTTAATAAGAGATAAAAAGAAAACACTTGCCAATATTGAAAATCTGAAGTAAAAATAGAAAATGTTGGGACTACAAGGCTGGTCAACATCGGTTAAGAGAAAAGACAGTTTAATATTTTGAGTGTATATCCTTCACTAGAAACTGGAAGACAAGCAGATCTGAAATATTAGTCAAAAATTTTTTTTTCTGATGCTGACAGACCTGGTGTTAGGGTTCCTAACCTTTCAGGAATGTCCTGGAGTCTCCAGCAATTAAAGATTAATCTCCTGGAGAGCACTGCGAGCAACCTGAGAGAAAAATCATTGGGGCATTTTTCTTATTTTATTTGAACACTTTTGTTTATAAAAGATATTGGAGATGGGAGGAAAAGGCTGTTTGACTGGGTGGGATGGTTGGAGGCGAGAGGTCATGTGATGAAAACACCAGGAATACATCTAACCACAGATGACAACCCTAACCTGGTGTGTATTTCCAGACAATAAAGTAATGGCAGATCTATTAAATGAGTACTTTGTATCTGTTTTCATGGTCGAGGAAGAGGATAAAATACCAGTGATAGAAAGGGAACTAAAAATAAATCAAGGGGAGGAACTTATAGGATTCAATATAAGTTTAAAAAATGGTAATGGAGAAAATAATGGGACTTTAGGATAGATAAATCTCCAGGACCTGATGGTTTACACCCCAGGATATTAAAAGAAGTAGGTGAGGAAATTGCAGAAGCATTAGTCATAACCTTTCAAAGCTCTCTTGATCCAGGAATTGTGCCATTAGATTGAAAATTTGCTAATATCACTCCATTATTTAAGAAGAGTGGGAGGGAGAAACCTGGTAACTACAGGCATGTCAGTTTAACATCAGTTGTGGGGAAGCTACTAGAATCTGTCATTAGGGATAGAGTGACGAAGCACTTGAACAAATATGAGCCGGTCAGAGAGAGCCTGCATGTCTTTATTAATGGTAATCCATGTCTGACTAATCTAGCTGAATTTTTTGAGGAGATCACTAATAAGGTAGATAAAGGAGTGTCTATGGATGTTATCTATATGGAGTTCCAGAAGGCATTCAATAAGGTTCCATACAAGATATTATTAGCAAAAATGAGAGTGCACGGAATTGGAAGTAACCCTTTGACTTGGGTTGGAAATTGGTTGGGAGGTAGGAGACAGAGAGTGGGGATAAAGGGTATGTACTCTGATTGGCTTGATGTGGCAAATGATGATCCGCACGGATCTGTTCTGGGGCCTCAACTTTTTACCATATTTCTTAATGACTTGGATGAAGGAATAGAGAGTGGTGTATCCAAGTTTACAGGTGACACTAAATTAAGAGGGACAGTAAGTAGTGCAGATGGGAGCAGGAAGATACAAAGGGACAAAGACAGATTAAGTAAGTGGGCAAAACTATGGCAAATGGGTTTCTGTGTGAGGTCATCCACTTTGGACAAAAGAAAGATAAATTGGAGTATTTTCTAAATGGTGAGAAACTAGGAACTGTAGAGGAGCAAGGAGACTTGGGAGTCCAAATTCACAAATCATTAAAAGCCAGTAGACATATACAAAAAGAAATCAGTTGCATAGAACTTTGGCCAGACCCCATCTGGAGTACTGCATTCAGTTTTGGGCACCGCACCTCAGGAAGGATATACTGGCCTTGGAAGGGGTGCAATGCAGATTCACCAGAATTGTACCGAGGTTTAGGGGGGTTAAATTATGAGGACAGGTTGCATAAACTTGGCTTTTATTCCCTTGAGTATAGGAGATTGAGGGGTGATCTGATCGAGGTGTTTAAAATATTAAATGGATTTGATAGGGTAGATACGGAGAAACTATTTCCTCTGATGGAGGAATCAAGAACAAAGGGGGCATAACCTTAAAATTAGAGCTAGGCCATTTAGGAGTGAAATCAGGAAGCACATTTTCACACAAATGGTAGCGGAAATCTGGAACACTCTCCTTCAAAAGACTGCAGATGCAGGGTAACTTGAAATTGATAGATCAATCGATTTTTACTAGGTAAGGGTATCAAGGAATATGGATCAAAGGTGGGTAAATGGAGTTGACGTACAGATCGGCCATATGGACTAGTAAGGTCAACATTATGTTATGACGGTGCTTCAGACACATTGGATATGTCTGTGCATGCTGATGCCATGACGCACTACTGAAATGGGGTGCTAGCTTCAGTAAAACAAGCGGCAGAAGACCAAGTGGGAAACAGGACTTTTTTGCCATCAGGTTTACGTTAATATGATTGCTGGCTGCAGTAGATCAAGCTATGGGAGCTGATGCCCAAAGAAGAGTGTTGAAGCATCTTAGATGCAGAGCTAGATGACAGAATTAGATAACAACAAAACCACGAAATACACCATGTTGTCCCTGAAATCAAGAGGTTGATATAATTTTCCCTGTGCACTGACTCCAGTTATGGTTCTCTCTTTGTTGTTTGAAGTCTTATTAGCTTGTGTTTGAGGATTGTGGTTTGTGTGTTCTGGCATTCTGTCTTCAAGCTGCACAATGCTGAGTTGTGGTATGTGATTATTTTCTCTGTCTGTGTGCTGTATTGGTATGCTTTACTTTTAGTTTTGGTGTAATCTTTGCTTGACAGGTATAATTGATTCAAGCCAGCCATGATACAAATAGTTTATTTTATGTAAACCATAGTTCCCGACATGGATTCCATTTGTTCATCATTTGGTTTGTAAAAATCTGGAGATTAAATTCTTTTCTTTTAACTCAACAGGTTCAGTTAGACTTGGATTTAGTGAGAGGTTAGGGATGACACCACGTGAAATGGGCCCAAATCAGCAAAACAAAAACTGAAATGTTTATATTCTTTCTCTCTCTAAAATTTATTCTTTCCTCATAAAAAATTAAAAAACCTGCCAGAAACAAATGGTTTTCCAAAAAGAAATCACTGCTCGACAGTGTGGGGAGGGATCAAACTGTTGCAGCGATAGCTGAGGAAAGGCAAATGTACATTGTATTAACTGGATTACCCATTATGTATCCTCTATATGTTTTTCACTGCACCAAGGCTAATTAACAATGATGTAAAAGACCTGTTGCCAGCATTAGCTGAGACTGGCGGATGTGATTTTGAGTGAGACCTTAGAAGCTGCGGCCTGAAGAAGCTGAGGATGATTGCTGGGCTTACAGAAGGGCTTTAAAATCGACTAGCGTTTGCCTCGGATAGAAGTGGCCTTGCCACTAACACCCTGAGGGTTTGTGAGACCACTGGGAAATTGCTCCCCCCCCCCCACTCCCCCGACCTGAGTATCAGGTATCAGATTTCCAGTGGGCATTCCCTTGTTTGCAAACATTTTCCACCATTCAATTGGATCATGGCTGATCTATATCTCAACCCCATTTACCCACCTTGGTTCCACATCCCTAATACCTTACCGAACAAAATTCTATCTATCTCAGTTTTGAAAGTTTCAGTTGACCCCCAGCCTCAACAGATTTTTGAGGGAGAGGTCCAAATTTCCACTACTCTTTGTGTGAAGAAGTGCTTCCTGACATCACCCCTGAATGGCCTAGCTCTAATTTTAAAATTAGGTCCACCAGATCTACCCTATCAACTCCTTTAATCATTGTAAACACCTCAATTAGATCACCCCTTAATCTTCTATTAAATAAAGTGTTTAGTTCATGACATGTGGTCTGGCGTGTTCCTTGGTGATTTGGCAGCTTGAGGGTAATCTAACGAGGGTTAGTAAATTAAATCCATTTTGATATGAACTGGGTTAAATGTTAGACAGTTGGGTGAGTCAAGTGAGGCTTCACTCGTCCCTAGATCTACGCTGGGAGGTTAAACCTCAGACGGTTCCTTAGTGACAAGTTAAAGGAGGGTGTTAAGTGTTTGTCTGGTTCCTCGGCAAATATTTGTCAGGATACTGAAACCCAGCTTTCTGACACACTGCTATTCAACCCCACATCCCTCTCCGAAGAGCCTACAACAAAACGCATCCAATGCAACAGGAACTTCATCAAGCTGAAACACACTGGGGGCGATTTTAAGGGGCAATTGCGGTGGCGGGAGGGCTCCAAAAATCGCCAAAATCCCGTTCGGGTTCGGAAGCCGGCTCCAACCTGCCGACTTCCAAGTTTCCCAGGGACCCACCTGTGTGCGCACGGGCGACCCGAAAACGGAAGTCCCGCCGGCAACTAAAGCTGGCGGGATGACAGTTAAAGAGCCAAATTTACCTCATTGAGGTACTTAAGGTACTTTACCTGTGACAGATGAAGTAATTGTAATGATTTTTAACTTACCTGGGCGGCTTGCTCACCACTTCTGATTCACGCCTGGTGAATTGAAAAGCGGAAGTGAAAACACAAAATGAACCTACCTTTACATTCTGCTCCGATGTCTGATGTCTCTTTCCGATGTCCCACTCTTCACCCCTTGATGTCCCCCTGATGTCCCCCTCTTCACTCCCCTGATGTCCCCCTCTTCACTCCCCTGATGTCCCCCTCTTCACTCCCCTGATGTCCTATGTCCCACTCTTCACTCCCCCGATGTCCTCCCGATCTTCCCCCAATCTTCCCCTCTCCCCTCCCCGATCTTCCCCTCTCCCCCCCGATTGTCCCCTCTTCCCCCCCCGATTTTCCCCTCTCCCCGCCCGATCTTCCCCTCTCACCCCCCCCACCCCGGGTCTTCCAGTCCAGCGCCCGGTGACGTCTCACTCTCTCTCTTTCTCCCCCCTCCACCCCCGCATTGCAGCTCCTGACAACATCCAGCCTGTCAATCAGGCTAGCTGCCGGGCGCGAAACCCGGAGAGGACGTTAATCATCATCAATCAACATGCGATCGCGTTGGAAACGGTAAATTTGGTTCATGCGGATTTGCCACGCGCGCCTTCATCCCACCCCCCCCCCCCCCCCACTGCCAAATGGCCACCATTGCAAAATCGAGCCCACTAGGTGCGTTACGACGCACCCTAGAGAGAGTTAGCAGATTGGTATGGGTGTGCTGCATGCTGTATACATAGAAGGAGGAATATTCCTGTTTGTCAACAGCATCAGTGGGAGTGTCTATGAGAGATATTACCTATTTCGCCTGCGTATTGCTCAATGACTCTTCCTACACATTATCTTGGGTGACATCTGTAGGGGGGCAAGTTTGCAGCAGGATCAGCTGGTTAGTGGCGGCCTGATAGCAGAAGCTTTGTGTAGAAAAACTCCTCATGACATCATGAACTTCTCCAGTAGCATCAAGAACAAGAATGTGGAGCGCAGCTCAATATTCCCATTCATGATCCCACAGGAACAAAGTTACACGAGCAGGGGTAAGAGTTCTGATAGTTGCTTTGTGTGGCAATGTTATAAATGCATTCTTCACAATGATTTATTCATCTTGGTGTTTCTAGCAAACTTGTAAACATGTTTATAGAATTCCCATGCAAGGTGTTAATGATCGTGCTAAACGTAACTCTAGAACTTAACGGTTTGTAATGTAATGGTGTGAATGTTTAACACTCTCATACTTAATTCCTCTCTCTGCTACTTTCATGGAGTTGTTTAACATAGACAGTTTAATGCCTCTGTTAAAATAGCAGAGAGAGGAACTTAGTGCGCGTGCATTAACAAATTACTATGATGCCACTAAGTGTTTGTATGATGACATTACCAACGGACATTTCTACCCTGTGACTACAGGAATTTTTACCTCAGGAAATCTACCCAGGGGCTAAACTTTTGTCTTCAGCACTCCCGGCAAAGAGCTTTGTATTCTGCAAAGGATGCTGAGCACCACAGGCTGAGCGGGCAGAGTGCTTCACACACTGAGAGGGCACAGAGATTCACACACTGGGAGGGCACAGAGCTTCACACACTGGGAGGGCACAGAGCTTCACACACTGAGAGGGCACAGAGATTCACACACTGGGAGGGCACAGAGCTTCACACACTGAGAGGGCACAGATATTCACACACTGGGAGGGCACAGAGATTCACACACTGAAAGGGCACAGAGATTTACACACTGGGAGGGCACAGAGATTCACACTGGGAGGGCACAGAGTTTTATGCTCCAAAGCTGCCTTTAACCAGTAGTTTTGATGCATAAAACATGTAGTTAATAGGAATAACCAAAAGACACTGATAGATGTACAAACACCTTTTAAAACATATAAGATTATGCATTTCCTCTTTAAGGCGATGGTAGTTTGGAGCTACATCCACCTCTTGGGATGTCCTGTCAGACTAGACTGAAATGATAAATTATCATTATTATTCTAAGAAAGAAACAATGACGAGCCTAATTTGCCTTTCTCATCAAAAATCAAAGGGAATGGGTCCCAGTACAGAAAACTGTGCCTTGATCAGAGCAGTAAACTTCCTGCTTTAAAATGGGAAATAACACCAGCCTCAAAGCAACAAAAGCTGATGCTTCAGAGGAACCAAGTGCTACCAAAAAAAAGGACCAAACTAGAAACGTAAAATAGAATCTTAAATAATATGTTTAAATTTCAAGCCAAAAATAAACCAGGTAATTATAACTGTGTTGCTAACCACTACCTCCCTGCGCTAACCAATACTACTTTGTTTTGGGCAATAGTTTATGTAAGGGCTGTGTACAATTTGGTCTTTGGAACCGAAGGTCATGAAATATTGTGTGGAATCAAAATCTTTCCCTGATGTACCTCATTAATGCCCATAAACCTGACTTGTATTCCTTTGGCAAATTAGACCGTCTTTACAAATTAACCTTAATTCTAAGCACTAATTTACTGGAAATCACATTAATCAAAGGAGCAAGTAGCAAGTCTGACTGAACAGAGCTTGGTTTAGTGCTGGCGCTCTTGTCTCTGAGTCAGAAGGCTGAGAGTGCAGGTCCCACTCCATTAATTAAGCCCATAATCTAGGTTAACGCTGGGGTTAATGGTTGGGGGGGAGGATGCTGCATTATTGGAGGTGCCTCCTTTTGGATAAGGTACTACATTTACCTGCACATGAAAAAAAGATCCTATGGCATTTCTTCGAAGCAGGGCATGGAGTTCTCCCAGTGTCCCAGCCAACATTCATCCAGCAACCAACACCACCAAAGCAAATTAACTGGTCATTCATCTCATTGTTGTTTGTGTGCAAATTGTTTACCTCCCAAACATCATTGGCTACACTTCAAAAAGTGATCCACTGGCTGTGAAGCAGTTTGGGATGTGTGAGGACACGAGCTATGTAAATACAAATCTTTCTTTTCTTTATACTCTTGTTCCTTGGACTATAACATAATAAGATTAACTAGACCATGCCAGAGTCAGACCCATTTCTGCAAGTCCTTTACACATTACCTTTCTTCCATCCTCCATTTTGCTCTGTGATTCCATGCAAACACAGTTCCTTGCTCTCTCTTCCTCAATACGCAACTTCAACCATCCACCCTTCATCCCTGTCCATCCAGGTGCCATAAATGAAGAATCAATCCTGCGTAAAAATGAATCTGTTCACGTTAATGCTTCAGTCCTATCATCAACTGATGCTAAACAATATTTAAAAAATAAATGCTGCATCTGATCACCTCATACCTGACCTGGAAGCGCTTGATGCTGACACCAGATACCTGAAATGGCAGGTGTTCCATTTTCCAACACTAACATTCCTCACTTTAATAAGCACAATATGCACGCAAAAAAGCCTTACATTTTCTGTTACAAATAGCTGCATTGAGGTGAGTTTCCAAACTAGCTAGTTTTTTTGCACCATCTATTCTAGGTTGCAATGATTATATTGCTATCTGGTATTTGTACAGTGCGATATACGACGGGCATACCTGAGCTATATGCTGCCTATGACTTGCACTGATCTTAACAATAAAGGAGCTGTTTGCATATGTGTTTTTACACATACTCAGTTCTCTATTCCCCAGGCAATTTATTTGTAGAATTAGGAAAACATGGCTGAACCTGCTTTCTTCTAACATTAAGCTAGAAAGAATCTGCATTTATATGGGGGGGGGCACCTTTCATGTTCTCAAGTGATGCAGAACCAATGAAGTACTTTTGAAGTGTAGTCACTGTTGTAATGTGGGTAAACACAGCTGCCATTTTGAACATAGCAAGGTCCCACAAATAGCAATGAAATAAAGGACCAGATAATCTGTCTTAGTGTGTTGATTGAGAGATAAAAATTGGCCAGGACACCAGGAAAAATCACCTGCTCTTCGTCAAATAGTGCCGTGGGATCTTTCACATCCACCTCAGAGGGTAGATATGGCTTCAGTTTAACATCTCATCCATAAGACAACACAGTGTAGGACTCCATTTACATCAGTACTACACTGAACTGACAGCCAGATTACGTGCTCGGGTATCTGGAGTGGGGCTGAAACCCACAACCATCTGCCTCAGAAACAAGACTATTACCAGTGAATCAAGGCTGACAATTATAGTTGGAAAATAAATTTAGGAAGTCCTCAGGAGGTCTATTATGTTGTGTGGGCACTTTTAAGACATGGCTTAATCCCATGGTGGAGCTCTTCTGCGAGCAGTATGAGCTCAAAGAGTTGCGAGTTTACCTGCCCAAGATAACCTTACAGCTATTGCTTCTCTATGCTCGAGAGTTGATTGCTGACCTGGCTCCCAAGTTATACTGCCACTTCTGTGTATGTACACTCACCTGAAATCATTTTGCATTGATGCAAAAGTGGTTGTACCAATGAGACCTAACATTACAGACAGAGTGATAGAAAATGGGCAAGTTTAAAACAAAAAAAATTCTCGGGATGTGGGCGTTGCTGGCTAGGCCGGCATTTATTGTCCATCTCTAGTTGCCCTGAGAAGGTGGTGGTGGGCCTTCTTCTTGAACTTTATACAGCTTGCTAGGCCACTTCAGAGGGCAGGTAAAATCAAGCACATTACATAGAATTTTACAGCACAACAGATCTATGCCGGTGTTTATGCTCCACGCGGGCCTCCTTCCACCTTATTTCATCTCACCCAACCACGTTGGTGTGGAACTAGAGTCGCATGTAGGCCAGACCCAGGTAAGGATGACAGGTTTCCTTCCCTAAAGGACATTAGTGAACCAGTAGGATTTTTACGATAATCCCACAGATTCCTGGTCACTTTTACTGATACCAGTTTTTTTTTTACTGGAGAATCTCTTCAGACCTCACGAAGGCAAGCAGAGGTATATCTGGAAGCTGCTGTTTCTGGATGGCTATTTAAATTTCCTATTCTTCTGTGGAAAAAATAAAGACAGACTTTATAAAAAAAAATTCCCTAACATGTACTATTTGGTGTTAGTTTTGGGCAGTATGTGCTGGTGTCCCTTTTGCACCGTAAAACTGCTTTGTTTAGTTGTGTGGTATTGTAGGCATTTTGACAGGGCTGACATTTGACTGCCGATGAGGATCAGTATCATTAAGGCATGCTATTAACCTCTTTCCGTTCATGTAAGCCCTAAACACATATAATTGTGTATTCATATGGGGCACTTGGAGTCGGCCTGTCTGACTGTTTTCCAAATATATCTCAGTAAACATTAATTGTTTTTTCATAAATCTTCCACTTATAATAAATTCCGTTGGTGGAAAGTAGTTAGACGTTCCGCTTTGTCAAATTACATGTGGAAATTGGCCAAACTGATATTAAACTGGATTTATTGCAGCCTTTGGTAGCTGAATTAACCAGTAATGAACTGGAATGAAAGTAATGGATGATAAATATATACCAGATGCTTTCTATCCAACAAGATCTTTTCATTTCTGTTTTTAGAGTCATTGGTGGGGATTTTAACCCCCAAGGATGGGTGGTTTGGTGGTGGGTGAGAGGGTAAAAATCTTAAAATTCTCAAACCCGCCTCCGACCCGCTCACTTCTGGTTTTAACAGAGGCAGGTCAAGGGGCGGGCGACTGCTAACACCTTTTAAGGAGGCTGTGTGCCTCCATTTTAGCTCCGTTTTTATTTTTAACACATGGAGGCCGGGATTCCCAGGTAGGTTAAGAGGACATGAGAGGGGCCGGATCCATGAGGTAAGTGCCTTTATTGCACTGCATGTGGGCCAGGAGGAGGAGTGCTTCCTCCGGCATCCCAAGCAAATCCCTGCGATTGGCCGCCCCCCTTCCCAACGATGTCCGATTCACCCCCCCCCCCCCACGATGTCCGATTCACCCCCCCACAATGTCCGATTCACCCCCCCCACGATGTCCGATTCACCCCCCACCACGATGTCCGATTCACCCCCCCCCACGATGTCCGATTCAATCCCCACGATGTCCAATTCACCCCCCCCCCCACAATGTCCAATTCACCCCCCCACGATGTCCAATTCACCCCCCCCACAATGTCCAATTCACTCCCCACGATGTCCAATTCACCCCCCCACAATGTCCAACTCACCCCCCACAATGTCCAATTCACCCCCCACAATGTCCAATTCACCCCCCCACAATGTCCAATTCACCCCCCCCCCCGCACAATGTCCAATTCAATCCCCACGAAGTCCAATTCAATCCCCCCACAATGTCCGATTCACCCACCCCCACAATGTCCAATTCACCCCTCCACGATGTCCAATTCACCCCTCCACGATGTCCAATTCACCCCCCCCCCCACGATGTCCAATTCACCCCCCCCACAATGTCCAATTCACCCCTCCACAATGTCCAATTCACCCCCCCCCCACAATGTCCAATTCACCGCCCCCACAATGCCCAATTCACCCCCCCCCAACGATGTCCGATTCACCCCCCACAATGTCCAATTCAATCCCCACGATGTCCAATTCACCCCCCCCACAATATCCACTTCACCCCCCCCCCAACGATGTCCGCGATTCACCCCCCACAATGTCCAATTCAAACCCCACGATGTCCAATTCACCCCCCCCCCACAATGTCCAATTCACCCCCCCCCCCACAATGTCCAATTCACTCCCCACGATGTCCAATTCAACACCCCCACAATGCCCAATTCACCCCCCCCACAATGTCCAATTCACCCCCCCCCACAATGTCCAATTCACTCCCCACGATGTCCAATTCAACCCCCCACAATGTCCAATTCACCCCCCCCCACAATGTCCAATTCACTCCCCACGATGTCCAATTCAACACCCCCACAATGTCCAATTCACCCCCCCACAATGTCCAATTCACCCCACCCTGATGTCCGATTCACTCCCCACGATGCCCAATTCACCCCCCACCACGATGTCCAATTCAACACCCCCACAATGCCCAATTCACCCCCCCCACAATGTCCAATTCACCCCCCCCCACAATGTCCAATTCACTCCCCACGATGTCCAATTCAACCCCCCCACAATGTCCAATTCACCCCCCCCCACAATGTCCAATTCACTCCCCACGATGTCCAATTCAACACCCCCACAATGTCCAATTCACCCCCCCACAATGTCCAATTCACCCCACCCTGATGTCCGATTCACTCCCCACGATGCCCAATTCACCCCCCACCACGATGTCCAATTCACCCCACCCACGATGTCCGATTCACCCCCCCCACGATGTCCGATTCACCCCCCCACGATGTCCGATTCACCCCCCGACGACGGGGGGTGAATCGGACATCGTGGGGGGGTAGCATAGTGGTTATGTTACTGGGCTAGTAATCCAGAGGCCTGGACTAAAATCCAGAGTCATGAGTTCAAATCCCGCCACGGCAGCCGGCGAATTTAAATTCAATTAATTAATTAAATTCAATTAATTAAATAAAAATCTGGAATTAAAATACTAGTATCAGTAATGATGGCCATGAAACTACCGGATTGTCGTAAAAACCCATCTGGTTCACTAATGTCCTTTAGGGAAGGAAGCCTGCCGCCCTTACCCGGTCTGGCCTATATGTGACTCCAGACCCACAGCAATGTGGTTGATTCTTAATTGCCCTCTGAAATGGCCTAGCAAGCCACTCAGTTGTAAAAATCTCGCTACAAAAAGTCATAATAAGAATAAAACCGGACGGACCACCCGGCATCGGACCACTAGGCACCGGACACGACAACGGCAAAACACCAAGCCCAGTCGACCCTGCAAGGTCCTCCTTACTAACATCTGGGGACTTGTGCCAAAGTTGGGAGAGCTGTCCCACAGACTAGTCAAGCAACAGCCTGACATAGCCATACTCACAGAATCATATCTTTCAGCCAACGTCCCAGACTCTTCCATCACCATCCCTGGGTATGTCCTGTCCCACCGGCAGGACAGACCCACCAGAGGTGGCGGTACAGTGATATACAGTCAGGAGGGAGTGGCCCTGGGAGTCCTCAACATTGACTCTGGACCCCATGAAATCTCATGGCATCAGGTCAAACATGGTCAAGGAAACCTCCTGCTGATTACCACCTACCGTCCTCCCTCAGCTGATGAATCAGTCCTCCTCCATGTTGAGCACCACTTGGAGGAAGCACTGAGGGTAGCAAGGGCACAGAATGTACTCTGGGTGGGGGACTTCAATGTCCATCACCAAGAGTGGCTCGGCAGCACCACTACTGACCGAGCTGGCCGAGTCCTGAAGGACATAGCTGCTAGACTGGGCCTGCGGCAGGTGGTGAGCGAACCAACACGAGGGAAAAACTTACTTGACCTCGTCCTCACCAATCGACCTGTCGCAAATGCATCTGTCCATGACAGTATTGGTAGGAGTGACCACCGCACAGTCCTCGTGGAGATGAAATCCCGTCTTCGCACTGAGGACACCATCCAACGTGTTGTGTGGCACTACCACCGTGCTAAATGGGATAGATTCAGAACAGATCGAGCAGCTCAAAACTGGGCATCCATGAGGCGCTGTGGGCCATCAGCAGCAGCAGAATTGTATTCCAGCACAATCTGTAACCTCATGGCCCGGCATATTCCTCACTCCACCATTACCAACAAGCCAGGGGATCAACCCTGGTTCAATGAGGAGTGTAGAAGAGCATGCCAGGAACAGCACCAGGCGTACCTAAAAATGAGGTGCCAACCTGGTGAAGCTACAACTCAGGACTACATGCATGCTAAACAGCGGAAGCAACATGCTATAGACAGAGCTAAGCGATTCCACAACCAACGGATCAGATCAAAGCTCTGCAGTCCTGCCACATCCAGTCGTGAATGGTGGTGGACAATTAAACAACTAACGGGAGGAGGAGGCTCTGCAAACATCCCCATTCTCAATGATGGCGGAGTCCAGCACGTGAGTGCAAAAGACAAGGCTGAAGCATTTGCAACCATCTTCAGCCAGAAGTGCCGAGTGGATAATCCATCTCAGCCTCCTCCCGATATCCCCACCATCACGGAAGCCAGTCTTCGGCCAATTCGATTCACTCCACGTGATATCAAGAAACGGCTGAGTGCACTGGATACAGCAAAGGCTATGGGCCCCGACAACATCCCAGCTGTAGTGCTGAAGACTTGTGCTCCAGAACTAGCTGCGCCTCTAGCCAAGCTGTTCCAGTACAGCTACAACACTGGCATCCACCCGACAATGTGGAAAATTGCCCAGGTATATCCTGTCCACAAAAAGCAGGACAAATCCAATCCGGCCAATTACCGCCCCATCAGTCTACTCTCAATCATCAGCAAAGTGATGGAAGGTGTCGTCGACAGTGCCATCAAGCGGCACTTACTCACCAATAACCTGCTCACCGATGCTCAGTTTGGGTTCCGCCAGGAGCACTCGGCTCCAGACCTCATTACAGCCTTGGTCCAAACATGGACAAAAGAGCTGAATTCCAGAGGTGAGGTGAGAGTGACTGCCCTTGACATCAAGGCAGCATTTGACCGAGTGTGGCACCAAGGAGCCCTAGTAAAATTGAAGTCAATGGGAATCAGGGGGAAAACTCTCCAGTGGCTGGAGTCATACCTAGCACAAAGGAAGATGGTAGTGGTTGTTGGAGGCCAATCATCTCAGCCCCAGGGCATTGCTGCAGGAGTTCCTCAGGAAAGTTTCCTAGGCCCAACCATCTTCAGCTGCTTCATCAATGACCTTCCCTCCATCATAAGGTCAGAAATGGGGATGTTCGCTGATGACTGCACAGTGTTCAGTTCCATTCGCAACCCCTCAGATAATGAAGCAGTCCGAGCCTGCATGCAGCAAGACCTGGACAACATCCAGGCTTGGGCTCATAAGTGGCAAGTAACATTCGCGCCAGACAAGTGCCAGGCAATGACCATCTCCAACAAGAGAGAGTCTAACCACCTCCCCTTGACATTCAACGGCATTACCATCGCCGAATCCCCCACCATCAACATCCTTGGGGTCACCATTGACCAGAAACTTAACTGGACCAGCCATATAAATACTGTGGCTACGAGAGCAGGTCAGAGGCTGGGTATTCTGCGGCGAGTGACTCACCTCCTGACTCCCCAAAGCCTTTCCTCCATCTACAAGGCACAAGTCAGGAGTGTGATGGAATACTCTCCACTTGCCTGGATGAGTGCAGCTCCAACAACACTCAAGAAGCTCGACACCATCCAAGATAAAGCAGCCCGCTTGATTGGCACCCCATCCACCACCCTAAACATTCACTCCCTTCACCACTGGCGCACTGTGGCTGCAGTGTGTACCATCCACAGGATGCACTGCAGCAACTCGCCAAGGCTTCTTCGACAGCACCTCCCAAACCCGCGACCTCTACCACCTAGAAGGACAAGGGCAGCAGGCACATGGGAACAACACCACCTGCACGTTCCCCTCCAAGTCACACACCATCCCGACTTGGAAATATATCGCCGTTCCTTCATTGTCGCTGGGTCAAAATCCTGGAACTCCCTTCCTCACAGCACTGTGGGAGAACCGTCACCACATGGACTGCAGCGGTTCAAGAAGGCGGCTCACCACCACCTTCTCAAGGGCAATTAGGGATGGGCAATAAATGCCGGCCTCGCCAGCGACGCCCACATCCCGTGAACGAATAAAAAAAAAAATGTCCGATTTACCCCCCCACGATGTCCGATTCACCCCCCCACGATGCCCGATTCACCCCCCCCCACGATGTCCAATTCAATCCCCACGATGTTCGATTCATCCCCCACGATGTCCGATTCACCCCCCCACGATGCCCGATTCACCCCCCCACGATGCCCGATTCACCCCCTCCACGATGTCCGATTCACCCCCCCATGATGCCCGATTCACCCCCTCCACGATGCCCGATTCACCCCCCCACGATGCCCGATTCACCCCCCCACGATGCCCGATTCACCCCCTCCACGATGCCCGATTCACCCCCCCACGATGCCCGATTCACCCCCCCCACGATGTCCGATTCACCCCCCGACGATGTCTGACATCCGTTCTCTGGCTGATTTCCACCTGTCAATCTGGCTATCGTGCGGGAAACATTGAAAAAATTAAAAAGACGTCCTGCAGTTAAATTCAGCAGGACCTGTGGGAAACCCTTACTTCCAGGTTTCCCGTCCGAAAATCCCGCTCCCCGCTCTCTTCCCACTTCCGAGTAAATATCGGTGACGTTGCATCTTATCAAGGATAAAACGTAATAGGAATATTTAGTGATAGTTTTCATATTCTTTACAATTAGTGTGCATTGCAGCTTCATTCATGATTTTTTTTCTGTTACGGGCCCACAGTCCCAAGCCTGTATCTTGCTTGATGGCCACGCTGAGTAATGTTCCAACTTGCTGCAGAACAGAGTCATAGGACATGGGTCTATGTTGGCAGTTTCTCACACAATGAGTTCCTGATTTCAATCATGCCACAGTGGGAAGTTAAATCTATGATCTCTGGTTATCGACCCACTTGCCAGTAGGAACAGTTTTTCCCTATTTGCCCTGTCAAAACCCCTCATAATTTTGAAAACCTCTATTAAGTCTCCCCTTAACCTTCTCTGCTCAAAGGGGAACAATCCCAGCTTCTCTGATCTCTACACATAACTGAATTCCCTCATCCCTGGTATCATCCTGGTAAACCTCCTCTGTACCCTCTCCAAGGGCTTGACATCCTTCCTAAAGTGTGGTGCCTAGAATTGTACACAATACTCCAGCTGCTGCCTAACCGTGATTTGTAAAGGTTTAGCATGACTTCCTTGTTTTTGTATTAAATGCCCCTATTTACAAAGCCAAATATCTCATTGACTTTCTTAACCACCTTATCAACTTGCCCTGCCGTCTTCAAAGATTTGTGAATATGCACCCCCAGGTCCTTCTGCTCTTGCATCCCCCTCAAAATAGTACCATCCAGGACAAAGCAGCCCGCTTGATTGGCACCCCATCCACCACCTTAAACATTCACTCCCTCCACCGCCGGCGCACTGTGGCTGCAGTGTGTACCATCACAGGATGCGCTACAGCAACTCGCCAAGGCTTCTTCGACAGCATCTCCCAAACCTGTGACCTCTACCACCTAGAAGGACAAGGGCAGCAGGCGCATGGGAATAACACCATCCGCACGTTCCCCTCCAAGTCACACACCATCCTGACTTGGAAATATATCACCATTCCTTCATCGTCGCTTGGTCAAAATCCTGGAACTCCCTTCCTAACAGCACTGTGGGAGAACCTTCACCACACGGACTGCAGCGGTTTTCCCATTTGACCAGTCTGTCTATGTCCTTCTGAAGTCTGCTACTATCCTCCTCACTATTTACTACGTTGCCAAGTTTTGTATCATCCGCAAACTTTGAAATTGCACTCCCTATACCCAAGTCCAGGTCATTTATATATAACATGAAAAGCAATGGTCCTAATACCGACCCCTGTGGGTCCCCACTGCATACTTCCCTCCAGTCAGAAAAACATCTGTTCACCACTACTCTCTGCCTCCTACCCCTAGCCAATTACATACCCAAGTCATCAGCATCACTTTAATCCCATTATACTTCCTCTCATTTGCTATGAAGGTGAGGCAGTCGGCAGTTGCAACCACTGTTAGCTACTCTGCATGATTGGCTTATGGGATGCATAATTCTGGCCTCTTGCACATCCCCGATTTCCTGCACTCCACCATTGGCGGCCATGCCTTCAGCTGCCTAGGCCCTAAGCTATGGAATTCTCTCCCTAAACCTCTCCACCTCTCTACCTCTCTCCTCCTTGAAGTCACTCCTTAAAACCTACCTCTTTGACCAAGCTTTTGGTCACCTGTCCTAATATCTCGTTATGTGGCTTGGTGTCAAATTTTATTTGCTAACACTCCTGTGAAGCGCCTTGGGACGTTTTATTATGTTAAAGGCGATATATAAATGCAAGTTGTTGTTTGGTATGAGGCATTAGTTTGACTCCATCTGGAGCACTGAGTGCAGTTCTGTCACTTATTCATAGGCAAGATATTGTAGCTCTTGAGAACATACAGAAACAGGGAGCAAAGGTGATTACGAGTATTTGGATTCCAAGTTACAAAGAAATCTAAAAAAGTTGAACTTTTTTTTGAAAAGGGGGAGACTTTGCGGTGACCTAACTGAATTTTTCAAGGCTGTAAAGTGGACTGACAAAGTTACTCTCGGTAAGTTGTTCACTGTGGTGAAGTATTCATGTTTGAGGGAGCATAAATAAAAAAATTAGGAAGTTAGGAGTTAGGCGGGAAGTCAGGTAATTTTTTTTCTTGTAGAGATGAGCTGTATAATGTCACCAGGAAAGGATACTGAAGTGGATAATGTAACTGGGTTCAAAAGGCAATTAAAGAGGTTTCTGCAGGAGAAGGTTTTTGAGGAATGTGGTGAGAACCACAAGAAGAATAACATCTTGAATTTATATCTGCTTTTAATGTAGAAAATCTTTCCAAAGTGCTTCACGGAGGCTTAACCACAGAAAAAAAAATTGGACGCCAAGACAAAGAAGGAACTATTAGGAAGGGTGACCAAAGGCTTGGTCACAGGGGTGGATTTTAAGAAGCAGAGGGAGGTGGAGAGGTTTAGGGGGGGATTTCCAGAGTGAGGAGCCTAACCGACTGAAGGCACAGCTGCCAATGGTGAGGCGAAAGGAGGGTGTGTGCACAAAAGTCCAGAATCAGAGGATCAGAGAGTTTGGGAATATTGTGAGGCTTGAGAAGTTTACAGAGGTGAGGGGTGAAGCCATGGGGGGATTTAAACACCAGGATTTGAATTTTAAATTTGAGGCATTTGGGGACTGAGATCCAATGTAGATCAGTAAGGGGTGATGATGAGTGGGACTTGGGACGGGATAGAATATGGGCAACAGAGTTTTGGATGAGCTGAGGTTTACAGAGGGTGGAGGATGGCCAGTCAGGAGAACACTGGAATAATCGAGTCTGGAGGTGACAAAGGTATGGATCAGGGTTTCAGCAGCAGATGGGCAAAAGTAGGGGCGGAGACGGGTGATGTTATGGGGGTGGAAGTAGGCGGTCTTTTTGATGGAGAGGATATGTGGTTGGAAACTCAGCTTGGAGTTGAATATGGCGAGATTGCAAACAATCTGGTTCAACCTGAGACAGTGACAAGGAAAGATAATGGTACAGAGTTTTTGGCGGGGACAAAGATGATGACTTCAGTCTTCCCAATGTTTAATTGAAGGAAACTGTAGCTCATCCAAGACTGAATGTCAGGCAAACAATCTGACAGCACAGAGGTAGTGGAAGGATTGGGAGAAGCGGTGGAGCGGTAGAGCTGAATGTCGTCAGCATACATGTGAACGCTAATCCCCAAGTCTGCAGATGATGTTGCCAAGTTACAGCATGTAGCTGAGGAAAAGAATGGCTGCATGAATAGGTCTGTGACTGACTTCAGAGGTAACATAGCAGGGGCGGCAAGAGAAGCCATTGTTGGAGATGTTCTAGCTACGATTGGATAGGTAAGAATGGAACCAAGTGAGAACTGTCCCACTGAGCTGGACAATGGAGAAGAGGTGTTGGAGAAGGATGGTGTGGTCGACAGTGTCAAAGACTGCAGAAAGGGCAAGGATGATGAGGAGGGCCTCATAGTGCACCACGGTTACAGTCACAGAGGATGTCACTTGTCACTTTGGATAGGGCCACTTTGCTGTAGTGGGAGAGGCAGAAACCTGATTGGAGAGATTTAAACAGGAAGCCGCAGGAAAGAGTGGCATGAATTTGGGAAGTAACAACACAATCGAGGACTTTGTAGGAGAAAGGGAAGGTGGAAATGGGCAGTAATTTGCAAGGATTGAGCTGTCACGGGAGGGTTTCTGAGGAGGGAAATGATGGCGGTTTTGAAAAGGGTGGGGGACAGTTAGCTTAGGATTGGGAACCATTTACAACGTCAGCTAGCATGGGGGCCAGGAAGAGAAGTTGGGTGGTCAGCAGTTTAGTGGTGATGGGATCAAGAGAGAGGTGGTGTTTCTCATGGACGAGATGAGCTTGGAGAAGGCATGAGGGAATGAGAGAAAAATTAGAGAGAGATGTGGGTTCATTGCTAAGGCAGGGGAAGACTGAGAGGAAGCAGCAGATGCAGCTGAACAGATGGTCTCAGTCTTAGTTTTAAGACGTCCATGATCTCCTCACACTTGTTGGATGAAAGGGTGGAGAGGGCAGGTTAGAGGGGTTTAAGGAGATGGATGGTAGTGGAAAAAATGAAGCCTGGGTTATCTTTCCTCTCCAGAATGATCCTGGAGTAGTGGGCAGTTTTGGCAGAAGAGATTCATGAGCAGACGCAGAAGGAAGTGTGGTTGGAAGTGGAATCCTTACTCAAAGATGTAATAGAAAAACATCTAGAAACCAAAAATATAATAAAGAGTAGTCAGCACAGATTTCAGAAGGGAAAGTCATGCTTGACCAACCTTATTGAATTCTTTGCAGAAGTCACAGAAAGGGTAGACAAGGGTAATGTAGTAGATGTAATATATTTGGATTTTCAAAAGGCCTTCGATAAGGTACCGCATAATAGACTCATGACTCAGGTCAGAGCATGTGGAGTCAGGGGACAAGTAGCAGAATGGATAGCAAACTGGCTATGAAACAGAAAACAGAGAGTAGGGGATAAAGGTAGTTACTCAGACTGGCAAGGGATGGGAAGTGGTGTTCCATAAGGATTAGTGCTGGGACCACTGTTGTTCATCATCTACATAAACGATTTGGACTTGGGAATCGGAAGTACAATTTCAAAATTTGCGGACAACACCAAATTGGAGGGAATAGTTAATACCGAGGAGGGCTGCGACAAAATACAGGAAGACATTAATAAACTTGTAGAATGGGTGTGTGATTGGCAAATGAATTTCAATATAGATAAGTATGAGGTGGCACATTTTGGTAGGAAGAATAAGGAGGCTACATACTGCTTGGAAAATAAGAGTCTAAATGGAGTAGAGGAGCAGATACACAAATCACTAAAAGTAGTGATGCAGGTTAATAAGGCAATAAAAAAGCAAACAAAGCACTTGGGTTCATTTCTAGAGGGATAGAATTGAAAAGCAGAGAAGTTATGTTAAACTTGTATAGAACCTTGGATAGACCACTCTTGGAGTACAGTGAACAGTTCTGGTCTCCATATTATAAAAAGGAAATAGAGGCACTGGAGAAGGTGCAAAAAAGATTTACTAGGATAATACCAGAACTGAGAGGTTATACCTATCAGGAAAGATTGAGCAGGCTGGGGCTCTTTTCTCAAGAAAAGAGAAGACTGAGAGGAGAGCTGATAGAGGTCTTTAAGATTATGAAAGGGTAGACATAGAGAAGATGTTTCCTTTTGCGGGGGAGAGCAGAACTAGAGGCCATAAATATAAGATAGTCACTAATAAATCCAATAGGGAATTCAGGAGAAACTTCTTTACCCAGAGAGTGGTTAGAATGTGGAACTCACTACCACAAGGAGTAGTTGAGGTGACTAGCATAGGTGCATTTAAGGGGAAGCTTGATAAACACATGAAGGAGAAAGGAATAGAAGGATACGTTGATGGGGTTAGATGAAGAAGGGTGGGAGGAGGCTCGTGTGGAGCATAAACACCAGCGTGGATCTGTTGGGACAAATGGCCTGTTTCTATGCTGTACATTCTATGTAATCCTATGAAGTGGGTAGGGGAATATGTGTGGTGAGGGATACAAGAAACTGGTCAGAGATAGCCTTGTCAGTGATCGAGGCCATGGGAATAGAGAGACCACAGGAGATGGCAAATTCGAGAGGGTAACTGTGAATAAGGGTAGGGCAATTTATATGGAAGGAGAGGTTCAGGGGAACAGGACAGAGGGCAAAGGGAACAGAGATGGAGATTAAAATCCCCAAGGATGTGTAGTTGGTCGGTGTCGAGGTTGAAGGAAGAAAGGAAGGAAGATATTTTTGGGGGAAATTCAGGGTGGGGCTTGAGGGTGATAAACAACGAAGATTTTAAAGGAGAGGTGAGAAGGTGACTGATGGACGAGGGAAGCCTGAAAAAGGGACAGGCGTATTGGCCTTAATGACCCTTTCCAGTTCTAAAAATACAGATCTTGTAGGATGTTGGTTAAGATTTCTCTTATTTTGAAGTTTACGTCCTCTTCAATATGGTCAGTTAGAGTTTTCCTTGGTACACCCATGGCAGCAAAATACATCAAATATGGTTGAACGTGGACTGATTCTGAATGAGGGAAGAGGTCAGTGGTGACAGATATTTCTGGACCTGTGGAATATTTTAAATCAAACCACTGAACGCCACACAACAAAACATACAAAGGGTAATATGCAATTTAAAAGTAACATTTTTAAATTTTGTATAGCACAAACTTTCTATAATTAAAAAAAATTGTTTCCCCCTTCCCTGATTTTCACCTGCATTCTCCAGAAGTGGGTGACTTAGAGTTCCATGGGTATTGACTGCTGTCTGGTACTGTACCCAAATAGTCATTTTATCTTTATGTCTCGATGGAGTGGTGACCGGCTATTCCACTATAGGGGGCACTGCAGTAAAGCCCATCCTCTCCTCACCACATGTCCATACACCCTCACACACTAGAGGTCATTGGATAATGATCAGGAATGGGTTTGGATGTGGGGGACGTTGGCAAAGAGCCTCATTATTGAGTGTAACATTCTATGTCCTATGAAGTTGAAATTTCACCAACTGCTTAACATAGTTAACAAAGTTCCTATATGAACTATTTTAATGGAGTTGGTAACAACAACTTGCATTTATATAGCGCCTTTAACATAGTAAAACGTCCCAAGGTGCTTCACAGGAGTGATTATCAAACAAAATTTGGCACATAAGGAGAAATTAGCACAGGTGACCAAAAGTTGGTCAAAGAGGTAGGTTTTGCGAAGTGTCTTAAAGGAGGAGAGAGAGGTCGAGAGGAGGAGAGGTTTAGGGAGGGAATTCCAGAGCTTGGGGCTTAGGCAGCTGAAGGCACGGCCACCAATGGTACAGTTAGTAATAAACAGGTTATCAAATGTGTTAAAATAACATGCACAGAAATGTTACGAGTGTTAACCAGTGTGTTAAAAATGATGCCCTGAGGAATTTCAATACCATAGTGAGGAAATAAAATGAAAAATAAAATTGGAAAGATAAGATGATTTTCCTAATTTGAATTTTGCATTGTCCATGGATAAAGAACATATCCACAATTCTTCACTTATATCCCCTGTTCACATGTTGCACACTTTGGGTCTAAACATCTCTATTCCAATGACAGATTTCATTAATGAAGAATCTACTCCTGAAAATATTGAAATACAGGTAACTCACTAAAATGGCCGTTCTTCAAATGTCAGACTGTCAGCTGGTTATTTAACCATGATGAGCATCACAGTTGAGCCTGATCACGCCCTCAGTCTAATGTTCACGCAAGCACACTTTCAAGCAGGGATTACTGGATTATCAGGAGCAGGAACTCTGAGTAATTTTTTCCTCTCCCTGCCCTGGGGAGTGGGGAGGAGGGGGGGGTCTGATGCCAATTTTAGCACCCCCTACTGCCAGCTTGACTGAACTCAGCCAATTCAGCACAGACTGGAGACTGAAGTTGGTAGCTTCTGGCCTGTTTGGCTCAGTACACTTTTAGGGAGCTATGTAATATGCCTTACAGGAAGAATTGGATGTAAAGGACTTTTGCTGATATATTTTAATGTTCGTTTTTTGAATCAGTTGGGTCTTTAGTAGCTGTCCATTCTGTTCTGCTTTGGCCCATATAGACAGAAGAAGCTACCATTCAAAGCAAAAGAGCCACCTTTATTAAGGAGTTTGGTAGAAATATTTTTCAAGTGAAACCAGGTTAGGCCACCAACAACCCACCAATTTACAACATAATTGACTAAAATATGTTCAAATACATAGGTTTTCCATTACGCATAATAAAAGACTAATATGTGAAAGCACTGATACGGCTTCAGGCTGTTTTGTAATATTTCTGCCCTGAATGTTTTTCTATGTAAATCCCGGTTCATTGTAGAACTGAGAAACGATTGTTCAAGGTAATAGCACTCCCTTCATAAACCCCTGTTCTTGAATGATTTGATGTATATTTTAAGTGGATTCAATGATTGCTCAATATTTATACTCTGGAGACAGATGGACATGAGGTGCTTTTCATACACTCCATGCCATTATGTGTTCACACTCGTTGCGTTTTGGCCATTTCTGGGTACAGACATTGAAAATCTCTTGTCTCTGTTTTCATTGCCTCCATATTGTTGCACTTAATCCTCTGAGTCTTTGACAATGAATAATGAAAGCTGGAGCAATACTTTTATTTTTTGCCTTGCTTTGTGTAGGCTGTATTTCAAACCCACAGAGCCAGTCGGCCAAATGTGCCACCTATTACCTTAAAAAGTTAACTGTTCCTTTATAAAATATTTTGCTTGAAATTTAATTTCATGAACATGTTTTATTATAATGCACCACAGCTCACGCTGCTGATGACAGACAAAAAGGATACAGAAAACTATACCTTAAGACTGGGCACAATGACATTTATTTGTACACATACCTTTCTGTTATTTTTATTCAGTACATGGCATAGGGCACTGAGTGTTGGCATAACAACATTCTATGCTACAGAGATAGAATGGACACAGGTTCCAGTCCTGCTCCTCTTACTTCCTAATCTAAGCCCCACTGAGTATAGAGGCCCCAGCTAAGGCTGTGGTATCCCCAACAGGGGTAAGAGAAAGACGAAGGGAGAGTCAAACATGTAGGGACACCCTGACACCCCACACTGGATGGCTACAGAGGCAGTGCAATGAAGGTTCACTAGACTGTTTCCTGGGATGTCCTATGAGGAGAAATTAAGTAGAATGGGCCTATACTCTCTGGAGTTTAGAAGTATGAGAGGTGATCTCATTGAAACATATAAGATTCTGAGGGGGCGTGACAGGGTCGATGCTGAGAGGCTGTTTCCCCTGGCTGGAGAGTCTAGAACTAGGGGGCACAGTCTCAGGATAAGGGGTTGGCCATTTAGTTTTGAGATGGCTGTGGATGCTGAGTCGTTCAGTATATTCAAGGCTGAGATGGATAGATTTTTGGACTCTAGGGGAATCAAGGGATAGGGGGATCGGGCAGGAAAGTGGAGTTGAGGTCGAAGATCAGCCACGATCTTATTGAATGGTGGAGCAGGCTCAAGGGGCTTTGTGGCCTACTCCTGCTCCTATTTCTTATGTTCTTATATACAAAGGGTATTAATGGCAGCCTGGGACCAGGGAGCGCATCTGCCCTCTTGGCTGCATAGGTAACAGACCAGATGGATGAAGAAGGGGGGCAAAATGTCAATGTAACAATAAAAGGAGGAAACGTACCCAAAATATCCCCAGGAATAAGGAAAGTAGAAGAAATCACTAAATTCACATCAAAATGTCTCAGATCAATTATCTTCACAAAATATGCACCAGGATCAGTTAGCAAAATTCTGATCCAGTCTTCTTCAATCCTGTACTAATCTTTGTGCAATAATTTTTGTCAATGAATCCCTTTTTGATACTTCTGACTTCCGATTATCTGTTAAATTAATAATTTCATTTCTCCCTCAGTCTTATTTATATCCATAATCACAGCACTCAAGTAGGCACTGATTACTCAGTTTGTGCCCCCATTTCAATTAGAGAGCTCCCCTCCTGAACCATTAAGGTTAAGGGGCTATAATTTATCTAATTTGAGGCTATAATTTGAGCCTCAGCTAACTTGTGCTGAGTTAGCTGATCTCAACTAGGCCAGTGGAGGACTGCTACAATTGGCCTCTACACTCCTGGGTCATAGAGGAGAAAAAAAACAGGACATCTTCCTGGTCCTGATTGCAAACCAGTGACTCCGGCTGGAAAGTATGCATGTGTGGATATCGGGAGAAAGCAAATACTCTGGCAACACTCACTAGGAAGACTCACTATGTAGGCTCACATACGAAGAATGCAATTGGGCATTGTAGCAGAGAGTTGTTGGCATCCCTGAAACTGGTCATTAGCACAAATCAGCACCCTAGGAAAGTTGGGGAGGAAAAAGGGGAACCTTGGAATGTGGGCCTGTAGATTTACTTTAATAGGAGAGAAGCAACAATTATTGCTGAGAGAGAAGAGCAAAGAGATAGGGAAGAAAAATCTACGTCAAGAGAAAAGAAATGGTCAGTTAAAGTATTTAATAGTCAAGAATCGACTACTTAATATTACTCATATTTTTGAATTTTATAATATTTCTACAAATATCACTTCAGATCAAAATATTTTAACATTAACTCAGCTGTCAGCGGAACTGGGAAATCTCAGTCTCCCTGGTTTGGTGTCAAATTTTGTTTGATAACGCTCCTGTGAAGCGCCTTGGGATGTTTTACTATGTTAAAGGAAGCTGTTACCATTGGCGGAAGGGTCGAGAACCAGAGGACACAGATTTAAGGTGATTGGCAAAAGAGCCAAAGGCGATATTAGGAAAAACTTTTTACGCAGCAAGTGGTCATGATCAGGAATGCACTGCCTGAGAGGGAGGCAGATTCAATCGTGGCTTTCAAAAAGGAATTGGATAAATACTTGAAGGGAAAAAAAATTGATGGGCTACGGGGAAAAAGCGGGGGAATGGGACTAACTGGATTGCTCTTACAAAGAGTTGGCACGTGCTCGATGGGCCGAATGGCCTCCTTCCTTGCTGTAACCATTCTGTGATTTTATGATTCTATATAAATACAACTTGTTGTTGTTGGACAGACCACTTTTTTTACATATTTAGCTCACAAATCATGATACTGAAACCAACTGCAATATTACAGTAATAAAATTATTCAAATGTCAGGACCAACTCTATTACTGTATTTTTAACGCGGCCCAACTAAAATATATACCTTTATATATTTTACTAAAATATAAACATTTTAAAATCAAAAGTTAAATATTATTCAACTGGTCTACCTTTTTCTACATTCTCTCACATCTATTTTTATTTGTATTTAATTAACTTCACGTGTGCTTTATTTCTATTAATATAAGCTTTTCTTTCAATCTTACGTTCTATCACTTCTTTATTCTTTGTCCTGTATTCTATTAATCCTATAATTCCATCAATTTTATATTTTTTGATCGTATATTCTATCAATCCTACATTCTATATCTTATCAGTCATGTATTCTATTAGTTCTATATTTTATGAATCATACATTTTATCAAATCAACATTCCAGCAGTCATATATTTTAACCATCAATTCCACAGTATATTAATTATGTATTCTATCAAATCCATAACTATTGAATAATCTAAATCTTCACCTTTTTTTCTAAACTTCAAATGAATTCATCAAAATGGTTGCTGTTTTAAACAAAAACTATCTTGCAGGTTAGTAGAACATAAATATTGTATAACACAGCAAACAGTCACACAATGGCTGTGAGATATGGTGCCAAATATATATTTAGTAGGTATAAAGAAATAAGAAGGTGAAAGGTTTACCCAGCAGTTTAATAAAGAATTAACTGTTCCTAAAAGATGTTTAACTTGGTTAAAAGCAAACAGACTTATCCGACTCATTTGTTTATCATGTACAACTGAGGTCTGAAAAGATTTTTTTTGTGTTTGTATCTTAGATTAGTGAAAGTCTATAGTTCTATTTAAGACTACAAGGACCTTTATTTACAGTGTAAGATGAATTGGCACAATGTAGTCATAGGAACAAGAGTAGTCCATTCAGCCCCTTGAGCCTGTTCCGTCATTCAATTAGATCATGGCTGATCTGCATCTTAACTCCATCTACCCATTTTGGTTCCGTAACTCTTAATACCCTTACCTAACAAAAATCTATCAAGCTTTGTTTTGAAATTTTCAATTGACCCAGTCTCAATAGCTTTTTGGGGGAGAGAGTTCCAGATTTTCACTACCCTTTGTGTGACAAAGTGCTTCCTGACATCACCCCTGAGCTCTAATTTTAAGGTCATGCCCCCTTGTTCTGGACTCCCCCACCAGAGGAAATAGTTTCTCTCTATCTACCCTGTCAAGTCCTTTAATCACCTTAAACACCTTAATCTTCCATACTCAAGGTGCATACAAACCTAGTCTATGCAACCTGTCCTTATAACATAACCCTTTTAGCCCTGAGTACAATTACTGAGTACAATGCTCTTTAATATATTAAGGCCTCTGATATAAGGATTTGTTATTGATGGCACCCAAACCATTGGAGAATCCATAGTAAACAACTGTGTTCCCTCACCATACATTATTTGAATCAGTGTCCAAAGGGCAGCTTTATAACAATGGTCTTTCCTCTGGGGTTTTGACTAAGGGTCAAGAAACATTAATCTATCGTTCATTTTTTTAGAGGCTTTTGGACATGCTGTGTATTTCTGGCATTTTATTTTTGCATTTACAGAAATGACCTCACCTTTGGGACGTTAATTTAAATCCAGCCCAGACCAATTGGACAGAAGTTTCTTCTGTCTGCTGGCTAGAAGGGTCCTACGTGAAATTAGTTTGGGAAGTCTCAATCCAGGTTTTAGTGGGCAAGGAAACTGCACCTAATTCTGCTAGCAACAACAACTTGCATTTATATAGCCCCTATAACATAATAAAACATCCAAGGTGCTTAGTGGAACGTTATCAGACAAAATTTGACACTAAGCCACATAAGGAGCTATTAGGACAGGTGACTAAAAGCTTGGTCAAAGTGGTAGGCTTTAAGGAGCATCTTAAAGGAGGAGAGAGAGACAGAGAGATGGAGAGGTTTAGGGAGGCAATTCCAGGGCTAATGACCTAGGCAGCTGAAGGCACGGCCACCAATGGTGGGGCGATAAAAACCGGGGATGCGGCTGGAAGAGGTTAAAGAGATAGGGAGGGGTGAGGCCATGGAGAGATTTGAAAACAAAGATGAACATTTTAAAATCGAGGCGTTGCCGGACTGGGAGCCAATATAGGTCTGTGAGCACAGGAGTGAGGGGTGAACAGGACTTGGTGTGAGTTAGGATATGGGCTGCAAGTCAATAGTAAGTTGACTATCTCATTCAGTAAAGATCACTGGGTGGTTGGTGTGGGAAATGACACTTGGGACATTTGGGAGCATATTTCAGAGGTTGAGACACGTTAAAACTGAGTCGCTTTACTCTGCAGCTGCCTTTGTCAAAGCTAACCTGGGATTGCATGGTGTTAAAAAAGGAAAGTGTTTCAATACACAGCACTAATATCCCTCACCACAAATAGCATAAACGCCACAAAAAAGAGAAAAGACACAAGTCTTCTGTAATTTAATAGTAATTGCATACACTTTACAGCCTTTTTAGTTTTAAATGAGGAGTGTAGAAGAGCATGCCAGAAGCAGCACCAGGCGTACGTAAAAATGAGGTGCCAATCTGGTGAAGCTACAACTCAGGACTACATACATGCTAAACAGCAGAAGCAACATGCCATAGACAGAGCTAAGCGATTCCACAACCAACGGATCAGATCAAAGCTCTGCAGTCCTGCCACATCCAGTCGTGAATGGTGGTGGATAGTTAAACAACTAATGGGAGAAGGAGGCTCTGTAAACATCCCCATCCTCAATGATGGCAGAGTCCAGCACGTGAGTGCAAAAGGCAAGGCTGAAGCGTTTGCAACCATCTTCAGCCAGACGTGCTGAGTGGATGATCCATCTCGGCCTCCTCCTGAGATCTCCACCATCACAGAAGCCAGTCTTCAGCCAATTCGATTCACTCCACGTGATATCAAGAAACGGCTGAGTGCACTGGATACAGCAAAGGCTATGGGCCCCGACAACATCCCGGCTGTAGTGCTGAAGACTTGTGCTCCAGAACTAGCTGTACCTCTAGCCAAGCTATTCCAGTACAGATACAACACTGGCATCTACCCGTCAATGTGGAAAATTGCCCAGGTATGTCCTGTCCACAAAAAGCAGGACAAATCCAATCTGGCCAATTACCGCCCCATCAGTCTACTCTCAATCATTAGCAAAATGATGGAAGGTGTCGTCGACAGTGCTATCAAGCGGCACTTACTCACCAATAACCTGCTCACCGATGCTCAGTTTGGGTTCTGCCAGGACCACTTGGCTCCAGACCTCATTACAGCCTTGGTCCAAACATGGACAAAAGAGCTGAATTCCAGAGGTGAGGTGAGAGTGACTGCCCTTGACATCAAGGCAGCATTTGACCGAGTGTGGCACCAAGGAGCCCTAGTAAAATTGAAGTCAATGGGACTCAGGAGGAAAACTCTCCAGTGGCTGGAGTCATACCTAGCACAAAGGAAGATGGTAGTGGTTGTTGGAGGCCAATCATCTCAGCCCCAGGACATTGCTGCAGGAGTTCTTCAGGGCAATGTCCTAGGCCCAACTATCTTCAGCTGCTTCATCAATGACCTTCCCTCCATCATAAGGTCAGAAATGGGGATGTTCGCTGATGATTGCACAGTGTTCAGTTCCATTCGTAACCCCTCAGATAATGAAGCAGTCCGTGCTCGCATGCAGCAAGACCTGGACAACATCCAGGCTTGGGCTCATAAGTGGCAAGTAACATTCGCGCCAGACAAGTGCCAGGCAATGACCATCTCCAACAAGAGAGAGTCTAACCACCTCCCCTTGACATTCAATGGCATTACAATCGCCAAATCCCCCACCATCAACATCCTGAGGGTCACCATTGACCAGAAACTTAACTGGACCAGCCATATAAATACTGTGGCTACAAGAGCAGGTCAGAGGCTGAGTATTCTGTGGCGAGTGACTCACCTCCTGACTCCCCAAAGCCTTTCCACCATCTACAAGGCACAAGTCAGGAGTGTGATGGAATACTCTCCACTTGCCTGGATGAGTGCAGCTCCAACAACACTCAAGAAGCTCGACACCATCCAGGACAAAGCAGCCCGCTTGATTGGCACCCCATCCACCACCCTAAACATTCACACCCTTCACCACCGGCGCACTGTGGCTGCAGTGTGTACCATCCACAGGATGCACTGCAGCAACTCGCCAAGGCTTCTTCGACAGCACCTCCCAAACCCGCGACCTCTACCACCTAGAAGGACAAGGGCAGCAGGCACATGGGAACAACACCACCTGCACGTTTTCCTCCCACACCATCCCGACTTGGAAATATATCGCCGTTCCTTCATCGTTGCTGGGTCCAAATCCTGGAACTCCCTTCCTAACAGCACTGTGGGAGAATCTTCACCAGACGGACTGCAGCGGTTCAAGAAGGCGGCTCACCACCACCTTCTCAAGGGCAATTAGGGATGGGCAATGCATGCTGGCCTTGCCAGCGACGCCCACATCGCATGAATGAATTAAAAAAAAGGATATAGTTTTTTTTTACGATCATTAATGTGAGGCATTCCAGCATCGAGCACTCGCAGGTCATGTACAGAATAGTTAACTATAAAGTAAAGTTCCCTCCAGTCTGACCCAACAAAATAGATTAAACTCAGCCTTAAAAAAGCACTGGTATGATTTTTTTCCCATTTGAACAGCATTCTCTGAGAGAGATTGGCAGGATTATTTAGTATTGAGTTGTGCTGAATTAGATTCTGTGTTGTGCTGTCGGCCCATGTCTAAAAATAATACTTGTGTTTATATACTGCCTAATCAAGTTGAAATACCACTAAGCAATTCATGCAATTAATTTTTTTTGAAGCGCAGTGACTGTGTGTTATGAAGGCAAATGGACTGGCATTAAAGACTGCATGGTAACTAACCCAAGTCATTTTGCACCTCCTATTGTCCCTGTGTAAGATTTTCATTTCTCATACTAGCCTTTCTGTCGATCACAATAGCGGGAGGAGGTCCCATCCTATCTGTCTGGTTGACTTTGAGATCAGGTCCAAGAGGTAATGGACTATGCTAATCCAATGTCCTGAAGTTAAGGAACAAAGCAGATAAAATTAATGACTTTTGTATAAATGAGATGCAAGTCCTGGAAAGGTTAGAAGGGATCAAAAATAATAAATCGCTAGAGTTGGAAGGTATTTATCTCAGAATCTTAAAGGAGACTAGGGTGGATAGTTGTTAGACATTGGCAATCATTGTGAGGGATCCAATGGACACTGGGGAGATATCAGTAGATTGGAAGCAGGCTAATATTATGTCCATATTCAAAAAGGGCAAAAAAAAAATCAGATATAGGCAATTACAGACCCATTAGTCTTGCCTACATCCCATACTGGAAATAATGGAATTGATTATTAGATTCTAACTGCTTAACCTTTGGTCCTATACTTGCCATGAATGCTTTGTTCAACCAATCCGTCATTGGCACCTTTGATGCCTTTGTCCTCAGCAGAACCTTTACTGTCTCCCATCCGGTCACTCTCCTATTACAGTCGCTACCTTCACTCCCTCAAGTCCAAGAGTCACAAATGTAACCATATCTGGCACGCAACTACTTGGAAATCCATCACCAGATCAGGCTGGACCACATCAACCTCTACCAGGCTTAATGTTCCTTTGGCAAAACCACCCATTACTTTTGGGGTCAGCCTGGAGAGCAAGGATAACCTCTGGCTTCTTTACTCCACTACCAACCGCCTCTTCGATTCCCTTCCTCCTGCCCCATCCATCCTCAACCCCTGTCCATCCTCAAGTGAAAGGAGCTCCACCCTCATCCAAAACTCTGCTGCCAGTCTCCTATCCCGCACCTAGTCATGTTCACCCATCATTCCTGTGCTTACTGAGATCAAAAAAAGTTTTCAACTCCAAGGTGTGAAGTGTCTCTCTGAATAACTAGACACGACTAATGAACTGTCCATTGCTTGGGGTTCTGAGTGAAACAACTTCCCATTTTGTATTGTAATTACCATGTGTTTGCCTACTGATCCAAAGCTCAGAAGGGACTGTATTGGGAAGCTAAACCCTGTCAGACAAACTTTTGCTAAAGAAAAATCTGTCAGCCTATCCCATAGAATGACATCACACACATAAAACACAGATGCAGGTCCCGTCCCTATGTTTACAAACTGTTGAGTTATGTTAAAATATTGAATGAAGGTCACGCACTACTAAATCCCACATCCTCCAATCTGCATGCCAGACCTCACCAATCTGCTGATCTGAGTTTGTACCAGGCCTGCGAGAGAGCATCCATCAATGTTCTCTGATGATGCACTAGAGACCTTGGTGCAAGAGGTGGACAGAAGGAGGGGCAACCTATGTTCGCAGGGGGGCAAGAAGCCCTCCAGACATATACTCAAGAGGCAGTGGGAGGCAGTAGGGGACAAAGTCAATGCTAGGCACATAGCATCACGAACGTGGATGCAGTGCAGGAAGAAGTTCAATGCTTTGACACGAGTGGTCAAGGTGAGTGAGGTCAACTGTCAAATGCATCAACTATATCCTACCAACTACATCACTAGCCTCATCCACTGCTCCACGCACAACACCCCACATACCAACAAACTCTTTCGATCAGTACTCAACTCTTCCAATCAGATGCTTCATACGAACATACATACATACGAACATACTAATTAAGAGCAGGAGTAGGCCATTCGGCCCCTCGAGCCTGCTCTGCCATTTGATAAGATCATGGCTGCTCTGATTGTGACCTCAACCCTACTTTCCCATCTAACTACTATAACCTTTGACTCCCTTATTAATCAGGAATCTGTCTAACTCAGCCTTAAATATATTCACTGACCCTGCCTCCACCGCTCTCTGGGGAAGGGAATTTCACAGTCTCACGATTCTCTGAGAGAAAAAATTTCTCCTCATCTCCATCTTAAATGGGAGACCCCTTATTTGTAAACTGTGTCCCCCAGTTCTAGTCTCTCCCACAAGGGGAAACATCTCTCAGCAATTACCCCTTCTAGTCCCCTCAGGATCTTATGTTTCAATAAGATCACCTCTCATTCTACTAAACTCCAATGTATACAGGCCCAACTTGTCCAACCTTTCCTCATAAGATAACCTCCTCATCCCAGGAATCAGTCGAGTGAACCTTCTCTGAACCGCCTCCATAGCAATTATGTCCTTTCTTAAATAAGGAGACCAAAACTGCACATAGTATTCTCGATGTGGTCTCACCAATGCCCTGTACAACTGTAGCAAAACATCTCTACTTTTATATTCCATTCCCCTTTCCATAAATTACAACATTCGATTTGCCTTCCTAATCACTTGCTGTACCTGCAAATTAACTTTTTGTGATTCATGTACTAGGACACCCAGATCCCCCTGTACCTCAGAGTTCTGCAGTCTCTCTCCATTTAAATAACATACTGCTTTTCTACTCCTCCTGCCAAAGTGGACAAGTTCATATTTTCCCACATTATACTCCATCTGCCAAATTTTTGCCCAGTCACTTAACCTATCTATATCCCTTTGCAGACTCCTTATGCCCTCTTCACAACTTACTTTCCTACCTACCTCTCACCCTCACACATTACCACTGTTGCAAGCCACACACCCCCAACTCACAGGTCACACACACTGGCAACTATTCAACCATGACAGGCATATCACCCAAACTTCCTGCAGGACACTCACCGACACACGTCCCGCTTTCTTGCACATAACAGGAGGTAGCAAGTGGCAGTAGCATTTAGCCCCTTGAGCCTGTTCCCCCATTCAATGAGATCATGGTTGATCTGTGACCTAACTCCATATACCCGCCTTAGTATATTACCATATATCCCGTAATACCCTTGGTTAACAAAAATCTATCAATCTCAGATTTAAAATTAACAATTGAGCTAGCATCAACTGCCATTTGCAGAAGAGTGTTCCAAACTTCTACCACCCTTTGCGTGTAGAAGTGTTTCCTAACTTCACTCCTGCAAGTCCTGGCTCTAAATGTTAAGCTATGTCCCATAGTCCTAGTATTCAAGTATAGGAGACCTCTAAAGACAGGTACAACTGCATCAGCAGCCAGAAGCAATAATCCAGCAACTAACCTGTAAATCCTGCATAGTCCCTTTAAATAGTGCTAGTTGGGGGCCCTCCAGGCCGTCTACGACATGTTCAGCTGTTCGTGGTTAAGACAGTGTGTAGGCTGGAGCGTTGAGTGCCAAAATGGTATCGATCCCTTTAAATCAGCGTTGCACACTGATCTAATGCATATTCTCCTTACCTTACATGGTACCAGCGCTCGTTACCTGTGTGTGCGCAAATGCCTTTACCAAGATGGCGTCTGGTGCACATCACACTCGAAGCGTGCACGCGCATTCCAGATACCATTTTGGGACCTTAGGAGGCCATGTAGCTCCTAAAAAAACAGGCGCTATGCGGCCGAATTTATAGCCCCATATCTCTTAATTTCCTTGGCTGGCAAAAATTTAGCGATCTTAAATTTAAAATGATTAATTGAGCTAGCTTCTAGTGCTTTTTGTGGGAGAGAGTTTCATACTTCAACCACCCTTTGCGTGAAGTAGTGTTTCCTAACTTCTCTCCTGAATGGCCTGGCTCTGATTTTAAGATTATGTCCCTTTGTCCTAGACTCCCTCACCAGCAGAAAAAGTTTCTCTCTATCTACACTATCAATTCCTTTCAAAATCCTAAAAACCTCAATCAAATCACCCCTCAATCTTCAATATTCCAGCCTAGTTTATGTAATCTCTCCTCATAATCTAACCCTCGGAGCCCTGGTAACATTCTGGTGAATCTGCGCTGCATTCCTTCCAAAGCTAATAAAAGGTGTGGTGCGCAGACTGTACGCAGAAATTCAGCTGTGGTCTAACCAGGGTTTTGTATAGCTGTAGCTTTGTGTAGCTGAGACCAAAGGGACACTGGCAGCGTGGATATGAAATTAGCTAAGGGACAGAAAGTAGAGAGTGGTGGTGAATGGTTGTTTATGGACTGGAGGGAAGTGTGTAGTGGTGTTCCCCAGAGGTCGGTGTTAGGACAATTATTCCACGTGGATTCCAACTTAAATTCCACCCTTCATGTTTTTTTGGCTCCACCCATGCTCAACGCCATGCACCATCACATGCACGCTCTCGACCTCTCTCCTCAGCAGCACCGACTCACTCTACTTCAGAGTAATCCTGGTCCGCAGTCCCATTTCATTTTACGCCTCATCCGGTGCTTTAACAAAAAAATGTTTTTCTTCCTTTCAGGTGAAAAGGGCCGCAAGCTTCAACAACTCTTAGACACCAACGCCCCTCCTGATCCTTCTTCCCCTTCACTTTCCTCTGATCCCATCCCTCCTTCCAATCTCACCCTTCATTGTGTTTTCACTATCTCCTCTGATCATCCCCTCTCTGACCCCGAACGATCAGTCCTCGGTAAAGGCCTCAGCTTCATCCCCTTACGCCCCCACCTCAATGAATTTCGAGCTCGACACGATGCTGAGCTCTTCTTCCATCACCTTCACCTCCGCGCTCACTTCTTTGGGCGGGAGTCTTCACCCACACGGCGGACCCTTTCTCCCGTCTTCAGAATTCTCGTTCCACCTGGACCCCTCCCTCTGGCCTCTTACCCTCTCTTGATCTTTTCGTTCGGAACCAGCGTGACATCGGCCGTCTCATTTTCTCTGGTCCCCTCCCTCACTCTAACCTACCTCCCTCTGAATTTGCAGCACTCCATTCTCTCAGGTCCAACCTTAACATTGTCATTAAACCTACTGACAAGGGTGGCGCTGTTATTGTTTGGTGAACAGACTTCTACCTTCTGGAGGCTGAACGCCTTCTCTCCGACACCTCCACCTACCTTCCCCTGGACCATGACCCCACCGCCAAACATCAAGCCACAGTTTCCCAGACTGTCACTGACCTCATCTCCTCTGGAGATCTTCCCCCCCCCCCCATGGCCTCCAGCCTCATAGTCCCCAAACCCTCACAGCCCGCTTCTACCTCCTTCCCAATATCCACAAACAGGACTGCCCTGGGAGACCCATTGTTTCCATCCCCCATCACGATGGCCTGTGGGCCCTCCGCTTCTTCCTTGATCAGAGGCCCAAATAGTCCCCATCCACCACCACCCTCCTCCGCCTGGCTGAACTTTTTCTTACATTGAACAACTTCTCCTTTGACTCCACTCACTTCCTCCAAATAAAAGGTGTTGCTATGGGAACCCGTATGGGTCCTACCTATGCCTGCCTTTTGTGGACTATGTGGAATATTTTTTGTTCCAAGCCTACTCAGGTCCCCTCCCTCACCTCTTTTCTGATACATTGATGACTGTACATTCACTCCCTTCACCACCGGCGCACTGTGCCTGCAATGTACACCATCCACAGGATGCACTGCAGCAACTCGCCAAGGCTTCTTCGACAGCATCTCTCAAACCCGCGACCTCTACCACCTAGAAGGACAAGGGCAGCAGGCACATGGGAACAACACCACCTGCACGTTCCCCTCCAAGTCACACACCATCCCGACTTGGAAATATATCACCGTTCCTTCATCGTCGCTGGGTCAAAATCCTGGAACTCCCTACCTAACAGCACTGTGGGAGAACCTTCACCTCACGGACTGCAGCAGTTCAAGAAGGCGGCTCACCACCACCTCTCAAGGGCAATTAGGGATGAGCAATAACTGCTGGCCTTGCCAGTGACGCCCATATCCCATGAACGAATGAAAAAAAAGTAGCAGTGCTGTTTCCTGCTTTCGTCCCAAACTGGAACATTTCATCAACTTTGCTTCCAATTTCCACCCATCCCTTGCCTACACATGGTCCATCTCTGTCTTTTCCCTTTCTTGACTTCTCTATCTCCATTTCTGGAGATAGGCTGTCAACCAATATCTACTATAAACCCACCGACTCCTACAGCTACCTTGATTACACTTCCTCCCACCCCGCTTCCTGTAAGGACTCTATTCCATTCTCTCAGTTTCTCTGTCTCCGTTCTATATGTTCTGACCATGCCACTTTCCCCACCAATGCTTCCGATATATCTTCCTTTATCCTCAACCAAGAATTCCCCTCCACTGTGGTTGATAAGGCCCTCGACCGTTTCCATCCCTTTTCCCGCACTTCTGCCCTCACCCCTTTTCCTCCCTCCCAGAACCACGGTAGGGTCCGCCTTTTCCTTACCTTCCATCCCACCAGCCTCCACATTCAATGTATCATCCTCCGCCATTTCCATCACCTCCAGCGTGATCCCACCACCAAATACATCTTCCCCTCCCCTCCCCTTTCAGCATTCCGAAGGGACCGCTCCCTCTGTGATACCCTGGTCCCCTCTTCTATCACCCAAACACCCACTCCCCTTCCTACGGCACCTTCCCATGCAAGCACAGGAGATGCGACACCTGCCCTTTCACCTCCTCCCTTCCCACCGACCAGGAGCCCAAACACGCCTTGAAGGTGAAACAGCGATTTATTTGTACTTTTTTCAATTTAGTATATGATGCTCACAATGCGGTCTCCTCTACATTGGCGAGACCAAACACAGATTGGGTGATCGCTTTGCTGAACACCTTTGCTCAGTCCACAAGCGAGACCCTGAGCTTCTGGTCACTTGCTATTATAATTGTCTGTCCCACTCCCACTCTGACCTCGGCCTCCTACATCGTTCCAGTGAAGCTCAATGGAAGCTCGAGGAACAACACCTCATCTTTCGATTAGGCACTTTACAACCTTCTGGACTCAACATTGATTTCAATAACTTCAGATCATAACCACTGCTGGTAATGGTTCTGATGTTGCCAATTACAGCTCCTCTAGACCCTTCTTTTGTTTCTTTACCTTTCCCATTACCACCCCCTTTACATTACACCATCATCCCTTTTGTCAATTAATGACTCCTGCCCTCCACCCTATCACATGTTATAAATTGGATAGCCAGGTGGTGAAGGATCGAATATTACAGCCTAGTTGCTTCCAAGCCTTTATTCTCAGAGCTCCATATTACACGTGCACCACACTCTAGATCAGCTGTCTTATAAATGGATACGAGAGTCCCAAATTGATATGCACCTCGTGAATACAATTAACACTAATTGATATAAATCACATGGATACAATTAACATCATCGACCTTCCCTTTTGTTCTTTCCTCCCCCCACCTTTCCCCGGCTCTGTACTTGCTTAAAAACTGTTAAATCTTTACATCTTCCAGTTCTGATGAAAGGTAATTGACCTGAAACATTAACTCTGTTTCTCTCTCCACAGATTCTGCCTGAACTGCTGAGTATTTCCAGCATTTTCTGTTTTTATTTCAGATTTCCAGCATCTGCAGTATTTTGCTTTTGAGTCTGTATTCGGACTACTGCTCTTTTTGATATATATTAATGACCTGGACTTGGGTATATGGGGCATAAGTTCAAAGTTTGCAGATGTCACGAAACTCAGAAATGTAGTAAGCAAAAGGATAGTAACAGACTTCAGGAGGACATAGACAGACTGCTGAAATGGGCAGACACAGTTGTTAAAAAAGGGCATGGGATCCTTGGCTTTATCAATACAGGCATAGATTACAAAAGCAAGGAAAGCAAGCTAAACCTTTATAAATCACTGGTTAGGCCTCAGCTGGAGTATTGTGTCCAATTCTGGGCACCACACTTTAGGAAGGATGTCAAGGCCTTAGAGAGGGTGCAGTGGAGATTTTCTGGACTGGTACCAGGGATGAGGCATTGCAATTATGTGGAGAGACTGGAGAAGCTGGGGTTGTTCTCTTTAGAGCAGAGAAGGTTAAGAGGAGATTTTTATAGAGGTGTTCAAAATCATGAACGGTTTTGATAGAGTAAAAAAGGAGAAACTGTTTCCAGTGGCAGAAGGGTAAGTAAGCAGAGGACACAGATTTAAGATGATTGACAAAAGAACCATAGAATCATAGAGTCATAGAAAGTTACGGCACAGAAGGAGGCCATTTGGCCCATCGTTTTCGTGATGGCCGAAGAAAAGCTATCCAGTTTAATTCCACTTTCCAGCATTTGGTCTGTAGCCCTGTAGGTTACAGCACTTCAGGTGCATATCCAAGTACTTTTTAAATGAGTTGAGGGTTTCTGCCTCTACCACCTTTCAGGCAGTGAGTTCCAGACCCCCACCACCCTCTGGGTGAAAACATTTCTCCCCAGCTCCCCTCTAATCCTTCTACCAATTACTTTAAATCTATGCCTCCTGGTCACTGACCCCTCTGCTAAGGGAGGTAGGTCCTCCCTATCCACTCTATCTAGCCCCATTATAATTTTATATACCTCAATTAAATCTCCCCTCAGCCTCCTTTGTTCCAAACAAAACAACCCCAGCCTATCCAATCTCTTCAAATAGCTAAAATTCTCCAGCCCTTGCAATATCCTCTTAAATCTCCTTCGTACCCTCTCTAGTGCAATCACATCTTTCCTGTAATGTGGTGACCAGAACTGTACACAGTACTCAAGCTGTGGGCTAACCAATGTTTTACACAGTTCTAGCATAACCTCCCTGCTCTTATATTCTAAGCCTTGGCTAATAAAAGAAAGTATCCTGTATGCCTTTTTAACCACTTTATCTACCTGTTCTGCTACCTTCAGGGGTCTGTGGACATGCACTCCAAGGTCCCTGTACATTACATCAAACGCGTTACCCGCATCGACCCTCCTTGTTACCTGCTCAAAAAATTCAATCAAGTTAGTCGGATATGGCCTTCCCTTAACAAATCCATGCTGATTATCCTTGATTAACCCATGCCTTTCTAAATGACGATTTATGCTGTCCCTCAGAATTGATTCCAATAATTTGCCCACTACTGATGTTAGACTGACTGGCCTATAATTACTCAGTCTACCTCTTTCTCCCTTTTTAAACAATGGTACAACATTAGCAGTCCTCCAATCCTCCGGCACCACTCTGCATCCAGGGAGGATCGGAAAATGATGGTCAGAGACTCCTTTATTTCCTCCCTTGCTTCTCTTAGCAGTCTGGGATACATTTCACCCGGGCCTGGTGATTTATCGACTTTCAAAGATGCTAAACCCCTTAATATTTCCTCCCTCACTATGTTTATCCCATCTAATATTTCACACTCCTCCTCAACTACAATCTCTGCATCGTCCCCCTCTTTTGTGAAAACAGACGCAAAGTATTCATTAAGAACCATACCCACATCTTCCGCCTCCACACATAGGGTACAGCAATGACATGAGGAAGTTTTTTTTCATGCAACGAGTTGTTATGGTCTGGAATGCACTGCCTGAAAGGGTGATGGAAGCAGATTCAATAGTGACTTTCAAAAGGGAATTGGATAAATACTTTAAGGGAAAAAATTTACAGTGCTAGGGGAATTGAACTAATTGGATTGCTCTACCAAACAGCCGGTAAGATGGGCTGAATGGCCTCCTTTTTTGCTCTATCATTCTATGGTTCTATGAATTCAATTTACTTTAGCAAATTATCTTTCCCGCAACTCCATGTTTGAATCCCTCCAATCAGGTGTTCGCCCCTGCCACGGTACTGAAACAGCCCTTATCAAAGTCACAAATGACATCCTATGTGACAGACGATGGTAAACTATCCCTCCTCGTCCTCCTCGATCTGTCTGCAGATTGACACAGTTGACCACACCATCCTCCTCCAACGTCTCTCCTCCGTTGTCCAGCTGTGTTGGACTGCGCTCGCTTGGTTCCATTCTTATCTATCCAGTTGTAGCCAGCGAATCACCTGCATTGGCTTCTCTTCCAGCTCCCGCCATGGTTACCTCTATTTCTCACCTCGGCGACATCATCTGAAACGTTAGATTCCACATGTACGCTGACGACACTCACCACCTCACCACCTCCGCCCTCGACCCCTCCACTGTTTCTCATTTGTCACATTGCTTGTCTGACACCCAGTACTGGATAAGCAAACATTTCCTCCAACTAAATATTGGGAAGACCAAAGCCGTTGTCTTTGGTCTCTGCCACAAACTCCGTTCCCTAGCCATCAACTCCATCCCTCTCCCTGGTCACCGTCTGAGGCTGAACCAGACCATTTGCAACCTTGGCATCCTATTTGACCCTGAGATGAGCTTCCGACCACTTATCCGCTCCATCACCAAGACGACTTACTTCCACCTCCATAACATCTCCCGTTTCTGCCCCTGCCTCAGCTCATCTTCTGCTGAAACCCTCATCCATGTCTTTGTTACTTCCAGACTGGCCTATTCCAATGCTCTCCTGGCTGGCCTCCCATCTTCCACCCTCCATAAACTTGAGATCATCCAAAACTCTGCTGCCTGTATCCTAATGCGCACCAAGTCCTGTTCACCCATCACCCCTGTGCTCGCTCACCTACTTCAGCTCCCGGTCCGGGAATGTCTCGATTTTAAAATTCTCATCCTTGTTTTCAAATCTCTCCATGGCCTCACCTCTCCCTATCTCTGTAATCACCTCCAGTCCTACAATCCTCCGAGATCTCTGCGCTCCTCCAATTCTTGCCCCTTGCGCAGCCCCGATTTTAATCACTCCACGTGCCTTCAGCTGCCTAGGACCTAAGCTCTGGAATTCCATCCCTAAACCTCTCTGCCTCTCTCTTCTCCTTTGAGAAGCTCTTTAAAACCTACCTCTTTGACCAAGCTTTTGGTCATCTGCCCTAATACCTCCTTATGTGGCTTGATGTGAAATTTTATTTGATAACACTCCTGTGAAGCGTTTTACTAAGTTAAAGGCGCTATATAAATGCAAGTAGTAGTAGTAGTAGTAGTAGTAGTAGTAGTAGTAGTAGTAGTAGTAGTAGTTGTTGTTGTTGTTGTTGTGCAATAGACAACTTTGAACCACAGAACTGGAGAACCAAAGAAGTTTATAGAGCATAAGAAGGCCATTCAGCCCATCATATCTGTGCTGGCTCTTTGCTAGAGCAATCAAAAACGAATCCCACTGCCTTGCTCTCGCCCCAAAGCCTTGTATCTTCTTCTGCTTCAAATATTTATCTAATTATCCCTTGAAAGATACAATGGTCTCAGGCAAGGCATTAAACTGTAACAATTATAGGCACCGATGAAACCATCTCTCAGGAATTAATCTGTGATCCAATCAATTCCTGCTTCAAACCAAATTTGGCAATTTATAAGCTGTGACTTTCTTCATATTTGGAGATGGAATTGACATGATATTCCCTCACTGTTTGTCCTCACTGTAACTAGATTAGTAAAGTGGAAAGTTACAATGTGAAAGGTATGCTATAATAAACGATCTGAAGCTCAGAGGTTGGCTTCCAGCATTCCAAAACTCTTCCTACTCAGTTTTTCAATGATTCCTTCATCTTTTTTCAGGGTTAAAAAAAAAATCGGCCCATGGCAATCTACCATTGAGCCATTCTGATGCACTTTTAACATGTGAATGTTTATATAAAATACACAGTCTCTCCATTAACTGGTACAGTCACACAAATTATTTGTTGAGCTCTTTCTTGTTTGATATTCAACAAATTGCCATACAAAACATTCCAGCTTTTACTCCTGGAAATTAAATACATGGTTAGAGAGACAACAAAAGGGTTGCCCAGCAACATCTTGAAAGAAAAACTTTCTAACTTTTGTACTGATTATTATTTTTTGACAGAAAATGTCTTGGTTGACTGTTAAGGCAGAACTTGTCAGGCCTTGTCAGAATTATTGAGGAGCCTGAAGACTTTGCATTGTTCACTCAGCAGGCCTGTGTCTGTACTGTATAAATTATGCATTTTTGCACTCCTTGTTTGTTGCTTGCTGCTGTCAGTACTCCCTGCTCATTTTATGGTTCACCTGGTAGGAAACCAATTGTCATAAATCAAAGATTTTCATAGCTTCAAATTCCCTTTGTTTGGCATTTGGTCATTGCCACAGCAGCCAAGCAGATAAATTTAGTTAACAAACAAGTGTTCCTTCACAATGCTGCATTAAACCTCATGCCTATGAGTGAAAGATTAATTGTGACATTATTCTGTCTGCTATTATACCAGAGGCATTAGTCTATTTAAAATAAATGGGTTAATGCTTCCATTAAAATACTAGACAGAAGAATTTGATACGAAACATTAAAATACGTTCAATAATATCACAGAGAATAATTTCCCGGCTGGTATCTCAGCAAAGCCCTCGCTTGCTGTCAAGTCTACTCCATTAGTATACTTTGCTAGAGTTTATGGGCCTTGTATTTAATTTGTGGCCGTAAAGCCACGTTTGGTTTTAACTACATTCGGCTAATAGCGAGTTGCTGACAGGCAATATTAAAATCCAGCGGGGGTAATTTTGACTTTGTGCGATAGTGTAAAATGGGTGAGAGAGGAATGGGAGCCCGTTTCACATCTCACCCAATTTTTATTTCCGTTTTACACTATCGCACAAAATCAAAATTAGCCCCGTTATTTCTTACCTTAGTATCAGTAGTTAAGTTACCACCAGGTTAAAAGCCTTTTTTTAAATTCATTCATGGGATGTGGGCATCGCTAGCGAGACCAGCATTTATTGCCCATCCTTAATTGCCTTTGCTCAGGTAATTCCCTTATTTTTGGTTGTTGGTTGAAATTATTCAAGTTTACTGCTCTGATTTCCAATTTGCTCTGATTTCCCAATGGATAGAACATAGGAACATAAAATTGATAATTTTTGTTAGGTAAAGGTATCAGGGGATATGGAGCAAAGTTGGGTAAATGGAGTTGAAGTACGGATCAGCTATGATCTAATTCGGAACAGAGTTGAGGGGCTGAATGGCCTACTCCTGTTCCTATGTTCCATCCAGTAGGAAGTCAGAGCAGTAAACTTGAATAATTTCAACTAACAACCAAAAATAAGGCAGTTACCTGTGTACATTACTTATAGTCTGGTGGTAAAGGGTGCATATGGCAAATAAATTAAAAGGACTATATACACCATGTTCTACCACATTTCTGATGCTTTTGTTGTACATGGGTCCCTCATGTGTTTTTTCAACCCTCTTCCCATTTGCACGTTTTTTGTCCTTTTTATGTCTGCATTATCTCACTGATGATTCTTTACATACCTAAGCAGTTTGCAGGTCATTTAACACATTAATTCCCTCTCCGTGATTGATGTATCTGTTGGTTCTCTCCCCCTCTCCTGCCCTTTTCTCTCGCTAAAATACCTGTTTATCTCTTAGCCTTCAGAGTAATGAGACTTGCATTGGAGGCAGTTCAGAGAAGGTTCACTAGGTTGATTCCGGATATGGAAGGGTTGTCTTATGAGGAAAGATTGAACAGCTTGGGTCTATACTCATTGGAGTTTAGAAGAATGAGAGGAGATCTTATTGAAACATACAAGATTCTGAGGGGACTCAATTGGATAGATGCTGAGATGTTATCCCTTATGGGGGAATCTAAAACTAGGGGGCATAATCTCAGAATAAGGGGTCGCCCATTTAACACGGAAATGAGGAGGAATTTCTTCTCCCAGAGGGTCGTGAATCTTTGGAATTCTTTACCCCAAAAAGCTGTGGAGGCTGAGTCATTGAATACATTCAAGGCTGAGTTAGACAAATTTTTGATCAGCAAGGGAGTCAAAGGATATGGTGAAAGGACGGAAAAGTGGAATTGAGGTAAAAATCAGATCAGCCATGATCTCATTAAATGGCGGAGCAGGCTCGAAGGGCCGAATGGCCTACTCCTGCTCCTATCTCTTATGGTCTGTCATGGAAAGGTAACCACTCAAAACATCATAGAATCATACAGCACAGAAGGAGACCATTCCGCCCATTGAGCCTGTGCTGGCTCTTTGAAACAGCTATCCAATTAGTCCCACTCCTCTGTTTTTTCCCTATAGCCCTGCAAATTTTTCCTTTTCAAGTATATATTGTAACCTATCTTTTCTTTTACAGATGCTGCTATACCCACTGTGTGTTTCCAGTATTTTCTGTTTTTATTTTTATCACACATCGCATTGTTTGAGGCAACATATTAAACCGAAAGAAGCATTTCTTGGAACTAAATGAATGTGTAAAACAGAGTGCTAATGTAGGGCAATTATAGTGGAAAAAAACGATAACACTTCCAAGTGCACAGATTGTAAAAGAACATTAATGATTTAAAATGTTTTGTTGGATTCAAAGTAGCACCCAATAAAAGCCAGTCATTGGTGGCAAAAGAGAGCTATGTGGTCTCACCAAAAAAAACCTGTCTTTACATGCCAGAAAAAAATCATTGCAGAACCTCCTGATATTTTGAGCAAAGGACCCAGCACACCCTCCGACTCTTCCGATTCATGTCAGTGAGATGGACTGTGTCTCCTTTGGTGTTGTGCATGGACAAAAACTAAACCTCTCTCTTCTGGCAAAGATCTCTCTGGTTGGTTCCCACTCCAATTCTTTCTGGGTCCCTCTCTTTCTATTTGTCTCCCACTCTTTCTTTCCTCTATCTACGGCTCTCAGACACTTTTTCTCATTGTGATGTCTGTGCCACTGTTTGTCTTCAACCCCTTTCCTCACTATTTCTTTTTTATTATTTCTGCAAGTGTTTCCTTCCTCTGTCTCATAGGAACATAGGAACAAGTGTAGGCCATTCAGCCCCTCGAGCCTGTTCCGCTTTTCAATTAGATCATGGCTTATCTCCTCTTTCCTGCATGCCTCCAAACCCCTTTCTATGACATTTGGAGGAAAGGAGTCAGGCTCTGGGAGCAAATGGGGCGGGAATGGGATTTGTGAGCACTCAGAGTGAGTCTTGAGTATTGCAGCACTGAGAGCGGCCAAGGATTTGGGAGCATTCGAAGAGGAGTTGGGGACTAGGAAAATGCTGGGGGAGAGGCCTGGGACACTGAGGAGATTTGGGATCTAAGAGTGTGGGGAGACTGTGGACAGAGTATTAGAGAGAGCGCAGGTCTTGGGGCTGGGGCTGTGGTCAAGGCACACAGATCCACTGTGGTGGCAGAGGAACAAAGAGCCAGGATCAGAGCATGGCTATGGCCACTGAGCCAGGATTAGAGGCAGAGAGATCACTGTGAACGGGTCAGAGTTGGGCATGCATGGAGTGAACATATGTGGAGTGAGTGGGACGTAGAGTAATGCAAGCCCCGATTACTGCATGAACTCTGGGGCTGGCCAGATGGACTAAAATGGTCTTTTCTGGTCTTTTCTGGTCAGATATATCAAGCCATTCAAAATGCCAATGAATCTGGAGTCGCTTGAAATGTGGAAATATATGCTGCAATTTCAATGGTTGCAGTTGGCAAAGTAGATTTTTGTGTGGTAAATCTGCTCATCACAACCACCCCCCGCCACCACCCCACCCCATAGCTCCAGTACATTGCCATTCAGACCACCCATTTTTCTGGCAGTGTAGGAAAACTCCCCTCAGCCAACTTTGGTCTTTGAGATGCTAGAATCAGGCTGCAATGGAATATAAAGATCTTTATTTCCTTCAACCCCACTTGTGTAATTCCCTTTTTTTGTCTTGTGTACACTTTCCCTGCTCCCACACCATGCATTTATTGCCCAACAGGGTGGCAGACAACCTAGGCCTCTGTTATTCCTGCTCTTGAGTTGCCCTCCAGAACTAGTGTGGTTGACTTGGATTGCTTCATGTTTGCTGGCTGGCTCCTTCAGGTTACTCAGCTGAGAACAAGAAAAGAGAAGAAAGAAAGACTTGCATTTATATAGCGCCTTTCACGACCTCAGGACGCCCCAAAGACCTTTACGGCTAATGAAGTACTTTTGAAGTGTAGTCACTGATGCAATGTAGGAAACGTGGCAGCCAATTTGCACACAGCAAGATCCCACAAACAGCAATGTGCTAATTACAAAATAATCTGTTTTAGTAGTGTTGGTTGAGGAATAAATATCGGCCAGTATACCAGGGAGAACTCCCCAGCTCTTCTTTGAAATAGTGCCATGGGATCTTTTACATCCACCTCAGAGGGAAGATGGTGCTTTGGTTTAATGCCTCATGCCAAAGACGGCAACTCCTCAGTGCTTGAGTGGGACTTGAACCCACGACTTTCTGACTCAGAGGCGTGAATGCTCTGTATAAGAATCTCTATATGCATGGACTAGCAAAGTATTAACTGTTATTAGCTATTTCTAATCAAACATTCAGTAGTTTACTAATAACCAGTACACTGTGTGCATTATGCAGGAAATACCTGTGACCACTTACGGAAATACCTTTTTGCACGGATCTGCATTGAAACCTTGGTCTGTGCAAAGCAGTCAGGAAGGTAAATACTGCAAACCAAACATCTGCCCTTTACTTACCTTTAAACATGTGTTCACAATTACAGTTTCCCAGGAAGGATATATTCAGATTGAACATCAAATCATTTTGATGTCCAGACAAAAATAGAAACTACACCTTGAGACAACCAAGCAGCAGGAAGACATTTTCTAAGCTCTGAATCGAATACTGTTTTTTTAAATATATGTTCGGGCTTAAAATAGACACCAGTTGCAAAATAGGTGGAGAAAGTATATGCTGCGTGATGGTCCGTAAATTGTCAATCAGTGGCTTTATTTTATGGGAGGCCCAGCCATATAATAGATGCATACAACTTTCCTAACTTTCATTGCTCATAACCACAAAACAGGTTTCTTAGTATAAATGTCCCCGGGGCGTGTCTGTCCTACATTTCCAAAGGAGGCAACATTGCTGTCAGTTGACAAGAACTCCGTTCTTTAAAAAAACAAGCATCAAGTGGTAAACCTCAGCATCTGTTGATGAGGCTGCGGTAACAGCTGGAGGCCTCCCCAGCCACTAGGTCTTCTAAATTAAGCAAAGTGACGTAAAGAGACAAAGGAACCCTGGTTAGTTGCTTCGAACTGTTCTCCTTATATATTTTAATTGTAAACAATTTTACAACACCAAGTTATAGTCCAACGATTTTATTTTTAATCCCACAAGCTTTTGGGGGCTTTCCCCTTCCTCAGGCGGTGTGGAAGTGACAATTTCGAATCCATCGCATTTTAAGATCACATAACAAAGCCTGGTGATTACTGCCCGTTGCCAAGGCAATCACAGTGAGCAGACAGAAAGGTGTCATCTAAAAGGCCACTGAATATACAACCCCCCAAAAAAAAAGGAAAAAAAAGAAAAAAAAGGAAAAAAAAAAAGAAAAAAAAAGAGAGAGAGACAGAACGAAGACAGTCAATGACCCGTTATATTAAAAACAGATAACATTTGTTCGCTGGTGGGGTTACGTGTAGTGTGACATGAACCCAAGATCCCGGTTGAGGCCGTCCTCATGGGTGCGGAACTTGGCTATTAATTTCTGCTCGACGATTTTGCGTTGTCGTGTGTCTCGAAGGCCGCCTTGGAGTATGCTTACCCGAAGGTCGGTGGCTGAATGTCCATGACTGCTGAAGTGTTCCCCGACAGGGAGAGAACCCTCCTGTTTGGCGATTGTTGCGCGGTGTCCGTTCATCCGTTGTCGCAGCGTCTGCATGGTCTCGCCAATGTACCATGCTCTGGGGCATTCTTTCCTGCAACGTGTGAGGTAGACAACGTTGGCCGAGTCACAGGAGTATGAACCGTGCACCTGGTGGGTGGTGTCCTCTCGTGTGATGGTGGTATCTGTGTCGATGATCTGGCATGTCTTGCAGAGGTTACCGTGGCAGGGTTGTGTGGTGTCGTGGACGCTGTTCTCCTGAAGGCTGGGTAATTTGCTGCGAACGATGGTTTGTTTGAGGTTGGGTGGCTATTTAAAGGCGAGTAGTGGAGGTGTGGGGATGGCCATAGCGAGGTGTTCGTCATCATTGATGACATGTTGAAGGCTGCGGAAAACATGACGTAGTTTCTCCGCTCCGGGGAAGTACTGGACGACGAAGGGTACTCTGTTGGTTGCGTCCCGTGTTAGTCTTCTGAGGAGGTCTACGCGATTTTTCGCTGTGGCCCGTCGGAACTGTCGATCGATGAGTCGAGCATCATATCCCGTTCTTACTAGGGCGTCTTTCAGCGTCTGTAGGTGTCCATCGCGTTCCTCCTCGTCTGAGCAGACCCTGTGTATTCGCAGGGCCTGTCCATAGGGGATGGCCTCTTTGACGTGGTTAGGGTGGAAGCTGGAAAAGTGGAGCATTGTGAGATTGTCCGTGGGCTTGCGGTAGAGTGAGGTGCTGAGGTGCCCGTCTTTGATGGAGATTCGTGTGTCCAAGAAAGAAACTGATTCTGAGGAGTAGTCCATGGTGAGCTTGATGGTGGGATGGAACTTGTTGATGTTATCGTGTAGTCTCTTTAGTGATTCCTCACTGTGGGTCCATAGAAAGAAAATGTCGTCGATGTATCTGGTGTATAGCGTTGGTTGGAGGTCCTGTGCAGTGAAGAAGTCCTGCTCGAACTTGTGCATGAAAATGTTGGCGTATTGGGGTGCGAATTTGGTCCCCATGGCTGTTCCGTGTGTTTGGGTAAAGAACTGGTTATTGAAGGTGAAGACATTGTGATCCAGGATGAAGCGGATGAGTTGTAGGATGGCGTCTGGAGATTGGCTGTTGTTGGTGTTGAGTATTGATGCTGTCGCAGCGATGCCGTCATCGTGGGGGATACTGGTGTATAGTGCCGAGACGTCCATCGTGGTGAGAAGTGTTCCTGGTTCAACAGGTCCGTGGGTACTGAGTTTTTGTAGAAAGTCTGTAGTGTCGCGACAGAAGCTGGGGGTTCCCTGCACGATGGGTTTTAGGATGCCCTCGATGTATCCAGAGAGGTTCTCACACAGGGTCCCAGTCCATCACTGGCATCTCCACATCATCATATATATTTTAAAGGGAGGAGTTCTCATGAAATGAAATGAAATGCTCTTTCAAATAAGGTTGGAATTTTAGCATTTGACCATGGTGCAGCTTTATTGCTTCCTTGTTGGAGTCAGCACAACATTCAATACTGGAGTTAAAAATTGAAACAGGGAATGTTGGAAATCTGGAATAAAACCAATAAATGCTGGAAATATACAGCAGGTCCATCAGCATCAGAGATAGTAAAGTAGATGACTATTTTGGGATAAACGGTTCATTCTCGGACTGGCGTCCAGTAGCCAGTGGTGTTCCGCAGGGGTCGGTGCTGGGTCCCCAACTCTTTACAATCTATATTAACTATTTGGAGGAGGGGACCAAGTGTAACATATCAAAGTTTGCAGATGATACAAAGATGGGAGGGAAAGTGGAGAGTGAGGAGGACATAAAAAACCTACAGGGGGATATAGACAGGCTGGGTGAGTGGGCGGAGATTTGGCAGATGCAATATAATATTGGAAAATGTGAGGTTATGCACTTTGGCAGGAAAAATCAGAGAGCAAGTTATTATCTTAAAGGCGAGAAACTGGAAAGTACTGCAGCACAAAGGGATCTGGGGGTCCTAGTGCAAGAAGATCAAAAAGTTAGTATGCAGGTGCAGCAGGTGATCAAGAAGGCCAACGGAATGTTGGCTTTTATTGCTAGGGGGATAGAATATAAAAACAGGGAGGTATTGCTGCAGTTATATAAGGTATTGGTGAGACCGCACCTGGAATACTGCATACAGTTTTGGTCTCCATATTTAAGAAAAGACATACTTGCTCTCGAGGCAGTACAAAGAAGGTCCACTCGGTTAATCCCGGGGATGAGAGGGCGGACATATGAGGAGAGGTTGAGTAGATTGGGACTCTACTCATTGGAGTTCAGAAGAATGAGAGGCGATCTTATTGAAACATAAGATTGTGAAGGGGCTTGATCGGGTGGATGCGGTAAGGATGTTCCCAAGGATGGGTGAAACTAGAACTAGGGGGCATAATCTTAAAATAAGGGGCTGCTCTTTCAAAACTGAGATGAGGAGAAACTTCTTCACTCAGAGGGTAGTAGGTCTGTGGAATTTGCTGTCCCAGGAAGCTGTGGAAGCTACATCATTAAATAAATTTAAAACGGAAATTGACAGTTTCCTAGAAGTAAAGGGAATTAGGGGTTACGGGGAGCGGGCAGGAAATTGGACATGAATTTAGATTTGAGGTTAGGATCAGATCAGCCATGATCTTATTGAATGGCGGAGCAGGCTCGAGGGGCCGATTGGCCTACTCCTGCTCCTATTTCTTATGTTCTTATGTGATACTTTATCTGAACTATATATATAGAAATAATATAGTTATGTTCACCTGACACAGAACCAAGAGTCCAAATGATTTGGGGTTCACAGTCCTAGGGATCTGAAGCCAAGTCTTTTAGATGGGCTCACAACTACTGAGAAATCAGTAGCATCACTGTACTTGTTTCAGTCATTAGGCTCTCTGCTCTGGAATTCCCTCCCTGAACCTCTCCACCTCTCTACGTCTCTCCTCCTTTAAGACACTCCTTAAAACCTACCTCTTGCACCAAGTTTTTGGTCACTTGTCCTAATATCTCTTTATATGGGTCGGTGTCAGTTTTCTTTTGTTTGATAATTACTCCTGTGAAGTGTCTCGGGACATTTTACTACGTTAAAGGTGCTATATAAACGCAAGTTGTTGTTGTTTGACATTGTTGTGGTGCAAGAGATTGTGTTTCCAAGTGTTCAGTATAATTAGTGCATCATTCTCATGTTACCTTACAGTGCTACAGTAGACTTTAGCTATTTACTAATAAGTTGTGATGATACTGGGAACTTTCTACATGGCAGCATGTAACTAGTGGAGTGCCGCAAGGATCAGTGTTTGGGTCTCAGGTATTTATAATCTATATTAATGACTTAGATGAAGGGACTGAGTATAATGTATCTAAGTTTGCTGACGATACAAAGCTAGGTGGGAAAATAAGCTGACACATCTGTGATGATGTTTAATATTGCCTTCTGTTCTCTTACAGGGCCATCAGCGACCGCAGTGATGGCAGAGGCGATTCCTCAGAGGACCTGCCGGCCTCTGAGGATGCACCATCACATCTTAGTGAGCCATCCACCAGTGCAGATACTCACACCTCGGTGGGTCCTAGTACTCAGTTAGTTGGGTTGGCACCTGGTGAGTCACCACACACAAGTGAGCACGAGCAGACACTGGGGGCAGGGGCAGCTGTGGAGAGTCCGCGTTGGTGGGAGCACTCCTCTCCAGGCTCTGCTCAGCTGGACGCAGATGCTGAACCCTGGGGGCCATCCTTTAAAAGGAGAATGATCGAGGGACAGCAGCACATTTGCGAGATACTGGAACAGGTGCCACGTGCACTCTCCACAATAGCACAGAGTCCAACTCCTGCACGAATGGAATGGTGGCACAGGTACGGGAGGGAATCTCTGAGGTAGTGTCGCAGAGATGTGAACTGTCTGAGATACTGTCATAGGTAAGTGCGGGGATGTCTGCGATGGAGACATCCCCATTGAGCTTCAAGCATGGCTCACAAATGAGTCCATTCAGGACCTGACAATGGCTGTTCGGACTCAGGGTGAGCAACATTCCGCCGCCTTAAACAGGCTGACAGATACACTAGCACTGGCCTTACAAGGCATCACACATGTCCTCCAAACTGTTGTCCAGCAGAATGGTAGGAGTGATGTGGCCCTGGCCCAGGGGAGGGATGATGGTGAACGGGGACATGGAAGTGGGGACCACTCAAAGCGCCCCCACGTTTCACCCGTTGCCCCTCTCTCAACCAGCACCCACAATGCCTCCTCTCCAGGTGGCTGAGTCTGACTCTGTACTGGTGCAGGTGCAGCAATCTTTGGAGGGGCCCTCAGGGGCTCTGAAACCCACAGGGTGAAGGCCAAAGCATTTAAGCAGTCAGGGCATGAACATGAGCAACCTGCTACTACCTCTGCTGCAGCCGCAGGGGATGCACCACGTAGAAATAGTCGGAAGAGAAAGGCAAAGGTTTTGTGATCACGAAGGGTATGAACAAGGGTTTGACGGTTGGTCATATTTTTCATTTATATTTGCTTTTTGTTAAAGTCACATTAAATGTTATGATTGTCACCACTTCTGCCACATCTTGCCGATTCTTGACTGGCTTTTGTGATAGGGCCCTTTCGTGAGGTTCACCATGAACGGCGACACTTGATGCCACTCATTGGGTCACTTTACAGTGGGTGCGTGTGTGGTCGCAGGACAGGGAGGGGTGGGAGGCCTGGTGTGGGCGCTGCTCTTTCCAGGTGGTCTGAGGACTGAGCTCTTCACACTTTCTGATGTTAGGAGAACCGTTCACATATCAGTGACTCCCTGGTCTCACAAGCAGCCAGGTGAGCCGCTGCTCTGCCCATGGGCTCCTTCTCCTCCTCCTCAATGTGGGTGGCATATGTGGATGGGGCCTCCTCAAGCTGCATCCCTCTCTGTTGTGCCATGTTATGCACTACTATAATGCGTCCCACTCTGTCTGGTGCGTATTGAAGCACTCCCCCAGAATGATCAAGCACTTAAATTGCATCTTGAGCATCTCGAGCTGCCCTATAGCATGCTCAATTGTGGACCTGGTGGTGATGTGGCTGTCGTTATATCAACACTGTTGCTTGGTGATGGGGTTCCTCAGAGGTGACATGAGCCACGTGTACAGGGGGTATCCTTTGTCTACGAGGAGCCAGCCCTTAAGGGTGTTTGGTGCGTGGAAGAGGGGCGGGATGTTCGATTCTCAGAGGATGAAGGAATCGTGGCAGCTGCCAGGGAATCTGGCGCACACGTGAAGGAATCTCTTGCAGTGGTCACAAACGAGCTGAGTGTTGATGGAATGATACCCCTTTCTGTTGATGAACAGTCCTGGCTCGTGTGGAGGTGCTCGTATTGCTATATGGGTGCAATTGATTATACCCTGCACCCGTGGGAAGCCAGCCACAGCGTGGAATCCCACTGCCCTCTGCATCTGGCTGAGGTCATCCATGGGGAAGTTGGCGTACTACGAGGCTCTATGAAACAAACCGTTGGTGACCTGCCTTATGCACTTGTGTGCAGATGACTGAGAGACCCCAGCGATGTCCCTGGTGACACCCTGGAATGATCCGGAGGTGAAGAAGTTAAGGGCAGTGGTGACTTTGACAGCGACGGGTAATGAGATGCCACTTGGCCCAGCCGGGAGCAGCTTAGCATGAAGGAGGCTGCAGATGTCTGCGACTACCTGGTGACTCACTCTGAGGTCCAAGAAGCTGAGACTCGGTCTGTAGACCCTGTGGCGAGGGTAGTGCCTCCTGCGATGCCGCTCTCTGTTGTTGCCCTCTGTGCTCTTGTGCAGGTGCCTGTGGCGCAGCACTGTGTTGTGGAGCTGCAAGTGATGGATGTGCACGACGTGCCTGGCGAGGCTGGTGATGTTGCTCGTCCTCGGATGTAGTGGTGAATGCAGGCCATGGTGCCCCCCATCCTGATGGTGTGAGTTTGAGGGGGTCCAAAAAGTTGTTAAATATGTGTGAACAGAAGAATTGTGAATGGAAAGTAAGAATTTTCAGTGAAAACACAAAGATCCTCGCAGCCAAAAATTTGTGTGAAAGAACTGAGTGCCCTGCAGCAAGAACTCACCTTTTCTCCCCATCTGTCAAACAAGCATTTGAATGTCCAACTGGCTGCCGGCTGAAACACGTCTGGTAGAACATGGAGTGTTTCCCATGCTGGGGATGTTTAAAAATCAATCCCCGCCTCAATGTGGACAAAATTAAGTACTTCAAGTACTTCAAGTATCTAAATAAGTCTCTTAACTATCATCCCGCCAGCTTTAATTGCCGGTGGGACTTCTGCATTTGTGAGGCGCGCGCACCCAGACTCGTCTGTGGGGAACCCAGAAGTCTGCGGGTTGGAGCAGGGTTCTGAACCCCCTCAGGATTTCCATGATTTTCGGCGCCTCCCCTGTCCCCAACGCACCTGCTACTTCACTCGGAAATCGAGCCCAAAGAATCTGCAAAGGGATAGGCAGGTTAAGTGAGTGGGCAAGAAGGTGGCAGATGGAGTATAATGTCGGGAAAGGTGAAGTTATTCACTTTGGTAGGAAGAATAGAAAAACAGAATATTTTTTAAATGATGAGAAACTATTAAATGTTGGTGTTCAGGGAGATTTGGGTGTCCTTGTACAAGAAATACAAAAAGTTATCATGTAGGTACAGCAATCAATTAGGAAGGCAAATGGCATGAAGGCCTTTATTGCAAGGGGGTTGGAGTACAAGAGTAAGGAAGTCTTACTACAATTGTACAGGGCTTTGGTGAGACCACACCTGGAGTACTGCGTACAGTTTTGGTCTCCTTATCTAAGGAAGGATATACTTACCTTAGAGGCAGTGCAACAAAGGTTCACTAGATTGATTCCTGGGATGAGACGGTTGTCCTATGAGGAGAGATTGAGTATACTCTCTGGAGTTTAGAAGAATGAGAGGTGATCTCATTGAAACATATAAGATTCTGAGGAGGCGTGACAGGGTAGATGCTGAGAGGTTGTTTCTTCTGCCTGGAGTCTAGAACTAGGGGGCATAGTCTCAGTATAAGGGGTCGGCCATTTAAGACTGAGATGAGGAGGAATTTCGTCATTCAGAGGGTGGCGAATCTTTGGAATTCTCTACCCCAGAGGGCTGAGTTGTTGAGTATATTCAAGGCTGAGATCGATAGATTTTTGAACTCTAGGGGAATCAAGGGATATGGGGATCGGGCGGGAAAGTGGAGTTGAGGTTGAAGATCAGCCATGATCTTATTGAGTGGCAGAGCAGGCTGGAAAAGCCGTATGGCCTGCTCCTGCTCCTATCTCTTAAGTTCTTACGCTGTGAAAGCTGCTTCTCAGCTGTAAATTAGCGACAGTCCTTTTTGCTGAGATTCTAGCTCAATGATATCTGGTTTACATCCATTTCATTCACAGTTGGCTGCAAAAGTGTGCGATTTTACTGCTTTAATCAAAACTGAAAACTAATCGCAAAGACAAATGAGCAAGTCAATTTGTTCACACCCGAATGTGGATGGGTGCTGTTGTGACCTGCAGCTTTACCAGTTAGATGAATGCTGATGTTACTGGATTGGATCAGCCATTTGTGGTTCTGGCCTAACCCTAAAATAAAGTAGGCTATGAAAGCAAAAAGTGACAGCTTATATAAAACCAAACCACTGGGTGAGGTCATGCTGCATAACTCCCAGGCATCGCAGCTCTGAGTGAGTCAAAATGACCTGATGGTACAAGTGATTTAATTTCCACTTTCATTGGTTCCCTATTTTCTATTATTATCACACGTTTCTCACCGTCAGGAGCCAATAATTTTTTTCACAACAAACCATTAAGATAAAATAAAAGATTATTTCCTATTTGTTGCCTACCTTTGGCTTCTCTTTTTCATTTCTTTTCCAAATCTCCCCTCTTCCAATATAGGCACCAACAATCATTTTTGCAAGTCAGCTCCGTACTCCTCATCAGTACATGTAAAAAGACTATTAATTACATAATTATATATTCAATTTAATAGCCCTTATTTTTCCCGGCAGCCAGACCATCAGGTGCCCCAGTTTGATCTGCACTCATTCCTCGGCCATCCCTCTCTTATGTGTCACAAGGTATTCAGTAGTGCTATTAAGTCCTATATCCATTCCAGCCTGAGGTCTGATGCCTGCTGCCATTGTGCTGGTTGCTGGAGTCGCAGTTCATGCCTGGTAGTCAACTATTTTCAGGTAGTGATTGCAGCCTGAACAGGGTGACAGGGAGAACTCTGCACTTGAAAAGCAACATTAATTCCCTCTGTAAAAAAAAAAACAAATTTTACAAATATTAAAACACAGTGGGGGTAATTTTGACTTTGGGCGAAACTGTAAAATGGGCACTATCAGCTTGGTCACCTGTTAAACGCGTCTCCTGATTTTTGTTTCCATTGTGGAAACGGAAATCGGGAGAAGTATTTTACATTATCGTCCAAAATCAAAAAGACCTCCAGTGGATGTAATGAGTAGAGGAACGGCAGATGGTCACAGCCCTGCAGCGACTTTGTATTGGCTGCTGGAGCTCAATCTCCTGCAAATGCAGCTTAATTGAGAATTTTGGTATCAAACACCTCTGGTACTCTGCCATTCTACACAAGTACTATTTCTTTGCCTTTTGATTATCATCTTTATTCTTACAAGACTCACTGGCTTTTTAGTGTCCTGGCCAATATTTATCCATCAATCAACATCACCAAAACAGATTATCTGGTCATTATCACATTGCTGTTTGTGAGACCTTGCTGTGTGCAAATTGGCTTCTGCATTTCCTATGTTACAACAATGACTACACTTTTAAAAGTACTTAATTGCCTGTAAAGCGTTTTGGGATGTCCTGAGGCCGTGAAAGGTGCTCTATAAATTCAAGTTCTTTCTTTCTTTCAGAACTGGGACCTGTGCCCTGCTTCAAGTGGCCACTAGCAAAGGACAAAACAGATTGCTGATACTCCTGCAATAAAACCTCACAGCAGATCACAAATATCCTCAAAGTTCAAATAAAATAGTCAGTCAAGCAATTGCTGCTGAAAACTGCCTCCCAGCAATGAGCTGCTCAGAAGCCGAGGCTTGAGCTGGGGGGAGTGAGTGGTAAGTCATTTGGATTATTGATAGTAACCCCAAGAAAAACACATCATCAGTGAGAATGGTGATTAAAAACCTCAACCCCAAAAGAATTGGGACTTAGAAGAAAATTGGGTACATCCTGCTTCCTGTCATCTTTTGGGGTTTTGTTCCTCCATTCACCCCACCCCCCCCAAATCGGTGCCTATTATTTCGGAATAAAAGTGTGAAGTGTGAAAGTCTCTTGAATACATGTTCTGTAGTGTTTTTGTTATTTGGTGCCATGTTGTCCTTTGCCTGGAGAACATAAAAATGAGGGTAGCCATGTTGCTGAAGCTTACATTCCAGATATCAATATAGCCATAACAACATCCAGAGGGCTACACTGACCTACATTCCTGTTTGCAATGGTTGTATCAACACGTAAAGAACCCAGACTACACAAGACTTGGCTTTAACTTCTTATCTGCTTCAGCACTTCAAAAGCAACCAGTTGGGAAAAAAAAAGACTGCTTGGGTTCCATGAATTGTTATCGAAGGAGTCTTCCTGGCTCCCAGTGGTAAGAGAGTTACAATTGGCCTCAGCTTTCCTGGGCTAAGGAATGAAAAAAATCAGTCAGTATTCCTGCCCAACGATAACAATTTGAATTTATTTTGAGGCTTTAATGTAGCAAAAAGGCCTGAGATGCTTCACAGATGAAGAGAGGAACTGACATTGAGTCTTTTTGGGGTGATTAGGAGAGGTAACCGACAGTTTGGTTGAAGACTTAGGCTTTGAGAAAGTTTTTACAGGCATCAGGGGTTTAAGGAGGAAGTTCCAGAGAGTGGGATCAATATGGTGCTTTAGATGATGGACCAGATATAGGGAGGATGCACAGGAGGCCAGGGTCATACAGCCAATGAAGTGCCAATGACAGACAAATCACCCAAACATCCTGCAGGACACTCACATGTCCCGCTTTCTTGAAGGAGAAGGTGGTGAATAACAGGAGGCAGCAAGTGGCAGTGGCATTTAGTCCCTTGAGTCCATTCTGCCATTCAAAGAGATCATGATTAGAATCATAGAATCATAGAAGTTACAACATGGAAACAGGCCCTTCGGCCCAATATGTCCATGTCGCCCAGTTTATACCACTAAGCTAGTCCCAATTGCCTGCACTTGGCCCATATCCCTCTATACCCATCTTACCAATGTAACTGTCCAAATGCTTTTTAAAAGACAAAATTGTACCCGCCTCTACTACTGCCTCTGGCAGCTCGTTCCAGACACTCACCACCCTTTGAGTGAAAAAATTGCCCCTCTGGACCCTTTTGTATCTCTCCCCTCTCACCTTAAATCTATGCCCCCTCGTTATAGACTCCCCTACATTTGGGAAAAGATTTTGACTATCTACCTTATCTATGCCCCTCATTATTTTATAGACTTCTATAAAATCACCCCTAAACCTCCTACTCTCCAGGGAAAAAAGTCTCAGTCTATCCAACCTCTCCCTATAAGTCAAACCATCAAGTCCCGGTAGCATCCTAGTAAATCTTTTCTGCACTCTTTCTAGTTTAATAATATCCTTTCTATAATAGGGTGACCAGAACTGTACACAGTATTCCAAGTGTGGCCTTACTAATGTCTTGTACAACTTCAACAAGACATCCCAACTCCTGTATTCAATGTTCTGAACAATGAAACCAAGCATGCTGAATGCCTTCTTCACCACCCTATCCACCTGTGACTCCACTTTCAAGAAGCTATGAACCTGTACTCCTAGATCTCTTTGTTCTATAACTCTCCCCAACGCCCTACCATTAACGGAGTAGGTCCTGGCCCGATTCGATCTACCAAAATGCATCACCTCACATTTATCTAAATTAAACTCCATCTGCCATTCATTGGCCCACTGGCCCAATTTATCAAGATCCCGTTGCAATCCTAGATAACCTTCTTCACTGTCCACAATGCCACCAATCTTGGTGTCATCTGCAAACTTACTAACCATGCCTCCTAAATTCTCATCCAAATCATTAATATAAATAACAAATAACAGCAGACCCAGCACCGATCCCTGAGGCACACCGCTGGTCACAGGCCTCCAGTTTGAAAAACAACCCTCTACAACCACCCTCTGTCTTCTGTCGTCAATCCAATTTTGTATCCAATTGGCAACCTCACCTTGGATCCCGTGAGATTTAACCTTATGTAACAACCTACCATGCGGTACCTTGTCAAAGGCTTTGCTAAAGTCCATGTAGACCACGTCTACTGCACAGCCCTCATCTATCTTCTTGGTTACCCCTTCAAAAAACTCAATCAAATTCGTGAGACATGATTTTCCTCTCACAAAACCATGCTGACTGTTCCTAATCAGTCCCTGCCTCTCCAAATGCCTGTAGATCCTGTCTCTCAGAATACCCTCTAACAACTTACCCACTACAGATGTCAGGCTCACCGGTCTGTAGTTCCCAGGCTTTTCCCTGCCGCCCTTCTTAAACAAAGGCACACCATTTGCTGCCCTCCAATCTTCAGGCACCTCACCTGTAACCTGACTCCATATACCCGTCTTAGCCCCATGTCCCTTAATACCCATGGTTAACAAAAATCTATCAATCTCAGATATAAAATTAACAATTGAGCTAGCATCAACTGTCATTTGTGGAAGAGTGTTCCAAACATCTACCACCCTTTGCGTGTAGAAGTGTTTCCTAACTTCACTCCTGGCTCTAAATTTTAGTCTTTTTCCCCTAGTCCTAGTATTCAAGTACAGGTGACCACCAAAAACAGGTACCAATGCATCAGCAGCCAGAAGCAATAATCCAGCAACTAATCTGTAAATCCTGCATGGTCCCTTTAAATAACGCTGGTGGGGGGGGTCCTCCAGGCCATCTACGACGCGTTCAGCTGCTAATGGTTAAGATAGTGCCTTGGCTGGAGCGTTGAGTGCCCAAAATGGATCTATCCCTTTAAATCAGCATTGCACACTGATCTAACGCATATTCTCCTTACTTTACATGGTACCAGCGTTCATTATCTGAGCGTGTGCAACTGCCTTTACCAAGATGGCGTTCAGCGCACGTCACGCTAGTGTGCACAGCATTCTGGGACATTAGGAGGTGGCATTGTGCCTAAGAAATAGGCACGACACAGCCCAATACATTTTAGTGGCGTTGGTTGAGGGATAAATTTTGGCCAGGACACCAGGGAGAATTCCCCTGCTCTTCTTCGAAATAGTGCCATGGGATCTTCTACATCCACCTGAGAGGACAGACAGAACCTCAATTTTAACACCTCGTCCGAAAGACAGCACCCCTGACCGTGCAGCACTCCCTCAGTACTGCACTGGAGTATCAGCCTGGATTATGTACTCAAGTCCCTGGAATGGGACTTGAACCTCCAATTTTCTGACTCAGAGGTGAGAACGCTACCCACTGAGCACAGCTGACACCTTCAGTAGCCTTGAAAGTGGATAGGATATGGGGTTTGAAGCTCAATGCTGTGTTTGAACAGTGATTTTATTTTTAATCCCACAAGCTTTCGGGGGCTTTCCCCTTCCTCAGGCGGTGTGGAAATGACAATTTCGAATCCTTCGCATTTTAAGATCACATAACAATGCCTGGTGATTACTGCCCGTTGCCAAGGCAATCACTTTGAGCAGACAGAAAGGTGTCATCTAAAAGGCCACTGAATATACAACCCCCCAAAAATAAAGAGAGAGAGAGAGAGAGAAGGAAGACAGTCAATGACCCGTTATATTAAAAACAGATAACATTTGTTCGCTGGTGGGGTTACGTGTAGTGTGACATGAACCCAAGATCCCGGTTGAGGCCGTCCTCATGGGTGCGGAACTTGGCTATTAATTTCTGCTCGACGATTTTGCGTTGTCATGTGTCTCGAAGGCCGCCTTGGAGTATGCTTACCCGAAGGTCGGTGGCTGAATGTCCATGACTGCTGAAGTGTTCCCCGACAGGGAGAGAACCCTCCTGTTTGGCGATTGTTGTGCGGTGTCCGTTCATCCGTTGTCGCAGCGTCTGCATGGTCTCGCCAATGTACCATGTTCTGGGGCATCCTTTCCTGCAACGTATGAGGTAGACAACGTTGGCCGAGTCACAGGAGTATGAACCGTGCACCTGGTGGGTGGTGTCCTCTCGTGTGATGGTGGTATCTGTGTCGATGATCTGGCATGTCTTGCAGAGGTTACCGTGGCAGGGTTGTGTGGTGTCGTGGACGCTGTTCTCCTGAAGACTGGGTAATTTGCTGCGAACGATGGTTTGTTTGAGGTTGGGTGGCTGTTTAAAGGCGAGTAGTGGAGGTGTGGGCTTGGCCATAGCGAGGTGTTCGTCATCATTGATGACGTGTTGAAGGCTGCGGAGAACATGGCGTAGTTTCTCCGCTCCGGGGAAGTACTGGACGACGAAGGGTACTCTGTTGGCTGCGTCCCGTGTTAGTCTTCTGAGGAGGTCTACGCGATTTTTCGCTGTGGCCCGTCGGAACTGTCTATCGATGAGTCGAGCGTCATATCCCGTTCTTACTAGGGCGTCTTTCAGCGTCTGTAGGTGTCCATCGCGTTCCTCCTCGTCTGAGCAGACCCCGTGTATTCGCAGGGCCTGTCCATGGGGGATGGCCTCTTTGACGTGGTTAGGGTGGAAGCTGGAAAAGTGGAGCATTGTGAGATTGTCCGTGGGCTTGCGGTAGAGTGAGGTGCTGAGGTGCCCGTCTTTGATGGAGATTCGTGTGTCCAAGAAAGAAACTGATTCTGAGGAGTAGTCCATGGTGAGCTTGATGGTGGGATGGAACTTGTTGATGTTATCGTGTAGTCTCTTTAGTGATTCCTCACCGTGGGTCCATAGAAAGAAAATGTCGTTGATGTATCTGGTGTATAGTGTTGGTTGGAGGTCCTGTGCAGTGAAGAAGTCCTGCTCGAACTTGTGCATGAAAATGTTGGCGTATTGGGGTGCGAATTTGGTCCCCATGGCTGTTCCGTGTGTTTGGGTAAAGAACTGGTTATTGAAGGTGAAGACATTGTGATCCAGGATGAAGCGGATGAGTTGTAGGATGGCGTCTGGAGATTGGCTGTTGTTGGTGTTGAGTATTGATGCTGTCGCAGCGATGCCGTCATCGTGGGGGATACTGGTGTATAGTGCCGAGACGTCCATCGTGGTGAGAAGTGTTCCTGGTTCAACAGGTCCGTGGGTACTGAGTTTTTGTAGAAAGTCTGTAGTGTCGCGACAGAAGCTGGGGGTTCCCTGCACGATGGGTTTCAGGATGCCCTCGATGTATCCAGAGAGGTTCTCACACAGGGTTCCAGCCTGATACGATAGGACGTCCGGGTGTGTTGGCTTTGTGTATCTTTGGGAGGCAGTAGAAGTCTCCCACGCGGGGAGTACGTGGGATGAGAGTGCATAGGATGTTTTGAAGGTCTGGATCGAAGGTCTTGATCAGTTTGTTGAGCTGATGGGTGTGTTCTTTGGTCGGGTCTGCGGGTAACCGTCTGTGACCCACGGTGAGGAATCACTAAAGAGACTACACGATAACATCAACAAGTTCCATCCCACCATCAAGCTCATCATGGACTACTCCTCAGTATCAGTTTCTTTCTTGGACACACGAATCTCCATCAAAGACGGGCACCTCAGCACCTCACTCTACCGCAAGCCAACGGACAATCTCACAATGCTCCACTTTTCCAGCTTCCACCCTAACCACGTCAAAGAGGCCATCCCCTATGGACAGGCCCTGCGAATACACAGGGTCTGCTCAGACGAGGAGGAACGCGATGGACACCTACAGACGCTGAAAGACGCCCTAGTAAGAACGGGATATGATGCGCGACTCATCGATCGACAGTTCCGACGGGCCACAGCGAAAAATCGCGTAGACCGCCTCAGAAGACTAACACGGGACGCAACCAACAGAGTACCCTTCGTCGTCCAGTACTTCCCCGGAGCGGAGAAACTACGCCATGTTCTCCGCAGCCTTCAACACGTCATCAATGATGACGAACACCTCGCTATGGCCATCCCCACACCTCCACTACTCGCCTTTAAACAGCCACCCAACCTCAAACAAACCATCGTTCGCAGCAAATTACCCAGTCTTCAGGAGAACAGCGTCCACGACACCACACAACCCTGCCACGGTAACCTCTGCAAGACATGCCAGATCATCGACACAGATACCACCATCACACGAGAGGACACCACCCACCAGGTGCACGGTTCATACTCCTGTGACTCGGCCAACGTTGTCTACCTCATACGTTGCAGGAAAGGATGCCCCAGAACATGGTACATTGGCGAGACCATGCAGACGCTGCGACAACGGATGAACGGACACCGCGCAACAATCGCCAAACAGGAGGGTTCTCTCCCTGTCGGGGAACACTTCAGCAGTCATGGACATTCAGCCACCGACCTTCGGGTAAGCATACTCCAAGGCGGCCTTCGAGACACACGACAACGCAAAATCGTCGAGCAGAAATTAATAGCCAAGTTCCGCACCCATGAGGACGGCCTCAACCGGGATCTTGGGTTCATGTCACACTACACGTAACCCCACCAGCGAACAAATGTTATCTGTTTTTAATATAACGGGTCATTGACTGTCTTCCTTCTCTCTCTCTCTTTTTTTTTGGGGGGTTGTATATTCAGTGGCCTTTTAGATGACACCTTTCTGTCTGCTCACTGTGATTGCCTTGGCAACGGGCAGTAATCACCAGGCATTGTTATGTGATCTTAAAATGCGAAGGATTCGAAATTGTCATTTCCACACCGCCTGAGGAAGGGGAAAGCCCCCGAAAGCTTGTGGGATTAAAAATAAAATCGTTGGACTATAACTTGGTGTTGTAAAATTGTTTACAATTGTTAACCCCAGTCCATCACCGGCATCTCCACATCGTGTTTGAACAGGTTGCTGAGGTAATATGAGGCTTGGATCAGCCTGAGTGAGCAACCAGGGAGGGGGAATGGAGTCAGTGGCAAGGGAGTGGAGTTAATTGCTGTTCAGTGAATCCTGCTGGAAAAATGCCCACATGTGGGCATCATGTGACATTAGAATTAGACTTGGTTTGTATGCTTTCCTCGGTCGAGTCTACTGACTCTTCCCTCTGGGCTCACACTGAAGAATAGATACCTGGTGAGTTACCACCAAGCCCGTGGAACTGCTTCCCAGAAGATATTAGTTCACTGCTGCAGAGTCCCTGTAGGCTAGCAATTATACCATGAGTTGCATTTCTGAGGTAACAAACACCATCGAGCCACTTTGATTCCTTGTATTGCATCCCAGAACTCACTGCACTTTCAAACTCTTTTCCTTTCCTTGATACGGGGCAGGGAACCGTATTGTAATTTATCAGGACAGTTCTGGCAGGTGCAATCACTTGGCATCAGGGAATTATAAACAGTTTTATATTTAGTTCCTCATGGGGCTCGGAAGCCATTCGTTCCCACTGCTGCTCCTGCAATCTTGCCATGATTTAAAGCCTAATCCTAAATTCTAAGGCCTCTTTCCCAAAATTGTGGTTTACAATGTATCGTGTCTGGTGCTTGCTGCCAGTCAAGTTGTGGCCCCACAAATATAATATTTATCTAATAGGCCCCTGAGTGTCCCTTCTGTATATTCACTTGTCCTTTTACAGATTCAAGAGAGCCAGTGCATGGGACTTACTCCCTTGAAAATTTAAGCCAGTTCTCTCAAATTGAAATGGTACTTAGAGCACAAAAGGCTACGTTTCACAATAGGGGCTAATATGTATGTCTTTTGATCGAATAGTAAGCCCTGTTAACACCAATTGGATGTTAAGGATTTAAAATCATTGTTTAGTACTAGATGTTCTTTGTGCTTTTATTTAGTCAATTAAATTTTATATCTGCCTGGAAGGGTATTTAGGTTATCTAGTGATTTGAGCACTGCTTTTTACTTCAAGAGCCTGGGTGAGAACCCAGTTCAGACTGAAAGATTTGTAAATGGAATGAGTTGCACTTATCTCAACCCAGTTCCCAGTGGGTGTGAATCCAAACGACAAAACTACCAGTAAGTTGCACTAATTGACACTGAATTGGCAGTCTTACTCTGAGAGGTCTGAAGGACGGCTGGCATGAGAAGTGGAAATGTCCCACAGATGTGTTAGCAAGTGCTCTTCTGAAGCTGGGATATAGGGTTTATGGGCCCTGTCTCTTTACTCATCGTGGGAACAAAAATCGGGAGAGATGTCAAATGGGCTGTCGATGTGCCATCGCCTGTTTTATACCAAGTCAAAATCTACCCCAGTACTTTACAACAGTGACTACATTTTCAAAAGTACTTCATTGGTTATAAAGCACTTTGGGACACCCTAAGGTCATGGAAGGTGCTATGGAAATACCTTCGCAGTGGCCTTAAAGGGACAGAGCAGGTGAAATGCAGCTCCATTCTCGCAGCTAATTGTCATAAACGTGCTCCAGACTCCCAGACTAACCATAAGCAATGCCAAGGGAGACCAGCTATATGTATGAGAAAGAAAGAGAGGGATTATGTAGATATATATAGTTTGTTGGTTGACAGACATGGCTTTTATTAACAAATGGAACGATAAGATAACTGTGCCTGAGGGAGACAGGCCTGCATTCTACTGCTGACAGAATTGCATTTTACTACTGTCTGGCACTAGTGGCTTTACCAGAAAATAATTATACAAAAAAAAGCAGCTGCCTGCCTCCAGCCCAGTTACGCAGAAATCACCTGCACGCTGCAGGTCAGAACAGGAATACAGAGATGTCAAGCTTTTCTTTCCCTTAGGGAAACACATTTAACCATTAAATGCAAGGTGATCAATGACCCCCTTTTTTTTTACTGGTGATATTACGTGTTGGCTTGAAGAAGGATCCAGGGACTCCAGCCTCCCAGAGACAGAACAGCAAAGAGCAGTACAAAACTCACCAGTCATATGTCACAGTCATCCATAAATTCTTTTCAAAGGGAATTAGTTGCTTGATAAGGAGGAATATTAAAAGAAGATGGGGAGCGAGCAGGAGAGCGCTCCTGGGACGGAGTGACACTTGCAGGGACAGCTGGTTGGGTAATTGCAGGTCACTAGCCCCGGGTGTTCCATCCACTTAAATTAATGGACAATCAGGGGATGCTGGCTCGTAATTTCTTGCCCAGCTCTCCGTGTGATCATTGCTCCTCATTGTGAGCATCCAGTCAGGGAATTAGCTTCTTAGTTTCCTCTTCAGTGCGAACAATGATGGCCCTGAATTTGTGTGGGTGTGTGGTCTTACTTAAATTCTGGGGATGCACAACTGGCCAAAGTACTGGGAGAGGGGGTGGGGAGGAGGGGGAGTGTGAGGGGGAGATTCCCTGTTTTACATTTTCTGGTCGAGTCCCGCGACACTTAGGGTGGCGCCCAGCATCGCGGAGCAGTCAAGAGTCAACCCGAGGAGTGCAGATGTCACCAACAAAGAAGATGCCAATTTGTGGCCTTCATCAGTCCCCTTTATAACAGGCCAAAAACTTAATAGATGTAGTTAAACCTTTGGGGGTCCAGAGCAAGTCCCAGGCTTAAATCCCCAGGTAGGCCGCATTCCTGCCAGCCAGGACGCAGCTGTGCCTCTTCTCACCTGGTGCACTGGCTGCCTGGTAGATCCAGGGTTGAGGAAACACCTGTGCTGGGAGTCTCTTCCCTCAGGCCATGTTGCCTTGTGACATGCAGCATCATGTTTAGAGTGGACGGGACGTTCTGCCCCACACAACACCCCGTGGAAACTTGGCATATCTGGGTCCTGGCCTAATTCACGGGCCTTCCGTTGCACTCCTGCCTGGCTTATGGTCGGAGTACGCTGGAAGGCTTGTGCAAATTTGGGGCTGATATTATTAAAAAGGGAAATAAAATGGTTTACATGTTGAACTTTTCTCTTTACAAATATTGCTGCATATTTCCAGCATTTTTGCTCTTATCCCAATTTTTCCAGCATTTGCAGGTTTTTTTCTTTTTAATAGGAGCATACATTCACAAGATCCCAAGATACTTACGGATGAGGAAAGCCATCAAATCCATCTTTACACATCCAGCCAGAACAATCCTATACTCCTGCCATTGCTGCTATCTCATTGTCTTTTAAAAAGCATTTGGACAGTTACATGGGTATAGAGGGATATGGGCCAAGTGCAGGCAATTGGGACTAGCTTAGTGGTATAAACTGGGCGACATGGACATGTTGGACCGAAGGGCCTGTTTCCATGTTGTAAACTTCTATGATTCTAAATGAAACCCAACCAGCCGCCTGAACATCACCTGATGCTGGATGTCATCAGGCACCCTTGGGATGCAGGGCATAGCTCTGAAAAACGGCCACAACAAGGTTCAATTTCTACCCCCAAGTCTCTCCAGTCTTGCCTCATAATTCAAAGCCCTGTCAGTAGGAATCACTTGTGGCTTTTCTCTGTGCTGTCTTCAGTGTTTGAATGTCTCCCTTGTTTCTCAGTGACCAAAACTGGGCACAGTGCTCAAGGTGCAGTCTGACCAGAGCATTGTGCAGTTTGATTACAGCTTCCTCTGACTTCTATTCTATTGTTTTGGTTATGTAGTTCAACATTTTATTGGCTTTGTTGATTGCTGGTCCACATTGGTTGGTCATGTTGAGCATTGAGTCTACTATAGTTAGCCAGGTTTAGCTAACAGCCTTATGGTGCGTGAACATTTATCTAATAGCAATTATAATACGATCGAGTTCAACGTTGTGTTTGAAAGGGAGAAACCCGTATATACTATTAATGTTCTAAATTTAGCAAAGGGCGTCTTCTATGGGATGAGACAGAGACTGTCCACAGTAAACTGGGCAAATCTGTTAATGGGTAAAATCACAGAAGATCAGTGGGAGGTGTTCAAAAAAGAATTTAATGAGATACAGAACTAGTTTATACCCCTAAGGGGCAAGAGCTCTACATGCCAAAAAAAGCAGCCATTGACGACAAAACAAACATAGAAAAAATATAGAAAATAGGAGCAGGAGTAGGCCATTCGGCCCTTCGAACCTGCTCCGTCATTCAATATGATCATGGCTGATCCTCTCTCCTCACACCCCTTGATGCTTTTTGTGTCTGGAAATCTATCGAGCTCCTTCTTAAATATATTCAGTGACTTGGCTTCCACAGCCTTCTGTGGTAGAGAATTCCACAGGTTCACCACCCTCTGAGTGAAGAAATTTCTCCTCATCTCAGTCCTAAATGTCCTACCCTGTATCCTGAGACTTGAACCCTCGTTCTGGACCCCCCAGCCAGGGGAAACATCCTCTCTGCATCCATTCTACCTAGCCCTGTCAGAATTTTATATGTTACAATGAGATCCCCTCTCATTCTTCTAAACTCGAGTGAATACAGGCCAAGTCGACCCAATCTCTCCTCATACGACAGTCCTGCCATCCTAGGAATCAGTCTGGTGAACCTTCGTTGCACTCCGTCTATGGCAAGTATATCCTTTCATAGATAAGGAGACCAAAACTGCACACAATACTCCAGGTGTGGTCTCACCAAAGCCCTGTATAACTGCAGTAAGACATCCTTGCTCCTGTACTCAAATCCTCTTGCAATGAAGGCCAAAAGAAATAAAGGACAATATAAAACTAAAAGAAAAAGCATACAAAAATGCAAAAAATAGCACAGATCCTGGCGACTGGGAGAGATACAAAGAACAGCAAAGGGTGACAAAACAAAATAGACAATAAGAGCTACAAAAAGGGAGTATGAAAAGAAACTTGCAAAGGATATCAAAATCAACACATAAAATTTTTTACAATTGTAGAATCATAGAATCATAGAAGTTTACAACATGGAAACAGGCCCTTCGGCCCAACTTGTCCATGTCGCCCAGTTTATACCACTAAGCTAGTCCCAATTGCCTGCACTTGGCCCATATCCCTCTATACCCATCTTACCCATGTAACTGTCCAAATGCTTTTTAAAAGACAAAATTGTACCCGCCTCTACTACTGCCTCTGGCAGCTCGTTCCAGACACTCACCACCCTTTGAGTGAAAAAATTGCCCCTCTGGACCCTTTTGTATCTCTCCCCTCTCACCTTAAATCTATGCCCCCTCGTTATAGATTCCCCTACCTTTGGGAAAAGATTTTGACTATCTACCTTATCTATGCCCCTCATTATTTTATAGACTTCTATAAGATCACCCCTCAACCTCCTACTCTCCAGGGAAAAATAGGAGGAGCGGAAATTGACTGGAGGGGTGAGCGAGTGAGTTGGTCCTCCAACCAATCGGAGTGTGTGAGGGGTGGGAGTTGCGGCACCGAATGGGCGGGTCTAAGCCCAGATGTCCCTCATTGTCTGAAACGTAATTTTTCAAACCTAATTTATCTTAAACTCCAGGAGAAAACTCGGCCATTCTGTTGCGTCTTGAAACAGATTTTTTATGTATCTCCTTGTGCTCCATCTCCTTAACAGCACCAGCTGATCACAGCAATGTTTTCATCAAATGGAATCCCAGTATGAAAAATTGCACAATTTCACAGCGAAGCAACATAGGCAAGATTGGTGGGAAAAAGAGAATGGTCAAGAGCAATGCGGTCCCCTTAAAAATTGATAATGGTGATATTGTAGATGAAAATAAGGAAATGGCGGACATGTTAAATAATTACTTTGTGTCGGTATTTACAGTAGAGGATGAGGATAGCATGCCGGACACCCCAAGGAAACTAATTTTGTATCAGAGACGGTGATCCACCATAATTAACGCAAGCAAATTAACAGTAATGAAGAAAATAATGGCACTAAAGAGTGACAGATCCCCAGGACCAAACAGTTTCCATCCCAGGGTTTTAAAGGAAGTAGGTGAGAAGATTGCAGATGCCCACAAAGTATAATCTTCAAAAGTTCCCTCGATTCAGGAACTGTTCCTTTAGATTGGAAAATTACACATGTCACTCCCCTGCTTAAGAAAGGTGAGAGAGAGAGAAACCAGGGAACTATAGACCAGTTAGCCTAACATCTGTTGTCGGGAAATTACTAGAGTCTACACTTAAGGATTGAGTGACTGAACACCTTGAAAATTTTCAGCTGATCAGAGAGAGCCAGCATGGATTTGTAAAGTGTAGGTCATGCCTGACAAACCTGATTGAATTTTTTGAAAAGGTGACTAAAGTAGTGGAAAGGGGACTGTCTATAGATGTTGTTTATATAGACTTCCAGAAGGCATTCGATAAAGTCCCTTGCAAGAGACTGTTAGCTAAAGTTGAAGCTCATGGAAATGAGGGCAAATTATTGACCTGGTTAGGAAATTGGCTAGTGGCAGAAGACAGAGTAGGGATAATGGGGAGGTACTCAAATTGGCAGGATGTGACTAGTGGTGTCCCACAGGGATCTGTGTTGGGGCCTCAACTATTCACTGTATTTATTAACGACTTAGATGATGGGATAGAGAGTCACATGTCCAAATTTGCTGATGACACAAAGATAGGCAGCATTGTAATCAGCATAGATGGAAACATAAAATTACAGTGAGGTATTAATGGATTAAGTGAATGGACAAAGCTTTGGCAAATGGATTTCATTGTAGGCAAGTGTGAGGTCATCCACTTTGGACCTAAAAAGGATAGATCAGAGTAATTTCTAAATGGTGAAAAGCTGAAAACAGTGGAAGTCCAATGAGACTTAGGGGTCCATGTACATAGATCATTAAAATGTCATGGACAGGTACAGAAAATAATCAAAAAGGCTAATGGAACACTGGCCTAAATATCTAGAGGACTAGACTACAAGGGGTTAAATATCTAGAGGACTAGACTACAGCCATACAAAGCACTGGTTAGACACACCTGGAGTACTGTGTTCAGTTCTGGGCACTGCACCTTGGGAAGGATATATTGGCCTTGGAGGGAGTGCAGCGTAGATTTACTAGAATGATACCTGGGTTATCCAAGGGTTAAATTACGAGGAGAGATTACACAAACTAGGGTTGTAATCCGTGAAATTTAGAAGATTAAGGGGTGATTTGATCGAAGTTTTCAAGATATTTAGGGGAAGTGATGGGAGAGAGAAACTATTTCTGCTTGTTGGGGAGTTTAGGACTAGGGGAATTAGCCTAAAAATTAGAGCCAGGACTTCAATTCCCTTCGGGTTTGGCATCATCTGCAAATTTAACCAATTTGTATTAATTTTAAGAATCCAACTCACTGATGTAAATAAGAAACAATAATAGTCCCAACACTGAGCTCTGGGGCACTCCGCTCAGTACAGCCCCATCCCCCACCCTGACATGAACCCTCTAACCAGTATCTGCTGTTTCCTAACCTTCAGCCGGCTTCTTATCCATACCCAAGTTTTGTCTTGAATTCCCACAGCTTTGAGCTTAATTAGTAATTACATAGAATTATATAGAATTTTACAGCACAGTAAAAGGCCATTCGGCCCAACAGGTCTATAGCCAGTGTTTATACTCCACACGAGCCTCCTCCCACCTTACTTCATCGCACACTATTCACATATCCTACAATTCCTTTCCCCCTCATGTACTTATCTAGCTTTCCCCTAAATGCATCTATGCAATTCGCCTCAACTTCTCCTTGTGGTAGAGAGTTCCACATTCTAACCACTCTCTGGGTAAAGAAGTTTCTCCTGAATTCTTTATTAGTGACTTTCTTGTATATCTTAACACCAAACAGTGGCAATAAACGCAAATGGTGTTCTTCACTACCGAAAAATAAACATTCTCACACACAGAACATATTGTGTAGTAAAAGCAAGGCAAACTCATTAGTCTCTCTCAGCAATGTCGGATAAATACGACCTACCCCTGATAATGAATCATTTGGCATAATTCTGTTTGTTTGTACAGTCCTTTTACATAAGCAGGATGGTGGTGGCATGCGTTAGGATGGAGGGGTGGGGGAAGAATGGTAAGGAATGGGCAGTAATTATAACACTCTCTCGTGTCCTCCACTGTTCATTTGGAGATTGGTAACTCCACTGAGTAGCATGCCGGTGGGATCCAATCATGGTCCACCTTAAACAAAAACATTCTTATTCAAATAAACAACCAGGAGGCTGTTTGGGTTAATGGGTGAGTTCAGTTTATTTAATGTTTTAACATGTAACTTGTGTTATTATTCCTTTAAAAATACAGGATTGCTGTAGTTAGTGGCAGCATGCTGAAACCTGTAATTTACAAGTCTGAAGTTGCAGGTCCTGCTGATTTCACCCAATGTTTGATTTACAGAAGCTTTAAATACCTTGAGGATAACCCAGAGGGGGGTGTGCGATTGTGCCGCTCGTCTGATGTTTTTGACGAGACGTCCATTTTCATGGCTGGGCCTTATTTGCATAATGGCTATGGGCCACGAGTGCTGAATCAGTGCTCACAAACTGGGGGGCGGGGGGATCACGGGGGAGGGGGGTGGGGAGATGCGAAATCCAGTGACTTCTCCATGGAACCGAGCTGGAAGTTCAATGTTAATGGGGGGAAGCAAACTCACAGAGGGGGGTGGGAAGTGGGGCTGGAATATTTTTGTGGGGCCAAGAAGAACATTCAGACTCCTCCTGGCCCCACAAAATTCTGTAAAACAACAGAAACTTACCTGGATTTGGAGCAGTCTGCCGCAGTCCCTTTAAGGACTGCTGGTTTGGCTACTCTGTACTAATGGACAAAGTGCGCGGCCATTGGTAATCTCAAAATTACATCAGTGTCCTATGTATGTCGTAGGATACCGAGTTGCACATCACAAATAGGCTACCGCCTGAAACAGGCGGGTGCCTGGGCCATCCATGTGAAGGCCCCAGTGAAAATGGTGGCAGGCAGGTGGAGTGTGGGAATAGGGTGGCAAGTTCAGGCCCATAATTTTTGGAGTGCTACTGCCCCATTTCCACCTGACGGAGGCTGTAAGATTTGGTCCTCAGAGAGATTTCAAAGCTCTTTAAGTACTGACTGTCCTTAGTATTTCAGGGCGTATGTGTATCAGATGACGGCGTACTGAACCATTCAAGTGAGGAATATCCCCAGTTTGAGCCCAGGTCTCTGTGGAGTTAGTTGATCGTAGTCAGGGTGGCAATTGGGGTACTACAGTGTCACCAGAGTAGGGAAAACCAACCAGGACCCTCCTCCCTTCATTTCCTGAAGGTACTGACATTTGCTGGAGATGGTTCTTTGGAAGTCCTACATTATCTTGCTCAAGTGGCCATTTTTATTGTGTGAGCTGGGCCAGTGGGTGATAGCTGGCTATTTGACTGAGGGGCATCACAGACAAACCTGATCCTGCCCTCGCCCAACATCCACTTTCCAACAGGTATTCTTGGATACCAGTCAGGATCAAGAACCCGGACTGATTTGGCTTCCTTAACTCAATGTTGCTGTGGCCAGTTTTGATGTGGAGATGCCGGTGATGGACTGGGGTTGACAATTGTAAACAATTTTACAACACCAAGTTATAGTCCAGCAATTTTATTTTAAATTCACAAGCTTTCGGAGATTTTCTCCTTCCTCAGGTAAATGTTTCAAGATCTCCTTGAAGCCTACGCATTTATACATATTGAATAATACATGGTGTTTACAGACTGCCCCTGCAACTGCCCGTTGCCAAGGCAATCACCGTGTTCAGACAGAGAGGTGTCATCTGCAGAACCCCCGAATACACATTCAACAAAAAAACAAACAGGGAAAAAAAAACAGAGAAAAAAAAATATAACTTGGTGTTGTAAAATTGTTTACAGTGGCCAGTTTTGGCACCGCTGCTGCTGTCCAAGCTGAGATCAGCTAATCTAGCAGAGACTAAAGACATTACCTAGAATCATAGAATCATACAGCACAGAAGGAGGCTATTCCTCCCATCGTGCCTGTGCAGGCTCATTGAAAGAGTTGTCCAATTAGTCTCACTCTCCTGCTCCTTCCCCAAAGCTCTGCAAATGTTTTCTTTTCAAGTATATATCCATTTCCTTTTGAAAGTTATTACTGAATCTTCTTTCACCATCCTTTCAGATAATAAAACTCACTGTGGAAAAAAATTCTCCTCATGTCGCCTCTGGCTCTTTTTGCCATTTCTCTTAAATCTGTGTCCTCTGGTTACCGACCCTCCTGCCAGTGGAAACAGTTTGTCCCTATCCACTCTATCAAAACCCCTCAAAATTTTGAACACCTGTATTAAACCTTCCCTTAACCTTCTCTGCTCTAAGGAGAACAACCCCAGCTTCTCTAGTCTCTCCACATAACTGAAGTCTCTCATCCCTGGTACCATTCTGGTAAAGCTCCTTTGCACCCTCTCCAAGGCCTTGACATCTTTCCTAAAGTGAGGTGCCCAGAATTGAACACAATACTCCAGCCCAGGCCTAACCAGTGATTTATAAAGGTTTATCATAACTTCCTTGCTTTTGTACTTTATTTATAAAGCCCAGGATCCCGTATGCTTTTTTAACAGCCTTATCAACTTGTCCTGCTACCTTCAAAGATTTGTATATGTGGACCCCCAGGTCTCTCTGTTCCTGCACCCCCTTTAAAACTGTACCATTTAGTTTATATTCCTGGTCTGCAATAGTTTGGTACCACACCAGGAATATGTTTAATACTAAGCCATTGGAGGGAACTCTTTCCTAACTTTTTTTTAATGACATTGCATGTTTCAATATTTCTTATAAATTATGTATTTGCTCAGTAATGTGCCCTTTCATATCAATGTCTAAGTCTTCCTGAATGGCTGGTGAAGTGTCCTTATATTGTGAATGCTGTTTGTGGAAATGAAGATAACTGGATTTCTGTTAGATTAAGCATGGGTTGGTAGAGCTGGCAACGATCAACAATTTACATTGATTTATTGGATTCTCTACATTTATTCTGCTGACACCTATTCTGCTGAAACCGTCCCGCTTAATACATATGTAAAAAATGTGTCCGGAATTAAGCAGTAACTTTATCTTCTAAGTGTTATGACTGTCTTCCCAGAAAGCCCTGCTCTGTGATTGATTGCTGTGTGGGGTTTGCCACGAGTCAAGGCAGGGCTGGATTGTTCTGGAGTTCAGCTGTCTCTTCCATTTCCTTCCCTTCAGACTATTTTTTTTTGTAATGTTTCCACCTATTTTTGTTCTTGCGAACTCCTTCTTCTGTTCCTGTTGACTTCGTTGTCAGAAAGGGTGGGTTGGGTTGTTCAGGCAATGGTTGTGTCCATGGATACTGTCCATACCTATCACCGGGGGGACGATGCAGGGATTGTAGTTAAGGAGGAGGAGTGTGAAATATTGGATGGGATAAACTTAGTGACAGAGGAAGTATTAAGGGGATTAGCATCTTTGAAAGTAAATAAATTGCCAGGCCTGGATGAAATGTATCCCAGGCTGTTAAGGGAAGCAAGGGAGGAAATAGAGGAGGCTCTGACCATCATTTTCCGATCCTCCCTGGCTACAGGCGTGGCGCCGGAGGATTGGCGAACTGCTAACCTTGTACCGTTGTTTAAAAAGGGAGAAAGAGAAAGACCGAGTAACTATAGGCCAGTCAGTCTAACCTTGGTGGTGGGCAAATTATTGGAATCGATTCTGAGGGACAGCATAAATCGTCATTTAGAAAGGCATGGGTTAATCAAGGATAATCAGCATGGATTTGTTAAGGGAAGGCTGTGTCTGACTAACTTGATTGGAATTTTTTGAGGAGGTAACAAGGAGGGTTGATGAGGGTAATGCATTTGATGTAGAGTACATGGATTTTAGCAAGGCTTTTGACAAGGTCCCACATGGCAGACTGGTCAAAAAAGTAAAAGCCCATGGGATCCAAGGGATTGTGGCAAATTGGATCCAAAATTGGCTTAGTGGCAGGAAGCAAAGGGTAATGGTTGACGGGTGTTTTTGTGAGTGGAAGGCTGTTTCCAATGGGGTTCCGCAGGGCTCAGTACTGGGTCCCTTGCTTCTTGTGGTTTATATTAATGATTTGGACTTGAATGTGGGGGACTTGATCAAAAAGTTTGCAGATGATACAAAAATTGGCCGTGTGGTTGATAGTGAGGAGGAAAGCTGTAGACTGCAGGAAGATATCAATAGGCAGAAAAGTGGCAAATGGAATTCAATCCAGAGAAGTGTGAGGTAATGCATTTGGGGACAGCAAACAAGGCAAGGGAGTACACAATAAATGGGAGGATACTGAGAGATGTAGAGGAACAAAGGGACCTTGGAGTGTATGTCCACAGATCCCTGAAGGTAGCAGGACAGGTAGATAAGGTGGTTAAAAAGGCATACGGGATACTTTCCTTTATTAGCTGAGGCACAGAATGTAAGAGCAGGGAGGTTATGCTAGAACTGTATAAAACATTGATTAGGCCACAGCTAGAGTACTGCATACAGTCCTGGTCACCACATTACAGGAAAGATGTGATTGCACTAGAGAGGGTACAGAGGACATTTGCGAGGATGTTGCTAGGGCTGGAGAATTTTAGCTATGAGAAAAGATTGGATCGGCTGGGGTTGTTTTGTTTGGAACAAAGGAGGCTGAGGGGAGATTTAATTAAGATATATAATATTATTATGGGACTAGATAGAGTGGATAGGGAGGACCTATTTCCCTTAGCAGAGGGGTCAGTGACCAGGGGGCATAGATTTAAGGTAATTGGTAGAGGATTAGAGGGGAGCTGAGGAGAAATTTTTTCACCCCGATGGTGTTGGGGGTCTGGAACTCACTGCCTGAAAGGGTGGTAGAGGCAGAAACCCTCAACTCATTTAAAAAGTGCTTGGATGAGCACTTGAAGTGCTGTAACCTACAGGGCTATGGACCAAGTGCTGGAATGTAGGGTTAAGCTTGATAGCTCTTTTTCGGCCGCCACGGACACGATGGGCCAAATGGCCTCCTCCTTTGCCATAACTTTCTATGATTCTAAGGTTCTATTGTCGAGGCATTTTAATAAAAATATGGATCTGCCAAAAATGTAATATGTTTTGGACCCAACTAGAAGTCAGTGATTTATACTTTCAAAAGAAGGGGAGAAAGAATCTGCAATTCCTATCACAACTAATTTGCTCCTAAAATATTTGAAAACAATTTTAGAGGATGTGAAAAAAAATCCTCTGAGCAAATAAGAGAAGAAACGTTTAGTCAAAGCGTATTAACGTAGTATGTCTCGTAATCTCCACCACATATAAAATAATTCCTTTTTATACGGATGAACGTGTCTCCAGGCCTACAATCCGTGCCTTTTTAGGAACAGGATTGACTACGACTTTTCTTTGGGCACATCACACACTGGGTCCGTGTACACAAAGTGATAAGGCAGCCATCAATTTGCTGTTCACTAGAAATAGAAGTTTGAATAGTGGTGTGCGATTTTACTAATAAAATCCTTTTGTCCACTATTTAAAACAAAGTTGTTAACCTGTTATAATTTGAACCCATCAATCTTTTAACAAGAAGTTTGCTGAATTAATCCATGTGGCGAAAAAGAAAGATTTAATTGCAAATCTGTTGGTGTGGTCATAAATTTCCTGAAATTAAAAAAAGTTTCTATAGATTATAAATCGATCAGAAAAAGAACTTGTCAACAAAGAATAAAAGACCAGTTTGCAATTATACATTTGGACAAATCACAAGAACATAAAGTAAGTATGGAATAAAAAAAGGGCACTCAGTCATCCTGTCATGATCTGTACCCGACCTATTCAATCTCCTGAAGAAAACTTCTGCATAAATACTCCCTTGTCTGCCCGCTCAGGTGGATGTAAAAGATCCCATGGCATCATTTTGAAGACGAGCAGGGGAGTTCTCCTTTTTTACATGTAAGCCTGGGTGGATAACGTTGGTGGGCTGTTATGAACCTTTATAAAACACTGGTTCGGCCACAACTGGAGTACTGTGTCCAGTTCTGGCACCGCACTTTAGGAAAGATATGAAGGTCTTAGAGAGGGTGCAGAAGAGATTTATTAGAATCATTCCAGGGATGAAGGACTTTAGTTTCGTGGATAGACTGGAGAAGCTGGGGTTGTTTTCCTTGGAACAGAGAAGGTTAAGAGGAGATTTGATAGAGGTATTCAAAATCATGAAGGGTCTAGACAGAGTAGATAGAGAGAAACTGTTCCCATTGGTGGAAAGGTCACAAACCAGAGGAGATAGATTTAAAGTGATTGGCAAAAGAACCAAAGTTGACATGAGGAGAAACATTTTTACACAGCGAGTGGTTAGGATCTGGAATGCACTGCCCGAGGGGGTGGTGGAGGCAGATTCAATCATGGCCTTCAAAAGGGAACTGGATAAGTACTTCAAAGGCAAAAATTTGCAGGGCTACGGGGATAGGGCGGGGGAGTGGGACTAGCTGGATTGGTCTTGCATAGAGCCGGCGCGGACTTGATGGGCCGAATGGCCTCCTTCCGTGCTGTAACCATTCTATGATTCTAACCTTTCCATGATTCTATCTTGGGAGGCATCACAAGCTGACTCCAATCTTGCCTTTGCTCGATGGCTACTTGCATTGTTCAGAAGGAATCACCGGACTGAAGTCTGGAGTGAGAAGCTTGGCTGATTTCCTATCCCCACCCCCTCTTTAGCTTGAGGTCCATGAGACCAACTGTAGAGCCTCCACTGCCAGCTCAGCACAGAGGACCTGTTTAATACTGTGTGCCTGAGTGCCACATTACATGATGTATTTACCCACTACTGACTGATACGTGTGCATGCATATAGTAAGTTGGGTTAGAGTCTGCAAGATGTGAAACAGAAACGTCCTTAGCAAACATTTAGTACTAAATTACTGATTGAGTTGAATAAGAATAGCATGCAGCTTCACTGGTTCAAATGCCAAGAATCATTTGAGTTAACATTTGTGAGAATGGTAGTTGGTTTTAAGTTTGGGTAATGTAGTCAGATGGAATGTGACGTGCCAGTTAGGGAAGGCACCAGACAATGAGAATGAGCTTGCAATCAATGAAGGGAAAATGAGGAAGAGAAATAAATCTGAAAGTCATAGGAAGAGGAGGAGGCCATTCAGCCCCTCGAGCCTGTTCTGACATTCAATTAGATTGTGGCTGATCTGTGTCCACCCAGAATCAGCTGTGATTTTCTCTAGCACATGGTGCATTAGTTAAAATACAATGTGCAAACTTGATGGGAATTCCTGGGATTTGTTAAAAAAGATCCCCATTTTTAAATATGTTATCACCAGTAAGGCCCCACCCCTTCCTCCCATACTTCCTCTCCTGAAGGTATTGAATTCTCACTGGGTTATGATTCCACAGGCATTGGTCACCCTCCAGAACCTCTCCTTAGTTGCCATGTTTAATGTGTGAGCTTTAATGGTGGGGATTGGTAGGCTTTTGGAACAAGGGACCATCACCGCCACTGTTCTTACCTGATGTCTACGCAGACACAGCAGAAACCCTGGATCATTTTCCCCCTCCCTAAACCGGGACCTCTGAGGCCAAATGTAGGCCCCCCCTACTGCCTCCATCACTGCTGCCTATGCTGAGAGCAGCTTTGACACTGGATCCAAAAACCCTTCGCAACTAAAGAAAAGAAAATGCAGTTTTTCAGAAAATGGTTAACTTGTGGAGAAATGGATTTTTCTTTTTAAAGATCAGATCACTAATAGCTTTGTGAATGAGGCAGGGCTTATGTGAGATTGAATTTAATGGTTTTAAAATGAAGCATTAACAGATCCACAAAAGCTACAGTGTTTATGCTGTAGAATTGGTATTCTGTTACAGTGCTGTGGCTAGCCAAAACTATCCTGTGAATGCCTGTCAGCTTTGATTGTCAAATCATGTAAGCTAGTACTTCACACACTGTTTATATCAGGAGCCTGATCCGACTGCCTGAGGCTGTTTACAGTACGGACATTGATTACACTGTGCTGTCAGCTTGCAGCTTACCTTTATGCTTCTTTAAAGTTTCTTTCCATTTCATTGCAGAAATGTCTGGCAGATTTGCAAGAAAATAACTCTATTTTATACAGAAAATTGGCACGTTTTGAACACATGAGAAATCTCACCTGTAAAATTGGGGAAGCACGGTGCAGAATAAGGAATTTGCTTTCCAGCTTAAAAAATTGAATGTTTCATTTTTCCACCAAGAACATGGGGAGGGATGGAATAAGAAAAGGCCTTCAGGCCTGCCCTTTCTACAGACCACATGTTAGCTGTGGCTCAGCTGGTAGCATTCTTTCCTCTGAGTCAGAAGGTCGAGGGTTTAAGTCCCACTCCGGAGATTTGAGCACAAAATCTAGGCTGACACTTCAGTGCAGTACTGAGGGAGTGCTGCATGGGCAGGTGAGGCATGTCTTTCAGATGGGGCATTAAACCAAGGCCCTGTTCGCCCTCTCGAGTGGATGTAAAAGACCCCATAACGCTATTTTGAAGAAGAGCAGAGGAGTTCTCTCTCTCCTAGCCAATATTTATCAATAAAAGAGGTCATTAACACATTGCTGTTTGTGGGACCTTGTCTTGCGCAAATTGGTTGCTGCGTTTTCTATAGTGACAACACCTCAAAAGTAATTCATTAGTTGTAAAGCACTTTGGGATATCCTGTGGTCATGAAAGGCGTCATATAAATGCAAGTTCTTTCTTTCCTTCTTACTCTTTGGAATAACAAGTTCTTTCCAACCTCTCACCTCACTTAAGGAACGTGTGCTCGAGATTTTTGCTCACCCTCTGGGTCAAATAATCTGCCTAATTTTCCTTCATCTCTGTCTCAGTGGCTCTTCCTTAATTCTTTTCTCCAATCAATGGGTACAGTAGCATAGTGGTTATGTTACTAGACTAGTAATCCAGAGTTCATGAGTTCAAATCCTACCACAGAATTTAAATTCAATTAATTAAATAAAATCTGGAATTAAAAAAAAAACTAGTATCAGTAATGGTGGCCGTGAAACTACGGGATTGTCGTAAAAACCCATCTGGTTCACTAATGTCCTTTAGGGAAGGAAACCTGCCGCCCTTACCCAGTCTGGCCTATATGTGACTCCAGGCCCACAGCAATGTGGTTGATTCCTAAGTGCCTTCTGTAGCGGCTAAGCAAGCCACTCAGTTGTACAATCTCGCTACAGAAAGTCACAATAAGAATAAAGTCGACCAGTCGGCCCTGCAAAGTCCTCCTCGCTAATATCTGGGGACTTATGTCAAAATTGGGAGAGCTGTCCCACAGACTAGTCAAGCAACAGCCTGACACAGCCATACTCACAGAATCATACCTTTCAGCCAATGTCCTGTCCCACTGGCAGGACAGACCCACCAGGCGGTACAGTGATATACAGTCAGGAGGGAGTGGCCCTGGGAGTCCTCAACATTGACTCCGGACCCAATGAAATCTCATGGCATCAGCCCAAACATGGGCAAGGAAACCTCCTGCTGATAACCACCTACCACCCTCCCTCAGCTGATGAATCAGTCCTCCTCCATGTTGAGCACCACTTGGAGGAAGCACTGAGGGTAGCAAGGGCACAAAATGTACTCTGGGTGGGGGACTTCAATGTCCATCGCCAAGAGTGGCTCGGTAGCACCACTACTGACCAAGCTGGCCGAGTCCTGAAGGATATAGCTGCCAGACTGGTCCTGTGGCAGGTGGTGAGCGAACCAACATGAGGGAAAAACTTAATTGACCTCGTCCTCACCAATCTACCTGTCGCAAATGCATCTGTCCATGAAAGTATTGGTAAGAGTGACCACCGCACAGTCCTTGTGGAGACGAAGTCCCGTCCTCATACTGAGGACACCATCCAATGTGTTGTGTGGCACTACCACCGTGCTAAATGGGATAGATTCAGAACAGATCTAGCAGCTCAAAACAGGGCATACATGAAGCGCTGTGGGCCATCAGCAGCAGCAGGATTGTATTCCAGCACAATCTGTAACCTCATGGCCCGGCATATTCCTCACTCTACCATTACCACACAAGCCAGGGATCAACCCTAGTTCAATGAGGAGTGTAGAAGAGCATGACAGGGGCAGCGCCAGGCGTACCTACAAATGAGGTGCCAACCTGGTGAAGCTACAACTCAGGATTACGTGCATGCTAAACAGCTGGAAGCAACCTGTTATAGACAGAGCTAAGCGATTCCACAACCAACGGATCAGATCAAAGCTCTGCAGTCCTGCCACATCCAATGGTGAATGGTGGTGGACAATTAAACAACTAACGGGAGGAGGTTCCGTGAACATCCCCATCCTCAATGGTGGCGGTGTCTAGCATGTGAGTGCAAAACACAAGGCTGAGGCGTTTGCAACCATCTTCAGCCAGAAGTGCCGAGTGGATGATCCATCTCGGCCTCCTCCCGATATTCCCACCATCACAAAAGCCAGTCTTCAGCCAATTTGATTCACTCCACATGATATTGAGAAATGGCTGAATGCACTGGATACAGCAAAGGCTATGGGCCCCGACAACATCCCGGCTGTAGTGCTGAAGACTTGTACTCCAGAACTAGCCACAACTCTAGCCAAGCTGTTTCAGTACAGCTACAACACTGGCATCTACCCGACAATGTGGAAAATTGACCAGGTATGTCCTGTCCACAAAAAGCAGGACAAATCCAATCCGGCCAATTACCGCCCCATCAGTCTACTCTCAATCATCAGCAAAGTGATGGAAGGTGTCGTTGACAGTGCTATCAAGCGGCACTTACTCACCAATAACCTGCTCACCGATGCTCAGTTTGGGTTCTGCCAGGACCACTCGGCTCCAGACCTCATTACAGCCTTAGTCCAAACATGGACAAAAGAGCTGAATTCCAGAGGTGAGGTGAGAGTGACTGTCCTTGACATCAAGGCAGCAATTGACCGAGTGTGGCACCAAGGAGCCCTAGTAAAATTGAAGTCAATGGGAATCAGGGGGAAAACTCTCCAGTGGCTGGAGTCATACCTAGCACAAAGGAAGATGGTAGTGGTTTTTGGAAGCCAATCACCTCAGCCTCAGGATATTGCTGCAGGAGTTCCTCAGGGCAGTGTCCTAGGCCCAACCATCTTCAGCTGCTTCATCAATGACCTTCCCTCCATCATAAGTTCAGAAATGGGGATGTTTGCTGATGATTGCACAGTGTTCAGTTCCATTCGCAACCCCTCAGATAATGAAACAGTCCGTGCCCGCATGCAGCAAGACCTGAACAACATTCAGGCTTGGGCTGATAAGTGACAAGTAACATTCGCGCCAGACAAGTGCCAGACAATGACTATCTCCAACAAAAGAGAGTCTAACCACCTCCCCTTGACAGTCAACGTCATTACCATCGTCAAATCCCCCACCATCAACATTCTGAGTGTCACCATTGACCAGAAACTTAACTGGACCAGCCACATAAATACTGTGGCTACAAGAGCAGGTCAGAGGCTGGGTATTTTGCAGCGAGTGACTCACCTCCTGACTCCCCAAAGCCTTTCCACCATCTACAAGGCACAAGCCAGGAGTGTGATGGAATACTCTCCACTTGCTTGGATGAGTGCAGTTCCAACAACACTCAAGAAGCTCGACACCAACCAGGACAAAGCAGCCTGCTTGATTGGCACCCCATCCACCACCCTAAACATTCACTCCCTTCACCACCAACGCACTGTGGCTGCAGTGTGTACCATCCACAGGATGCACTGCAGCAACTCACCAAAGCTTCTTCAACAGCACCTCCCAAACTCACGACCTCTACCACCTAGAAGGACAAGGGCAGCAGGCACATGGGAACAACACCACCTGCATCTTCCCCTCCAAGTCACACACCATCCCGACTTGGAAATATATCGCCGTTCCTTCATCGTCGATGGGTCAAAATCCTGGAACTCCCTACCTAATAGCACTGTGGGAGAACCTTCACCAGGCGGACTGCAGCGGTTCAAGAAGGCGGCTCACCACCACCGTCTCAAGGGCAATTAGGGATGGGCAATAAATGCTGGCCTTGCCATCCCATGAACAAATAAAGAAAAAAAGATCCCGCATTTATCATCATCCCTCCTCTCTGAATCCTTTCCAACACACCAGGGATGGTTGTAACCCTACCCATTGGGAAACCGGGCGGGTGGTAACCGGGCAGTTAAAATCATCCAGGTTACTTGTGCACTGGAAAGCCACCAGGATCGTGCCTTTTGGAGATGTTACCCTGCTCTACCGAGCAGGCGGCAATAACACCTGCCCAAAGCTGGCAGAGTCCGACTGTGCACATGCAAGACGGAACCTGACTGCAATTTTGTGAGGTCTCAGCAGGGACACTGCGGTGACTTTCTCGGCCAGATGAAGGCCAGTCTGGACCTGCCGGGAAGAAGAGGACAAAAAAGGTAAGGTTTTTTTTCTTTCTTTTGTGGGGCGAGAAGGAGCAGGAATGGCTTTCTGAGCCCAACAGGGCCTCTACTGCCCCAGACTCCTTCCCTTCCCGAACGCGAGACGCCCTCAGGACCCCATCTCGCCACGTATCTCATGTGCGCGGGAAGCCTCCAGGCCATGGAGTTTTTTGTTCTAGGGCGAGATTTAAATGAAGCCGTGGAGTTAAAATAGCCCTGGGGCTCATATCTGCCACAATGGGTGAGTTTCGCACTCACCTCATTACCCACCTGCCCAAAATCAGCCTGGAGTGAAAATCAGGGCGGTAGCAATCTCTTTTTGAAATTAGGGCCTCTATTAGGCCTGATCTTTCCCTTTCTGTGATGTGGTATGATACACTGCACCAGGGAAGAATGTGTGAAGAAAGCATTTAACTGCTGATCATTATATCGTCATATGTAACAGTTTGTACTTTTACTGGTATATACTCTGTGCTTCTCAAGTAGTACTGAATGTTGACTTCAAGTCTGCTCAATCATGCAATGTTGTTCACCTCCTACTTTTTCCCATGGTCAGGTCACTTTGTAAACTTGGCCTGGGTGAGAGAACATTCATTGCCAAAAACAAAATTCTACATTCAAAAGATTAGCAACATACCAAAGAGTTGTTAGTGAAGACGTCATTCATCAAAGCTTCTTGGCATTAAGCTCTGAACCACAGTAAGGTTTCAGGACATTAGTGTCACTTGGACAGACTGAAGGCAGGTGTACTCTGACCTGTACCAGGGTCACTGCTGTGTAAGCTGCATCTTTGTTAAAATAATAAGTGTGACTAAACTTGTTATTTTTTTGTAATTGAGCAGAAAAGCATGTCTGTGGAACGGATGGAGGGAAGACGATGGAAAGCCGGTGCCATTAACGTGAAGAGCCAAACATCTGTAATAAATGCTGTAACATTGGAAATTGCACATACAACACAAGAACAATGAGTTGAAAGCCTCTCTTACTATATTACATGTTCTGCTGGAGCTTCCTGATAACCAAGGTGTCGCCATGAGTCTCCTCTACCACATGCTTTGATTAGTTTAGTCCGTAAAGGGTAATGAAATGTAAAAAAATTTAAAAGGGCCGATTTGAGCTTGGGGCGGGTATTGTGCGTGCGGGGGTGTAGCATGCCGCCATGACGATATTGGCATTAGGCCCAGGCCACTTTAACTCCTGGGCCTCATTAATATATGTAGGCCGGGCTTCCCTCCCAATCGCCTGCAGAATCGGGCAGTTTGCCCACGTGATCTGAGCAATTTCCGGTGCTGTCCCCGACTCTACTTAAAGTGGCAATGTACCTCTTAAAGCAAGGTTGCATCCCATACTTTAATTTTACATTGAAGGACTCTGGAAGATTTGTTGGCAGCAGATAGTCAGAGGGCTGCCCCTTGCTTTCTGATGCTTCCCTGGAGGTTCTAGTGGAGGAAACGAGGGTCAGAAGAGAGGTACTGTTCCCCAGAATCCATAGGAACATCCCCAAGGCTAAGCAGGCCGAAACAGAGGTGGCTGAGAGGGTCAGTGTCAGCAGCATCACTCCCAGGACCTGGGTTCAATGTAGAGATTCAATGATCTCACAAGAGCAGCAAAGGTGAATACAACTCCACCTCACCACCTTTCTCAACAATATTTCACAACACACCTCTCACTCCCTTCCCCACCAATCTCAACTATTACCTCTCCTCCATCACTTCCTTCAGTATATAATCGCACGCTAAGACAGATCGCTTTTTCATTCTGAACACACTCATCTCTTCCTTTCTCCTCTTCACACCACACACTTAAGAACATAGGAACAGGAGTAGGCCATTCAGCCCCTCGTACCTGCTCCGCCATTTGATAAGATCATGGCTGATCTGTGATCTAACTCCATATACCTGCCTTTGGCCCATATCCCTTAATACCTTTGGTTGCCAAAAAGCTATCTACCTCAGATTTAAATTTAGCAATTGAGCTAGTATCAATTGCCGTTTGCGGAAGAGAGTTCCAAATTTCTACCACCCTTTGTGTGTAGAAATGTTTTCTAATCTCTTGCACCATTCCCTTCTCACCTCCTAATGCTTGGACAACCAGCAACCATTCCCACCACTTCTTCCTCACTTCACTTCACACACATTTCCATTTGCATTCCACACTTCCCCATCATCATTCTATCTTGCTTCTTCTACATCTCTCGCCACATCCACTATACGCAGGAGCCCCACACAGTTCCACTCGCCTTCTCAACACACACTCACTCACTCTCACCCCCACCTTCTGCAGGACATAATGCCAGGAAGAGGAACAGGAAGGGTGGAGGAGTCCCCAACATCATCGCCCTCACACAGGAAGCACTGATGACCACTGGCCCAGGCAAGGTCATAAGCATCGGGCCTGGAGAGCCTGGTGGCCTATCCAAGCAGGGTGTCTCCGTGTTACTTTATCCCTTCCTTCACTCAGCACAGATGAAGCAAGCTTAGCAACTTCAACATGCATACTCAAGACTGTTCCAGCAGAGAACTGCTCCTCCTGTACTGCTCCTCAGTTAGGTCCAGGAAGGTGAGTCTTGGCCTGTAGACCCTGTGTACTGGGTATGGCCTCCTGTACACAGCCCCCCTCCCCTCACCAAATGTAGTCTGAGAGGCCCAGGTGGTGGCTGGGATGGTTACGGAGGCTGCTGCTTCTCCTCCACCTCCTTCATTCAGGGGAAAAAAAGCATGACTGGCACACCTGACTAAAGGTTTGTAATGCAACTAAAGTGTCGAGGTCACGATCTGGCAATCCAGACAGCAAAAAATCCTGTGAACCAGTGAGCTGCAGCGGAGAGCCCCCTTTCATTGAGCTTCAGGAGCTCTCAAATACCGAGGTCTTGCTGGCGGGTCAGAGAGTGGGCGGAACATCCGTGAATTTGGGTCAGAATGCATTGTGGGGGGGGGGCAGGAACGAGGTCATCGGAGTGTGACTTTGACCTTTTAATTAGGACCCCGGTTGCCTGGGGCAGGTGCCTGACACGCAGCCACAAACAGGCTCGTTAAAATGGTGGAGGGGGGCGGGAGCAGGGGAACACTGTGGGAACGGTGCGTGGCGATCACAGACGTGACTTTAACCGTCCACCCCAGACGGGGGTGGGGGAGGGGAGGTAAAATTGTCCTTTAGTTTTGTTTGGAGTGTGGGGAGTGAATTGATACCGTACTAATCAAGGTCAGGAACATCAGTTCTAGGGCTTGGGATATTTTTCCATCAGTTCCAGCGTCAATGAATCAGTAAGAGGCCAAAAGCTTTGGCAGGACATCAAAGGGAGCTGTGGCTCTGTTGCAACATGAGCATTTTAAACCGGCATCCCTGCACATTGCCTGGACAGCACTCTTCCTGCTAAAGTCCAAGGTGCCTGCAGTCAGGCATTTTACTTTATTAGTTTAAAAAAACACACGTACAGAGATATTTGGAAAGGCAGCTCTGCTGGTACAGTGGTCCATTTTCTCTTTCCATCGCTGTTTTTTGCTCTTTCGCAGTGTATCGACTACTGTCTATCTATATCTTGTGCACAATACACACACTATTGTAATCTGCCATGTAAACATTTCTGATGGGAATTCCAATGTTAAAATGTCAACAGTTAACTGTTACACTTACTGTTAACTATTACCTCTAATGTCACTAGGTGGCATTCTAATGGGATTGCCAATGTTAAAAGACAGCACTGACTTGTAATGATTATCTGCCATGCCACGAGGCAGCACTGTGTTATCCTTTCCCTGAAAATGTATCCAAAGATCTTGTTGCCATTTTTTCTCAAAGATCAGGTGGATCAAGCTATTGATCCAAAATTGACCTTCAGCATCTGCTATAGGCCTTTAGGTCAGAGGGCAAATAATGATGAAAAACTCTGGGCACAAATGACAAGGCAACTGAATTGGGGAATGTCAATGTTACATTGGATTTTAATTTCCCAGGTTCGCCCACACAAGAACTTACATTTATATAGTGCCTTTAACGTAGCAAAACGTCCCAAGGAGCTTCACAGGAACGTAATCAGAAAAAATTGACACCGAGCCAAAGGAGGAGACATTAGGACAGGTGACCAAAAACTTGGTCAAAGAGGTAGGTTTTAAGGAGGGTCTTAAAGGAGGAGAGAGAGGTTAAAAAAAGAAATAAAGACTTGCATCTATATAGCGCCTTTCACAACCTCACAACATCCCAAAACGCTTTACAGCTTATGAAGTACTGTTGAAGTGTAGTCACTGTTGTAATGTAAGAAATGCAGCAGCCAATTTGCGCACAGCAAGGTCCCTCAAACAATCACATGATAATGATCAGATAATCTGTTTTTAGTGTTGTTATTTGAGGGTTAAATATTGGTCAGGATATTGGGGAGAACTACTCAGCTCTTCTTTGAAATAGTGCCATGGTATCTTTTACGTCCACCTGAGAGGGCAGATGGGGTCTGAGCTTAGGGCTTAGACGGCTGAAGACACAGCCGCCAATGGTGGCATGAAGGCAGTAGGTGAAGGACAAGAGCCCAGAATTGCAGGAATGCAGAGATCTCGGCGGGTTGTAGGGCTGGAGGAGGTTACAAAGATAGGGAGGGGTGAAGCCAAGGAAGGATTTGAACACGTGGATGAGAATTTTAAAATCGAGGCGTTCTGGAAATGGGAACCAAAGTAGGTCAGCGAGCACAGGGGTGATGGGTGAATGGGACTTGGTGTGAGTTAGGATACAGGCAGCAGAGTTTTGGATCAGCTTAAGTTTATGGAGGGTGGAAGATGGGAGGCCAGCAAGGAGAACATTGGAATAGTCGAGACTGGAGGTAACAAAAGCTTGGATGAAGGTTTCAGCAGCAGATGGGGGATGATCCATCTAATATTGAAGGCAGGACAGTTAAAATTGGTATGAGACATGATTGTTTCCTTTCACAATGTGTTAATGAGGAAACTGAGTACTGGACCTAGTTTTTAGTAGTGACCCTGAGGCAGTATCAGGCCTCCATGTGGGGAACACCTGGACAACAGAGACTATTAGATGAGGCAAACCTGAACTGCTGAAAATTTAATGCTTAGTACCAGATATTAAGAGGGCTAAATTTGCAAAGATGGTAGATAACTTGAGCAAGATTCATTGGACAGTCCCACTTGATGAGGATAATAGCAGCAATGAAGAAAAAGGGAATGCTTTCAAAACCATCCTTATACAAAAAGAAGCCATGCACGTCCCCAGAGTTAAAAGAATGGCACGTGGTTAAACAGAATACTTGAAGGGAAAAAATTTACTAAGGGGAAAGAGCAGGGGAGTGGGACTAATTGGATAGCTCTTTCAATGACCTGGCGCAGGTACGATGGGCCGAATGGCCTCCTTCTGTGTTGAAAGATTCTATGAACATATAGGCCGACCACTTGAAAGTTGCAAGGGGAGGCCAGGACTATTTTGAGGGCCGGGCCTCATTTAAATTTTATCTCTCGATTCAGGAATTGTCCCTTTAGATTGGAAAATTGCAAATGTAACTCCATTATTTAAGAACGGTGAGAGAGAGAAACCAAGAAATTATAGATCTGTTGGTCTAACATCTGTTGTAGGGAAGTTATTGGAATCTATAATTAAGGACAGAGTGACTGTGCACTTAGAGATTTTTGAGCTGATTAGAGAGAGCCAACATGGATTTGTAAAGGGTAGGTCATGTCTCACGAAACTGGTTGAATTTTTTGAGGAAGTAACTAAAGTAGTAGACAGGGGAATGTCTATGGATGTAGTTTATGTGGACTTCCAGAAGGCATTTAAGGTTCCAAATAAAAGACTGTTGCTAAAATTAAAGCTCATGGGATTGAAGGGAAATTACTGACCTGATTAGGAGATTGGTTAGGTGGTAGAAGACAGAGTGTAGGGATGATGGGTATGCACTCGAATTGGAAGTGTCTAGTGGTGTCCCACAAGGGTCTATGCTGGGGCCTCATCTGTTCACTATATTTATTAATGATTTGGATAACACAATAGAGAGTCATATATCCAAGTTTGCTGATGACACAAAGATTGGTGGCATAGTATGTAGTGTAGGCGGGAGCTTAAAATTACAAAGAGACATTGATAGATTAAGTGAGTGGGCAAAATTGTGGCAGATGGATTTCAATGTAGGTAAGTGTGAGGTCATCCATTTTTGACCAAAAAAGGATAGATCTGAGTATTTTTTAAATGGTGAAAAGCTAGGAACAGTAGAGGTCCAAAGAGATTTAGGGATACACAGATCATTAAAATGTAGCAGTCAGGTACAAAAGATAATCAAAAAGGCTAATGGAATGTTAGCCTTTATAACTAGAGGGCTGGACTATAAAGGGGAGGAAGTTTTGCCACAGCTATACAAAGACCTGGTTAGACCACATCTGGAGTACTGTGTACAGTTCTGCGCACCACACCTTAGAAAGGATAAATTGGCCTTGGCAGCGGTGCAGCGCAGATTCACCAGAACGTTACCAGGGCTCCAAGGTTTAAATTATGAGGAGAGATTACATAAACTAGGCTTGTATTCCCTTGGGGTGGGGTGGGGTGGGCAACTTGCCAGTTCTAATTTAGGAACATAGGTACAGGAGTAGGCCATTCAGCCCTCGAGCCTGTTCTGCCATTCAATAAGATCATGGCTGATCTGTACCCTAACTCCATCCACCTGCCTTGGCTCTGTATCCCTTAATTCCCTTGGCTAGGAAAAACCTATCGATCTCAGATTTAAAATTGTTAATTGAAGGATTAAGGGGTGATTTGATTGAGGTTTTTAGGATTTTGAAAGGAATTGATAGTGTAGATAGAGAGGAACTTTTTGCACTGGTGGGGGAGTCTAGGACAAGGGGACATAACAACAAAATCAGAGCCAGGCCATTCAGGAGAGAAGTTAGGAAACACTACTTCACGCAAAGGGTGGTTGAAGTGTGGAACTCTCTCCCACAAAAAGCAGTAGATGTTAGCTCAATTAATCATTTTAAATCTGAGATCAATAGATTTTTGCTAGCCAAGGGAATTAAGGGATACGAAGCCAAGGCGGGCAGATGGTACATGGTCTCATTGAATGGCAGAACAGGGCCGAGGGCTGAATGGCCTACTCCTGTTCCTATGTTCCTAAATTAGAACCGGCAAGTTGCCCACCCCAAATGGGCATTGTGATGCGACTCGCTGGGTTTGGGCTGGCACAATATAGGATGCCCCGGAGGCAGCAAGGTAATCCTGCTTGCGGGGGAGGTGCGGGAAGGGGTGGGCTGGGAGGGATGGTGGGGGTTGCTTGTGGTTGCAGTGAGGGAGCTTGGGGTGGCAGAGTTAGTTTTGTGGGGCCCGGGGGGAAGCACTCCTGCTCTTCCTGGGCTCATAAAACTTGCGTTTTCACCTCAGAAAATTCTTGTCGACTGGATACCAGAGGCTGCTGGAAGCCACCAACAGTTATACTGTTGAGGAAGGTGAGTGTGTGTGTGAGATAAGGGAGAAGCTACTCATTGAAATCCAATTTATTCCATCAGTGAGAAAACAAATACATTTCTGATCAAAGGATGAGATGAAGCTTGATTGTTGCCCCATTTTTCGATGGTACAACCGCTGGGAGTACGCTGTGGCTCCAATCCAACAAACATCATTAGAATCACCCAATTACTGTCTGAACTTTACTGACTCAGCCTGTTCCAAACATATCGAACATTTATCACTGAGTCCTCTGTGCTAAAAACAGAATATATCATAAGCTTTTCTTTGGCTAATATTTTTCAGTATTAATAAATCCTTTTTAACATTCAAGCGTGATAGAGAATTTATCACTCAATGCAATAACATTGAGACAGAACTACTTCTCACTCCTTGCGTGCTTCTGTAAATCATATCTAGGCACCTTTGCGTGGAATTGAACGGGAAAAAGTGGGTTGTCAGAGGCAAATTAAAGATTTTGCAAGAGGGATGAACTTTTGAATGGATGAATGGTATGTTGTAGTTTGAGTGCATGTTACATTTCTCTTTCTATGTACAGGTCTAAATATTGAAAACAATAATGATGGAAGAAGAATTTTTAAAATTTATCACTCAACCTCCAAGAGCCAAAGGCACTTCTCAGGCCAACCAGGGTTAGAGGGTGGGAAGGTAATTGAACTAAGGCGGGTGAAGGGATAGGAGGTAGATGTAGAGGAAGGGAGTAGTGGGTGACAGGAAAGGGGGAGGACAGAGAGGGGGTAGGGCACTGAGGACGGGGTGAGGGGGAGGGGATTGGAGGAGAGGAGAGGAAGGGGAGAGGAGATGGGTTTGGGAGAGGGTATGGAAGAGAGGAGAGGAGACGGGATGGCTGAGAGGAGATAAAGGGGACAGAAGAGGGGGGGAGATGAAAGGAGAGGAAGGGCACAGAGGAGAGAAGGGGGAGGGAGGGGGTGGGAGAGGAGAGGAGGGTGGGAGAAGGGAGATTAGCAGAAGAGAGGAAGGGAGAAAGAAAAGGGGTGGAAGGGAAAGAAGAGAGGAATGAGAGAGGGAGATGGGGACAGGAGGAGGGGGGGGGGGTCAGAGGGAGATGGGAGGGAAAGGGGAGGGAAAAAGGAAAGGGATGGGGAAGAGGCAATGGGGGAGAGAGAGGAGGGGGAGAAGGAGAAATGAGGGCATCAGTATTTGCATTAGTGGGGGGGCGAGGATTGTGAATGTCATCTCAAGGGGTGGAGGTACGGGTGGGAGTTTTTCCATTTGTTGTGTGGGGAGCTTTCTGGTGGGCAATTTTGCCTCAGCGATGGTGATGGTGGTGGTGGGATCGGTGTGTGAATTTTGCTTCAGTTGGGAAATGGTGGATGGGGGTTTCTTCATTAAGTGATGGGGCTGTTTTGTGAAATTGGAGGGAGTTCTCCTGGTGTTCAAAATCAGGCTTCAATAGGAGGAGAAAAGGCCACTCAGTCCGTCGGTCTCACTCCTTTCACATAAGATGTGCAATCTGGCCTGCTATAAACTTTGGGGACCTGGGTGTATTTATGCAGAATTTTCCCTCGGGAACGTTAAAGAACTGTGTTTAATGTTCCTGAGGTCCCCAAAATTCAAACAAGCAAAACTCCAGTATATTCATCTATCCTTACATCTCCACAATTCAACCTTGGCTTGCTGCACTCAACAGAGAACATTGCCCCTTTTACCTTACTCCAACCCTCAACCTGATCCCAGCTGCAGGGGACAATAGAGAACTTGATGGAAACTTCTGGATTTCACAAGTGAAAACTACATTCCATAAGTGAATATAAGGGGTTCTAACCCACTGTGTCATCTAGCTTCAGCGATAGCAAAATATTTCTATGTAATTATAGAGATAAGTGCTGATGTGGGAGGAACATTCGACCCATCTAGCTTATCGTCATGTAGAAATCTGCTTTTGGATGAAATTTTAAACTGAGGCCCTGTTTCCCTGTTTAGATGGATGTGAAAGATACATCTATGAACCCTCCATCGCAACATCTAATTGCGTTTTGAATATATCCAGAATTTTTGAATTGAGTATCCTCCCCAGAATACCATTCCAACTATGAAACACTATTTGCATGAAGACGTGCTTCCTAACATCAGTCATGATTTTACCAGTTTGGAGCTGTGTCCCCCTTGTCTTGCATTTATGGAGCAGGATATTGGAAGGAGGCAGAAAAGAAGAGCATAACATTTTAATGGGTTGGCCTATAAACATTCCTGGCTCAAATGCAGCAAAGGAAAGTTAATCTTTTTGCTATTGGTTTCCTTATGGGATTTTAATTTTTTCATTTGTTCTTGAGGGCATTAAGAATCAACCACACAGTGAAGAAGAGGAAAAAGAAGAAGAACAACAACTCTTGTAGGGTTGCAGGAGGTTACAGATTGGGAGGGGTGAGGCCATAAAGAGATTTAATCATTTAAGGATGAGAATTTTACATTTGAGGCTTTGGGGGACTGGGAGTCAATGTAGGTCAGCGAGACGGGGTATTGGACAAGCAGGACTTGGCGTGGGATAGGATACGGGCAGTAAAGTTTTGGATGAGCTGAAGTTTACCGAAGGCGGAAGATGGGAGGTTGGTGAGGTGAGCATTGCAATAGTCTGGAGGTGAGAAAGGCATGGATGAAGGTTTCAGCAGCAGACGGACTGAGGTAGGAGTGGAGGCAGGGGATGTTACAGAGGTAGAAGTAGACGGTCTTTGTGATGGAGAGAATATAGGGTCAGAAGCTCAACTCGGGGTAGAATAGGTTGCTGAGATTACACACATTATGGTTTGGTCTGAGACAGTAACCAAGGAGGGGCATGGAATTGGGAGCAAGGGCACAGGGTTTGTGGCGGGGGCTGAAGACAAAGGCTTTGTTCTTCCCAATATTTAATTGGAGGAAATTGCAGCTCATCCAAGACTAAATGTTGGACAGGCAATCTGACAACACAGATATAGTGGAGGGGTTGAGAGAGGTGGTGGAGAGATAGAGCTGGGCATTATCAGCATACACATGAAAACTGACCCCATGTCTGTGGGTGATTTTGCCAAGGGACAGCATGTAGACGATGAAGAAGAGGGGGCCCTTGTGGTGCAGAGATAGAAAGGGAAGACCATGCTGGAGATGATCTGGCCACAGTCAGATTGGACAGAATGGCACTAAACGAGGGCAGTCCAACTAAGCTTAAAGGGAGGGGATATGTTGATCGAGGATTGTGCAATCGACCATGTCAAAGGCTGCAGAGAGGTCAAGGAGTACAAAGAATACATGGGCCCGAACTAGATCCGACCGGTGTGGCAAGAAGACTATGAAAATACTTACCTCGTGGTCTCCGACGTCCACTTGCTCCCTTTCCAATTTTTTTTCAGTTCAGCGCTGTGGTTTCATTCGGAACCGATAGACTCTGTGGGGATGGAAGACACGGCCACAGAATGTGTCAAGAAGAGAAATCACGCCCACAAGCAGGCAAGTAGAAATCATTCATTCAAAGTAAACTTCTGTATGTTAGTTTAAATAAAAATTTAACATATCTTATTATAAAAAGTCAAGCAAATCATTTAATGTAATGAAAATTACAGAAGTTAAAAGTAAAACAAAATTTAAATTTTTAATTTAATTTTAAAAAAAATGATATTAAAATAAGAGTAATTTGACATTCCATATTTTTTAAATTTAATTTTTTGCTGTTTCACAGTCATTGACAGCCATCGCGCTTCTAAAAAGTAGTTCAGGGCTGGTATTTTCCAGCGTACCTTTTGGTGGCGTAAGTATCTTCATTCCAGGTGGGCAGATGGTTAAGTTTACGAATGTTTAATGGTTTCTATGATTTTAGCGTACCATGTCCCTTTAATTCAGAACTGTCAAACCGCCAGCGAATCAATGGGAGCAAGTTCGCGATTTCAGGGTTTTAGTGCGCACTTGAGCATTCGCGAACATTCTCCATTGATTCGCCGGCGGTCGGAGAGGACAGCATTATGGAACGGCGTCCCGAGGTGAGTAATTTCTGGGCTCATGTACATAACGCCCAAAGTCACACCACTTCAGTTCTGTGACAAAGGTGGATTAGTGAACCAGTGGGTTTTTAACAAGAAACTAAAAGTTTCTGTGGTTATTTTCCTGGTGCCACAAATTCAATTTGAACTCGTGATCTCTTGAGTTGCTGGTCCAGTACTATAACCACTAGGCTTACCGTGTCCTATAACCTACTGTATCCATCAGTCCGTCATAGAAAATGGCACTGGGAAAAATAACATTTAGCATAAAACAAATTGTTAAAATATGTCAATCATTGCACTGATACAAAATTTGTTTGGCTTTAACAAAATGTTATGACTACAGTAACTGGTGGCCTCTGCAGCACTTTCAAAAATTCACAGTATTACAGGATAGAAAAGGCACTCATGTACCAATGTACCATCTTCATATTTCTATCAACACTAAATTAGTCGAGTCCACACTTGCAATCCATATGTAAGTGCAAGAGCTCTGAACATGCTGCCTTTAAAAAAAACTTTCACAACAAAGGACCCTTTGTCTCCACATACAGCTTGCCCACTTAATCTCCACTCGCAGTTGGAGAATGCTTTAATTCAGCGGTACCACTGTTTTTGATTCCTAACTGCCCTGAAGTGTAATGGACAGTTTTTGTGATTGTCTTAAATGTTCTGAACACATCACTAAATCTAATTTATTTTGTCCTCCTTCAGCCAAGGCAGAGGGAAGGACAATACCGGCTGCTTTTTTTTTTCAATTGTGTTTTAAATCAGCTGACAGGAAGTGCACTACAGGAACGCATGGAACAGGAGTAGGCCATTCAGCCCCTCGGGTATGTACGGGCATTCAATTAGATCATGGCTGATCTGCACCTCAACTCCATTTTCCCGCCTTTGCTCCATATCCCTTGATAACCTTACCTAACAAAAATCTATCTATCTCAGTAACGAAAGCTCCAATTGACCTAGTGTCCACAGCCTTTTGGGGGGCAGAGAATTCCAAATTTAAACCACCCTTTGTGTGAAAAAAAGCTTTCTGGTTTCACTCCTAAATGGTCTAGCTCTAATTTTAAGATTATGTCCCCTTGTTCTTGATTCCCCCATCAGAGGAAATAGTTTCTCCATATCTACCCTATCAAATCCTTTTAACATTTTGAATGCCTTGATCAGATCACCCCTCAATCTCCTATACTCAAGGGACTACAAGTCAAATTCATGCAAACTGTTCTCATCATTTAACCCTCTAAGCCCCTATGCAATCTTCACTGAAAATCCCAGTGAAGATTGCACCCCCTATCCCAGCCCCACTGCCAGACTTTCCAGATGAAGCACTCCACCATCATATGGTACTTAACCTGCTGGATCAGCTGAAAACTGCAAAAAATGATCTAACTGTACACCAGTTAACCGAGCCAGCGGTTAATATCTGCCAGTTGTCCAAAGAAGCCAATTCAAACCAACACCCCCGAGTGGAAATCCTACATGGGGTTCCACTAAAGCTACTTACTTGAAACAGTTTTCAGATATAAAATACCCTTGAACATACAGCATTTCAGTCGGGTTTTATTTTAGAGTGCGCCTCACTCTCAATATGAGGCTTTTGATAATAATCTTTCTTGTTCACTTTTTAAGAATACGGTCTTTTAGCTTTCAGCTTTTTCTTGTTTCAAAATTAGCATGAAAGAAATAACTTGCATTTATACAGCTTTGATTACAATCTCAGGATGTCTCAAAGCCCTTTACAGCCAATGAAAAGCTTTTGAAGTGTAGTCACTGATGTGATGGAGGAAATGGGACAGCCAATTTATGCACAGCAAGGTCCCAATCTCCAAAGAGAGTGGAAAAAGTGTACTCTGAAGAACATTTATTATTCTGTATCTAGGTGTGTAAGCTATAGTTTGCGAAAGATTTATAGCGTTAACCATAGTTAAATGCTAGTTTTGAGATCAGGCTCACCCAATCTTTCAGCTAGGGTTCAGATGCATTACTTCAGTTGTGAACGATTGCTCATAGAAGTTAGCCCATTATGAATGCCTAAGTTTCAAACACGCATGCTTAACTTTCAATGCCCTTCTCACCCCTCATCTCTCTTACTGTACGGTCCCAGGCAAACGACTCATCCGTTAACAAAAGTTGTTAAACATCACAATAGATCAAAGTCCAATGTCAAAAACACCCTCCAGTTTTCCACTGCAGGAATTTCATTTCTTATACTCTGAACAATATATATTTATTCAGTGTCCCACAACTGTTTAAAAAGCTTGGGCAAATAAGCTCCTATATATTTGGTCAATAGCTTTCCCAAATTAGCAGGATATCAAAATATCTGACGAGATTAAACTTCAGATAGAACTTTGATCTTAAATATAGAGCATGGTAATCACAGTTGAAACCTCTTAGCTACTAAATATGTGAAGAATCTTTGCTTGGAAATTTTCAATAAAGTCACTTTAGTTTAAATCTGAATTCACCAAATACATCAAACAACATGTTTTTGTGAGGGATCATGGCCCTGATTACATGCCGAGGGCTGTAATAGTTTCCATTTTAATTTATATTTTTCTCCCAGTTAAATATGTTAATTTATTTTCCCCTTTATTCAAAGTTCTCAACCCCTGGACCATAGACCATTCCTTTATCAGAAGGAAAGCAGACAAGATTTTGCTTCTGCCTCTGGTACTCTATTAACTATCTGAACTATTTTGGAGAGGCTATTGGGAAGGTGACTGGTTTCTGTTATATGCAGCCCCCTAATGACTTGACTGATATCCCTGGTGCTAGACAGTGCGTGGGTGTGTGAGGCTGTAACTTTCCATGGTGCCAGTGGATATGTGGGTGTGTGAGGCTGTAACTTTCCATGGTGCCAGTGGATATGTGGGTGTGTGAGGCTGTAACTTTCCCTGGTGCCAGTGGATATGTGGGTGTGTGAGGCTGTAACTTTCCCTGGAGCCAGTGGATATGTGGGTATGTGAGGCTGTAACTTTCCCTGGTGCCAGTGGATATGTGGGTATGTGAGGCTGTATCTTTCATGATTAAAGTGATGGGTGAGAATTGGATGTTTCCTCCTTGGTACCAGTTTCAGCACCAACTAACTACTTTCTGGGCAGATATGGGATGGGTCATTTGCAATTGCTTCCCATCAGCTGCTTAGATAAGTGCTTCAACTGGCAACTCAGATGAACTGCAACACATCTCAACAATAACAACAACAACTTGCATTTATATGGCCCCTTAAACGTAGTAAAACATCCCAAGTTGCTTCACAGGAGTGATTATCAAACAAAATTTGACACCAAGCTACATAAGGAGATATTAGGGCAGGTGACCAAAAGCTAGGTCAAAGAGGTAGGTTTTAAGGAGCATCTTAAAGGACGAGAGAGAGGTGGAGAGGCGGAGAGGCTTAGGGAGGGAATTCCAGAGTTAGGGCCTCGGCAGATGAAGGCATGGCCACCAATGGTGGTGCGCAAGTTGCCAGAATTGGGGGAGTGCAGAGATCTCAGAGGGTTGTAGGGCTGGGGGAGGTTACAGAAATAGGGAGGGGCGAGGCCATGGAGGGATTTGAAAACAAGTGTGAGAATTTTAAAATCGAGGGGATCCCGGACCGGGTGCCAATGTAGGTCAGCGAGCACAGGGGTGGTGAGTGAACGGGACTTGGTGTGAGTTAGGATACAGGCAGCAGAGATTTGGATAAGCTCAAGTTTATGGAGGGTGGAAGGTGGGAGGCTGGCCAGGAGAGCATTGGAATAGTCAAGTCCAAAGGTAACAAAGGCATGGATGAGGGTTTCATCAGCAGATGAGCTGAGGCAGGGGTTGAGATGGGCGATGTTACAGAGGTGGATGTAGGCTGTATTGGTGATGGAGAGGATATGGGGTCTGAAGCTTATCTCAGGATCAAATAGGACGCCAAGGCAAACAGTCTGATTCAGCCTCAGACAGTGGCCAGGCAGAGGGATGGAGTCGGTGGCCAGGGAACGGAGTTTGTGGCGGGGACCAAAGACAATGGCTTTGGTCTTCCCAATATTTAATTGGAAGAAATTTCTGCTCAACTAATACTGGATGTCGGACAAGCAGCGTGACAAATCAGAAGCTGTGGAGGGGTCGAGAGAGATGGCGGTGAGGTAGAGCTGGGTGTCGTCAGCGTACATGTGGAACCTGACATTGTGTCTCCACCATGGTAACCGCCTACAGAGTACAGACTGGTCTGTGTGGGTTTCCATTTCCCACAACAGCCATCTTTATATTCTGTCTGAGATTATACTTGGTGTCCCTGGGTGCTAAACGTTGTGATAGGGGGTGGGAGGAGGAGTTTGCGCTGTTGATCCCATTCACTAACTGGGTAAAATTGTTCAGCGAAAGCAGATTCATCTTGCTTGTCTGGATTGGATTCAAACACATAGTCCCAGACATGAAAGGATAGTTCTGTGGCTCATTGTGTCACCCAGTCTCCTAAATTGCATATACACGTTGATTGATTTGATTAAAATGTAACAAATGCATGGATAACAAATGAATAGTCATTAGGCAAGCACTGTCTGCAGTGAGACCTCCACTAAGTTCTGCCTTTCATTTACATTGGGGTTTTCCTTGACAAGTCCTCAAAAGAAGCCTATAAAAGTCTGATCATTTTACAAGGACACATTTACAGAGTATCTTTGGTCTAGACTTACAGCTCAACGATTGGCCTTGTCTGTAGAGTAGTTTAATGTCATCACCGCTTCACTGAAAATTATTTATGTGTAATTGCAGAGAGCAGCAAACGTTACTGCATTACAAATGGCATGGCTTTGTGTGCTCCTACACGTGAGAGAAATGTCCACAGCTGCTCCTGAATTGTCTCCCTGGCTGAGGGTGAAACAACTGAGGGAGAATCGTCAATGGAATGGCTGACGTTCTGTAACAGGCCATCCAAAACAGTCCGATTAATCCTACATATATGAACAAGACCCAGTGAGACTGTCTAACTCTCTTCATTTTGTATATTTACTAGAGAAGATATTTCCACTTGTGGCGGAGTCCAAAACTAGGGGTCATAAATATAAGCTAATCGCTAATAAATCCAATAAGGAATTCAAGAGAAACTTCTTTATCCAGAGAGTGGTTACAATGTGGAATTTGCTATCACGTGGAGTTGTTGAGGCGAATAACACAGATACATTTAAGGGGAAGTTAGATAAGTACATGAGGGAGAATGGAATAGAAGGATATTGCTGATAGGTTTAGATGAAGTAGGGAGGGAAGAGGCTCATGTGGAGCATAAACACCAGCATAGATCAGTTGGGCTGAATGGCCTGTTTCTGTGCTGTAAATTCTATGTAATTCCACGTATCAGCTTTGAGCATTTGGCAGAAAAAAATCCAAAACATTCATATAGTTGTGATACTCTACAAAACCACTAGGTGTCACAGTTTAGTTATCGGCAGAAGGATTCCATTGGATCGAAACCCCAAAGTCTGAGCTGACTCAAAAGCATTGAATGGAACTTCTCTCTGATCTTCTTAATCAACTGTATTATGATTTTGGAACTGTTCTGCTACTTTTACTAGTGACCCAGGTATCAGCCTTGGCTCAGTGGTAGCACTCTTGCCTCTGAGTCAGAAGGTCATGGATTCATAATCCCACTCTAGAGACTCAAGCACGTAATCTGGGCTGGCACGTCACTGAGGGAGTGCTGCCTTTCAGGTGCAGATGTTAAACTGAGGCCCCATCTGCTTTCTCAGGTAGATGTAAAAGATCCCACAGCACTATTCAAAGAAGAGCAGCAGATTCTCTCCTGGTGTGCTGGTCAACATTTTTTCCTCAACCAACATTTAAAACAGATGATCTGGTCATTTATTTTACTCCTGATTGTGGGACCTTGCTGTGTGCAAATTGGCTGCTGCGTTTCTTACATTGCAACAGTGAGTACACTTCAAAAAGTACTTCATTGGCTGTAAAGTGCATTGGGACGTCATGAGGCTGTGGAAGGGGCTATATAAATGCAAGTTCTTTCTTTCTTTCAATGCGAAACTTTGCTTTTGTAAGCAAGCCCTCACTCTACGAATTGAAACAAGACCCATGCATGAAGTAACTCATGTAGCATGCCACCAGGTGAACAATGAACCTTTTTACTATTGGGGTATATACTAGAAATGGTATGTGTTACCATTGTGTCCTAAAGAACTCTCTGGCTGACAGAAAATACCATACTGAGATAGCAGATGATTCAGGCTAAAAGGTATGAATGAAGTTTATCAAGAAACAATACCATACAGAAACAAAAGCAAAAACAGCAGAATTAGTTATATTAAAATACTTCACTTAACTTATAGTATCTGTTTCAAACCCTGAGTTTCTGAAAATGGGAAAAATGGGGTTGAGCTGGCCCTTGTCATGCCAAATTAGAGGAGTCTTTCCCTGGTTTGACTAGGCTACTGGCATATGAAAAGCTTGCCTAGATGGCTTGTCCTACAGTGCACTTTGCTGAAGGGCATATAATCTAATGAGCAGCAGCTTTTAAAGGGCTGCTGCCAGCTTTTAAAGAACATAACGGCAACACTACTCCCTTCGATACTCTGCAGGAAGTGGACCAAAAGGAGGTGGCCTTATTTGGTACTGAAGGCCGCTCTCCAGCAAAAGCACTAGGGAAAGCTACATGGCAGAAGGTTGCTGACTGAATCAATAATGTCACCCAGATCCCTCAGACCTGGCTGAGAAAGAGGAAGGTGTTTGTTGGTATCAGAAGGAAGGTGAAGGTAAGTGTGCTCTCCATTTTGGCACACTTTTTTGTGCGGCCTAAAAAGTATAGTACACATCCTAATTGGGAACTGTTGCATGCCTGTACCATTTCGAGCATTGGGCACAGCTGTTGATCTTTCATTGTGCCAAAGTTGGATGGCACACTGTTCTTGCAGGCGAAAGTAATGGCCAAGGAACAGCAAACAGGTGCTCAGGCTTCCAGCCCAACATACTCCTCTGTTGTTAGGAGGATTCTCAGTGGGGTTAGCAGCTGTGGACGCAAGAGTTAGTCCTGTAGCCCTGTTCCCTGAAGAGCAAATTCTACCCATTATTTCTTCACCTTCAAAAAATGTGGAAACCATGGACATTTTGGGATACAGTATAAGAGCAATGTGAGACATGACATGTGGTAAGTGTAGCATGCTTGGGAGGAAAAAGATGAACTTTGGGCCTATGGTTCCCAAAGCTCTCCACCATGGGGTTTTCCTCGTGTCATACCTGGGTATGTTGTAGACTAATTGATGAGAGATTGATTGTTATAATTAGTCAGCAACTCCATTATCATTATATCCTGTGACTACCAGGATGGTAGAAGGGGAACTGGATGGATGGTGGTCTTTTTTCATCTAGCATCTCCTATATTCCTATTTTCCTACTGTTGATTTCTTCCATCACTTTACTGATGATTGGGAGGAGGCTGATAGGTTGGTAATAAACTGGGTTAGATTTATCCTGTTTTCTGTGGATTGGACGTACCTGGGTAATTTGATACAATGTGAATTTAACTTGAGTGCAAACTCTTTCTGTTTATTTAGGCCATGGGGTTACTATGAGGAGCCAAGATCTCCATTAGCTGTAAAGTGCTTTGGGACATCCTGGGGTTGTGAAAGGTGCTATATCAATGCGAGTTCGTTCGTTCATACTTTCTCTTTTGTTGAAGGTTTTTTTGAAGATTGCTTTGTATCTGGAGTGTGACAGAAATGCACTAGATGCAAGACATACAGACATATAAGCCCCTACCATGATTAGTGCAGATTGACGTTTTAAAGTTGCATTATTGTTGAATCAAACTTGATTGAAGCATTCAAAAATAAAAATGTGCAAAACTTTGAATTCGTTTTATTTGTTATTGTTAGTTCCTTTGTGGTGGACACAATGACCTGGAGTACTGTGTTATAGTGACCGAATAAGTCAAATTCCATTTTTATTATGTGGGATTCTGGAATTTTTACCAGCGTGTTGGGGATTGCATTCTGTGATTCTGTTCATTTTCCTGTTAAAACTGCAAACTTGCAAGCGGATGCCACAAAGCCTTATATCAGGAACCTGTTTGCAATCCTTGTTAGTCACTTTACCTTTTTGAAGACTCTAGCCTAGCAATAAAGATATTTAGCCTATTAATTATGGTACTGGACTAGTAACCCAGAGGTCATGGGGTAGAAATTGGACCTCATTGCACCTGGTTTCCAGGCGGAAAGTGAGGACAAAAAGCACCAATTTGCAGAGCTGTGTCCCGTGTCAAAAAGATCCGCTCCCCAAAGATAAAAAACATCCAACCCCATATTGCATTGGGCGATTCTTCAGCCATCACTTGCGGCCGCCTTTAACAAACGTTAAGCCCCTTGCATGTGCTAATGGAGGGCCTGTTTTAGGACTCCTTCCTGAAATTGGCTGCCCAGAGCAGAGCAGGTGCTTTGCCTGCTCCGTTTAGGACTCCCTGCTGTGGATGCGGCCTAACAAGCGGCTGCCAGCAAAAGGGAATTAAAAAGAAAAACTTTCACGTGGAGCCAGGAGGTGCAGGAGTGCTCCCGGCTCCACAGCACTCCTGAGGGCTGATGCTGGCCACGATCGCACCCCCTCCCGTTCTCTTTCCACCCCCCCCCCACTCCACCCCAGAACTCACTTTAAAGCCATTGCCAGTGAAACAGAGGTCCCAAATTGGATGGGTTGAAATGAGCGAGCTGCCTCTGCAAGCGCGTCAGCTCGCCCCAATTATTACAAAGAGACCCGAGGCCCAATTTCGGACAGACCCTAAAGATATACTGGATTGCCATGTGTAGCAGGAGGCCCACTGAGGAAACAGTGGTATGCCTTGAGCCCTGTGAGGAAGGTAATGATAAAACAGCAGATGAACTGACCAAACAATTGTTTGAGAAAGGCCGACTTTGAAGCATTGTATGAGGAAATGTAAGTGGTTGTCTTTTTGCATTGAAGCAAACCTGGCAATAATTAATATAGCCATATGTCAATGGCTGGATTATGTTGGATTTCCGACTGGGTTCTCCCACTGGCCTGCTGTCTCCGTCGTTTCTCTGGGATTTCCACGGATGATTGGGAGAACCCCACAGAAATTCACCTCCAATGACCCTTAAGACCCTACACATGGCTAATTAAGATGTCGATGAACAAATGATGATCTTAAGAAACAGTCTTGTAGATAGAAAACAGTAATTAACAGGAAATATTAATTACATAATCCGCTCGAGTTGGTTTATGTGCCCGTTTCTCTCAGTTGGTAGCACTGACTTCTGAGTCAGAAGGTTTTGGCTTCCAGTTTCACTCCAAGACTTCACCACATAATCAAGCCTGACTTTTATGTGCAGCTCTGAGGGAGTGCTGCATTGTCAGAAGTTCAACTAAGGCCCTGCCTGCCTGCTCTGATGGTTTATGTGGATGTAAAATATCCATTGAAGAGCAGGGTGTCCTTCTGGATCTTGAATAACATTCTTCCCTAAAATAACAAAATAGATTCATCTAATCTATTGGGAAGAGTCCAGGCACATGGGAATAGGACTACTGCTCCTGTGGAGGATAAACACCAACATGGGATTTGTTGGGCTAAGCAGCCAGTTCCTGTGTTGTAATTTCTATGTAGTTATATGTAATTCAATCTCTACAACCCAAAGAGAGGAGGTGGTTAAGGGTCAAGGTACATAAAATATTAAATGTCTTAGATAAGGTAAATCCAAAATATCACTTTAAAATAAGGCAGCTTAATAGAGACAGTATGCATAAGCAAGCTCACCAATTTGCATTATTCATGGGAATATGATCTTCAAAACGCCAGTAAAAATCATAGAAAATCCCACAATCCTGTACCAAAATTTGAATTTGGTCACCATAAACCAATGGGCCTAAGTCTAAACAGATGGAATTCTGGAATGTAATCCTCAAGACAACGGCAAAACTGGAATCCTACGTCATAAAGTGGAGCCTGACTTACTCAGTCACCAGAAGACAGTTTCTCACTGGTCAGAAATCTAAATAGTGAAAAGAAAATTTCGATGTAAGAGCAGTAGGAGCTTCTTTATATTTTATTTGTTCTTGGGATGTGGGCAATACTGACTAAGCAGCATTTATTGCCCATCCCTAATTGTCCTGAGGGCATCAAAAGTGAACCACATAGCATGTTACTGGAGTCACGTGTGGGCCAGACCAAGTAGAGGTGCCAGGCTCCCTTCCCTGAAGAACATTGGTGAACCAATTGGGTTTTTAACAACAATCCAGTAGCTTTCATGGTCATTTTCTGGTGCTATCTCCATAAATGACCAGACTTTTCAAGTTCAATTTCCAATGTTGGGATCTGAATTCATGACCTCCTAAGGTGCTCGTTCAGTACCATAATGCCAGGCTATCATACTTCTTCGTGCAAAGACTGGTATGTGCCAGGAAGAATCTACTAGACAGGTTAGAAGAGATGTAGACTTTAGGGACATTCATAATGCAGTTGGTTGCCAGGCTGGGAGATTTAAGGTACTAGAGGGCTGAGTTTCACCGAGCAGAATAGTCTTTTCTTGTCATGGACTTCTCCATATTCTTAGAATTTTGTGTGCACCAGAAATTGGTTTAATTAAAGTGAAAAACCCAGTCTGTTCTTTACCAATGCATTTGATGTGGACATAGCATATAATTGTTTGGTTATAAATTCATTCTGCAGCAATAACTAGCACTTTGATTTTTACACTGTGCGTCTACAAAGTTCTGCAGAATTGCTAATTATCCTCTTTCTGGCTGTGAGAAAGAGTAACTGTACTTAAAAGTTTTCTGTCTAAAATTTTTGTCACTCAGCCAAGCCAAACCTCTGTAAGCCCTTGAGAAAACAAGCAGGCTGATTCATTTTTATTAGTTTCCTCATTGTTGTTATTGGACTTTATGTGGTGAGGGAGAGCGGGGTTGTCAGATGAAGATGTATAGGGGAGATGCACCCAAGATAAGAGTTTTCAGTCTCATGAGTGTGCTTTGGACCTGTTCCAATATTCACACGTGCTTGGAGCAGGCTCAGGGAGCTCTTTCTGAATTGTTTGTTTTAGTTTTATGGGAAAAAAAAATCGAAGCCTGGAATTTGCCTACCAGAGCAATCTTTCACCATCGAGAGATAAAGAAAACAAGAAGCTTATGCGTATGACCAGACTTACCAAAAATGAATGATTTTGGAACTAGTAACTGGATTGAACTTGATGTTCATGGCCAAGTCTGAGAAGATTCATTTGAAGGGTCTCATTGGGAACAGCCTGGTAACTGTTTCATACCAAGAGTTAAAAACACATTTAAATGAAGACTTATCAAAGTAATGTTTCATAATACACTGAGACTATTGCATTCTCCTGTATCAGACAGTAAAATAATTCCCAATATCACTTCTCGCCTTATTGTACAATTCACAAGTAGGCACCAATCTTCTTGACAACTGCACTATCAAAAACACAGAGCAGAATATGGTAAGAATTCAGTATAATGTTTTCTGTACTCTTGTGTATTTTCAATCCGGCCTCCCTTTATTCTTCGTCTCCTGAGGGTGAGGCTTGAGGTGCTGGGACTATTTCCATTGCAGCAGAGAAGGCTAACAGGAGATTTTTCATAGAATTATTCGAAGTTTTGATAGAGTGAATAGGGAAAAACTATGTCCTGTGGTCAGAGAGTCACTGATTGTTGTGGGGAGGGGGTCATCAATTTAAAGTTACCCCCACTAATCGAATGAAGAGAGAAGTTAAGAGAAATTTCTTTACACAGAGGGTTGTTGGAGCATGGACTGCTTTGCCACAGTTGAGGCAGAGACCACTGCTTTTTTTCGGTGAAAGTTGGATAAATATTTGCAGCAGAGGAAGATACAGGGCTGAGGGGAGAGAGCAGGGCAGTGGGGTTAGCTTGGGATTTCTCTCGCAAAGAGCCAACACAGACGCCATGGACCGAATAACCTTCTCTTGTGCTGTAACCTTCTACAGTTTGTTCTGGAGGTGCAATACGGTGAGCAATATAGACCAATCATATCACCTCTGGTTCCTCACCCTGTGATCTACTTGGTCTGTATTGCTAACTGTCACACCACATGATACACTTACCCACTTAGCCATTGATGGAGCTCTATATGGGTTATTCTGTATTCCCAGTGGGGAGCTGTGGGTTGAGAATATTGCTGCTGTGCCTCTGAGCAGTGTTCCCCGTGAGCACAGCGCTCTTCTGGGAGCACGGAATTACCCCTTCTATTGCTATATATACTATAAATAACACTCTAGAAAAGGTTCCAAGGCAGTAACATACCTGGAGGATTGAATTATGATAATAAATTGATCAAAACCCTTCAATGTGTCATTCTGTTGTAGCACACGTTAGGCTATGTGTAATCCTGTATATAATGTCGAAACAGTAAATGTGAATGTCCTCATTATTTTTTGCAAAATATTAGTACACAAGTAATTATGGCACAAAACTATCCCATGAGAAAAAGCCTTGCAGACTCTCAGACTACTTGGCCTGCTAAAACTGCACCAACACAGTAATTGATTGTAAAACACATTTACAATACTATTAGAAAACAGGAACACTGGCCTTAAATCATCTATTACATGGTTGTAACACAGCCTTGGCATTCAGATAATTTTGTAAACAGCTTGGCCTAGGAAGTCAATGGCACCTTGCCCATTTTTCAAGCACCAAATGGGTGTCTAAGCATCCAATGTGGTGGGTGAAGTGTGCGTTCATTCCGCGCTGGAAGTGCGCTGTTCGCCATATTGACGGCAGTAAAAGAGGCGTCCAGGGCCCGTGCCTGAAGCAGGCATTAAGCCCTCTGCATATGAAAATAGGGGGCCTAATGCCTGTTTAAGGGCCCTTATGCAAAGTTGGGCTGCCTTGAACAATAGATATAACTACATAGTTATAATATAGTTATGGCCTTATTTATCCCTCAACCAACATCACTAAAACAGATTATCTGGTCATTATCACATTGTTGTTTGTGGGACCTTGCCGTGCGCAAATTGGCTGCAGCGTTTTCTACATTACAACAGTGACTACACTTCAAAAGTAATTCATTGGCTGTAAAGTGCTTTGGGATGTCCTGAGGTCATGAAAGGCGCTATACAATTCAAGTCTTTCTTTATAGGATAATCGAGGTGCAAGAATAATTACCATGGGATTTTCTAGGATAGAGATAAAGCAGTTGAGTACAATTTGGTCCTTGTTGCTCTCATTTTCCAGGTGGAGAACAGGGACACAAAGGACCATTTCTGGGCGCAACGTCCCGCACCCAGTCTGTGCCTGCTTAATGGGCGCCACCATTTTGATAAAGGCAGCTTTGCAGGCGTCCCGGGCGGCCATCTAAAACAGGCATTAGGCCCCTTACATATGTAAATGAAGGGCTTAACACCTCTTGTAGGTTCCCATTGAATTTACTGCCCTCCTGTCCCTCCATATAAACCCTCCCACCCCTATTCACAGGCACCCCTCTACCTTTCTCCCATGGTCACACACAAGGCCATTTCTGACCAGTTCCTTGTATCTCTCACCACCTATATCTGCCTACCCCTTTCCAACCCCGCTTCCTTCTGTGTCAATCTCTGGGAAAAAAATTCCCCCAAGTCACTTACAACTGCTATTTCTAAATTCCAACAGCCCATTTCCCCAAAATACTTATGCAGCCATCGTTCTGCTCAACTATTCTCTCAGGTGAGGCCTTTGATGCCCTTGTCCCCAGCAAAACCTTTACTCTCTCTCATCCCAGTTCATCGCCCTAATATGGCCACCACTTTTCTCTTCAAGTGCAAGGGGCGCTGGCTTTTGCATATTCAGTGCATAATTGGTTTAACCATCCATCACTAGATCGGGCTGGACCACATCAAGCACTATCAGGTCTCCCTTTCCTCTGTCAAAACTACCCACTACTCCAGGGGGTACGGTAGTGTACTGGTCATGTTACTGGACTAATAATCCAGAGAACGTAAACTCAAATCCCACCATGGCTGTTTGAGAATTTCAATTCACTTTAAAAAAAGTAGCCATGAAGCTGTTGGATTGTTGTAAAAACCCCACTGGTTCACTAATGTCCTTTAGGGAAGGAAACCTGCTGTCCTTACCCAGTCTGGCCTCTATATGTATTTCCAGTCCCACTTCGACGTGATTGACTCTTAACTGCCCCCTGGAGTAGCCTAGCAAGCCACTCAATTGTATCAAACTGCTAAGAAGGTCCATCACCACCTTCATAGGGCAACTAAGGACAGGTAGTAAATGCCAGCTTTGCCAACGGCACCCACATCCCAAGAATGAAGAAAAAGAAGTGACCTGGAGAGTAAAGATAACCTCCAGCATCTTTTCTCCACTATCAACTGTTTCCCTAAACCCCTCTTCCCCTGCCCCTCAACACTCATTTCTAACAACAAGTGCGAAGAGCTCATGGATCTCTTTGTCACTCAGATTGATACTACCTGTTCAGCTGTCTCTGCTGCTTACTCCCTTTCTCCTTGCCCACCAAGCCAAACCTCCTTCCAGACTGCTCTCTCCTATCCTAACCCTGAACCAGCATCTTTCTCTAGTTTCTCTCATTTTGTCCATGAGACCCACTTTCTGCTCCATTCCCACTAAATTCCTGACCACCCATCATCCCCTTCTGGCCCCCAAGCTGGAAGACATTGTAAATGGCTTTTTCTCCACGAGTACTGTCTCCCTGTTCAAAAAACACACTTTATAGTCCCATCTCCAATCACCATTTCCACTCCAAAGTTCTTGAACGTGTTGTTTGTTTCACAGATCGGCCATGATCTTATCAAATGGCGGAGCAGGCATGAGGGGCTGAATGGCCTACTCCTGTTCCCATGTTCCTATGTTCCTCTACCAACCTTTCCTGAAACTCCATATTTGAATCTCTTTATTCAGGTTTCTATCTCTGCCACAGCACCGAAACATCCCTAATCAAAGTTACAAATGACATCTTCATCCAAAACGCTGTTGCTTATATCCTATACCACACCAGGTCCCACTCACTCATCACCCCTGTCTTTGCTGACCCACATCGGCTCCCGGTCCCCCAATACCTCCACTTTAGAATTCACATATCCATGTTTAAATCCCTTCAAGCCTCACCCTTCCCTATCTCCAGCCCTACAATCCCTACCCATTGGTGGCTGTGCCTTCAGCCACCAGGCCACATGCTCTGGAATTCCCTCCCAAAACCCCTCCACCTCTCTAACTCCCTCTCCTTCTTTCAGACCCTCCTTAAAACCCATCTCATTGATCAAACTTTTGGTCATTCCTCCTGATATTGTCTTCTTGGGCTTCTTGTCTATTTTTGTCTGATTACGTCTCTGTGAAACTCCCTGGGATGTTTTTCTACGTTAAGGGCACTAGATAAATGTGAATTGCTGTTGTTGAATGTGCGTCTTCGAAACTTGTGATTCCTGACAAGTTAGTGGCTCATTCATTGTGGAGAAAAAGAGGATTCTCTCAATAAGTGAGGAAATTTCACCCCTTTGTCTCTGCACACGGGCATCATCGTTCGTTTTAAAGAATAGGTAAAACTGAAACCAGCATTTCCAGACTTCGGCTTATTTTGGTCATTTAGCAAAATTAATACAACTTGCTCAATTCAGGGCTTTGGGTTCGGAATTTACTTCACCTCTCATTTTGCTGTTCAGTTTAATTGTTATTCTTTGGAAGCAATCATCCATCAGCTTGTGAGGAAATAGGAAGTCCATTGCGATAGATGTGGTTTGCGATTGTGATTACTATGAGAAGTACAGTGACATTCAGAATGTGGGTACTATGGGGAAAGAGTGGGGGAATGGGACTAATTGGTTAGTTCTTTCAAAAAGCCGGCACAGACACGATGGGCCAAATGGCCACCTTCTGTGCTGTATGGTTCTAAGATCTATGAATTGATGAAAGAATCCTGCAAGGCTTCCCATGGAGTGGTGTTTCCCATGGAGCGGTGTTAGTCTATCCTTCTTCATGGAAACAGCACATATGCACTGTAAGAAATAATCTATTCTGCCTGTTGTCCTTGAGGAGCCAGCTGCCCTGAACTCATGAGCTTTGGATGTGGGGGTGGGGGAAGAGATTGATTGTGCGCTTGGCAAGACTTATTTAACAATCGATCTTATCCCCCAGCCCACTTGTTCAGAACAGGTTAGTTCTTCATAGGAATAACTGTAATATATTTTATGTCATTGCTTAAGAAGCTAAATCAACAAGCATCGATGTAGCTAAACTTCTGTTAGTGAGTGAGAAATATAGTCAGATCATCAAAATAAGCTACTTCATGGCCAAGCCAAAACTCCTTCAGTTTGTAAAGGGGCATATGTGTGGGTGAGTGGAGGAAGACACAGATAAGGATGAATGAGCATTTTGGATTTAGTTTACCATTTCAAGGACCAAGTCTTCCAATGTGAATTCTCTAACCTTTTGATCTGAGTTTTCAAACTGGGTGCAATGATTTTTTTTTCATTAAAATAGTATTCATAGAATCATAGAAAGTCACGGCATAGATGGAGGCCATTTGGCCCACCGTGTCCGTGTCGGCCGAAAAAGAGCTATCCAACTTAATCCCATTTTCCAGCACTTGATCTGTAGCACTGTAGGTTACGGCACTTTAAGTGCACATCCAAGTACTTTTTAAATGAGTTTAGGTTTTCTGCCTCTACCACCCTGGTTGCTAGTGACTGAGAAGCATCGTATGTTAGATAGTGTACTTTCATCTCTGGAACGTGTTTAAATCCAGGTGACAGATGTTATGAACTTGTCCTTTGCCTGACAGCTGTTGAGAATCCCACTTGTAATAGGTTTCAGCACCGTTCCCAGTGAAAGTTAGGACAGTAGCAGTCATCCTGGGAATGATGGCTCTAATCAGATATCTGGCAATCTCTGCATGAAACCTTAAATGTGACTTTTCATTAAAAATGAATGTACAGTCAGCTGTAATTCCCCTCCTCCCATGGTCAAAATACCTGCTGACGCTCACTGAGATATCAGAGGGTATCTGGTGCCAGTGGAACTGTAGCATGGTAAGCCTTCAGGTGGCCAGAGTGCGGGAGAACTGGACAAGCAAATTGAAGTACAAGGACTAAGATAAATCAATTCCAAGAAATTGTGAAGAGAGCCATTATAGATAAACCTTCGTTAGGTCCCACCATGTAACGAATCATTCCGTGAACAAGAAAATAGACAGCTGACTTGCTCCCAGTGCTTTGCCAGTTTTGTTCTAAGTGTTTTCTTACTACCTTCATATACATGTAGGCTGCTGTTCACTCCGCTACACTCCAAGCTATGGCCTACAGTCAGTGTTAGCTTGGCTTAGTTGGTAGCGCTCTCATCTCTGAATTAGAACAACAGCTTGCATTTATATAGTGTCTTTAACGTAGTAAAATGTCTCAATGCGCATCACAGGAGCATCACCAAACAAAATTTGACATCGAGCCACATTAGCAGATATTGCGACAGGTGACCAAAAGCTTGGTCAAAGAGGTAGGTTTTAAGGAGCGTCTTAGAGGAGGAGAGAGGTAGAGAGGTTTAGGGAGGGAATTCCAGAGCTCAGGGCTGAGGCAGCTGAAGGCACGGCTGCCAATGATGGAGTGATTTAAAATAGAGGATGCGCAAGAGGCCAGAATTGGATGAGCGCAGAGATCTCGGAGGGTTGTAGGACTGGAGGAGGTTATGGAGATAGGGAGGGGCAAGGCCATGGAGGGATTTGAAAACAAGGATGAGAATTTTAAAATTGAGGTATTGCCGGACCGGGAGCCAATGTGGGTCAGCGAACACATGGATGCTGGGTGAACGGGACTTGGTGCGAGTTAGGATATGGGCAGCAGAGTTTTGGATGATCTCAAGTTTATGGAGGGTGGAAGGTGGGAGGCCGGCCAGGAGAGCATTGGAATAGTCAAATGTAGAGGTAACAAAGGCATGGATGAGGGTTTCAGAAGCAGATGAGCAGAGGTAGGAGTGGAGACGGGAAATGTTATGGAGGTGGAAGTAGGCGGTCTTGGTGATGGAGTGGATATAGAGTCAGGAGCTCATCTCAGGATCAAATAGGATGCCAAGGTTGGCAACAGTCTGGTTCAGCCTCTGACAGTGGCCAGGGAGAGAGATGGGGCTCGAATTTAGCAGGCCTGCGGGTTCCCAGCGGGTGGTCCTCCGGGAGCGTGGAAAACGCGGACGGCTAATTGTGTGCGTCCCCCACGCGATCGCGGGATAATTGGACCCATTAAGCCCTGCTTCCGGGTTCTGCGCTCCCCAGCTGCGTGCCGGCCGGCTGCGCATGCGCAGTACCGTCGACGCGATGTAGGAGCTCCAGTTAAAGGGGCAGTCTCCCAAAGCCCCTCCTGCTGCAAGCAAGAGGTCTGGGAGAATGGCTCAACAAAGGGGAAAGGCTGCGTCCCGTTTTTCAGATCTGGCACTGCAGCTGATGCTGGAGGGCGTGAGGAGGAGGAGGGAAACACTCTTCCCAGAAGATGGGCGCAAGTTCCCTGCCGCCGCAACCAGGAAGGCATGGGCAGAGGTGGCGGCGGAGGCGAGCAGCAGGGGCAACACCCCAAGGACTTGGGAGCAGTGCCGCAAGCGCTTCAATGACCTGACTAGGTCTGGCAAGGTGAATACACCAACGCACCCTCCCACATCCCGTCCCCACCATCACGCCAAGCAGATCACAACCCCCTCCTGCACAGCCACCACTGCGCTCCATCAGCAATCCTCACAGCCACTCATTCACCATCCTCGCCGTGCACGCAAGTACCCACCGTCCCTGACCCCACCCGAACACTACCACACACCCCAATCCCCATGCAATGGGATGGACACGTGGCCCACACTTCCTCCCATCCGTTCCGCGCCACGCTCAACCCAACCACACCGATGCTCGATGCGTCACACGATGCAAGACGCACCCACTCACACATCTGTGTTTTGCCTTCACAGGAGAAGAGAAGCAAGAACAACCGCGAAAGGGCACGCACCGGAGGTGGGCCGCCGCAAGTGGTGGAGCTCACCGACGCAGAGGTGGAGGCGCTCGACCTCGCCCGCACGCGACATTGCCTGTCGGTGGCCGATGGCGAGTGTGTCACTGCCGAAACGGCCGGTAAGGGAAAGCTGACACTCAACACCCATGATCGCGAGTTACCGTCTCATCACCTGCCATCAGGCGCACTGTCAAGTTGGTCCACATGCCTCAAAGTGCCCTCTGTTCTCTTGCAGGTCCGTCTTTGGGTCAAGCGAGCGTGGAGGGCGATTCCTCAGAGGACATGGCGGTCTCTGAGGGTGCATCGTCACATCAGAGCCAACCATCCACCAGCGCAGAGACACGCACATCGGTGGGTCCCCCTCGCCAACTAGTTGGGGTAGCACTTGGTGAGTCACTGCGCACGAGTGAGCATGAGCAGACCCTGGTGGCAGGGGCAGCCGCGGAGGGTCCGCGACGGAGGGAGCACTCATCTCCAGGCTCTGCTCAGCCGGACCCAGATGCTGAACCCAGGGGGCCACCAGTGAAAAGGAGAGTCGTCGAGGGCCACCAGTTAATTGCTGAGGTACTGGCAGAGGTGCCGCGCGCATTGTCCACAATAGCGCAGGCGATGGAGGAGTCCACCTCCTGCATGTGGGCATTGGTGGCGCAGGCACAGGAGGGTACCGGCGACACAGTGTCGCGGGTAGGTGCGGGACTGTCTGCGGTGGAGGACAGGCTGGCCTCCCTCGAGCGTCACGCACAGCTCCACTTCGAGTCCTTGCAGGCCCTGACAACATCTGTACGGATTCAGGGTGAGCAACATTCCGACGCCACCAACAGGCTGAGGGATACACTAGGGGTGGCCTTGCAAGGCCTCACACATGCCATCCAAACTGCCGTCCAGCAGGGTGGAAGGGGTGATGTGGGCCGAGGCCAAGAGAGGGATGATGGTGACCGGGGACATGGAAGCGGGGACGCCTCTCAAGGCGTCCCCACGTCCCACCCGTCGCCCACCTCTCAACCAGTACCCGCAATGGTGCCTCCTCTCCAGGTGGCCGAGTCTGCCCCTGCCCCGGTGCAGGAGGAGCAGTCTGTGGAGGTGCCCTCACGGGCACCGAAACCCAGGGGCCGTCCGCCAAAAGCATCTACCCGGTCAAGGCAAGAAGACGAGCAACCTGCCACTACCTCTGCTGGAGCCACAGGGGTAGCACCACGTAGGGGTTCCCGGAGAAGAATTGCAAAGGCCTTATAATCACAAAGGGAATACACGAGGGTGTTTATTATTTTGTACTTTGTTTCTTATATAATGTCACATTCCAGATATTAAATAGTCTATTCTCACCACTCCTGCCACCTCTCGTCCATTCTTCCGCGGCTTGTGCAGTAGTTGCGTTCCGTGGAGGCCATCATGACGGCGAACACCTGCTGCCACCCATTGGGCACACTGCTGTGGGTGCAGGATTACTGGCAGCACTCTTCAGTGGAGGGGGCTGGTATGGCCGCTCGCATGTGCAGGTGAGGAGATGCGAGCGCCTCGCAGTGTCTGACTCTAGGAGAACCGTTGACGTATGAGTGCGTCCCTGGCCCGGCGACCATCCCGGTGAGTCGCGCCTCGGCGCATGGGTCGTCCAACATCCTCGGGCGCGTCCTCCTCCTCCGCCTCCTCCTCCTCCGCCTCCTCCTCCTCCTCCTCCTCCTCGCCCTCGCCTTCCTCAATGTGGGTGGCGGGTGTGGATGGGGCCTCCTCCAGCGGCACCCCTCTCTGTTGGGCCATGTTGTGCAGGGCACAGCAGACAAATATGATTCGTCCCACTCTGAATGGTGTGTATTGGAGCGCTCCCCCAGAACGATCAAGGCACCTGAAGCGCATCTTGAGAAGCCCTATGGTCTGCTCAATTGTAGACCTGGTAGCAGTGTGGCTGACATTGTACCGACGCTCCGGCTCGGTGATGGGGTTCCTCAGAGGTGTCATGAGCCACGTGTGGAGGGGATACCCCTTGTCGCCGAGGAGCCAGCCGTTGCCGGCGTTGGGTGCCTGCAGGATGGGCGGGACGGCGGACTCCCTGAGGACGAAGGCATCGTGGCAGCTGCCGGGGTATCTGGCGCACACGTGTAGGAATCTCTGGCGGTGGTCACAGATGAGCTGGGCGTTCATGGAGTGATACCCCTTCCTGTTGATGAACAGCCCTGGCTCATGCGGAGGTGCCCGTATTGCGATGTGGGTGCAGTCGATTACACCCTGCACCCGTGGGAAGCCGGCCATGGCATGGAATCCAACCGCCCTCTCCATCTGGCTGCGCTCGTCCATGGCGAAGTTGATGTAGTGGGAGGCCCTGCGGAACAACCCATCGGTGACCTGCCTTATGCACTTGTGTGCAGAGGACTGACAGACCCCGATGATGTCCCCGGTGGCACCCTGGAAGGAACCGGATGCGAAGAAGTTGAGGGCAGTGGTGACTTTGACGGCGACAGGTAAGAAGATGCTGCTTGGTCCATCAGGGAGCAGCTCGTCGTTAAGGAGGCTGCAGATGTCGGCGACTACCTGGCGATTGACTCTGAGCCTCCGTATGCACTGCTCCTCGGAGAGGTCCATGAAGCTGAGCCTCGCTCTGTACACCCTGTGCGGAGGGTATTGCCTCCTGCGACGCATCTCTCTCTGCGGTTGCCCTCCCTCCTGCTGTGCATGTGGGTGTGCCGCAGCACCGTGTTGGGGGGCCCCACCTCTCCGAGGCGGACGGCGTGGACTGCGAGGCTGCTGGGGCTGGTCATCCTGTTCGTCCTCCGACGATGTCAACGCACCACCCATCTGGCAGGTGTTGGTGTGAGGGGTTGTGCAGGGTAGGTGGGTGGGTCCTCGGACTGGGGCTGCGGTTTCGTGTCGGTCTGTCCTCTGGCTTGGCGGGGGTTGGTGGAGGGCAGGGGTTGCCCTATGTGACGCGGTGGCCTCCTGCGTGGGTGAGGGCTGTCCCCCGTGGAGCGCACCTTGGCACCTGCCACAGGCTGCTGGCTGCAACACGCCTGGTTTGAAGGGTACTGTTTCCCCCAGTGTGGGAAACTGACTGCGTTGAACCTAAAATCCCACACTTCCTCTTTTGACAGCTGCTTCAGCTCATTAACTGACCACAACGAGCAAGTTAAGTGCTCTCAAGTGGAACCCCGCTGGCTTTAATTGCCTGCGGGATTCCCACCAGCGGGGCTTTCGCGCGCAGCCCCGCACGTCAGCGCGGTACCCGGAAGTGGCCGGGATTTCGTCCGAATCCGGTCACGTGATCGGAGATCGGGATTTTCGGGGCCCCCCCCGCTGGAAACCCGCAGGTAACCCGACCCTAAAATCGAGCCCATGGAGTTGGTGGCCAGGGAACGGAGTTTGTGGGGGACTGAAGATCATGGCTTCGGTCTTCCCAATATTTAGTTGGAGGAAATTTCTGCTCATCGAGTTGGACAAGGAGCATGCCAAATCAGAGGCAGGGGAGGGGTCGAGACAGGTGGCGGTGAGGTAGAGCTGGGTGTCATCAGCGTACATGTGGAACCTGACATTGTGTTTTCGGATGATGTTGCCGAGGGGCAGCGTGTAGATGAGAAATAGGATGGAGCCAAGGATAGATCCTTGAGGGATTCCAGAGGTAAAGGTGCGGGAGTGGGAAGAGAAGCCATTGCAGGTGATTCTTTGGCTATGACTGGATAGATAAGAATGGAACCAGCAGAAGGCAGTCCCACCTAGACGGACGACAGAGGAGAGGCGCTGTTGGAGGAGGATGGTGTGGTCAACCGTGTCAAAGGCTGCGGACAGGTCGAGAAGGATGAGGAGGGATAGTTTACCATCGTCACAGTCACATAGGATGTCATTTGTGACTTTGATAAGCGCTGTTTTAGAGCTTTGTCAGGGGCAGAAACCTCATTGGAGGGGTTCAAACATGGAGTTGAGGGAAAGATGGGCATGGATTTGGGAGGCGACAACAAGTTCAAGGACTTTGGAGAGGAAAGGGAGGTTGATGATGGGGTGGTTAAAAAGGTAGTTTGCAAGGACAGAGGAATCAAGGGTGGGTTTTTGAGGAGGGAGATGATGATGGTAGATGTGAAGGAGAGGGGGACAATACCTGAGGAGAGGGAACCATTAACAATATCAGCTAACATGTGGGCCAGAAAGGGAAGTTGGATGGTCAGTAGTTTGATGGGAATAGGTTCGAGGGAGCAGGAGGTGGGTCTCATGGACAAGATAAGTTCGGAGGGGGCTTGAGAGGAGATAGGAGAGAAACTAGAGAAAGATTTGAGTTCAGGACTAGGGCAGGGGGAGCCTTAGGGGATTTTGCCTTGGTCGGCATGAGGAAGGGAGGGAAACGGCAGAGACAGCTGAATGGATGGTCTCAATCTTAGTGACAAAGCAGTCCATGAGCTCCTCGCACTTGTTGTTGGAGGTGAGGGTGGAGGGGGCAGGGGAGAGGGGTGTAAGAAGATGGTTTGTAGTGGAGAAGGGAAGTCGGGGGTTATCTTTGTATTCCAGGATGATCCTGGAATAGTGAGAAGTTTTGGCAAAGGAAACCAGGACCCGATAGTGCTTTATGTGGTCCGGCCAGATCTGGCGATGAATGGCTAAACCAGTAATCTGCCATAAACATTCAAGTCTGCGTAGGTTGTAGTTTCAACCCCACACCAATAAATGAGTGCTACATTGTTGGACGTTCTGTCCTATGAATAGCTTGCCAAACTGACATCCTGTCTGGTTCAGGTGGACATAAAAGTTTGCAAGGCACTATTTAATGAGCAGGATATTTACCAATATTCCCCCACAACCAACAACACACCCCAGAAAAACAGATTATCTAGTCGTTCATCAGATTTGCTGCTTGTGGGACTTTTTGACTGCTGTGTTTATCTAAATAATAACAGCGTTACGTGGGTGAACCGTACAGTGTTCAAATAATTATTCATTGAATGTGAACTGCTTTGGGAAGTCCTGAGAGATGTGATAAGGGGCTGTGTTTTTTCTTTTGTTTCTATTTCAATTTTCTTTCCTCCTCTCCTGTAAACACTAATTCATGCTGGGTGACAATTCCATGGATGTTGCATGCCCCTCCTACCTGCAATACCTTACCCATGTGGTCAGAGTTCCTGTGTGAATCTTGCTAATTTGATTTTTAATTCATTCTCGGGATGTGGGCATCGCTGGCAAGCCAGCATTTATTGCCCATCCCTAGTTGAGTGACTTATTAGCCCACTTCAGAAGTCAGTTAAGAGTCAACCACGTTGTTGTGTGACTGGAGTCACATATAGGCCAAACCAGGTAAGAATGGCACGTTTCATTTCCTAAAGGACATTAGTGAACCAGTTGGGTTTTTAAGACAATCCGACAGCTTCATGGTCACTCTTACCTATACTAGCTTTTTATTTCCAGATTTTTAAAAAACTGAATTCAAATCCTCAAACAGCCATGGGATTCAAACATGCACTCGCTGGATTATTATCTCTAGATTTCTTGTCCAGTAATATAACCACTATGCTATCTAACCCTTAGCGTTATGTAGGTGAAGCGGACCATGTTTGAAAAGTAATTCAAAATAATAATGAGTGCTGCCAGGCTATTCAACTGTGAAAACCGAGCACATTCCTATTCTCACCCAGCATTCACACACATGTAATTTCCACTTAGTCATTATATAGCAATCAGGAGCAGGAATCCTGGATAATTCCCACCTCCTCCATAGCTCAAGTACACTATGGCCAATTGCAGCAACTCTACTGGTGCCCCAACTGAGACTAATTAACTCAGCGTTGACTGGAGATTGAACTTGGGACATTCAGGATGTATTGTATAGAATTTCTACATTACAACAGTGACTACACTTCAAAAGTACTTAATTGGCTGTAACGTACTTTGGGACAACCGGAGGTCGTGAAGGGCATTATATAAATGCAAGTCTTTCTTTGTTCCTTTCTTTGTTTCTTTGTTTGTCTCTTTCTTTTTTCTTTCTTTCTCTTTCTTTCTATCTTTTTTTCTTTCTTCACATCATTCATAACCACCTTTCTTTAAGAGGGCTAAATCACTGATCCAATAGGTCCAACAGGGGGGTCTTGAAGGGAGCAAAGGTAACAGAGTTGAGGCTACACTGGGATCTGCACTCCCTTCAGGTTTGATTCCCTGCTGGGAATGCAGGATCAGTGAATTTACCTTTGAATGTGCTTTGTAAGCATTTTGATAATTATTTCTAAGGTTCATTAGTAAAACCCATGATGTGTGGAGACACACAATGGCACACTATTCATTTTCCAGGCCAATGAAACACTACGGCCGTGTCCTTGATCCTACATTCTGTAATGAACGTCCTCAGGGATGTTTTTTGCTTAAGGTGGGAGAAATATTAGAAGTTGTTTGGGTGGAGGCTAAGGAATTCTTGAATGTAGTTGTGTCACTAGAAAGTCCCTAATCCAGCGTATGTACATGTGACTGAGTGCTGAAGATTCCTTTATTTTAAAGGGATTGGAATTCAAAAGTGACGAAGTGATGATTCGCTTGTATCAAGCCTTGGACAGACTCCATCTGGAGTACTGTGTTCAGTTTTGGGCACTGCATCTCAGGAAAGATATATCGGTCTTGGAAAGGGTACAGCGCAGATTCACCCGAATGATACCAGGACTTGAAGGGTTAAATTATGAGGACAGGTTGCCTAAACATCATTTGTATTCCCTTGAATTTAGATGGTTGAGGAGTGATTTACTTGAGGTATTTAAAATGATTAAGGGTTTCAATAGGGTAGAAAGTACTGTGGTGGAGGAATCCAGAACAAGAGGGCATAATCTAAATGGCCCAAATCTAGTTTTATTTAGGAGTGAAATCAGGAAGCATTTTTTCACATAAAGGATAGAGGAAATCTGGAACTCTCTCTCCCAAAAGGCTGTGAATGCTGGGACAACTTTCAAGACTGAGATCGATAGATTTTTGTTAGGTAAGGGGATCAATGGATATGGAACAAAGACGGGCAAATGAAGTAGAGGCACAGATCAGCCATGATCTATTTAAATGGCGGAACAGGCTCGAGGGGCTGAATGGCATACTCCTGTTCCTATGTTCCTTATTCCTGTGCATAGAAAGCTTGATGTAATCAGCCTAATGGGTGTAGTTGCTAGGAGTCTTGAGACTGATCTCACACCAGATATGACCTGGCGTTTAGACAATAAAGTTACTGTACCTTTTTGAAGCCCTGCAGTCCAGACCTGGTTTTTCTTCTTCACAGACTTCCTTGTAAAATTGAAACACATCACAGACTGGCTAAGACCATGACACAGCATGAATTTAATCATTTGTTAAAAAAGTAATAGGATACACAAAAAATTTCATGCATCAATCCTACAAATGGGACATTCTGGCAAACCGAACTAGGTCTGCGGCTCCTGTACAGGGAGTCCAGTACTTATTACAGTCTCAGTTATTCGGGCCGTTTAGCCTCTTCTGTCTGTTAGAGAAACTTTTTTGCTGGGCTACCTGGTGATCCTGGCCTGACAGGAGTGGAACAAAACCTTAAGAAAGGTTTTCTAAAGTTAGCAAAGTGCAGCCTGCATAATTACCGAGCTCCTATGAACATGGTAGAGAATGACATCTCCCCCCTCTCTTCCTTTATCTCATTGCTCCCCCAACCCTTCACTCTCCTCAACTCCCTTTATATAAAATGAAATCGATAATATTAAAATGGTACAATAGTGTCCTCTTGCACTATAGTCATGCTTTGCCATCACACTTTTTGATTTGCTTAAATTTCAAATTCATAAAGCAGAAACAATTCAGAACTCGGCAGTTGTCACATTCTATGAATCAAAAGCCACAAAAGACAATTTTATAGTTAAGTTTAATTATGTTATTGTGAAATATGTAAATGTTAAGGCTGAAAAAACTTGCTGGGGGGTGGGGAGTATGACCCGCCCCATAGAATTGGGAGGGTCAGGGGAGGGCCACGAGTAACAGGCCTTTGGCAGCTTGGGGACACATCTGAGGCTGGAAACACCAGCTGAAGCTTACCAGGCTATGAGGGGATGCTGGATTCACTGCACCCCCCCCCACCCCATCCCAGAAAGGGGAAGAGCTGCTCTCTGAGGGCAGACTCTTTCCCATCCAGAGGATTGCTTATAATTTTTTTTTAAAAATTGGTACTGCTCATCTGTGGAATTTCCCTATTTTCTCTTACAAGATTTCTCACAACTCCTTGTGGCATAGCATTCAATACTCCAACAACCCTCTGTGTGAAGAAATTTCTCCTAACATCTCTCCTCACTCTCTTAGTAAGAATTTTATATTGTTGAGCCCTCATCGCTGGCTCCCCAGCCTGATAAAATAGTCTTTTCATATTCATTCTATGAAAACCCTAAATACTTCTATTAAATTTCCTCTTAGCCGTTTCTGTTCCAATCAAAACAGTCCTGGTATCTCATGTCTCTCCTCATAAGTTGTAAAGAAGAGGAAAATCGGCCTTATTATCTCTCAGAAGGTCTCGGAAATTAGCAGCAATGGTCACCAAATGGAGTGGAGGGTACAGCAGGATGAATGGGTAGGTTGGTGAATATCCAATGGGCTGGGAGTACAGGTGGATGGATAGGTGAGAGAATGTCCAATGGGCTGGGAGTACAGGTGGATGGATAGGTGAGAGAATGTCCAATGGGCTGGGAGTACAGGTAGATGGATAGGTGAGAGAATGTCCAATGGGCTGGGAGTACAGGTGGATGGATAGGTGAGAGAATGTCCAATGGACTGGGAATACAGGTGGATGGATAGGTGAGAGAATGTGCAATGGACTGGGAGTACAGGTGGATGGATAGGTGAGAGAATGTCCAATGGACTGGGAGTACAGGTAAATGGATAGGTGAGAGAATGTCCAATGGACTGGGAGTACAGGTAGATGGATAGGTGAGAGAATGTCCAATGGACTGGGAGTACAGGTGGATGGATAGGTGAGAGAATGTGCAATGGACTGGGAGTACAGGTAGATGGATAGGTGAGAGAATGTCCAATTGGCTGGGGGTACAGGTGGATGGATAGGTGAGAGAATGTGCAATGGACTGGGAGTACAGGTAGATGGATAGGTGAGAGAATGTCCAATGGACTGGGAGTACAGGTGGATGGATAGGTGAGAGAATGTCCAATGGACTGGGAGTACAGGTAGATGGATAGGTGAGAGAATGTCCAATGGACTGGGAGTACAGGTGGATGGATAGGTGAGAGAATGTCCAATGGATTGGGAGTACAGGTAGATGGATAGGTGAGAGAATGTCCAATGGACTGGGAGTACAGGTAGATGGATAGGTGAGAGAATGTCCAATGGACTGGGAGTACAGGTGGATGGATAGGTGAGAGAATGTCCAATGGACTGGGAGTACAGGTGGATGGATAGGTGAGAGAATGTCCAATGGACTGGGAGTACAGGTGGATGGATAGGTGAGAGAATGTCCAATGGACTGGGAGTACAGGTGGATGGATAGGTGAGAGAATGTCCAATGGGCTGGGAGTACAGGTGGATGGATAGGTGAGAGAATGTCCAATGGGCTGGGAGTACAGGTGGATGGATAGGTGAGAGAATGTCCAATGGGCTGGGAGTACAGGTGGAAGGTGTGAGTGATCTATTTTACTGGTTCAGTCTTTAATCAAAAAGACTCCAAGGTGTTTTGTTCCAAAGTATAATAGCTTTATTAAGAAGTTATAATAAGTAGTAAAGATGTTAAAATACAAGAGTACAATTAAACATAGTAATAAGATATTCGAATACAACCTAGCAAAGTTTATCACCGTACAATATTCCGAGCTGCACCCCTCGAAGGTCCTTAATATTACTTGAGCGTCTCCAGCTTTGTTCTGAGAATGTTCTAACAAAGATAATTTAATTCTCAGCTTATATACATGTATTAACACAAGCAGTTCTATAGGGGTCCTGTGCAAACATGGAGTCTTCCATCAATCATCCTCTCTGTCTCATGAAGTTGCCATCCATTTTACTCCCTTATGATTAGTTGTCTCCGATTTATCATGGACACTATGTCTGCCCAAAGGATTCCACACTCCCACCAAACTATGGTAAACTCCCCCCACCTGTCCTATTCACATGAGATAAGAATTACATAGGATGCTCATTACTCAAGGGGGCCTCTCTTCACAAAGTAACCAAAAAGCCTATTAATGCTTAATAACAGAGAACAGGAAGCCTTGTTCACAGGAAAAAGCCTCTATATTGCTTTTCCTAACAAGGTTAGCAATATTATATAGAAAGCTGGTATAATGCTTTTCTTATAGATGGATAGATGAGAGAAGGTCCAATGGCCTGGGAGTAGAGGATGAATGGATAGGTAAGGGAATGTCCAATAGGCTGGGAGTAGAGGATGAATGGATAGGTAAGGGAATGTCCAATAGGCTGGGAGTAGAGGATGAATGGATAGGTAAGGGAATGTCCAATAGGCTGGGAGTAGAGGATGAATGGATAGGTAAGGGAATGTCCAATAGGCTGGGAGTAGAGGATGAATGGATAGGTAAGGGAATGTCCAATAGGCTGGGAGTAGAGGATGAATGGATAGGTAAGGGAATGTCCAATGGCCTGGGAGTACAGGAGGAGGCTACAGATGATCCTGATGATGACTAAAATTCAGAGGCAGAAGTGTAAAATTGATTGTCCTGGGCTGCAGACTTACTTTGATGCCAACAAAACTAAACAGACACAGATACATGGAGAGTGTGTTACAGCCATTGGGCTCCAGCAGTTGGCATCTAACAATCACACAAAGAGCTGCCAATCAAAGTAGGGAGGACTTGCTGCTGGGTATTCTGGGCACAGGCCACAGTACAGAAATGCACGGGCTGCCAGTGAAGCTACCATAATGAGCACTGAGATACTGAAGGTTGATGACAACCTTTGTGTTTTGAAACAGTCATAGTGCAAAAAAAAACATTGAATTATAGTTAAAGCAACTTTGCTTTAAAATATGTGAGCAACATTTAAATAATTCTTAATGAAAATTGCAGGAAGAAATTTTTATTTTTCATAACCATTGTCTAGACCAGGGTCCGAAAACAACGATTTTTTAGAAAACTCTTTATTGTTTCAATGAATTGCAAAATGGATTTAATTTACCCAGGGCAAGAGAGGATCCTAATAGGCATTTAATTAATAAGTGTGAAGTGAAAGAAAGTAGAATTGAACAATCCCCTCTGGGTTAAAGGGACCGTCCCCTTTTCAACACATCTATTGTGTTATCTCTCTATTGGTTGTATTTCATGTTATGTAATGTGCGATTTGGTGTCAGTTCGTTTCCTGGCAGATTGAAACATCAGATTAGTTGTTTCATTGTGACTTGAAATGGAAGGTCAGTAAATCTGAGGAAGTGTTCGTTTTAAAACAATTTCTCATTATCTCGGGGCTAATCCATGAACAAACTGCCTCGGCTCTCTTTGCCACACACAGCGTACGGAGCTGACAGTTTAGAGAAATGTTCCATTTCTTCATTTGCTCTTTGTCCAACTCTTCCCCCCCCCCCCCCCCACCCCAATCTCCAAGTTAAGACCCAGTAGTACGCAGTTGAAAAAAAGGTTCTTATGTCAGCCATTGTTCACTCCTTGTACTCGCTTCCTCAGAAACAGCCGGGCTCCTGTGTCATTTTTTGTTTTATTTTGTTTTGTTTCTGTCATTGTGGCGGCAGGAAATGATGTTGCTATCCTTCATGGTAAACAACGTGAGGGTGTCTGCAGGAGCAGGTGCAGCTGCAGGCACAATCCTGGCTTTGTGTCTTTATGCTTGCAGCCCAGGTCCATTCATTCAGCACTGTGTGACTTAACAGGACAGGGATGTGATCTGCAGTCAAACCGAGCCAGTCATTCTTTGTAATAGATGCAGCTGACTAATTGAACTCCAATTTGTTTTGTATTAACCCTGTCCCCGTCTGTTGGAGTTCACAAGTTAGGGATCAGCTTCAGCATGTTGAAAACTTTCAATATTGAAAGGAAGAGGCATGGCAGATACAATGGCTCTTCTTCTGTGCTGTATGGTTCTGTATAAATATTCCTTTTACTAGCCTTACCGGTCTGGCTTTTAAAATGGGTTTTGTTATAAGTCGACAGCAATATTAAGATTCCAACGATATAGATACTGTCGTACCCAATCACTCCACTGTAGCGAAACACAGCTATTTGAAGATCCCAAATCCTTCCTACCTGCCCCAGGCCCGTCCATTTTGTCCCTCTGCTCAAAGCGTAGAGTCAAGAATTGTGAAATATGAAACAGAAAATGCTGGAAATGCTCGGCAGGTCAGGCAGCAGCTGTGGAGAGAGAAACAGAGTTAACGGGGGGAATTTTACCTCCCCAGGACAGGCGGCAGAGAGGCGGGAGGAAGAGTTAAATTCTAAAAAATCTGACGACCCCAACCTGCCACGAACGCATCTACTTCCGGTTTTAACGGAGACGGGTTGGGGGGGTGGGCATATAACCTGTTCTTGAGAGGCAGGTCAGTAATTTAAATATGTTGATGAGGCTGCATGCCTCAGATTTTAACACACTTTTACATTTTCCAGGGCTTGGGAGGCCCGACAGCGGAAGGGAGGTGAGAACGGCTGGGTCCAGCAGGTAAGAGCCTTTCCAGCACAGCTTGTGGGCCAGGAGGAGCAGGAGGGCTTCCCCCCGGCCCCCCAAGCTAACCTGCCTCCCTAATCGGCCTCCCTCCCCGCGATCCACAGACCCCCCTCCCGTGATCCGCTGAGCCCCCCACAATCTCCCCCCCGCGATCTCCCCCTGCAATCTCTTCTCCCTCCCGCGATCTCTTCCTGTTATCTTTTCTCGCCCCCCCGCGAGCTCTCCCCGTGATCTCTTCCCACACCCCCCCCCCCCACCACAACTCTTCCTGTCTCCCTCCTTTCCAGTCCCCGGCTGCGACCTTCCAGGGCTGGCCTTCCGCCTTCCGGGCCGGCCAGCCCCTCAATCTGGCTGGCTGCCAACTGGGAAATGGAAAAAAAAAATTCAAATGACGTCCCACCATTAAATTCATCAGGACCTTCGTGCTCCCCACATTTCCGGGTTTCCCGACTGCTACAAGTCACCCCTCCCCCGCCCAGCTCTCTCCCCGCCTCCCCGTAAATATCGGGGCGTTAACTCTGTTTCTCTCTCCACAGATGCTAACTGGCTTGCTGAGCGTTTCCAGCATTTTCTTTTTTTTATTTCAGAATTCCAGCATCCGCAGTATTTTGCTTTTGAGTGAAGATTGGATATGGTTTCACATGCACCTCGCACACCTGCCCGCTGCTGTGTAGGAATCTTGTCAGTCAGTGGGCTGATTGAGTGCTGGAATGTGGGAGAGGGGGGAGGTGGAGGGGACTTCACTGCTGAATCTGATGCAATCCTTAACATGTTGGGGGGGAGCAGGGAGGGGAGAGGGATTGCTCTGCTTGCTCTGTGTAACACGATTGTAAATCCATCCAAAAAGATCAGAGCATTGTTTTCCTTATGATGTCCACACAGGTGCAATTTCAGCAGCGATAACTGGATAACAATCAGAAGGAGAACCCTGGTTAATTGCCCCAAACTGCAGAATATTCATGTTAACTTTACAATCGGCAATATTTTCTTATGACTTATTGCCCTCTTATTTTTTTTGATCAGCTGGTTAGCTTGATATGTGTGGAAACTTATCACCATCATCAATAATCTCTGAATCAAACTACCGGGAAATTTTCTGGCCAGATTTTCAATGCATACAATAGCAAATAATTAAGGGGTGATTTTAACCCCACCCACACAGCGGGAACGCAGCTGTAGTGACGTTAAAACTGCATCGGGTGACTTAGTGCCCTGTTCTCGTTTGATTCCCGCCTGCTACCATATTAACCGCGCTGTTAGTTTAGGCGTCCGAGGCATTTGCTGGAGGAAGACAGGAATCTCAAGAATACATTATTATTAGGACCCCAATGAGATTTTAAAATGCAAAAGTGGAGGTCCCACCCAGCAACAAGCTCGCTGAGTAAAACGTAGTGTGATTGGTTTCCAAAGGGCCGTTGGAAGTGGTGTTTAAAGGGGCTCACTTTCATGCACTCAGATCATAGGCAACCATTTGCTATTGCGTTTCTTGAATTTCCACAGGCGAGTTTGCTGTGAAGATTGCTGTTTCCACATTGATTCTGTTTTCACACCCACAATAAGCACATAGTTTATGATGGGAATCATTCCTGGAACTTACAGTGGGAGAGCTCTGGACTTTGGCTCCCCCATCATTAAATAAATAAATTTAAAACAGAAATAGACAGTTTCCTAGAAGTAAAGGGAATTAGGGGTTACGGGGGGCGGGCAAGAAATTGGACATGAAGCTGAGTTCGGATCGGTCAAGGCCCTGTGGGTGGCGGAGCGGGCCCAGGGGCTGAGTGGCCGGGTCCTGCTCCTACTTCTTGTGTTCTTTAGATTTGAGGTTAGGATCAGATCAGCCATGATCTTATTGAATGGCGGAGCAGGCTCGAGGGGCCGATTGGCCTACTCCTGCTCCTATTTCTTATGTTCTAATGTTCTTATTTATAGTCATCAACAACAACAACCACAGCAACTTGTATTTATATAGCGCCTCTAACGTAGTAAAATGTCCCAAGGCATTGCACAGGAGAGTTATCAAATAAAATTTGACACCGAGCCACATAAGGAGATATTGGGACAGGTGACCAAAAGCTTGGTCAAAGAGGTAGGTTTTAAGGAGCATCTTAAAGGAGGAGGGAGTGGTAGAGAGACAGAGTGGTTTAGGGAGGGAATTCCAGAGCTTAAGGCCTAGGCTGCTGAAGGCATGGCCGCCAATGATGGAGTGATTAAAATCGGGCTTGCGTAAGAGACCAGAATTGGAGGAATGCGGAGATCTCAGAGAGTTTTAGGGAGATAGGGAGGGGGGTGCCATGGAGGGATTTGAAAACAAGGATGAGAATTTTAAAATCAAGGTGTTGCCGGATCGGGAGCCAATGTAGGTCAATGTAGGACAGGGGTGATGGGTGAACGGGACTTGGTGGGAGTTAGGATACAGGCAGCAGAGATTTGGATGCGGTCAAGTTTATGAAGGGTGGAAGGTGGGAGGCCGGCCAGGAGAGCATTGGAATAGTCAAGTCTAGAGGTAACAAAGGCCTGGATGAGGGTTCCAGCAGCAGATGAGCTGAGGCAAGGGCAGAGACAGGCGATTTTATGGAGATGGAAGTAGATGGTCTTGGTGATGGAGTGGATATGTGGTCGGATGCTCATCTCAGGGTCAAATAGGACGCCAAGGTTGTGAACGGTCTGGTTCAGCATCAGACAGTGGCCAGGGAGAGGGTTGGAGTCGGTGGCTAGGGAACGGAATTTGTGGCGAAGACAATGGCTTCGGTCTTCCCAATATTTAGTGTAGTTTGGTTGTAATCATTAATAGTGGCACTTTCCCATTATTAAAAGACAATTTTCTCAATTGTAACATGCTAATTTGCCTAATGTAGCATAAAAATAGATAATGACATTACAAAAGGGCTGCTAATTGTCTTTAATGATTTAACTGTCAAACACCCTGAGGATGATTCAAGAGCTGCTCTTGTACTGTTGCTGTTTTAGTTTGGATCCTGAAAGTTTGGCGTCAGTGAGTATTTACTAAATTGGACTCCCTTATCCCAGCAGCAGACACATACATCCATGGGTCTACGAGCCTGCCCCAGGATAAAAGAGCCTGATTTAACAGTATAAACATCGGAAGCCCAGCTCTCAGACGCTGGACTCTCATAATCCAAACCAAGTCGGTAAAGGTTGTACTGCTGAGCAGTGGCTGCTCAGTTTTCATCAGTACTGTAAACAGCTGAACAGTAGCCCACTCAGTGCCGGCTATTGGTCGCAATCAATGGATGGAACATAATAAAAGTGCTGATATTCTTTATTTTTTATAGCACTAACATTCTGAGCGGCATATTGGGAGATAGGAGGCTGAGCAGCTATTTAATGAGTTGGTTAAAATACCAATGAATGCTCAACAGTGCAGAACACATCATAGATCAAGGATCAGCAAAGCATATTTGGGATTGCTACCTTCTGATCTAGTAAGAATGCTGGAACCTAAATACAGGTGTAGGATAGACATCTCTTCATTCCCTAGCCCACCATCACAAGGCATAGACAGAGCCTTACACACCCACTATCACCAGGGAAAGAGCCTTACACACTCACTATCAGCAGGGAAAGATAGAGCCTTGCACACCCACTATCACCAGGGGAAGATAGAACCTTACACACCCACTATCACCAGGGAAAGATAGAACCTTACACACCCACTATCACCAGGGAAAGATAGAGCCTTACACACCCACTATCACCAGCAAAAGATAGAACCTTACACACCCACTATCACCAGGGAAAGAAAAAAGCCTTACACACCCACTACCACCAGGGAAAGACAGAGCCTTACACACCCACTAATACCTGGAAAAGAGAGCCTTACACACCCAATATCACCAGGGAAAGATAGAACCTTACACACCCACTATCACCAGGGAAAGATAGAACCTTACACACCCACTATCACCAGGAAAAGATAGAGCCTTACACACCCACTATCACCAGGGAAAGATAGAGCCTTACACACCCACTATCACCAGGGAAAGATAGAACCTTACACACCCACTATCACCAGGAAAAGGCAGAGCCTTACACACCTACTATTACCTGGAAAAGAGAGCCTTACACACCCACTATCACCAAGGAATGGTAGAACCTTACACACCCTCTATCACCAGGGAAAGATAGAGCCTTACACACCCACTATCACCAGGGAAAGATGGAGCCTTACACACCCACTATCACCAGGGAAAGATGGAGCCTTACACACCCACATTCACCAGGGAAAGAGAGAGCCTTACACACCCACTATCACCAGGGAAAGATAGAAACTTACACACCCACTATCACCAGGGAAAGATAGAAACTTACACACCCACTATCACCAGGGAAAGATAGAACCTTACACACTCACTATCACCAGAGAAAGATGAGCCTTACACACCCACTATCACCAGGGAAAGGTAGAGCCTTACACACCCACTATCACCAGGGAAATATAGAACCTTACACACCCACAATCTCTGGGGAAAGATAGAGCCTTACACACCCACTATCACCAGAGAAAGATAGAGCCTTACACACCCACTATCACCAGGGGAAGATAGACCCTTACACACCCACTATCACCAGGGAAAGGTAGAGCATTACACACCCACAATCACCAGGGAAAGGTAGAACCTTACACACCCGCAATACACGGGGAAAGATAGAGCCTTACACACCCACTATCACCAGGGAAAGATAGAATCTTACACACCCGCAATCACTGGGAAACGATAGAGCATTACACAGACTGATATGAAATATTATAACATGAGTTAACAGAGGCCTTATTCTGTGATGGTGGACCACGGTGGCAGACCGTTGTGATGTGGTATCGTCGGATGACAGTTAGTGAGCTCATTAGGAGATGCGTTGGCTTGTGCATTGATTGTATAAAACATCAGTCAAAATTTAAGTTTTGATTTAAAATTCCAGTTAACTAGTTGGCAAGAAAGGGCAGAAAAAGGTGTGAGAGAAAACAGTTAAAAAAATCTGCCATCATGTGTGTAAGGTGTAATAAAATCATAAGTGCAATCTTTATAAACGGGCTGATGGTTTTGCCGCAAATAACAGAAGACACCCCCTTTCGTGTATACACATATTTGTTTGTGTCACATAAGGCGTTACTTGATTTTGGATATCGAAAGCAATGCTGGTTTAGTAATAAACTACCGCAATTGGACAATTTCTACTCATGTTACACAATAGATATCGGGCACCTGTTAAGACACTCGGCAGGATATCTGAGGATAACACAGTTATACCTAGTTCTGGATCTCGGAAACCAAGTCTACTTCAGGACAGTTACACATGCCCCACCACTTTTTCCAACAAGGTTCCAGGCTGTATGAGTGTGTAATCCCACAATGCATCACCCAGCAGTACAAAGGCACCATTCTCTTAATACATCAGACATAATAAGACATACAATCTGGAACCCAAACCGACCTGCAGTTTTACCACAGCTAGATCCACAGGAATAAACTATCTCATTGTGTTGGGATTTTTCTGTCACGATGGCATAAGCAATCATAAGTAGTCCTACTCCACTTTTCTTGCTGGATCCCTGATGGATTCAGGACTTTTTGTTTGAATAGTTCAATTTAATGCGTGAGAAGCAGTATTAGGCTGTCATCAACATCCCATCACTGCTCTATCACTTAATGCAAGAAGTTAAATCAGCTCCAACTGAACACTGCAGGCATCTGCTTATGTGTCCCAGATGTGGCAGAACATCATGATACACATCTGGGGAAAGTTTTCAGGTCTGTGACCCGGAAATATATACAGTACATCAATATTCCCTTGACAACATACCTTCAGGTCCCACGTGAGCAAACAAGGCCTATATACTTTTACAGCCGGTGTTTTATTGTGAGATGTGGTCAGAAATAGATTTATAAAATAAGCCAATAACTTTTGTTTGTGGTCTTCCGTTCTATAGCAATGTGGCAGTCTGTCTAATGGGATGCTCATCCCTTACATTAATATCACAACGTTTTGCAATTTTTTTTAATGTTTCAGATCCTCCGATCTTTTCTCCTCCTCCTCAGAAGCTGCTGATCACGCTGGGCTGCAGTTTTACAGAGGCCAATCTCCCTCCACGGGGCTGTTCTTTACATGTGAGCCCAGACAGTGGGCGTCAGCAGGCTATTTGAGCTTGGGAGCCTATCACAGGTGAACCGGATCCTGTCCCCATTCCAGGTCCACACACCCACACACTTCCAGCCGGGCCCACTGAGAAGCCATCAGCAATCGCATAGAATCATCAAATCATAGAACGGTTACAGCACATAGAAATTGTAACACGGAAGAAGGCCATTGCAAACCTACGGACAATGACGGACAGGGAAAGACCCACCGGTCCGTCCCACGCAACTGCCATGTGATCTCCTGGGAAAGGCGGGGAAACAGATAAAAGCCCAGGCCAATTTGGGAAAGCAAAATCTGAGAAATTCCTCTCCGATCCCCTGAGGCGATCAAAACTAGTCCATGAGATCACTCTGGCGCTGATAATGTCATGCATTACCGACCATTTGTAAGAGGGGAGCTCTGGCCCAGACAGAAACAGATCCAGCTCTCAGTTGAAGGAATTCAGTGAATTCCACCGCATGAGTCGGCAGCCTGTTCAGCTCGATCAGTCCGTTTCAGTTTTTGTCCTCCACGTGAGCAGTTGTCCTAATCTCATGTGCTCAGCCCATGGAGCAGGAATCCTTTCTGATAATTTTACCTTCCTTGGCTGTGGAGTACTGCAGTGTCCCTACTGCAGACCTAGCCAGCAATAGCTAACTTGGCATAGACCAGGGATTATACCTGGGACTCTCTTGACCCTTATGGCTCAACATGCCATTAGGGGCCCATATTACAGCCATTGATTTCAGAGTTCTTTCTGACCCTTCAGGGCTCCTGTGGTCTCTATTGATTCTGCAAAATGTATTGTGACAGCGCAGCACACTCTGTCTCCCTCCGCAAGCAACATAGAAAAAGATATATGTTTTAAAAAAGGAAAGAACAGGGAAAGAACCAATAATATGGAAGATAATTGCAGTGATCTTGGGCAAGTAAACAGAAGAAGCAAAGCAATCACTCATATTACATCCATCATGTAGAATAGGTTTGGAAGAAGATGGTAGAGCTTCTGAGGTGAGTAACTGGAAAGAAACAAGCCAAGTGGAAAAAGTGAGGTGAAGCATGTTTCACACACAACATCTAATAGGGAAAAAAAACGGAGACTAATGTTCTAATTCGACAGTCACCAGAAGTGCAAATTCACACAACAGGGCTCTTTTTGTTTGTAGGCCATGTGCTTCCAACTCCAAATATTTTGCTGCTAGACTCAGACCTCCACCGCCACAAATCCAAATCGAAATGGAATTCTAAATCAGGGCCAAATTACAACTGTATTGCAATTGTGCAGAAACAATTTCAGGAGCACATTAATTTATTGTGAATACCTTTCACTTATTTTCTACTCATTTTTTTCATTTTCGCTTTTCCTAGTTTGTCTCATTTTTCATTTCTCCTCTTTCTTATCTCCCTTTTTATCCTTTACTTCTCTTGTGTCTTGTTCATTTCTTTCCTTATACCCCATGCACGAATTGTCAGGTCCTCAGTTTATTTTGTTATCTCTGTTTTATTTATGCACTTGTATCTGTCCCCCATATGACTCCATCTGTCTCTTGTATGCTTTTCAGTTCTCGTGTCTCACTTTTCTTTCATCTTGTGCTTCAAGCTCTCTTCTATTTGTATCTCTCACATGTTTTATATGTTCCTCAGGCTTTTCTGTGCTTCCTGATACTTTGCTGTATGATATCCACCAAGCAACGTGATTGATAATACCTGGGTTAGATCTGATTCTGGCTCTCAGAAACTAGGGCGTCTGCTCCAGGACAATTTTTAAAGAAAAGATTTGTAGGGGTTCATGAGTGATTTCCATACCACAATGACCTCAGTGCCTCATTATATTGTAGGCACACAATTTGGAACCCATTCTGTCTTGTGGTTACATCTTGATCCGCACAGCAACTGGATTATCCTACCAAACAGTGCCATTTATTTGCATTTATTTGCATGTACCACATGGTTCAGGAGCTTAGCAGGATAGAGGCACTCCAGTTTTGTCACTGAATTCAGAGCTGTTCTGGCACTACACATGTAGAGCATTATTTTAACAGTGATTCTGACTTTCATTGTTATGAGCTGCATTTACCCTGATGTTACCATGCTCAGAGTAAATACAGTTTAGCAACAGAATCCGGCCATTTGTGAACAGACCAGAGGCAACGTTTCGTTAGGAGACTGATAACAGAAATAACTTGTGGTTATTTTTTGCGATTGTTTCAGCTGCAGTACAAAGGACTGCATAAGAAGCAAATTTGCAGGCACTATGTGTCAGAATCACAGAGACAAACAGTTCTGATGAAAGACAAGCTTCAGTCCATAAATACACTCACACTGTACCGTTGTTTTGTCTTGGGCTGCTATGCAGGAGACCCATGTCAGACTGGTATAGACCCTCAAAACAAATTTCCTACACATTTCAACTGAAAATGGAAAGTCAAAATAGATGATTTTTTTTACTGTTATTTGTTACGCCTCCCCTCGTCCCCTGTCCAAACTTCTACATAGCTTTCACACATTATTTCCACGAGATTTCAGCACAGGAAGATATTGTGGTGGTTGGGTTGGAGTTGCAAATGATTCAGCTCAAAGAAAAACAGACTGAGTTAATGTGCACAAATCGAGGGCGAGAAATCCAGCGAATATGAACTTTAAAGTTGGATCCAAAGACCTGAATCTCGGCTCTTTGAAATTCAGATTTCAAATTTGAAGTGTGCACCCAATAGCGGGGAAATAGTGTTCCTGGGACTTGGGATGAAATTAGTATTTTTTTTAAGACAAGGGTTGTTAGCACTGGGAGTAGATCATTTTTCCACTTTTTCACCTCACGCTGACATCAAGCACATTAGGGTCAGAATAGTGAAGTAGATTCGTTAATGGAAATGGATTACTGACCCAAAGGCCTCGGTCTATCTGAGGTTATTTGCAGTCCCCAGCTCACTTTCTCACTATCACCCAAGGCAGCTGGGATAAGAGTATACAGATCATACTCTCACAGGCTGCATTATCACCTTCTCACTGCACTGCTTGACAAAAAAAATATATATTAAAAATAAACTTACCTTCGTCAGTGCAATGTCTGCTATGGGCAGCAGTTTCCTGCTCTCCTACCAGCAGTGGGGAAATTTTCGGTGGCAGTGATAAAATGGAAATACAGGTGTACAGCAGGACAAAACGTTCCTCTGCCCATGAGCACCAAGATTTTATTTAAAGGGACAGGCGTCCACATCAATGTTCAAATCTGGCTGAATTTGGATAGTCAATGAATTGACTGGAAGTAGTGGCAGTGGGTAAAACAAATCAGATGTTGGGATGTATTAAAAGGTCAGTATTGAGTCAAAATAGTGAAGTAAACCTGCCACTTTATAAATCATTGGTGCATCCGCACTTAGAATATCGTGTACAGTTCTGGTCGTAACAGTAAAAAAGGATATTGCAGCTATTAAAAGGATACAGAAGAGAGCAATTAGAATGATTGAGGGGATGGAGGGATTGGATTATGACGAACGACTATGTAAATTGGGCAGGTTCTTGCTGGAAAAGGGAAGATTGAGAATTGATATGATTGGTATTATTAGGATTCTAAAAGGACTGGATAATGTAGACCGTGACAAACTATTTCACCATGGCCACAACAGTAGAACCAGAGGACACGGCCTGCGCTTAAAGGGGGACGCATTCAAAACTAATCTACGGAAACATTGGGTCAAATCTTGCTGGAGCTTGCTTATGTTATAACTTGCTGGAAGTGCGAGCTGATATTGGCAATGTGAGGGCAACGGGACATCTGGGACCTTAGTGAACGACTGGACCAATAGTCTATCTCCTTAACCAATGAGATTTAAGGATTGAGAAAGAAACAGAGGAACGGCGGAGAAGGAGGGTGAATTAGAGTCAAATCAGGTACAGAAAGAGAGGGAAAGAAAGATTGGATCAAGAGAGAAAAAAAAGAAACAGAAAGGAAAAGTAAGAAAAAAATTTAAAGTGTTTAAATTTGACATTTTTAAAATCTCTACCAACAATTTACTTCCTGCAGGAATGAGACTCAACAGTTGAATCTGTTCCCTTTCTGGGCCGGAGAGATTGATTGCTATTATATAAACAATCATCACATTGTTAAAAAGGTATTAAACACTATTAATTATGAGCCCTAATTTCCTGTGGCGAGTTTAATGGGCAATTAATGTGCAAATCCAACAAATTCTTAAAAATAACGGGGAGACTAACAGCAAGATGCTGTTTGTGGGAAGCAAACGGCAGAGCGAAGTAAATCAACCAGCAAGTTTAGGAGATTTGCAACTCACAGCGTATCTCTTTATCCCCTGTGCTTGCTGGCCAATTTGCGCATTAATAACGGTGTGCGTCGTTATTTTTCCCAGGAAGATTTGGCTCATTATTTCAGTGAACGATGGTTAAAGTTATGGAAGACAGTGGAAGTAGATATTGTTCATTCATTCAAATGCAAATCAGATAGATTTCTTTCAGAATATGATATTTTGGGATACAGTATATGAGTAATTAGAGACACAGCATATGATGACTGTAGCATGCTTGGGAGGAACAGATGACTTTAGACCTACGGTTCCCAAAGCTCTCCACCACTGGGGGTTTTTCTCACCTCATGTCTGGGTCTGTAGTAGACTGATTGATAGAGATTGATTGCCATAATTAATCAACAACTCCATGATCATTGTATCATGCGATTAGCAGGATGGCAGAAGGCAAACTAGATGGACCTTGGTCTTTATTCATCTAGCAATTCCTATGTTCTTATGTAGTCTAATCTGGGGTATTTAAGATTAGAGATTTGGTTCAGAGCTGACCCTTCGTATGTATCAGAGATAATGGTTATAATTTAATATCTCCTGATATGTAAAATGGAAATTTAGTACAACCCTGTAATAAATGCTCAATGCTCACCTATAGACAGTTCCTGGAATATGATATTGCGGTTGGGTAAACCTGACCTCAATACAATAATTACTACAGTGCAAGGCAGATCATGTGGCCCAGATCAAATGTCTAATTAAGTTTAATATTTGTCTACATTATTAACATTGGTTGTTTGGACATTTGCAGTACAGCTCATGTATCAATATAATGTGTAATTGGATTTAGTAGGAAGTATTAATGTTGAATGAAACTTTGCTGAAACTTTCAGCCCTAACTGATATATCAAAATCATGTCGCAGCAACTTGAACAGATGGAAATTTACGTTACAAGATACTGTTACAAATGATGGTTGCATGCGTCATGGGAACTGGAAGAGAGATCTTTTTATATTTAACTTTCTTCCAGCTCATCTTGGCTCCAGTCAACCTTCTTTAGCTAGAGAGACAGGAAATGGGTTCTTGACTTCTTTACGGGCTCTGGATGTATTGCTAACTCAATAGGAAGCACCCTTTTAGAATGGACTGTGCCAATTACTTCCCACGCTCATTAACATCTGAGAAGTGCCTGTAGTCACTGGAGCTTGATTTGCTATAATATGTGCAGCACATTTCATCTGATTATATACACTCAAATCTACCTTTGGTGCAATTCCAGCAGGTCAGAGGATTGGATTTATGCTGGAAAGTAGATTAAATGGTTTCAATGCACATTGGTTTCGAGCATAAGCACTAGCTTGGTTGAAAATTTGAGGAAGTGAAACCAAGACTCAATACATGTCCCTGCTCCCGATATTCATGGCTCCATCTGCTTCTCCCTGCCTGTTCAACTCTGAACCTTGGCTTCCCTGTGTACAGGATTCACATCAGAAACTCGACAAATGACCAAGATGAAGAAAAATTTCTTCACTCAGAGGGTTGTGAATCTTTGGAATTCTCTACCCCAGAGGGCTGTGAATGCAGAGTCGTTGAGTAGATTCAAGACTGAGTTCAATGGATATTTGGACACTAAGGGAATCAAGGGATATGGGGATCGGGCGGGAGGGGTCGTATGGCCTCCTCCAGCTCCTATTTCTTATGTTCTTATGAAGCTTCTTCGACAGCACCTCCCAAACCCACAACCTCCACCACCGAGGAGGACAAAGGCCGCAGGTGCATTGGGAAGACCATCACCTCCAAGTTCCCCTCCAAGCCACACACCATCCTGACTTGGACGTATATCGCTGTTTCTTCATTGTCACTGGATAAAAACCTGGAACTCCCTACCTAACTGCACTGTGGGAGAACCTTCATCACATGGACTGCAGCGGATCAAGAAGAATCATCCATCACCTTCTCAAGAGCAATTAGGGATGGGCAATAAAATCTGGCCTTGCCAGTGATGCCCACCTCCCGAGAATGAATTAAAAAAAACTACTGATGATTGGACGCACCGTATCTGCCGTTGTCAAACTCTCCCATCCTGTGGTTCCAGCAAGGAGCCTGTTCAATGTTGCCCTTGCCTCGGTTGAGGTTGGCTCATTGCCAAAGCTTGCCGAACGACAGCCCACTTGTCTCTTGCAGCCACTTAAATCAGGTGATTTAAAATAAATTCATTCATGGGATGTGAGCGTCATTGGCGAGGCCAGCATTTATTGCCCATCGCTAATTGCCCATGAGAAGGTGGTGGTGAGCCGCCTTCTTGAACCGCTGCAGTCCGTGTGGTGAAGGTTCTCCCACAGTGCTGTTAGGAAGGGATTTTGACCCAGCGACGATGAAGGAACGGCGATATATTTCCAAGTCAGGATGGTGTGACTTGGAGGGGAATGTGCAGGTGGTGGTGTTCCCATGAGCCTGCTGCCTTGTCCTTCTAGGTGGTAGAGGTCGCGAGATTGGGAGGTGCTGTTGAAGAAGCCTTGGTGAGTTGCTGCAATGCATCTTGTAGATGGTACACACTGCAGCCACGGTGCGCTGGTAGTGGAGGGAGTGAATGTTTAAGGTGGTGGATGGGGTGCCAATCAAGCGGGCTGCTTTGTCCTGGACGGTGTCGAGCTTCTTGAGTGTTGTTGGAGCTACACTCATCCAGGCAAATGGAGATTATTCCATCACACTCCTGACTTGTGCCTTGTAGATGATGGAAAGGCTTTGGGGAGTCAGGAGGTGAGTCACTTGTTGCAGAATACCCAGCCTCTGACCTGCTCTTGTCACCGCAGTATTTATGTGGCTGGTCCAGTTAAGTTTCTGGTCGATGGTGACCCCCAGGATATTGATTGTGGGGGATTCGGCGATGGTAATGCCGTTGAATGTCAAGGGGAAGTGGTTAGACTCTTTCTTGTTGGAGATGGTCATTGCCTGGCACTTGTCTGGTGCGAATGATACCTGCCACTTATCAGCCCAAGTCTGGATGTTGTCCAGGTCTTGCTGCATGCGGGCATGGATTGCTTCATTATCTAAGAGAATGCGAATGGAACTGAACACTGTGCAATCATCAGCAAACATCCCCATTTCTGACCTTATGATGGAGGGAAGGTCATTGATGAAGCAGCTGAAGATGGTTGGGCCTAGGACACTGCCCTGAGGAACTCCTGCAGCATTGACCTGAGGCTGAGATGATTGGCCTCCAATAACCACTACCATCTTCCTTTGAGCTAGGTATGACTCCAGCCACTGGAGAGTTTTCCCCCTGATTCCCATTGATTTCAATTTTACTAGGGATTCTTGGTGCCACACTCGGTCAAATGCTGCCTTGATGTCAAGGGCAGTCACTCTCACCTCACCTCTGGAATTCAGCTCTTTTGTCCATGTTTGGACCAAGACTGTAATGAGGTCTGGAGTCGAGTGGTCCTGGCGGAACCCAAACTGAGCATCGGTGAGCAGGTTATTGGTGAGTAAGTGCTGCTTGATAGCACTGTCGACGACACCTTCCATCACTTTGCTGATGATTGAAAGTAGACTGATGGGGTGATAATTGGCTGGATTGGATTTGTCCTGCTTTTTGTGGACAGGACATACCTGGGCAATTTTCCACATTGTCGGTTAGATGCCAGTGTTGTAGATGTACTGGAACAGCTTGGCTGGAGGCGCGGCTAGTTCTGGAGCACAATACTTCAGCATTACAGCTGGCATGTTGTCGGGGCCCATAGCCTTTGCTGTATCCAGTGCACTCAGCCGTTTCTTGATATCATGTGGAGTGAATCGAAATTGGCTGAAGACTGACTTCTGCGATGGTGGGGATATCGGGAGGAGGCCGAGATGGATCATCCACTCGGCACTTCTGGCTGAAGATGGTTGCAAACACTTCAGCCTTGTCATTTGCACTCATGTGCTGGACTCTGCCATCATTGAGGATGGGGATGTTCACAGAGCCTCCTCCTCCCGTTAGTTGTTTAATTGTCCACCACCATTCATGACTGGATGTGGCAGGACTGCAGAGCTTTGATCTGATCCGTTGGTTGTGGGATTGCTTAGCTCTGTCTATAGCATGTTGCTTCCGCTGTTTAGCATGCATGTAGTCCTGAGTTGTAGCTTCACCTGGTTGGCACCTCATTTTTAGGTATGCCTGGTGCTGCTCCTGGGATGCTCTTCTACACTTCTCATTGAACCAGGGTTGATCCCTGGCTTGTTGGTAATGGTAGAGTGAGGAATATGCTGAGCCATGAGGTTACAGATTGTGCTGGAATACAATTCTGCTGCTGTTGATGGCCCACAGCGCTTCATGGATGCCCAGTTTCGAGCTGCTAGATCTGTTCTGAATCTATCCCATTTAGCACGGTGATAGTGCCACACAACACGTTGGATGGTGTCCTCAGTGCGAAGACGGGACTTCATCTCCACGAGGACTGTGCGGTGGTCACTCCTCCCAATACTGTCATGGACAGATGCATCTGCAACAGGTAGATTCGTGAGGACGAAGTCAAGTAGGTTTTTCCCCCGTGTTGGTTCGCTCACCACCTGCCGCAGGTCCAGTCTGGTAGTTATGTCCCTCAGGACTCGGCAGCTCGGTCAGTAGTGGTGCTACCGAGCCACTCTTGGTGATGGACATTGAAGTCTCCCACTCAGTGTACATTCTGTGCCCTTGCTACCCTCAGTGCCTCCTCCAAGTGGTGCTCAACATGGAGGAGGACTGATTCATCAGCTGAGGGAGGGCAATAGGTGGTAATCAGTAGGAGGTTTCCTTGCCCATGTTTGACCTGATGCCATGAAATTTCATAGGGTGCGGAGTCAATGTTGAGGACTCCCAGGGCCACTCCCTCCTGACTGTATATCACTGTACCGCCACCTCTGGTGGGCCTGTCCTGCCAGTGGGATAGGACATACCCAGGGATGGTGATGGAGGAGTCTGGGACGTTGGCTGAAAGGTATGATTCTGTGAGTATGGCTATGTCAGGCTGTTGCTTGACTAGTCTGTGGGACAGCTCTCCCAATTTTGGCACAAGTCCTCAGATGTTAGTAAGGAGGACTTTGCAGGGTCGACTGGGCTTGGTTTGCCGGTTTTATGCTTATTGTGACTTTCTGTAGCAGGATTTTACAACTGAGTGGCTTGCTACACCATTTCAGAGGGCAGTTAATAATCAACCACATTGCTGTGGGTCTGGAGTCACATATCGGCCAGACCAGGTAAGGACAGCAGGTTTCTTTCCCTGAAGGACATTAGTGGACCAGATGGGTTTTTACAACAATCCGGTAGTTTCATGGTCACCGTTACTGATACTAGCTTTTTATTCCAGATTTTATTTAATTAATTGAATTTAAATTCCCCAGCTGCCGTGGTGAGATTTGAACTCATGACTCCGGATTATTAGTCCAGGCATTTGGTTTCCCATGCTCCAAAATGCCATTGACTGACTGATGGGCAGCCTTGTGACAAGTCGGCTGCAAGCTGGCAGGTTTCAACCAGACCAAAAGTGATCAATTCGGACTGGGGGAGAAGTTGCACTCATAACTTAGTACCTTGGTTTCCGGGCACCGTACCAATTCTAGTTGTTGGATGGCAGAGGGTGCAACACAATTCAAACATCGGACCACCTCCATGGGAGGTCGCAAAAATTTGCCAACCTAGAAAACTAGCAATTGATGACTAACAGCTTCACAAAAGCTAACAACTCAAGAAGGGGCCTGACATATGAAAACTGGTAATTCCATAGAAAGTACATAGAAATTACAACACAGAAACAGGCATTTCAGCCCAAACTGTCTGTGTTGGTGTTTTTCCTCCACATGGACAATAGCCTTAGTTCCACTTGCCTTCCCTGTTCCTATATCCCGCTATTCCCTTTTCCTTCAACCACATATCTAAACTATTCTTAAATGTTGACATGGTCTCTGCTTCAATCATCAACTCTGGTAGAGCTTTACATAGCCTCAAAACACTTTCTCCTGATGTCTGTCTTAAAACTCTTACATTTAATCTTACATCTATGTCTCCTGGTTCTAGATACCTCAACCACTAGATGCAATCTGTTCCCTTCCTTCATAATTTAAATACCTTTATCAAATCAACCCTTAATCTTCTCTGTTTTAATGAAAATGGTCCAATTTTCCATATTTGTATTCCCTCATACCAGGTAGCACTCTCGTGAATCTGCGCTGTACCCTCTCTATTGCATCAACATCCTTCCTGTAGTGTGGAGATCAAAATTGCGCACACTACTCCAACTGTGGTCTTACTATGGTTTTATATAGATTCACCATTACATCTAGACTTTTATATTCTATCCACTTCCCATAAAACCTACTTTTCCATTGGCTTTTTTTTAGGCCTTATCCACTTGAAGTGCTACTTTTAAAGTCTTGTGAACCTGAACCCTGAAAACCCTCTGTTCTTCCACTTCACCCAGATTTCCCCCATTATTACATCCACGAGCTTTGTAACTTAAGCTGTTAACATTCTTTCACTTATAAAGGAGGAAAAAACATAAGGACACAAAAGGCTGTGGGGGAAATCCAAAGGTTGAAGGCACAAAATTGCAGGGAACATAATGCTTTGGAACATTTTGAATTTTTACTATAAAAATTATGAATTCTGGCTCATTTTAAGCAGGTTCAGTTTCCATTATTCAGGCACAGTGAAGAGAATAACAGGTGGGGACCTGAGATGTCAGATCTTCACCCCACTACACTGCCTCAGGATTTACAGGGCACCCCAATGGCATGTTTCTGGGCCTGCAGGTGGACTTTCCATCCTCCCTCCTCACTTTCCTTCTCATCAGCCCCATCCCTCTCTTCTCCTCTTCATTTTTCCACTTCTCTCCCTTCTTCATTGCCATCGATTTCCTCTGTGCACTGCCATAGCTTCCCCCCCCGTTTATTGCTGCCCATTTCCCCTGTTCATTGACACCCATTTCCCCCTATTCATTGCCACCCATTTCCCCCATTCATTGACACCCATTTCCCCCTGTTCATTGCCACCCATTTCCCCTGTTCATTCCCAGCAATTTCCCCCATTCATTCCCACCCATTTCCCCCATTCATTCCCACCCATTTCCCCCATTCATTCCCACCCATTTTCCCCCTTTCATTGCCACCCATTTCCCCCATTCATTCCCACCCATTTCCCCCATTCATTCCCACCCATTTTCCCCATTCATTCCCACCCATTTCCCCCATTCATTCCCACCCATTTCCCCCATTCATTCCCACCAATTTCCCGCATTCATTCCCACCCATTTCCCCCATTCATTCCCACCCATTTCCCCCATTCATTCCCACCAATTTCCCGCATTCATTCCCACCCATTTCCCCCATTCATTCCCACCAATTTCCCCTGTTCAATGCCACCCATTTCCCCCATTTATTCCCACCCATTTCCCCTGTTCATTGCCACCCATTTCCCCCTGTTCATTGCCACCCATTTCCCCATGTTCATTGCCACCCATTTCAACCATTCATTGCCACCCATTTCCCCCTTTCATTGCCACCCATTTCCCCCTGTTCACTGCCACCCATTTCCCCCTGTTCATTGCCACCCATGTCCCCCTGTTCATTGCCACCCATTTCCCCCATTCATTGCCACCCACTTCCCCCTGTTCATTGCCACCCATTTCCCCCTTTCATTGCCACCCATTTCCCCCTTTCATTGCCACCCATTTCCCCTGTTCATTGCTACCCATTTCCCCTGTTCATTGCCACCCATTTCCCCCTGTTCATTGCCACCCATTTCCCCATGTTCATTGCCACCCATTTCCCCCATTCATTGCCACCCACTTCCCCCTGTTCATTGCCACCCATTTCCCCCTGTTCACTGCCACCCAATTCCCCTGTTCATTGCCACCCATTTCCCCCTGTTCATTGCCACCCATTTCCCCCTGTTCATTGCCACCCATTTCCCCCTGTTCATTGCCACCCATTTCCCCCATTCATTGCCACCCATTTCCCCCATTCATTGCCACCCACTTCCCCCTGTTCATTGCCACCCATTTCCCCCTGTTCATTGCCACCCATTTCCCCCTGTTCATTGCCACCCATTTCCGCCTGTTCATTGACACCCATTTCCCCCTGTTCATTGCCACCCATTTTCCCGTTCATTGCCACCCATTTCCCCCTGTTCATTGCCACCCATTTCCCCCTGTTCATTGCCACCCATTTTCCCGTTCATTGCCACCCGTTTCCCCCTGTTCATTGCCACCCATTTCCCTGTTCATTGCCACCCATTTCCCCCTGTTCATTGCCACCCATTTCGCCCTGTTCATTGCCACCCATTTCCCCTTTCATTACCACCCATTTCCCCCTGTTCATTGCCACGCATTTCTCCCTGTTCATTGCCACCCATTTCGCCCTGTTCATTGCCACCCATTTCCCCCATTCATTGCCACCCATTTCCCCCTGTTCATTGCCACCCATTTCCGCCTGTTCATTGCCACCCATTTCCCCCTGTTCATTGCCACCCATTTTCCCGTTCATTGCCACCCGTTTCCCCCTGTTCATTGCCACCCATTTCCCTGTTCATTGCCACCCATTTCCCCCTGTTCATTGCCACCCATTTCCCCTTTCATTACCACCCATTTCCCCCTGTTCATTGCCACCCATTTCCCCTGTTCATTTTCATTCATTTCTCCCTGTTCATTGCCACCCATTTCCCCCTATTCATTGCCACCCATTTCCCCCTGTTCATTGCCACCCATTTCCCCCTGTTCATTGCCACGCATTTCTCCCTGTTCATTGCCACCCATTTCCCCGTTCATTGCCACCCATTTCCCCCTATTCATTGCCATCCATTTCCCCCTGTTCATTGCCACCCATTTCCCCCTGTTCATTGCCACGCATTTCTCCCTGTTCATTGCCACCCATTTCCCCATGTTTATTGCCACCCATTTCCCCGTTCATTGCCACCCATTTCCCCCTGTTCATTGCCACGCATTTCTCCCTGTTCATTGCTACCCATTTCCCCATGTTTATTGCCACCCATTTCCCCGTTCATTGCCACCCATTTCCCCCTATTCATTGCCACCCATTTCCCCCTTGTTCATTGCCACCCATTTCCCCGTTCATTGCCACCCATTTCCCCCTATTCATTACCACCCATTTCCCCCTATTCATTACCACCCATTTCCCCCTGTTCATTGCCACCCATTTCCCCCTATTCATTACCACCCATTTTCCCTTGTTCATTGCCACCCATTTCCCCCATTCATTGCCACCCCTTTCCCCCTGTTCATTGCCACCCATTTTCCCCTCCATTGCCACCCATTTCCCCATGTTCATTGCCACCCATTTCCCCGTTCATTGCCACCCATTTCCCCCTATTCATTACTACCCATTTCCCCCTGTTCAGTGCCACCCATTTCCCCTGTTCATTGCCATCCATTTCCCCCTGTTCATTGCCACCCATTTCCCCTGTTCATTGCCATCCATTTCTCCCTCGTTCATTGCCCCCCATTTCCCCCTGTTCATTGCCACTCATTTCCCCCTGTTCATTGCCACTCATTTCCCCCTGTTCATTGCCACTCATTTCCCCCTGTTCATTGCCACTCATTTCCCCCTGTTCATTGCCACCCATTTCCCCTTGTTCATTCCCACCCATTTTCCCCTCCATTGCCACCCATTTTCCCCTCCATTGCCATCCATTTCCCCCTGTTCATTGTCATCCATTTCCCCCTGTTCATTGCCACCCATTTCCCTCGTTCATTGCCACCCATTTCCCCCTGTTCATTGCCACCCATTTTCCCCTCCATTGCCACCCATTTCCCCCTGTTCATTGCCATTCATTTCCCCCTGTTCATTGTCATCCATTTCCCCCTGTTCATTGTCATCCATTTCCCCCTGTTCATTGCCACCCATTTCCCCCCTTCATTGCCATTCATTTCTCCCATTCATTGCCATCCATTTCCCCCTGTTCATTGTCATCCATTTTCCCCTGATCATTGCCACCCATTTCCCCCCTTCATTGCCATTCATTTCTCCCATTCATTGCCACCCATTTCCCCCTCCATTGCCCCCCATTTCCCCTTTCATTGCCACCCATTTCCCCCTTCATTGCCACCCATTTCCCCCTGTTCATTGCCATCCATTTCTCTTGCCCCCACTCACTCCCATCTGAGTCTGTCTGTTAATCACCAGACCAGGTTCATCTCGCCTCTCCGTGCCACTGTTAGTGCTAATAGAAGGGATTGTGAGCTTTATAAATTGTAGATAGAAACCCCTATTCTCACAAGAGTTCCCACCTACAGATGCTAAAATTGGATAGTCATGTGGGGAAGGATAGAATACTAGAACCTGGTCTTTAGTTGCCTCCAAGCCTTTATTCACATAGATTCCCCTTACACGCACACCACACCCTAGCTCAACTCTCCTATAAAAAGGATTCAAGAGAGTCCCCAATTGATACCCACCACCTGTAAGCAATTAACACTAATTGATATAAATCATACAATTAACAACTGAGGCCACAATCCACGCTATTAGTCGTGGGAGCGGCCCTGAAATAACAGAGGGACTTAGTCCAATGCAATAGGAGCAGGACTAGGGGGAAGAGAGAACCCCAGCCAATGTTATTTTTTGTCAGCAAACACGGACACGTTGGTCTCACTCAAGGCAGAGCAGATGAATTAGAATATGCCTCAGCTGCTTTATATTTGGGTTTGTACACTGAGCTTGTACTGTAGCATAAATTCAGGTCAAGAAGCACTATTTAGCCTGGTGGTCCTGTCAGATACAATTTTGCTCTCACATGCTCCTAATCTACATATTGAGTGTGTTATTAAAAATCACACAAAGAGAAGCGATGCACCCTATTTGGGAAGAGGAACAGAAGCTTCCACACAAGTAAATGGTGGATCCTAGCCTGCCTGTGGTTCTACGACCTCTTATAGATACTAGCCTACATTTTCTGCTTGGCTGAAATCCTGAGCAGAAGTATTGGAGAGTGCCGTTCAAGCTCGCCTGACAGGATGTAGGTTGATTTATAGGGTCAGCCTAAGTTTATTATTGATGGTGTTTTGCATACCATTTGCGGGGGTTGGGGGGGGGAGGTGGTTGGAGCTTGCATGCTGCTGCAGCCCTTTAAATCCTGCAGCAGGTTAAAGGGGACACCACACAAAAAATAGTTTTGGAAGCACAGCTGAAAGCTTAAAAGAATGTCTGTCAGGTGTGCAAGGTCTTCTGGTGTGCAGAGAGTCCCAAGATTTTCTTAAAAAAAAGCTGTGCAAATGCTTCTGCATGAAATTAGGCAGAGGAGGGAAGCACTGTTTGGCACTGAGTACTGCAGACCACCAAGAGGAGCAGCACTGCAGCAGTAGCAGCAGGTGCTGAGGGCAGTGAGTCTCAATATGACCACCGCACACACAGCAACTTAGTGTCAAAGAACTTTTACCAGGGCAGGCAAAGAAGGAGGAGCAAGAACCATATCGGCCACTTACCCGTGTCTTTTGGATGAGACTTTAAACCAAGGTATCATCTGCCCGCTGAAGTGAATGTAAAAATCTCATGGCATTATTCCAAGAACAGAGATTTCTGCTGGTATGTGGCCCAACATTCCTTCCTGAACCAACACCGGCAAAAACAGTCATTCATTCATTTGCTGTATGTGGGGACTTGTTGGGTGAAAAATGCCAACATAACAACAGTGACTGCACTTTAAAGGTAATCCATTGGTTGTGAAACACTTTGGAAAATCCTGAGAACATGATAAGGTGTTATATGAATGTGAATGACTTATTTTTCTTTCTTACACCCACCTCCTCTCAGATGCTATTGAAGGCTGCAGCCTGCTCAATCTTTCCGGATGAGTATAACCTCTCAGTTCTGAAACATAAAATCATAGAATCATAGAATGGTTACAGCATGGAAGGAGGCCATTTGGCCCATCGAGTCTGAGCTGGCTCTCTGCAAGAGCAGTCCAGCTAGTCCCACTCCCCCGCCCTTTCCCCGTAGCCCTGCAAATTTTTTCCCTTCAAGTACTTATCCAATTCCCTTTTGAAGGCCACGACTGAATCTGCCTCCACCACCCCCTCGGGCAGTGCATTTCAGATCTTAACCACTCGCTATGTACAAACGTTTTCCTCATGTCGCCTTTGGTTCTTTTGCCAAACACCTTACATCTATGTCCTCTGGTTCTCAACCCTTCCGCCAATGGGAACAGTTTCTCTCTATCTACTCTGTCTAGACCCTTCATGATTTTGAATACCTCTATCAAATCTCCTCAACCTTCTCTGCTCTAAGGAGAACAACCCCAGCTTCTCCAGTCTATCCACGTAACTGAAGTCCTTCATCCCTGGAACCATTCTAGTAAATCTCCTCTGCACCCTCTCTAAGGCTTTCACATCATTCTGAAAGTGCGGTGCCCAGAACTGGACACAATAGTCCAATTGTGGCCGAACCAGTGTTTTATAAAGGTTCACCATAACTTCCTTACTTTTGTACTCTATGCTTCTATTTATAAAGCCCGTGATCCCGTATGCTTTTTTAACCGCTTTCTCAACCGGCCCTGCCACCTTCAATGATTTGTGCACATATACCCCCAGATCTCTCTGTTCCTGAACCCCTTTCAGAATTATACCCTTTAGTTTATATAATCTCTCCTTGTTCTTCCTACCAAAATGTATCACTACGCACTTTTCTGCGTTAAATTTCATCTGCCACGTGTCCGCCCACGCCACTAGCCTGTCTATCTCCTCTTTAAGTCTATCACTATCATCCTCACAGTTCACTACACTTCCAAGCTTTGTGTCATCTGCAAATTTTGAAATTGTGCCCTGTACACCCAAGTCCAAGTCATTAATATATATCAAGAAAGGCGGTGGTCCCAGCACCGACCTCTGGGGAACACCACTGTACACCTCCCTCCAGTCCAAAAAACAACCGTTCACCACTACTCTCTGTTTCCTGTCACTTAGCCAATTTCATATCCATACTGCCACTGCCCCTTTTATTCCATGGGCTTCAGTTTTGATGACAAGCCTATTATGCGGCACTTTATCAAACGCCTTTTGGACGTCCATACACACTTGGAAATATATCACCGTTCCTTCATTGTCGCTGGGTCAAAATCCTGGAACTCCCTTCCTAACAGCACTGTGGGAGAACCGTCACCACACGGACTGCAGCTGTTCAAGAAGGCGGCTCACCACCACCTTCTCGAGGGCAATTAGGGATGGGCAATAAATGCTGGCCTCGCCAGCGACGCCCACATCCCGTGAACGAATAAAAAAAAATCAACCGCATTGCCCTCATCAACCCTCTCTGTTACCTCATCAAAAAACTCTATCAAGTTAGTTAAACACGATATGCCTTCAACAAATCTGTGCTGGCTTTCCTTAATTAATCCACGCTTATCCAAGTCATTATTAACTTTGTCCCGGATTATCGTTTCTAAAAGTTTCCCCACCACTGAGTTTAAACTGACTGGCCTGTAGTTGCTGGGTTTATCCTTACACCCTTTTTTCAACAAGGGTGTAACATTTGCAATTCTCCAGTCCTCTGGCACCACCCCCGTATCTAATGATGATTGAAAGATTATGGCCAGTACCTCTGCAATTTCCACCCTTATTTCCCTCACCAATCTAGGATGCATCCCATCTGGACTGGGTGACTTATCTACTTTAAGTACAGCCAGCCTTTCCAATACCTCCTCTTTATCAGTTTTTAGCCTATCCTGTATCTCAACTACCTCCTCTTTTACTGTGACTTTGGCAGCATCTTCTTCCTTGGTAAAGACAGATGCAAAGTACTCATTTAGAACCTGAGCCATCCCCACTGCCTCCATGTGTAGGTCTCCTTTTTGGTCCCTAATCGGCCCCACTCCTCCTCTTACTACCCGTTTACTAGTTATATGCCTATAGAAGACTTTTGGATTCCCTTTTATGTTGGCCGCCAGTCTATTTTCATTCTCTCTCTTTGCCCCTCTTATTTCCTTTTTCACTTCCCCTCTGAACTTTCTATATTCAGCCTGGTTATCAACCTGACATCTTTCATACACCCCTTTTTTCTGCTTCATCTTACTCTCTATCTCTTTTGTCATCCAGGGAGCTCTGGCTTTATTTACCCTACCTTTCCCCCTCGTGGGGATGTACCTAGACTGTACCCGAACCATCTCCTCTTTAAAGGCCGCTCATTGTTCAATTACAGTTTTGCCTGCCAACCTTTAATTCCAATTCATCCGGGCCAGATCTGTTCTCATCCCGCTGAAATCTAGTATCATCCTAGTAAATCTTTTTTGCACCTTCTCCAGTGCCTCTATATCCTTTTTATAATATGGAGACCAGAACTGTTCACAGTGCTCCAAGTGTGGTCCAACCAAATCTATTTGACCTCCTTCTGAAACACCATCATAGATACCAGTATTGAACCAATTTGCTTCTCTCTATGTGACACTTGAAGCAGCTGAGTGCACTGGACACAGCAAAGGCTTTGGGCCTAGACAATATCTTGTAGTGCTGGAGGCCTGTGCACCAGAGCTAGCTGCTCTCTAGCCAAGCTGTACAACAAAAACAGCAACAATAACTTGCATTTATATAGCGCCTTTAATGTAGTAAAACGTCCCAAGGCGCGTCACAGGAGCGTAATCAGACAAAAATTTGACACCGAGCCACATAAATAGATATTAGGACAGTGACCAAAACCTTGTTCAAAGACGTGGGCTTTAAAGAGCATCTTGAAAAAGGAGAGAGGTAGAGAGGCAGAGAGGTTTAGGGAGGGGATGTTCAAAAAGCCAGAATTGGAGGAGCGAGGAGATCTCGGAGGGTTGTAGGGCTGGAGGAGGTTACAGAGTTAGGGAAGGGCGAGGCCACAAGGATGACTATTTCAAATTTGCGGTGTTGCCGGACCTGAAGCCAATGTAGGTCACCGAGCACAGAGGTGATGGGTGAACGGGACTTGGTGCGAGTTAGGATACGGGCAGCAGAGGTTTGGATGAGCTGAAGTTTATGAAGGGTGGAAAGTGGGAGGCCGGCCAGTAAAGCATTGGAATTGTCGAGTCTAAAGGTAACAAAGGCATGGATGAGGGTTTCAGCAGTCAATGGGCTGAGGCAGGGGCAGAGATGGGCAATGTTACGGCCACCACAACTGTATATTTTTGCATCTATCTGACAATGTGGAAGATTGCCCAGGTATGTCCTGTCCATAAAAAGCAGGGTGTCTAGCCCAGCCAATTACTGAGCCATCAGTCTTCTCCTAATCATCAGTGAAGTAATGAAAGGAGTCATCAATAGTGCGACCTAGCAACACCAACTCATCAATAACCTGCTCAACAAAGCTCAGTTCAGGTTCTGCCAGAACCACTTGGCTCTGGACATGGGCACAAGATCTGAATACCAAGGAGAGGAGAGCAGATGCCCTTGATATCAAGGCAGAAAAACTGAGTTCAGCAGGGGTCAAAGGGAAAACCCTCCATTGACTAGACTGAGTGAATAAGGAGAAATTGTTTCCAGTGGCTGAAGGGTCGGTAACCAGAGGACACCGATTTAAGGTGATCGGCAAATGAGCCAGAGGTGACATGAGGAAACATTTTGTTACGCAGTGAGTTGTAATGAACTGAAATCCTTTGCCTGAAAGGATCGTGGAAGCAGATTCAACAGTAACTTTCAAAAGGGAATTGGATAAATACTTGAAGGGAAAACATTTACAGGGTTATGGGGAAAGAGCAGGGGAATAGGACTAATTGGATACCTGTGACAAAGAGCCGGCACAGACATGATGGGCTGAATGGTCTCCTTCTGTGCTGTACCTACTAGGATACTATGATACTTTGACTGGAATTATACCTTATACAGGGTATAATAGTTGTGGTTTTGAAGGTCAGTCAGTACAGCTCGTGGATATCACTGCAGGAGTTCTTCAGGGAAGCGTTTTCAGCCTGATCATCTTAAGCTACTCCATCAATGACTTTCCCTCTGTCATAGGCTTTGGAGTGGTGCTGTTTGCTAACAATTCAACAGTGTGCAGCTCCATTCAATAATGAAGCAGCCCAAGCCAGCCCACAACAAGCGCCATTTGCACCACATATGTGTCAGGTAATAACTATCTCAAATAAGAGAAATCCCAGCCATCTCCACTTGACCTTCAGTGGCACCATCATCGCTGAGTCCTCCACCATCAACATCTTGGGGGTCACCACTGCACTAGAAGTTTAACTGAACCAACCATATCAACTCAGTGGCTACAAGAGCAGGACAGAGGCTGGATACTAAATGAGTGGCTCAACTCCTGATCCCTCAATACATTTTCACTGTCTACTTGGCTCAAGTCAGGAGTGTGATGGAATACTTGCTTGGATTGGTACAGCCACAACAACAAGGAGCTGACACCATCCGGGACAGAGCAGTTTGTTTGATCTGTACCCCACCACTGAATATCCACCTCTTCCACCACCCGTGCACTGTGGCTGCTGTAAATTCAAACTATGGGATGCACTGTAGCAACTCATCAAAGTTGCTTCTCTATCACCGAGAAGGAAAAGAGCAGCAATGTTGTGGGAATACCATCACCATCTTAACTTGGACTGTTGGGGGGGGTTTAAACTAACTTGGCAGGGGGATGGGATACAGAGTGGAGCTACAATAGGGGGTGATGTGCAGCCAAATATAGAGAAAAAAACAAGTCAGCTTGGAAGACAGGGCAAATATGTGAGGGCAAGGCTGGATGGCATCTATTTTAATGCAAGGAGTCTTGCGAATAAGGTGGATGAACTGAAGGTGTTGATAAACACATGGGAGTATGATATTGTTGCTGTCACAGAGACATGGTTGAGGGAGGGGCAAGACTGGCAGCTCAATATTCCGGGGTACAGAATCTTCAGGCGAGACAGAGGGGGAGGTATAAAAGGAGGGGAGGTCGCAATATTAATTAAAGAATCAATTACTGCCATAAGGAGGGATGATATATTAGCAGGTTCCTCTAATGAGGCCATATGGGTGGATCTTAAAAACAAAAAGGGGGCAAGCACTTTGATGGGAGTGTACTATAGGCCCCCAAACAGTCAGGGGGTGATAGAGGAACAGATATGTAGGCAAATCTCAGAAAATTGTGCAAATAATAGGGTAATAATAGTGGGGGATTTCAACTTCCCCAATATTAACTGGGATACTCAGAGTGTAAAAGGCTTAGAGGGTACAAAATTCTTAACGTGCATCCAGGAGAGCTTTTTGAGCCAGCATGTAGAAAGTCCTACAAGAGAGGGGGCGGTACTGGACCTAATTCTAGGGAATGTGGCCGGCCAAGTGGAAGAAGTGCTAGTAGGTGAGCACTTTGGTGACAGTGACCATAATTCGGTGAGATTTAAGGTGGTCATGGAAAAGGACAGGGAGGGGCCGGAAATAAAGGTTCTAAATTGGGGGAAGGCCGATTTTAATAGGATAAGGCAGGATCTGGCCAAAATGGACTGGGATCAGCAGCTTGTAGGAAAATCCGCATCGGAGCAATGGGAGTCTTTCAGAAGGGAGATTGAGACCATACAATGGCAACATGTTCCCGTAAAGGTCAAGGGTGGTTCCAAGAACTCCAGGGAACCTTGGATGTCAGGGGATATACGAGAATGGATTAGGAAAAAAAGGAGGGCTTTTGGCAGATACAAAAGGCTAAAGACGGAGGAAGCCCTAGAGGAGTACAAAAAGTGCAGGGGGATACTTAAAAAAGAAATTAGGAGATCAAGGAGGGGCCATGAAATAACACTGGCGAGCAAAATAAAGGAAAATCCTAAGATGTTTTATAAGTATATTAAGGATAAGAGGATGACTAGGGAAAAAATAGGGCCCATTAGGGACAAAAATGGCAATCTGTGTGTGGAGCCGGCAGATGTAAGAGGGGTTCTAAATGAATTTTTTGCATCTGTTTTCACTATGGAGAAGGACGATGTAGACATAGAAATACGGCAGGGGGACTGTGATATACTCGAACATATTAACATCGAGCGGGAGGAGGTATTGGCGGTTTTAGCAGGCCTAAAAATGGATAAATCCCCAGGCCCAGACGAAATGTATCCCAGGCTACTGTGTGAGGCAAAGGAGGAGATTGCGGGGGCTCTGACACATATATTCAGAACCTCTCTGGCCACAGGGGATGTGCCAGAGGACTGGAGAACCGCTAATGTAATACCATTATTCAAGAAGGGGAGTAGGGAAAAACCGGGGAACTACAGGCCAGTGAGCCTAACATCAGTGGTAGGAAAATTATTGGAAAAAATTCTGAAGGACAAAATTAGTCTCCACTTGGAGAAGCAAGGATTAATCAGGGATAGTCAACATGGCTTTGTCAAGGGAAGATCATGTCTGACTAATTTGATTGAATTTTTTGAGGGGGTGACTAGGCGTGTGGATGAGGGTAACGCAGTGGATGTGGTATACATGGATTTCAGTAAGGCCTTCGATAAAGTCCCCCACAGGAGACTGGTCAAGAAGGTACGAGCCCATGGAATCCAGGGTGCCTTGGCACTTTGGATACAAAACTGGCTTAGTGGCAGAAGGCAGAGGGTGATGGTTGAAGGTTGTTTTTGTGACTGGAAGCCTGTGGCCAGTGGGGTACCACAGGGATCGGTGCTGGGTCCCTTGCTGTTTGTGGTCCACATTAATGACTTGGATATGAATGTAAAAGGTATGATCAGTAAGTTCGCTGATGATACAAAGATTGGTAGGGTGGTAAATAGCGAGGAGGATAGCCTCAGTCTGCAGGACGATATAGATGGGTTGGTCAGATGGGCGGAACAGTGGCAAATGGAATTTAACCCGGAAAAGTGCGAGGTGATGCACTTTGGAGGGATGAACAAGGCAAGGGAATACACAATGAATGGGAGGACCCTAGGCAAGACAGAGGGTCAGAGGGATCTTGGTGTGCAAGTTCACAGATCCCTGAAGGCGGCGGAACAGGTAGATAAGGTGGTAAAGAAGGCATATGGGATACTTGCCTTTATTAGCCGAGGCATAGAATATAAGAGCAAGGAGGTTATGATGGAGCTGTATAAAACACTGGTTGGGCCACAGCTGGAGTACTGTGTGCAGTTCTGGTCGCCACACTACAGGAAGGATGTGATCACTTTGGAGAGGGTGCAGAGGAGATTCACCAGGATGTTACCAGGGCTGGAGCGCTTCAGCTATGAAGAGAGACTGGGAAGATTGGGTTTGTTTTCCTTGGAGAAGAGGAGGCTGAGGGGGGACATGATTGAGGTGTACAAAATTATGAGGGGCACAGATAGGATGGATACTAAGGAGCTTTTTCCCTTCGTTGAGGGTTCTATAACCAGGGGACATAGATTCAAGGTAAAAGGCGGGAGGTTTAGAGGGGATTTGAGAAAGAACTTTTTCACCCAGAGGGTGGTTGGAGTCTGGAACTCACTGTCTGAAAGGGTTGTGGAGGCAGGAACCCTCACAACATTCAAGAAGCATTTGGATGAGCACTTGAAATGCCATAGCATACAAGGCTACGGACCAAATGCTGGAATATGGGATTAGAGTAGACAGGGCTGATGGCCGGCGCGGACACGATGGGCCGAAGGGCCTCTATCCGTGCTGTATAACTCTATGACTCTATGACTCTATATATCGCCATTCTTTCATTGTTGCTGTGTCAATATCCTGGAATCCCTTACTTAACACCATTGTAGGAGTATTCATCTCCACAAGCACTGTATCAGTTCAAGGAGAAGGCCCATCCCTACCTTCTCAGGGCAACCAGGGATGGATAAGAAATGCAGCCTTCAGAACAAATGTAAAACAAAATCCACAGGCTTTTAAAACCTAAGCTTGGTGTCACTGAATCATTACCTCCCAATTTACCTTAATTTTTCTACTCTTTTCAACCTTGCTGATCCTGCACTATGGGACTTGGCCATCATCTAAATTTATCAATTGAAAAAAGATTTCATGGATAAATGTAGCTTTAGGAGCATTGTTATTCTATTAAAATGATTATGATATAATTCTACATGTTGTGGACAGATGTACACAATAAGATGACTGGTAAAGTGATGATGCCATTGTATCACTGATCATGTCTATGCTAAACGATAATTGAAAAAAATTATAATAACTTTAAACCATCTCAGCAAGACCGCAATTTCCAACTGATTGCATTTGCTACAGTGCAACTTTCCCAGTGCCCGAAATGGTTGCTGTAAAATCGAATCCTTTGAGCGGGCTTCTCCTGGTGGTTTCTGGGAGCTGGGTGTCCCCAAAAAACCCACTGAAACGATGACAATGTTCCTTTAATAACCGATGTTCTACCATATCTACAGTTCTGAGGAAAGCTAACTTTACATTAGACTTTGCAATTCGCACTATTTTAAGACATGGGGGTGGGGGAAGATTACCTCTGTGTGCGTGCATAGCAAAATTGTAAACCACTCTTTTATAAACGTGTTTATGATTTCATTACACATAGAGGATAGCTTCATCCCTTGTTTTCACCCCATCCTCATTCTAACATTGCAAGAAACTGTACACAGCAGGTGCATCAGTTAAACCGGGCACTGCCGAATCTGGCCTCCATTCAAAATGTTGAATACATATTTCATGATATTTCACAACTACAATGCTATGTCAGTAATCCTGAATGAAAGGCTGTATTTAAATCATGCAAAGCAAAACAATAATTTGTTACAGGCTTCTCAAAAGCTGAAATTTGGAATGTTTTCTTTAAGCTGTTGAAATGTTCTAAGTGTCTAAAATTTTGCAATTTCGTAACACAGAAATCTCTAATAACCCATTTTGACTGGATTGGTTCTCATTGTATGGGGGTTTTCCTCTTTGCCTATGTTTATCACTGGGAATTTCCTCAGAGCTGCTCCCGCTCTGGCGGAAACCCCCTTTATGCACGTCAATGGGGTACCACTGCACTTCTGGTGAAGTTGCGGCAGTGGAGCGGGAGCAGCTCTGAGGAAATCTTTTATATTGTTGCCTGTCTTGCCTATCGTTTAAGGTATTCCTGGAATATAAGAACATAAGAAATAGGAGCAGGAGCAGGCCATACGGCCCCTTGTGCCAGCTCCACCATTCAATCAGATCATAGCTGATCTTCGACCTCAACTCCACTTTCCCTCCCTATCCCCATATCCCTTGATTTCCCTAGAGTCCAAAAATCTATCGATCTCAGCCTTGAATATACTCAATGACTCAGCATCCACAGCCCTTTGGGGTAGAGAATTCTAAAGATTCACAACCCTCTGCATGAAGAAATTCCTCTTCATCTCAGTCTTAAATGGCTGACCCGTAATCCTGAGACTGTGCCCCCTAGTTCTAGACTCTCCAGCCAGGGGAAACATCCTCTCAGCATCTACCTTGTCAAGCCCTCTCAGAATCTATTATGTTTCAATGAGATCACCTCCCATTCTTCTAAACTCCAGAGAATATAGGTCCATTCTACTCAATCTCTCATCATAAGACAACCCTCTGATCCCAGGAATCAATCTAGTGAAACTTTGTTGCACCGCCTCTAAGGCAAGTATATCCTTCCTTAGATAAGGAGACCAAAATTGTGCACAGTACTCCAGGTGTGGTCTCACCAAAGCCTTGTACAATTGTAGTAAGACTTCCTTACTCTTGTACTCCATCCCCCTTATAATAAAGGCCAACATACCATTTGCCTTCCTAATTGCTTGCTGTTCCTGCATGTTAACTTTTTGAGTTTCTTGTACGAGGACACCCAAATCTCTCTGAACACCAACATTTAATAGTTTCTCATCATTTAAAAAATATTCTGTTTTTCTATTTTTCCTACCAAAGTGAATAACCTCACATTTCCCCACATTATTCTCCATCTGCCACCTTCTTGCCCACTCACTTAACCTGTCTATATCCCTTTGCAGACTCTTCGGGCTCGATTTTGAAATGGTGACGGGTTGGCAGCGGGGTGGGGTGGGGTGATGAAGCTGCGTGTGGCAAACCCGAATAAAAAAACTTACCATTTCCGACGCGATCGCGATGTAATTGATGGTGATTAAAGTTCTTTCTGGGTTTTGCGCCCAGCAGCCAGCCTGTTTGATAGGCTGGCTGCTGACAGGAGCTACAACGCTGAGGTGGGTGGGGGGGGGGAGAGAAAGAGAGGGAGCGAGACGTCATCCGGCGCTGGAACAGAAGGTCGGGGGGAGAGACAGAGGGAGATTGGGGGGGAGAGGGAAAGATCGGGGTGAAATGGGGGGAGAGGGGAAGATCAGGGGGAGATCGGGGGGACATCGGGGGGAGAAGCGGCGGAGATCGGGGGGACCAGGTGTGAATCAGAAGCTGTGGGAAAGCCGCTGAGGTAAGTTAAAAATCGTTCTAACTACCTAATATGTCACAAGTAAAGTGCCTTAAGTACCTCAATGGTTCTTTAACTATCATCCCGTCGGCTTTAATTGCCAGTGGGACTTCCGGATTCCGGACATCTGCGTGCACACAGGTGCGTCTGTGGGAAACTTGGAAGTCGGTGGGTTGGATTCGGCTTCCGAACCCGCTCTGCCTTTCTGCAATTTTCACAGCCCCCCCGCCCCCAACGCACCCGCAATTTAAGTTTAAAATTGAGCCCTTTGTGTCCTCCTCACAGCTTACTTTCCCACCTAGCTTTGTTTTGTCAGCAAACTTGGATACATTACACTCAGTCCCTTCATCTAAGTCATTAATATAGATTGTAAATAGCTGAGGCCCAAGCACTGATCCTTGCGGCACCCCACTAGTTACAGCCTGCCAACCTGAGAATGACCGGTTTATCCCTACTCTCTGTTTTCTCTCCGTTAACCAACCCTCTATCCATGCTAATATATTACCCCCAACCCCATGAGCCTTTACCTTGTGTAACAACCTTTTATGTGGCACCTTAATCTTATTGAAACATATAAGATTGTGAAGGGTCTTGATCGGGTGGATGCAGTAAGGATGTTCCCAAAGATGGGTGAAACTAGAACTAGGGGGCATAATCTTAGAATAAGGGGCTGCTCTTTCAAAACTGAGATGAGGAGAAACTTCTTCACTCAGAGGGTAGTAGGTCTGTGGAATTTGCTGCCCCAGGAAGCTGTGGAAGCTACATCATTAGATAAATTTAAAACAGAAATAGACAGTTTCCTAGAAGTAAAGGGAATTAGGGGTTATGGGGAGCGGGCAGGAAATTGGACATGAAGCTGAGTTCGGATCGGTCAATGCCCTGTGGGTGGCGGAGAGGGCCCAGGGGCTATGTGGCCGGGTCCTGTTCCGACTTCTTGTGTTCTTTAGATTTGTGGTTGGGATCAGATCAGCCATGATCTTATTGAATGGCGGAGCAGGCTCGAGGGGCCGATTGGCCTACTCCTGCTCCAATTTCTTATGTTCTTATGTTCTTATGTTCTTATCGAGTGCCTTTTGGAAATCCAAATATACTACATCCACTGGTTCTCCCTTATCTACCCTGCTAGTTACATCCTCAAAAAACTCCAATAAATTTGTTAAACATGATTTCTCTTTCATGAAACCATGTTGACTCTGCCTAATCATATTATGATTTTCTAAGTGCCCTGTTACCACTTCCTTAATAATGGATTCCAGCATTTTCCCGACGACTGACGTCAGGCTAACTGACCTGTAGTTCATTGTTTTCTCTCTCCCTCCTTTCTTGAATAGCGGGGTTACATTTGCTACCTTCCAATCCGCTGGGACTGTTCTAGATTCAAGGGAATTTTGGAAGATCACAACCAATGCATCCACTATCTCTGCAGCCACCTCTTTTAGAACCCGAGGATGTAGGCCATCGGATCCAGGGGATTTGTCGGCTTTTAGTCCCATTAGTTTCTCTAGTACTTTTTCTCTACTGATATTAATTACTTTAAGTTCCTCACTCTCATTAGCCCCTTGGTTCTCCACTACTTTGGTATGTTTTTTGTGTCTTCTACTGTGAAGACAGATACAAAATATTTGTTTAACATCTCTGCCATTTCCTTATTCCCCATTAGATGTTGGAAGATGCTGAAGCTTCCAAGCACATTTATTTCTTGCCAAGGTCCTAACAAAGTCCTCTTTACATTAAGTGATGAATGATCTGTGATGCTATGGACATTCCATATTTGCGAATATGGGAGTTATCATCCAGCGTGATGTTGAGGGGGGGGGGGGAAAGGGTTGGAAGATTTTTGGTCAGTTTTGAGGAAAGATTCTGTTGAACGAACCACCATAACCACAGTAAAACTTCCATCAATGGAAAGTAGACATATAATCAGAATTCTAGTACAACAATTGATGATCACCGGCTTAACTAGCAGAAGCAACATTTTACCTATGGTGTGCAATATATATTTTTTCTCCTCTCTCACAGACAACAAACAGTGCCCCCAGAGGTCACAAAGAGTCAACGTAAGTTCTCTTCAAATGTACTTATCAAACAATCATACTGTGGTCAGTGTTAATTTGATACGTCAAATTCACATCAAAAAACTGCTAAACATATGTAAATATTCTTGGTCCATAAACATTTGCTTTTGCCTAAGTTCAACATGCATATTTTTTAAATTTCCAAAATTTTTACTATGTCATATTCTTATATAGGGGGCTAGATTGGGCTGTGTCGTGCCCGTTGTTTCGGTATAGGGGCTAGTGCATGCGCAAGTACTGAACGCTGGCTGCATGTAAAGTAAGGAGAAAATGGATATAATCAGTTTGCAACACTGATTTCAAGTGATAGACACCATTTTGGCACTTAATGCTTAGCTCAACGCACGTGTCTTAGAGTGCCTGGAGGACACCCACCAGCGCTATTTAAAGGGACCATGCAGGATTTACAGGTTAGTGGCTGGATTATTGCTTCTGGCTGCTGAGACATTTGTAACTGTTTTTGGAGGTCTCCTACACTTGAATACTAGGACGTGGGGATATAGCCTAACATTTAGAGCCAGGACGTGCAGGAGTGAATTTAGGAAATGCTTCTACACGCAAAGGGTGGGAGAAGTTTGGAACGGTCTTCTGCAACAGCAGTTGATGCGAGCTCAATTGTGAATTCTAAATCTGAGATTGATAGATTTCTGTGAACCAAGGGTATTAATGGATATGGGGCTAAGGCAGGTATATGGAGTTAGGTCACAGGTCCATCATGATCTCATTGAACGGCGGAACAGGCTCGAGGGGCTAAATGCCACTGCCACTTGCAGCCTCCTGATATGTGCCACCTTCTCCTGCAAGAAAGTGGTACATGTGTCTGGATGATGTGTCTGTCATGGGTGAATAGCTACCAGAGTATGTGGCCTGTGAGTTGTGGTGGGCGACTTGCAACTGTGGTAATGTGTAAGGATGAGAGGAAGCATCTGACTGGAAGAGTTGAGTACTGATGGAAAGAGTTTGTTGGTATGTGGGTGAAGGGGCAGTATATTGCATGGAGCAGTGGATGCGGCTAGTGCTGCAGTTGGTAGGCGATGCCATTTGACAGTTGACCTCAGTCACCTTGATCACCCGTTTCAAAGCATTGAACTTCTTCCTGCACTGCATCCATGTTCGTGGTGCTATGCGCCTGGCATTGACTTCGCCCTCTACTGCCTCCCACTGGCTTTTGAGCATATGTCTGGAGGGCCTCTTGTCCCCCCCCGTCCCCACTGCAGATATAGGATGTCCCTCCTTCTATCCACCTCTTGCAACAAGGCCTCTAGGCCTCTAGCACATCATCAGAGAACCTTGGTGCACATACTCTCGCAGGCCTGGTACAAACTCAGATCGGCAGATTGGTGAGGTCTGGCATGCAGATTGGAGGATGTGGGATTTAGTAGTGCGCAACCTTTATTCAATGTTTTAACATAACTCATCAGTGTGTAAACATAGGGACGGGACCTGTATCTATGTTTTATGTCTGTGATGTCTTATCTCCGTTCAGACTCCGTGCAGACAGCAGACTGTTATTTTTAGCAAATAACAGGTACCGTTTATCTTTAAGAGATTTTAAGAGACATCCTCCCTTTAAGAGACATCCGCCCTTTAAGAGATTAGGGCTCCCCCTGCTGGCAGAAAGTGAGAATTGCATTGAATCGACATGCAAGGTCTGGATTTGAACACAGCTTGCAGGTGAGTGCTCAGACAGAACAAAGTTCTCATCCTGCCTGCATTAGGGTTATTGCAGGGGCCAGTGGGCGCGGGTTAATCGCCGATCACGCTACCTACGCCCAATAATATGCCCTATTGAATTTTTCCCCTGTAGTCCCTTAGTTCAGATATAATTAATTGTACAAAACTCTTGCCTTCCGCAGATGATCTTTCACATGAACATTCTCAGGGTTAGAACCATGTCATTGTGATTTTGGAAGAGAAGAAAATGCCTGTGCAGTACAAAGAACCTGGAGTGGCTGAAGAATGGTTGGAAACTGAAGAAATGTAACAAAGTCTACATGGGGAAAGATCCCAGAGTGCATTGTGGGGCAACAGGTGGCAATCTGTTATTTGGAGTTATTCTCCACAGGGCGAAATAGTAAGGGAGATCCATCAGCCAACGCTTGAGGTGCTGACCCATCATTATACCAGCATAATTCCAGAGCTAAAGAGGGAGAACTTAGCCCCATATATCAGAATTTGAGGGGCTCATAATGCTGTTCCAGCACTGCTAACCTGTGAGTGCTGCATGCAGTTGTAGTGCAGAAAGCTGACATCACACGATGAAGTGCTATAATGAATAGACCTGCACCATACAGTGTAAGGGTTAATAAAAGTTGTGATGACTAATACAATGCTGTGCATTGACTTCTCTTTTGTTATTAGGCAGATAAAGTCGTTGGGGAGAAATGCTGTTCTACTCATGTGTTTTGACATATATCTGGGGTCAAAGGAGACAACACTTTATTGGGCAAGGATATTGGGCACGTGTGAGATGGTTGATGTGCCTTCGATGTTTTAGGCTAAATGTGTCATCTATTACGCAGTCAAGTCTTCTAGCTCCTGGTTGGGTTCGTCTTCTGCCACAGGTTTCTCCTGCTTGTCTTCTCCTTGCACTGTAGTGAGACCCTCTACTGAGACACAGCAGGCAACAATAATTCTTGGGTCAGGCGGTACTGTGAGCTTCCTCTGATCCGCCCTTCCTCAATTATAGCCAAGTTCCCATAGCTAACAGTCAAAGATGGCAGATGAGATGCTGCTTCAAGAAGATGTGACTAGCTGCAGTGGTAGGAAAATTATTGGAAAAAATTCTGAAGGACAAAATTAGTCTCCACTTGGAGAAGCAAGGATTAATCAGGGATAGTCAACATGGCTTTGTCAAGGGAAGATCATGTCTGACTAATTTGATTGAATTTTTTGAGGGGGTGACTAGGCGTGTGGATGAGGGTAACGCAGTGGATGTGGTATACATGGATTTCAGTAAGGCCTTCGATAAAGTCCCCCACAGGAGACTGGTCAAGAAGGTACGAGCCCATGGAATCCAGGGTGCCTTGGCACTTTGGATACAAAACTGGCTTAGTGGCAGAAGGCAGAGGGTGATGGTCGAAGGTTGTTTTTGTGACTGGAAGCCTGTGGCCAGTGGGGTACCACAGGGATCGGTGATGGGTCCCTTGCTGTTTGTGGTCTACATTAATGACTTGGATATGAATGTAAAAGGTATGATCAGTAAGTTCGCTGATGATACAAAAATTGGTAGGGTGGTAAATAGCGAGGAGGATAGCCTCAGTCTGCAGGACGATATAGATGGGTTGGTCAGATGGGCGGAACAGTGGCAAATGGAATTTAACCCGGAAAAGTGCGAGGTGATGCACTTTGGAGGGACTAACAAGGCAAGGGAATACACAATGAATGGGAGGACCCTAGGCAAGACAGAGGGTCAGAGGGATCTTGGTGTGCAAGTTCACAGATCCCTGAAGGCGGCGGAACAGGTAGATAAGGTGGTAAAGAAGGCATATGGGATACTTGCCTTTATTAGCCGAGGCATAGAATATAAGAGCAAGGAGGTTATGATGGAGCTGTATAAAACACTGGTTAGGCCACAGCTGGAGTACTGTGTGCAGTTCTGGTCGCCACATTACAGGAAGGATGTGATCGCTTTGGAGAGGGTGCAGAGGAGATTCACCAGGATGTTACCAGGGCTGGAGTGCTTCAGCTATGAAGAGAGACTGGGAAGATTGGGTTTGTTTTCCTTGGAGCAGAGGAGGCTGAGGTGTACAAAATTATGAGGGGCACAGATAGGATGGATACTAAGGAGCTTTTTCCCTTCGTTGAGGGTTCTATAACAAGGGGACATAGATTCAAGGTAAAAGGCGGGAGGTTTAGAGGGGATTTGAGAAAGAACTTTTTCACCCAGAGGGTGGTTGGAGTCTGGAACTCACTGTCTGAAAGGGTTGTGGAGGCAGGAATCCTCACAACATTCAAGAAGCATTTGGATGAGCACTTGAAATGCCATAGCATACAAGGCTACGGACCAAATGCTGGAATATGGGATTAGAGTAGACAGGGCTGATGGCCGGCGCAGACACGATGGGCCGAAGGGCCTCTATCCGTGCTGTATAACTCTATGACTCTATGACTCTATGAGTAGTGAAACCCAAGAACACCATAAAACAAAAAATAAAATGGCTGGGTCAACATGCAGCTACTGATACAACTACCAAGCAGACTCCTTTATAAGGAACAGGAACCAACATGGCCAACAATCCACAGCCCGTTTTATATGGGTGCCGAACTTCAGCAGTGCTGTTCAGGTGGCAAGACTGCAACGGGGCAAGGATCTCATTTCCTTTTTGTTTTTGTGGCTTTGTTGATTCTAGTGCATAACTGGTACGCAGGCCCTCAGTGCCATGGGTGCTTATCCACTGCTTTAAACTGCATCATCCATAACAGGAGCACAGCAGGCCTCAGGCTTCATCACAAGGCAATACGGGCCACCTCTCCCCAATATGCATCAGTGCTACGTGTGCTGAGCATCACATTATTGGCCCCTATACACATTTATGGACACTGTTCAACACAAATTCAACCGAGTGCCTAGAGGCTTAAGGAAAATGTGTTGCAATATCACAGGGTCTGGTTATTGCAGAATTGTTGCCATCTCTCTGCTCAGTACAGTGCTGATGCTGAAGAATCTCCTATCATCTTTCTTAGAGCAATGGGATGTCTTAATTCAGATCTTCACAGAGTCAGCTGTAGGTTGTCCTTGGTTCACTGGTAACACGTTATGGTGAGCTGAAGCTTGGTAAACGCTCTCGTAGTGGTCAGTTCAAAGGATATAAGGATTGCCTACATCAACATAAATCGTGCAACATGATGAAGCCATGAGGATCTGAAGAAAATAATATACAGGATATTAAGCAGTGATGCTTGGGAGCTCTGGTCAATACAATCTGCCATAAGCTAGAGTCAGTCCTGAGAGGTGGGAAATGGTCCTTCAGATGTTGATAATGCTAAATCACACAAGGCTCTTTCTTTCATGGGGGAACATGACTGATAACCCTTATCTGCTCTGCCTTAAACCTCATCAGTTATTTTAAGAATATTATTTAATCATAGGTGCGAACTGCTAGTCATTCATCATTATTATGTGCTTCAGTGGGACACAGCGTATAAGAGTGCTATAATCATCAACGGACCTTCAATACTTGGGAAAAAATGGGAAAACAGGAAGTATTCAATCAATTCCAGAAGGATTACAATCCTCCTTTTTATGCTCGGATGTTTGTAAAAGTTCTAAGCCATGTAAAATTGTGCTGGGTTTCAGCTGTATACTTTATTGAACACAGCTGTGGCAGATTATCTGACTGTTAACGCTCAGACAACATTCATTTTATAATTTGCCTAGCACCCTTGTGCACTCCAAATGTCTTCCTTATGCTGCTGGCCATATAATCTACACCAGCCATATAAAAAGACTATTCATCTTATTTCATGAAAGCTCTGCTGGAGTGCATAAGTTTCATATTAACTATAAAATTCTTACTTGCACTGTCTCAGTACAGCTTACTATATGAATTGTGTATTAAAGACTCAAAACTGCCATTTTAGACCTCCTTCTATGCTGTAAAATTCTATGATCCTTTATTTTGGGAAAGTAACTAAGAAGTTAGCTTTTCAAACTGTCTGGAGGATTAGTATTAAATCGTAGCTCAAACCACACCAAGCACAGATTTATCAGAAGCACACTTGGTCATTTAAATTGAGAACTGTGCTGGAGCTCGATGGACAATTGTTCAGAAACCTTTTCTACTAAACAATTTACAAAATCAAAGCAAGTAAACCCCTCCCCATCATGGAGAGGTCCACAAGTTGTTCTCAATTACACATTCCCCAGAGGAATGAGTACCGTTTATCTGGTGTTTTGCAGTTTAATTTAATGCACTGTTAACACGTATCCAGGGGAATTTGATTCCAACTGCCTACACTTAAGTATGTTTCTGATCCTTAACAGCCTTCAGAACTGCTCTACCTGAATGTGATGCCACAAGGTTTGGTCCAACCTCAGGTCAACATCTCATCTATTAGGCTTAGCACAAGATGATATTTATTATCTCACAGTCCTTATATATTGAGCATCAGCTTGGATTCATTCAAGTGCAGCACCATGGGAAAAGGCAATGTTTGCTGGGTTTGTTTAGGTAGGTTTCGTTGTATCGTTGACACAGTATGATTGCAACATTTTATCATTCTTACTTTTGTTCGCATACAAATAAGACATGTAGATATGTAAATTCTGAATTTGAAGAATGATGTCTAGAAAATGAACTAGTGTTATTCATAGAACCTTAGAATGATACAGCACAGAAGGACGTCATTCGGCCCATCGTGTCTGTGTCAGCTCTCTGAAAAAGCTATCCATTTTGTCCCTCTCCTCTGCTTTTTCCTCATAGCCCTGTAAATTTATCCTTTTCAAGTATTTATCCAATTCCCTTTTGAAAGTTACTATTGAATCTGCTTCCGCCACCTTTTCAGGCAGCGCATTCCAGATTATTACAACTCGCTGCGTAAAAAAATGTCTCCTCATTTCCCCCCTGGATTTCTTTGCCAATTATCTTAAATTTTTGTCCTCTGGTTACCAACCCTCCTGCTAGGGAAAACAGTGTCTCCCTATCTACACTATCAGAACCCCTCATAATTTTGGTCATCTCTATTGACTCTCCCCTTAACCTTCTCTGCTCTATGGAGAACAACCCCAGCTTCTCCAGTCTCTCCACATAACTGAAGTTCCTCAACCCTGATATTTTTTTATTCGTTCATGGGATGTGGGCGTCGCTGGCGAGGCCAGCATTTATTGCCCATCCCTAATCGCCCTTGAGAAGGTGGTGGTGAGCTGCCTTCTTGAACCGCTGCAGTCCGTGTGGTAAAGGTTCTCTCACAATGCTGTTAGGAAGGGAGTTCCAGGATTTTGACCCAGTGACTATGAAGGAACGGCGATATATTTCCAAGTCGGGATGGTGTGTGACTTGGAGGGGACTTGGATATCATTCTGGTAAATCTCTTTTGCACCCTCTCCAAGGCTTTGACATCCTTCCTAAGGTGTGGTGGCCTAGAATTGGACACAATACTCTAGCTGAGGCCTAACCAGTGATTTATAAAGGTTTACTACTTGTTGAGGAATTGTGCACAAAAACAAGCCTTTTTAAACTTGGTTCAGGTGCCTAGTGGGGATGTATTTTCCAATTGCTAAGTTCTTAAAATTGAAGAATGTTTGCCACTCGTTGGAACTCACATCACATAGCTTTGGTTTAGTTAGATATTTTTTCTCCCTTCCTTCCAGTTATTCTTTCCCTTAACCTCCTCCTATCACAATATTGTCCATAGAATGACAACAGCTGCCAACCTCTGGCATGGGAGCCAACCATGACCCATAAGCAGTGCTATAATGCCTGAGGTGAACACCCAACAGTGAATACCTACTGCTGAGAAATGCATAATATGTTCAACCAAATTGACCACAGTCAACAATCATGAGGCAAGTTATTTCACTAACGTCAGTTTGAGAATGTGTAACCAAAGGCATACTTAATTTCTTGGGAAATTGCAAATAGCAGAAAATGTTGTTAAATATGATTAATATTTATTTGGGTGCAATGACCCTGGAAGTGCAGTGGTTGAAACACTTGCTTCTTATCACGGGTTAATCAAATCTATCAAACAATTGAGATATTGGTTTCATTATTTTTCAACTGGACCAAAAGGCAGTGATTTCCAATCCCTATCCCCACCCCTTTACTTTAAGTGAAAATACACTGCATGGTTAGCTAGACACTCTGTGGAACTCATGGAAGATGAAAAGCATGTACTTTCTGCAGTGTTATTTTGTATTATTTCTTTTATTTTTAAAAAACCTTACTGTGGGCTTCTTGCCACCATACATTGACCTCTAATTGGGAAAATGGAATGATCTCAGATCCTTCTATAGTCATTGTCAGTATCACACCATAGTTCACCAGGTAGGAAACAAGCACTCAGCAACTTGTCCTTGCAGGATTCACTACTCAACCATTTCTGCTACCAGGCAGCAGCTACCTGTTTCTGTGTCACAGGCAAAGATATGATACATGGCACCAATCAACTATAAAAAAAGAGCTAGAGCAGGAAGAACATAATTGCATCAAATGATAAAGTAGCTTGGTATTAAAGAAATATTGACACTCAAGCATATTCATAACACATATACGTAGAACTTTGAGCCTTATTAGCAGAGAAAAAAAAGGTCGTATGGTGCCTGAAGCTCCTGCTCATTTTTTTTTGCTTGCTATGCTCTTTCTTGTGTTCTCAAGCTGGCTATGATGCATGATTGCTCTTGACCTGCTGCTTGGATTTGGCTCACACTAATCAAGGCCCTGGAGACTTTCAGCACTGGAGAGCCAGCGCTGCTATAATCGAGTCTGTTGTAATCACTTTTTATGATGGCAATTTTTTTCTTTAACCACAACCACAGCTGTCTGTTCGCGTTCATATCTAACGCAGACCCTGCATTTCTGAGCTCTGCCGTAACCCATGCTGGAACATGACACAAGTATCATCACTCACCCCCCCCGATCCCCATCTGGGGCTTCATCAAGTCATTGGCCATGGTTTGGTCTTCTTTTATATTTTGATATTATAACGTTATTTCTGTCAATGATTTCCACTCGAAAGAGTTGATTTCTCTAAATTGCACCCAGCCATGTCAATGTTTTCTTTGTTTTGTAGTTGGATCCAGATGAACAATATTCCATCGTTAATTTGATATTTCGATGTAATTAGTTTGTAGTAAACCAATCATTTGGAAAATAAAAAAAGTTCCTCCTCTTCTCCTTTTCCATTTCCCCCATTTCTATGAGACAAACAACTTTAGGGTGCTTTGTTTTCTCTAGAATCCGAGCACTGGTATTTTTGAATTGTTCTTGTTCACTGCCTCCATTTATAGGACTTGAATTTAAATCATGTCCAGATGGGGTAAAGGTCTCTCTCTCTCTTTCTATATATAATAGGGTTTCAATGAGTTATGTCAAGTTTGCATGTTTTGTTGAGAGTCATGATACATTACAACACTCACAATACATACAATGAGGTACTTAAACAATCGTCTACATTTGAGTAGCACTGCCTACTGTTAGAGTAAAAGTCAAGTAGAGGGAGTGGGTAGGGAGGTTCTATCAGCAGTAGGTGTGGTTGGGTTTGAATGGCACGGGGTTTCTGGAAAGGTTGAGTGAGAAATGGTCCTGTTACAGCCTCAGTTTTCTTCTCTTGGCCCAAGATCACCCGCCTCCCTCCATTAGGGTGCTTGAAGAGTTGCTGGTGGAGGCTGGCTGTGTAGAATGGGCGCTGCCCAAATTAATCTTAAGTATACACCATTGCCTTTCTCAATTACTTAAATCCCAGGCTTCAAACACTTCTTATTACAATTCTATTTACCGACTGCAAGTATTTACTCCCAAAGTTATGGTCGGCATACAGGGAGCGTGCACCAGAATCAAGAAGCTTGTCCAAAATTGGACCTCATTTTGATAGTTGCAGTGAGCAAGGGCAATAAATGCCGGCCTCGCCAGCGACGCCCACATCCCACGAACGAATAAAAAAAAAGCCACCGCATGTTGAGCCTCTGGAGGCAGATCACCACTTTGCTCTGCTCCAATTTGGGCTTGGTGCCTCGCAGGCGGCAGCCCTCAGATAAGTGCTGGGAGGGGAGGGTGGGAGAACGGGAGGGGGGCTGGCATGGGCTGGCTGCAGCCCGCAGTAGTGCTGTGGAGCTGAGAGGAGCACTCCTGCTCCTTCTGGCTCCACATGAAGATAAATTTTTTAAAAAACTTTTGCTTTGGTGGTGGCCTCCAGTGACTCCTTTAAGGACTGTTGGTTCGGCCGCATGTAAAACAAGTAATCCTGAGCGGAGCAGGCTCGGCACCTGCTCTGCTCAACCTGCCCAATTTCCAGACGGAGTCCTTAAACAGGCATTAGGCTCCTCATTAACATATGCAAGGGACCTAACCCCTGTTTAGGTAACTGCCAGGGATGCCTGGAAAGCTGCCTTTACCAATATGGTGGTGCCCGTAAGGCAGGTGGAGGTCTGCCGATATTGGTCCGATTTGCCCCCATTTTCTGCCCAGAAAACGGTCGCAACAAGGATCAATTTCTGCTACCCCATATCTCTCACCCTCGCCAACTTTAAGCCTTCAGTTCTCCTAAATCCAATGTTAAAGTCGCCCTTTTGTCACTTGGGGAGCTCACACTTTGGAGAATGCAGGCAGTAAGGATTTGATTAGCTGTTGAGATGAAATTTCAGATCACTTCAAGCTGCTCTGAACTTTGCTGCAGTGGACAGTGAACACAGGGGAGTCATGACCCAAGTCCACAGTGGGTAGTTAAGGTCCCCTAGCAGACAGCCCATGGATCCATGGCCTTCCTTGAACAAAGGGGGAATGTTGGATTGGCGAAGGATAAGCTCCCAAGGAATGTGGCAATCACCGACATTACTTTGTGCAGCTGGTCATACATTTTCTGCATATTGATTGAATAGTACCCCTTAGATCCTGGCTGACATTTATCCCCCAATCAATACCACTAAAAACAGATTAACTGATCATTTACCTCATTGAGAGTATGAAAAGAAACTTGCAAGGGATATTAAAACCAATACGAAGAACTTTTATAGTTACATTAGGAAAAAGAGGGTGGTCAGGAACAGTATTGGCCCCTTAAAAACTGAAAGTGGGGATATTGTCATTGACAATGGGGAAATGGCGGACATGTTGAACGATTACTTTGCGTCAGTATTTACAGTAGAAGAAAGAGGATAGCATGCTGGAAATCCCAAGAAAACTAATATTGAATCGGGGACAGGGACTCGATAAAATTAATATAAGGAAAGCAACAGTAATGAAGAAAATAATAGCACTAAAGAGTGACAAATCTCCAGGACCAGATGGTTTCCATCCCAGGGTTTTAAAGGAAGTAGGTGAGCACATTGCAGATGCTCTAACTATAATCTTTCAAAGTTCTCTAGATTCAGGAACTGTCCCTCTAGATTGGAAAATTGCACATGTCACTTCGCTTTTTAAGAAAGGAGAGAGAGGGAAACCAGGGAATTATAGACCAGTTAGCCTAACATCTGTTGTGGGGAAAATGCTGGAGTCTATAATTAAGGATAGGGTGACTGAACACCTCGAAAATTTTCAGTTAATCAGAGAGAGCCAGCACGGATTTGTGAAAGGTAGGTCGTGCCTGACAAACCTGAATTTTTTGAAAAGGTGACTAAAGTAGTGGACAGGGGAATGTCAATGGGTGTTATTTATATGGACTTCCAGAAGGCATTTGATAAGGTCCCATATAAGAGACTGTTAGCTAAGATAGAAGCCCATGGAATCGAGGGAAAAGTACGGACTTGGTTAGCAAGTTGGCTGAGCGAAAGGCGACAGAGAAGGGATAATGGGTAGGTACTCACATTGGCAGGATGTGACAAGTGGAGTCCCGCAGGGATCTGTCTTGGGGCCTCAATTATTCACAATATTTATTAACGACTTAGATGAAGGCATAGAAAGTCTCATATCTAAGTTTGCCGATGACACAAAGATGGGTGGCGTTGTAAGCAATGTGGATGAAAACATAAAATTACAAAGCGATATTGATAGATTAGGCAAAACTGTGGCAAATGGAATTCAATGTAGACAAATGTGAGGTCATCCACTTTGGATCAAAAAAGGATAGAACAGGGTACTTTCTAAATGGTAAAAAGTTAAAAACAGTGGATGTCCAAAGGGACCCAAGGGTTCAGGTACATTGATCATTGAAGTGTCATGAACAGGTGCAGAAAATAATCAATAAGGCTAATGGAATGCTGGCCTTTATAATCTAGAGGACTAGAGTACAAGGGGGCAGAAGTGATGCTGCAGCTATACAAAACCCTGGTTAGGCCGCACCTGGAGTATTGTGAGCAGTTCTGGGCACCACACCTTAGGAAGGACATTTTGGCCTTGGAGGGAGTGCAGCGTAGGTTTACTAGAATGATACCCGGACTTCATGGGTTAAGTTAGGAGGAGAGATTACACAAATTGGGGTTGTATTCTCTGGAGTTTCGAAGGTTAATGGGTGATCTGATCGAAGTTTATCAGATATTAAGGGGAACAGATAGGGTGGATAGAGAGAAACTATTTCCGCTGGTTGGGGATTCTAGGAGTAGGGGGCACAGTCTAAAAATTAGAGCCAGACCTTTCAGGAGTGAGATTAGAAAACATTTCTACACACAAAGGGTGGTAGAAGTTTGGAACTCTCTTCCACAAAAGGCAATTGATACTAGCTCAATTGCTAAATTTAAATCTGAGATAGATAACTTTTTGGCAACCAAAGGTATTAAGGGATATGGGCCAAAGGCGGGTATATGGAGTTAGATCACAGATCTTATCAAATGGCGGAGCAGGCGCGAGGGGCTGAATGGCCTACTCCTGTTCCTATGTTCCTATTGCTGTTTGTGGGGCCTTGCTGTGGACAAACTGGCTGCCATGTTTACCTACAACAGTGACTACTCTTCAAAATTAATTCATTGGCTGTAATGTGGTTTGTGACATCTAGAGGATGCAAAAGGCACTACATAAATGCAAGATTTTTCTTTCTCTCTTTACAATTCATCTAAGGGGCTCTTCCATGTGTTGAAGCTTGCAGATTTCACAGCTCACAAACGTACATTTTCTGCTTACTGCTCAGTATAGTGAGAGGTTCAAATACCAGGGGACAAGAGTCAAAAATAACAAACCGTTAGCAGTAAGAAGAGAAATCAGGCAGAACTTTTTCACCTCAAGGGTAATACAGTTATGAAATAAGTTTCCAGGGAAAACCTGGGCAATATGAAGGGGTTCAAGAGGCAATTAGATGCAATTCTAAAGTGTAGAGGAACAAAGGGACCTTGGAGTGCATGTCCACAGGTCCAAGAAGGTAACATGACAGGTAGATAAGGTGGTAGAAAAGGAATGGAGTATAAGAGCAGGGAGGTTTTGTTAGAACTGTATAAAACACTGGTTAAGCCACAGTTTGAGTACTGTGTACAGTTCTGGTCACCACATTACAGAAAAGATGTGATTGCACTAGAGAGGGTACAGAGGAGATTTACAAGGATGTTGTCAGGGCTGGAGCATTTTAGGTACGAGAAAAGATTGGATAGGCTGGGGTTGTTTTCTTTGGAACAAAGGAGGCTGAGGGGGGATTTGATTGAGGTATATAAAATTATGACGGGACGAGATAGAGTGGATAGGGAGGACCTATTTCCCTTAGCAGAGAGGTCAGTGACCAGTGGGCATAGATTTAAAGTAATTGGTAGAAAGATTAGAGGGGAGCTGAGGAGAATTTTTTTCACCCAGAGGATGGTGGGGGTCTGGAACTCACTGCCTGAAAGGGTGGTAGAGGCAGAAGCCCTCAACTCATTTAAAAAGTAGTTCGATGTGCTCCTGAAGTGCCGTAACCTACAGGGCTATGGACCAAGAGCTGGAAAGTGGGGTTAAGCTGGATAGCTCTTTGTCGGCCGGCATGGACATGATGGGCCAAATGGTCTCCTTTTGTGCCGTAACTCTCTATGATTCTATGATTCTATTCTGGTGAAAGAAGGGATTGGTCGATATGGTGAGAAGGTTGTAGGTGGGTATTGAGATCAATCAAAAACTAATAGGCTTATTTGGCCAAATCAGTGGTGGACTGGCTTCCCTGGGGAGGGGCGCCATTGCACCGAAAAGCAGAAAACAGCAGCATTTTATTACACATATAGAGCTGAGCGAATTAAGAGCAAAATGTTTTTATTATCAAAATGGAAGGGTTGATTGTGTGAAAAAATATATTTATTCCACATGTACGATTGTCACTAATGAGGATATAATTCACTGATTTAGGCAAAACGTTTGGGAGATCGCTAGGATTATTCCTTTGATATTATCCTACATTTAACTGAATTACTCATTGGAGTTCTCCCCTCCGGAGTTCCTTCTGTGGCTTTTCTAGTGGTACTGTAGAGTCATGTACACAAAGTAATCTTGTTGCTTTACCGATTTGCTGCTTTACGAACTAACGAGGATTAGAAATTGACGGATAGGAAAAGACCAGCTGGTCCATAAAGCCTGTCCCACGCTCATGATGGCTGGACCATCTCAACTAGACACTTCCCACCCCCTGTAATCTCCTAGGAGAGACAAAAAAAACAGAGAAAAAAACCCCAGGGACAACAAAGGAAAAAATACTCTGGAAAATTCCTCTCCGGCCCCCTCAGGTGATCGAAACCAGTCCAGGAGATCGTATGGACCAAGTGTTATCTATAAAGGCACTTGTCTTCTACATGGTGCAATCTCTGCCCCAGTCAAGAATGGGCCCAGCTCCCTCTTGAAGGCAGAGTCAGTACCCTCCACACCAGCCAGCTATATATTCCAGAGGCATCTTCCTGAGTCACACTTTTTTTTTATTTGTTCATGGGATGTGGATGTCGCTGGCGAGGCCAGCATTTATTGCCCATCCCTAATTGCCCTTGAGAAGGTGGTGGTGAGCCGCCTTCTTGAACCGCTGCAGTCCGTGTGGTGACGGTTCTCCCAAAGTGCTGTTAGGAAGGGAGTTCCAGGATTTTGACCCAGCGACAATGAAGGAACGGCGATATATTTCCAAGTCGGGATGGTGTGTGACTTGGAGGGGAACGTGCAGGTGGTGTTGTTCCCATGTGCCTGCTGCTCTTGTCCTTCTAGGTGGTAGAGGTCGCGGGTTTGGGAGGTGCTGTCGAAGAAGCCTTGGCGAGTTGCTGCAGTGCATCCTGTGGATGGTGCACACTGCAGCCACAGTGCGCCGGTGGTGAAGGGAGTGAATGTTAAGTGTGGTGGATGGGGTGCCAATCAAGCGGGCTGCTTTATCTTGGATGGTGTCAAGCTTCCTGAGTGTTGTTGGAGCTGCACTCATCCAGGCAAGTGGAGACTATTCCATCACACTCCTGACTTGTGCCTTGTAGATGGTGGAAAGGCTTTGGGGAGTCAGGAGGTGAGTGACTCGCCATAGAATACCCAGCCTCTGACCTGCTCTCGTAGCCACAGTATTTATGTGGCTGGTCCAGTTAAGTTTCTGGTCAATGGTGACCCCCAGGATGTTGATGGTGGGGGATTCGGCGATGCTAATGCCGTTGAATGTCAAGGGGAGGTGGTTAGACTTGCCCCCATTTGTGTTAATTTTGAATGCTTACAATGTATTGAAAATATGGATTATTTCAAGGATTCTGCATATGGTGACTCTAAATGTATTACCCCCTATGAGCAACCCACTTCGAGGTGGCCCGAATTTTTTAGACACTAAGGGCTGTGACATTTCCTAGGAGATGCCAGTTTTGAAACCAGATATTTTAGAGGAAAGACAATGAGGACAAATTAAGAAAAGGGTCGGAACTTCAAGCCTTTCTTTTAGAAGTTTTGAAGGTCGCTTGAAGTGACAGTATCTCATTCTGAGACCCTGCACAGGCCAGAGTCTGCAACAGATTAAAAGCCAATCCATCACCTTGTGCTTCTGTAGTTATCTTATACTCGTGATTTTTCTTTTAAAACTAAATGTTTTTATTGTATTAATTCAAATTGTACTTTAAATTTATGAAACTGACTAGGAAATGACAAGAAAACTATAGTTGGTTAGAAAATGCTGCAGTCTTCCTCTTTATATTTCCTTCATTACAACACTTCATAAGTACTTAATTGGCTGTAAAGCGCTTTGGGAAGTCCTGAGGTCATGAAAGGCGCTATATAAATGCAAGTTCTTTCTTCTTTCTATATAATTACTTAATAACTGTTAAGAGTATCATTGTAGAGCTACAGAGAATTCTTTTCGACAGCTATAAATTTCAGTATAAGGATGCATGCCTTAATTTTCAACAGAATAAAAATATGTTCATGTTTCTACACTGAAAGCAACATGACCTTGCTGAGGATGGGGAATATTAGAAACTTGTAAATTCTGTTTATAGGGAAAAGTTTCATTTAAAAATTGGTAATGTAAGTTTACATTCTGTAGCATATCTTAGGCTCAAAATAGCTGCGATATTTTCTTCAAGGACAAAATGTCAGTTTAAGGTCGATTTTATAAATTCAGACATGATCTCAGTCTACCCAGGATTAGTGCAGAGAGGAGCTGTCAGGAGTGAACAGATTGGCCCCGATATTAGAGTGGAGGTGGGATGGCAGCGGGAGGGTGAATGGGCGCGTGGGTAACCCGACCAATAACAAATGTCCGTTTCCCACGCGATCGCGATTCAATTGGTGCCACTTAACGTGGCTTCTGAGTTTGCTGTTCGAAAGCTGCGGAGCAGGTGGACTGCACACCCGCATCACAGGCTGTCAGCTGGAGGAGCCCTATTTAAAGGGCCATTGCTCCAATGGCTTTTGCTGGAGCAAACACCCACACACCACAATGGAGCAGCACAGGGGCAAGGCTGCTCCAAGATTCGATGATGCCTCACTCCAGGTGCTACTGGATGGGGTGAGGAGGAGGAGGGATCTGTTTTACCCCGCCGATTGGAGGAAGTGGCCTGCCTCTGCCAGCAAGAAATCCAGGCTCGAGGTGACACAGCAGCAACATCTCGCGCTCATGGATCCAGTGCAGGAAACGCTTCAGTGACCTCCTAACTAGGTCAGCCAAAGTGAGCACACTTACTGATTCTCCTACACTCTGTCTTCCACATAACCACCCCCATCCCCCAACTCTTTCTGCACTGCCAACACTACTCCATCACATCACTCCTCACACCCACTTAAGGCTCATCCTCCACTTACCTGCACTCCCTGAGCAGTTCCTCACCTCCCCATTTGTGACCCCACCTCTACCACTCAATCCAATCATCATCCAATGTGATGTCTCTGTCTCATACTCACCCTCTGATGCATCTCTTTCACGGTCAGCCTCACCCAAACCAATGCATTCATCGATTGGCCACGTCACCATCACTCACTCACACGTCTGTACTTTCTCCCTTTCTAGGAGAAGAGAGCGTAAAATGCACGTGAGAGGGCGAGGACCGGAGGGGGCCACAACAAATTGTTGTTCTCACAGACGCGGAGCAGGAAGCGCTGGAGCTCAGCCGCACCCTCGAGTGCCTGTCTGACGGGGACACCGAGACTGGCACCTGACAAACGTCTGGTGACATAACTTTAACATTCATCACATACAATATGATTGATGTTAACATGCCTTGTCATCTTCAGCACCTCAGTATGCTCATCGCAACATGACACATCTATGATGATGCTTAATATTGCCTTCTGTTCTCTTACAGGGCCTTCAGCGACTGCTGTGACGGCAGATGGAGATTCCTCCGAGGACCTGCCGGCCTCTGAGGGTGCACTGTCACATCTTAGCGAGCCATCCACCAGCGCAGATACTGACATACTCAGTGGGTCCTAATCCTCAGTTAGTTGGGTTGGCACCTGATGAGTTACCACACATGTGAGCACGAGCAGACACTGGTGCAGGGGCAGCTGTGGAGAGTCTGTGTCTGTGGGAGCACTCCAGGCTCTGCTCAGCTGGATGCAGATGTGGAACCCTGAGGGCCATCCTTTAAAAGGAGAGTGATTGGGGACAGCAGCACTTTTGTGAGATACTAGAACAGGAGAGGAGGAGGAGGAGTGGGCAGAGCAGTGGCTCACCTGGCTGCTCGTGAGGCCAGGGAGTCACTGATAAGTGAACGGTTCTCCTAACATCAGAAAGTGTGAACAATCCAGTCATCACACCACCTGGAAAGAGCAGCACCCACACCAGGCCGCCCACCCCTCCCTGCACAAAACAGTCCTGCAACTACACATACACCCACTGTAAAGTGACCCAATGGGTGGCATCAAGTGTCACCGTTCATGGTGAACCTCATGAAAGGGCCCTATTAGAAAAGCCAGTCAAGAATGGGCAAGATGCGGCAGCAATGGTGACAATCATAAAATTTAATGTCACTTTAACAAAAACTAAATATACATGAAAAACGTGATAGTCTGTCAAACACCTTTTTGCATACCCTTTGTGATCACAAAACCTTCGCCTTTCTCTTCTGACTACTTCTACGTGGTGCATTCTCTGTGGCTGTGCACTCTCCACAATAGCACAGAGGATGGAGGAGTCCAAATCCTGCATGGGTGGAATGGTGTCACAGGGACGTGAGCAACTCTCTGAGATACTGTCACAGGGACGTGAGCAACTCTCTGAGATACTGGCACAGGGATGTGAGCAACTCTCTGAGATACTGTCACAGGGACGTGAGCAACTCTCTGAGATACTGTCACAGGGATGTGAGCAACTCTCTGAGATACTGTCACAGGGACATGAGCAACTCTCTGAGATACTGTCACAGGGATGTGAGCAACTCTCTGAGATACTGTCACAGGGATGTGAGCAACTCTCTGAGATACTGTCACAGGGACATGAGCAACTCTCTGAGATACTGTCACAGGGACATGAGCAACTCTCTGAGATACTGTCACAGGGATGTGAGCAACTCTCTGAGATACTGTCACAGGGACATGAGCAACTCTCTGAGATACTGTCACAGGGACATGAGCAACTCTCTGAGATACTGTCACAGGGATGTGAGCAACTCTCTGAGATACTGTCACAGGGAAGTGAGCAACTCTCTGAGGTACTGTCACAGGGACGTGAGCAACTCTCTGAGATACTGTCACAGGGACGTGAGCAACTCTCTGAGATACTGTCACAGGGACGTGAGCAACTCTCTGAGATACTGTCACAGGGACATGAGGGACTCTCTGAGATACTGTCACAGGGACGTGAGCAACTCTCTGAGATACTGTCACAGGGACATGAGCAACTCTCTGAGATACTGTCACAGGGACATGAGCAACTCTCTGAGATACTGTCACAGGGATGTGAGCAACTCTCTGAGATACTGTCACAGGGACATGAGCAACTCTCTGAGATACTGTCACAGGGACATGAGCAACTCTCTGAGATAGTGTCACAGGGACATGAGCAACTCTCTGAGATACTGTCACAGGGACGTGAGCAACTCTCTGAGATACTGTCACAGGGACGTGAGCAACTCTCTGAGATACTGTCACAGGGACGTGAGCAACTCTCTGAGATACTGTCACATGGGACGTGAGCAACTCTCTGAGATACTGTCACAGGGACGTGAGCAACTCTCTGAGATACTGTCACAGGGACGTGAGCAACTCTCTGAGATACTGTCACAGGGACGTGAGCAACTCTCTGAGATACTGTCACAGGGACATGAGCAACTCTCTGAGATAGTGTCACAGGGACATGAGCAACTCTCTGAGATACTGTCACAGGGACGTGAGCAACTCTCTGAGATACTGTCACAGGGACGTGAGCAACTCTCTGAGATACTGTCACAGGGACGTGAGCAACTCTCTGAGATACTGTCACAGGGACGTGAGCAACTCTCTGAGATACTGTCACAGGGACGTGAGCAACTCTCTGAGATACTGTCACAGGGACGTGAGCAACTCTCTGAGATACTGTCACAGGAACGTGAGCAACTCTCTGAGATAGTGTCACAGGGATGTGAGCAACTCTCTGAGATACTGTCACAGGGACGTGAGCAACTCTCTGAGATACTGTCACAGGGATGTGAGCAACTCTCTGAGATAGTGTCACAGGGACGTGAGCAAGTCTCTGAGATACTGTCACAGGGACGTGAGCAACTCTCTGAGATACTGTCACAGGGACGTGAGCAACTCTCTGAGATAGTGTCACAGGGATATGAGCAACTCTCTGTGATACTGTCACAGGGACGTGAGCAACTCTCTGAGATACTGTCACAGGGACGTGAGCAACTCTCTGAGATACTGTCACAGGGACATGAGCAACTCTCTGAGATACTGTCACAGGGATGTGAGCAACTCTCTGAGATACTGTCACAGGGATGTGAGCAACTCTCTGAGATAGTGTCACAGGGATGTGAGCAACTCTCTGAGATACTGTCACAGGGACGTGAGCAACTCTCTGAGATACTGTCACAGGGACGTGAGCAACTCTCTGAGATAGTGTCACAGGGACATGAGCAACTCTCTGAGATACTGTCACAGGGACGTGAGCAACTCTCTGAGATAGTGTCACAGGGACGTGAGCAACTCTCTGCGATAGTGTCACAGGGACGTGAGCAACTCTCTGAGATACTGTCACAGGGACATGAGGGACTCTCTGAGATACTGTCACAGGGACATGAGGGACTCTCTGAGATACTGTCACAGGGACATGAGGGACTCTCTGAGATACTGTCACAGGGACATGAGGGACTCTCTGAGATAGTGTCACAGGGACATGAGGGACTCTCTGAGATAGTGTCACAGGGACGTGAGCAACTCTCTGAGATAGTGTCACAGGTAAGTGCAGGAATGTCTGCGATGGAGGGAAGGCTAGCCTCCATTGAGCTTCAAGCACGACTTACAAATGAGTCCATTCAGGCCCTGACAATGGCCGTTCGGATTCAGGGTGAGCAACATTCTGCCGCTTTCAACAGGTGGACAGAAACTTTACAACTGGGCTTCTAAGGCATCATACATGTCCTCCAAACTGTTCTCCAGCAGGTTGGTAGGAGTGATGTGGGCCTGGTCCAGGAGAGGGATGATGGTGATAGGGGACATGGAAGTGGGCACGTCACACAAAGCGCTCCCATGTCTCAACTGTTGCCCCCCTCTCAACCAGTATTCGCAATGCTGCCTCCTCTCCAGGTGGCCGAGTCTGCTTCTGCATAGGTGCAGGTGGAGCAGTCTTTGGAGGGGCCCTCATGGGCTCCAAAACCTAGGGGGCGAGGCCCCGAGCATCTAAGCAATCAGGGCGTGAACATGAGTAACCTGCCACTACCTCTGCTGCAGCCACAGAGAATGCACCACGTAGAAGTAGTCAGAAGAGAAAGGCGAAGGTTTTGTGATCACGAAGAGTATGCAAAAAGGTGTTTGACAGACTATCACGTTTTTCATGTATATTTCGTTTTTGTTAAAGTGACATTAAATTTTATGATTGTCACCATTGCTGCCACATCTTGCCCATTCTTGACTGGCTTTTCTAATAGGGCCCTTTCATGAGGTTCACCATGAACGGTGACACTTGATGCCACCCATTGGGTCACTTTACAGTGGGTGTATGTGTAGTTGCAGGACTGTTTTGTGCAGGGAGGGGTGGGCGGCCTGGTGTGGGTGCTGCTCTTTCCAGGTGGTGTGATGACTGGATTGTTCACACTTTCTGATTTAGGAGAACCCTTCACTTATCAGTGACTCCCTGGCCTCACGAGCAGCCAGGTGAGCCACTGCTCTGCCCACTCCTCCTCCTCCTCTCCTCCATGTGGGTGGCAGATATGGATGGGGCCTCCTCAATCAGCACCCCTCTCTGTTGTTACCCTCTGTGCTCTTGTACAGGTGCCTGTGGCGCAGCACTGCGTTGTGGAGCTGCAAGTAGCGGAAGTGCTCGCCGTGCCTGGCGAGGCTGGTGATGTTGCTCGTCCTTGGATGCAGTGGTGAATGCAGCCATGGTGCCCCCCATCCTGATGGTGGGAGTTTGAAGGGGTCCAAAAAGATGTTAAATATGTGTGAACACAAGAATTGTGAATGGAAAGTAAGAATTTTCAGTGAAAACACAAAGATCCTCGCAGCCGAAAGTTTGTGTGAAAGAACTGAGTGCCCTGCTGCAAGAACTCACCTTTTCTCCCCATCTGTCAAACAAGCATTTGAATGTCCCACTGGCTGCCGGCTGAAACACGTCTGGTAGAACATGGAGTGTTTCCCACAGCACGGGAAATACGCTGCTGATGTTTCAAAATCAGACCCCTGCCTTAATGTGGACAAAATTAAGTACTTCAAGTATCTAAATAAGTCTCTTAACTATCATCCCGCCGGCTATAATTGCCGGTGGGACTCCCGCATTCGGGAGGCGGCGCACACCCAAACGCATCAATGGGGAACCCAGAAGTCTGCGGGTTGGAGCCGGGTTCTGAACCCCTTCAATATTTCTCCTATTTTCGTAGCCCCCCCACTCCCAATGCACCTCACTCGAAAATCGAGCCCATTGTCACAACTGAAATGTAGGATACCTTTTCCAGGGCGAATGCACTTATCAAATATTTACAATCTCCATAATCATTGAAAAATCACAGGCACACAAGGCGGCCATTTGGCCCATCGTGCCTGTGCCGGCTCTTTGAAAGAGCTATCCAATTAATCCCACTCCACTTTCCCCGTAGCCCTACAAATGTCTCCTTTTCAAGTATATATCCAATTCACTTTTGAAAGTTATTATTGAATCTGCTTCCACCACCCTCTCAGGCAGTGCATTCCAGATCATTATAATTCACTGCATTTAAAAAAATTCTCCTCATCTCTCTGGTTCTTTTGCCAATTATCTTAAATCTGTGTCTTTTGGTTACCGACCCACCTGCCAGTGGAAACAGTTTCTCCTTATTTACTCTATTAAAACCCTTCATGATTTTGAACACCTCCATTAAATCTGCCCTTAATCTTCTCTGCTCTAAAGAGCACTTTTGTTGAGTTCAATGTCAATCGGCCTATGAAAATGCCCTTAAAAGAACAATGTTTTTAAAAAAAAAACTGTACTCAATTTAGAATCTCTTTCCTTTTTGTATTGTGCATTTAATACTAGATGGATTTGATGTTAAACTTAACACGAGCTAATATTTATTTGTCGTGGAAATTAAAGTTTGAAGAATAACTCTGGATGTGATTTGTATTTGAGGAGTTAAGATTTTTTTTTCTCTGACATTTAATATCAGACTGCCGAAAGGAAAACAACAAAATATGAGCAGGATTGTTAGTAAACCCTTAACCTATTTTTCTCTCCACTTACCTCACACTAGGTTATTTCACAAGATAGAATCTTGTGGTATCACAGTAGGAATGTGAAATGCTGGATTAGGAATTGGCTCCAATCCCGCAGCCAAAAAGTTGTACTTAATGGATGTGGTTCAGCCCGGAGACATGTTACGAGTGGCGCCCCCAGGGATTGGACCTAGGCCCGCTACTCTTCACCCTCTTTACTAATGACCTGAACAGTGGTGTGGGAGTATAAGTTTTCATGATGACACCAAAATCTGTGCAAGAGTTAAGATAATAGAGGAGTGCAATCAAACGCAATGAGATTTAGATGAGCCAGGGGAATGGGCCACACAACGGCAAATGGCATTTAACTTAGATAAATGTAATGTATATTGGTAGGGTCAACACAGAATACACTTACAGGGAACAATGCTGAAAGAGGTTGGAAGGGAAAAAGATCCAGGTGTTATTGTGCACAGACCACTGAAGGTTCATGACCAATGTAGAGAAGCTGTAGCTAAAGCTAACAGGTTATTGGGATGTATTAATAGAACCATTCAGTACAAATGAAAGGACACCATTCTGTCATTATACAGGTCAGTGGTTAGACTGCATCTGGAGTACTGCACCCAGTTTTGGTCCCCTCACATGATGGGCGATATAGTGGCCTTGGAAAAGGTTCAGGCAAGCACTACGAGAATGATTCCGAGCTTCAAGAACTTTGGTTACTCGGATAGGCTTAAGGAGATGGGTCTATTTACTTTAGAGCAGCTTAGACTTAGAGGTGACCTGATAGATGTTTATGAAATAATTAAAGGGCTGCATAGCATGCCTAATGATAGATCATTCCAGTTTGACAGATTGGGGAGGACCAGGGGACATGCGTTTAAACTACGCAAGAGTAGGAATAGACTGGATGTCAGGCAGTTCTTCTTTTCCCTGTGAATTGTGAGTCTCTGGAATACATTGGCGGCTGGTGTGGTGGGTGCTGACTCTCTGCCTTCAACAAGGAGCTGGACCAGTTCCTGACTGGAGCAGAGATTTTTAAAAATTCATTCAAGGGATGTGGGCGTCGCTGGCGAGGCCGTCATTTATTGCCCAGCCCTAATTGCCCTTGAGAAGGTGGTGGTGAGCCACCTTCTTGAACCGCTGCATCATATAGAAGGTAAGTGGCTTTACAGATAATGCATGGTACATGTGATCTCCTGGACTGGTTTTGATTGCCTGAGGGGGTCAGAGAGGAATTTTCCAGGGTATTTTTTCCCTTTGCGGCCCTGGGCTTTTCTTTGCTTTTTTGCCTCTCCCAGGAGATTACATGGCTGTGGGGGTGGGGTGGGGGGGGGGGAGTGGGGAATAGGAAGTGTCTAGTTATGATATACCAGCCAGGATGAGCGTGGGGCAGGCTTGATGGACCAGCTGGCCTTTTCCTGTCTATCATTTTTGTATGTTTGTTATTTGAATCTCAGCACTTTACGAACAGGAAAGAGGCAAGAATAACAGAATGCTCCAAATCCAACTGATTCAGCTGCTAAGGTTGCAGAGGCTCTCGGGACATTCCCCAATAGCCAGTCCACCTCTGGACCTAATGGTCTTTATCTGCTGCTAAAAGTTGCCGTTTCCCTTTTTTTCTGAGTATTTTAGAGGTTTAGGAATGCCATCATTTATCCAGTACTGTAAGTTCTTCACTTGGCCTTTTTAAATAAAATATTAATTGAAAGAACTAATCAAAAATACAGTACTGCCAAATTGAGAAAAAAAGCTGCCCCATACTTGTGATTTGTCCAGTTGGTATTGCAAGAAAATTAATTCCTGCCGTTGTTTATTGGGCTATTGATCGATACACAGCTCGCTGTTCCTGGTCAACTAAAGATTGATATGCAGTACAATAATCTTTGCCTAGTAATTTTATCAAAACTGTTAGCTAGAAGGCTACTGCAATTTCAGTTGTCAATTAAAACATTGGCTATATTTTCAAGGCACAATAATGTGCCTGATTGTTACTTGGACATGTGCTCTGGAGAGTGTATCTAGCTGTAAGCTACATGGCCTAGCCAAGAAAGCCAGGGTTTGGATACGGTCCAGAGTTGTTACTGGCTTGATTTGACAGGCCCCTCTGGCTGTCAGAGTCAAAAGCTGGGAAGTTCGTTTGCCAAGACTGACAGCTGCAGCTCCTGTGCTGTAATTTCAACATCTCGGGGGAGGGGGGGCACAGATCATATCTGTATGGGCTCCATTCTTCCCATAAAACAAAAAATGTAAACACCAGTTGGCTCCTGTGGTTCTGATACCAAACAGCTATTATTCGAGGGGGCCAAGAATTGCCACAAGGCACTAGGCCTTTGCTGTCCATCTCAATGGCTTCATAGTGACCTGTCAGCACGGCAGAGTGCGATTATCAGAGGGAGGGAAATTACTGTACAAGCAGTCAGTTGAGATTAATTGCTTTTCATCTCTGATGCGCAGTTTGTCTCGCATTCAGACAGGCACACAACAATGAGACTCTGTTTTAATCGTATTTTTGCACAGGCTTTACAGTCGCAATATCATGCGGGAGAACTGAGCGCTTTGATAACAACCATTCAACCATTGACATCATTTTTTTGGACAGAGTACTGAAAAGAAGTCGTTAAAAAAAAACTATTAGTGACAGCATAATTTAAAAGAAAACAACTGACAGGCTCATTGCACAGAAAATGAAAGAGGTTGCAGACAGGTTTTCCTTAAGCCTTTTGAACACTTCAGAGCTGTTTAGTGCATCTACCAGAAAATGCAGTAGCATTTAATGTTCTTCTTTCTAATTCTTTGACATGATAGAATGCACGTACATCATTGGAGAGCTGGAAAAAGGGCCAAACTTAATTGACTTATTAAAAGCTGCTTCAAAAAGCCATGCCGACTAACAATAAACTCTTGAGAAATATATAATTAATCAGTTACCGAAAGAAAGATCTTAATAATATTGTTTACTGTTAATCTACGGTCTGCAGCTGTTTTCCACAATTATAAGAATTATATTCCTGTAAGTTAATTTTACAGGTTATAACATTTATCCATTGCAGAGAGGAACCACTAATATTAAATGACAGCCATGTTAGATGGTGCCACAAATATGTAATTTGCCCTTGTTCCGTTTTTAAGTTTTTTTCTATTCATTCATGGGATGTGGGCGTCGCTGGCGAGGCCAACATTTATTGCCCATCCCTAATTGCCCTTGAGAAGGTGGTGGTGAGCCGCCTTCTTGAACCGCTGCAGTCCGTGTGGTGAAGGTTCTCCCACAGTGCTGTTAGGAAGGGAGTTCCAGGATTTTGACCCAGCGACAATGAAGGAACGGCGATATATTTCCAAATCAGGATGGTGTGTGACATGGAGGGGAACGTGCAGGTGTTGGTGTTCCCATGCATCTGCTGCCCTTGTACTTCGAAGTGGTAGAGGTCGCAGGCTTGGGAGATGCTGCCGAAGAAGTCTTGGCGAGTTGCTGCAGTGCATCTTGTAGATGGTACGTCAGTGGTGAAGGGAGTGAATGTTTAGGGTGGTGGATGGGGTACCAATCAAGCGGGCTGCTTTGTCCTGAATGGTGTCGAGCTTCTTGAGTGTTGTTGGAGCTGCACTCATCCAGGCAAGTGGAGAGTATTCCATCACACTCCTGACTTGTGCCTTGTAGATGGAATTGTTCATGTAATGGATGCTGATCAAAGGAATTGATGGAGTACCTTTGATTGTAAATTTAGTAGTTCACTGCACCAATATAAATCACAGGGGTTTTGTATGAGCTTATTGAGCTGATACTCTATCTGTTGTGAGCGTCTGGAAACCTGTGCCCTGAGGATTACTGGTAAACACATGCAAAGTTTCCTGCTGACTGCATCTTGTGAATCCAATTGGGTTCCACTTGCATTTGTATATATTTATATTTTAGATTGTGGTTTCTGTATTTATGAACTGTATTATTAATATAGTTATATAATAGCTGTATGGGAATCTGGTCTTCAAGATAATTTAATGCTTAAAAGCAGAACTCCGATAAGGTATTGGGATTCTGAAATTCTGGTAACTGAGTCAGGTGGATACACATATTGGAAACCTAATTTGAAGCGTTAGGCACAGTAAGGTATATTGGGGGTGAATTTCCTGGTCATTTCCAATGCTTTAGTGGCATTGGAACCAGGGTTACCAGAGTTTGTGATGAGGAAAGTCGGGTGGAAGCCATTCCCGCCTGACTTACACACTTCCCCCAAATTTCCTTGTAATCCTGGAGCCGTGCGGTGATCTGCCTGTTGAGTTGCCATTGGCTTCATTTGCATTTGGCAAACTTCAGTCCTTTTTATACTACACGACACAAATCAATTTTTATTTCACTGTACGTAACAGGGTGGTGCCATATCCAGTGCACACTTTCAGTTCTAGATGACGTTTGGTGTAGATTTTATTAATTAGTGTGCCCTGCATGATTTTCTGTCCACTCGCTGTATTGAATGGAAAATCGTGCGAGGCATATTGACCTCCACACCTCTCTTCCAAATGTGCGCTCAAGTTGTCTGAAGCTTGGTGCTGGCATTGCAAATTCAGAAAATTGACTACATTCTCTTTTCTCCTTTTTAGTAAAAAAATTACTTTTTGTGGTTTCTTTTTTTAAACTTTTACAATTTTAAAAAAGAAACATGTTCTGATATTTAGTTATCAGATAAAGTTACTGACCACTAAGGTTTATTAAAAAAGTGTTTCACTTGAATGGGGGCACAAACTAACAACCCTCTCCCAGTGCCCCACAAAACATAGTCCTCAATATGTGTCAAACCACACCAACAATCCTAAATCTGCCAATGTAGTCTCCTGTATGAATCATGTGACAAAACCACACAGCCAATTTACAAAATATGTGCATGTATTCTATTCTCTTAAAGAAAATAAAAGTTAGAAAAGGTCAAATGTTTAAAATCAATTATTTTGCTTTGGTGAATATGTAACTCAATTCTGTAGATTTATATGTCAATGCATTTTGCATGTGCACCACGATGAGTTTTTGTTGTCTGTGACTCATATTACTGTACATTATGTTGGCCTCATATTTCCATTTGGCAAATCTGAACAGAAAATGTTAAAATGTGCAAATGTGGCACAGTGAAGGCAGAGGATTCAGCACTGGTGTTTACAGAACTGGGCACAGCATCGGTTATGTGGTAAAAGCAGCAGTGTGCAGACGAAGAAAGGCTCACTTTAATAAATGAGAGCTTAAATTTATGGTGAGTGAGGTGCTTGCAAACAAAGAAAAGCTACTTAGGTCCAAAACCAGCATGAGATTTTGAGTTCATACTGAATCGTAGGAACATAGGAAGACCAGGTCATTTGGTCTATCGAACATTCTCCGCATTTTGTGACCTATGATAGTTCTATCTACTCCCTGTTTTACTCCATAGGGTCATTTTCTGTAGGCTCCACTTACATCCAAATCTTTGATCCATGCTTCCATTGAGAGCAATGGAGTTTCTGAAAATTTGCTGCTATAACCCTTTTCTTTTTATTTGATTTTGGGATGTGGGCGACACTGGCAAGGCCGCATTTACTGCCCATCCCTAGTTGCCCTAAGAAGGTGATGGTGGGCCTTCTCTGCATACTCCTTGTGGTGAGGGTGCTCTCATACTGATGTTGGATAAGGAATTTCAGGGCATTGACCCGATGACAATGCAAGAATGGTGAAGTATGTTCAAGTCAGGACGTCGTGTGGCTTAGAGGGGAACTTGTAGATGATTTAAAAGAAATCATTCTCAGGTGTGGGTGCCGCTGGCAAGGCCAGCATCTATTGCCCATCCCTAGTTGCCCTGAGAAGGTGGTGGTAGGTCTTCTTCTCGAACTGCTGGTAGCAGTTTGATACAACTGAGTGGCTTGCTAGGGTGCTTCAGAGGGTAGTTGTCAACCACATTGGTGTGGAACTGGAGTCACATGTAGGCTAGATCGGGTAAGGACAGCAGGTTCCCTTCCCTAAAGGACATTAGTGAACCAGTTGGGTTTTTATGACAATCCAACAGCTTCATGATCACTTTTACCAATTTTATATTCCCAGATATTTTTTAAGTGAATTCAAATTCTCAAACTGCCATGGTCAGATTTGAACTCCTGATTATTAGTCTAGGCCTCTAGATTACTAGTCCAGTAACATAACCACTACACTGCCATACCCCATGATAGTATAATGTCCCATGACGTTGCTGCTCTTGTCCTTCTTGGTTCTCATCCTTGTTTTCAAATCCCTCGATGGCCTCACCCCTCCCCATCTCTGTAACCTCCTGCAGCCCTACAACCCTCCGAGAGCTCTGCACTCCACCAATTCTTGCCTCTTGCGCATCCCCGATTTTAATTGCTCCGCCATTGGTGGACGTGCCTTCAGCTGCCTAGGCCCTAAGCTCTGGAATTCCCTCCCTAAACCTCTCCGCCTCTCTACCTCTCTCTCCTCCTTTAAGACGCTCCTTAAAACCTACCTCACCTGTCCTAATATCGTGGCTTGGTGTCAAATTTTATCTGATAACACCCCTGTGAAGCGCCTTGAGACGTTTTACTACGTTAAAGGCGGTATATATATATAAAAAATATGCGAGTTGTTGTTGTTGTTGTTGAGGAGGTCGCAGTGGAGGGGATGCTGTTGAAGTAACCTTGGTGAGTTGCTGCAGTACTTCCTATAGATTATACATACTGCAGCCACAGTGTGACAGTGATGGAAGGGGTGAATATACAGAGTTAAGTTCTCTCCTCGATAGTGGTGAATTTTGTTGCAGCTACACCCACCCAGGTGAGTGGTGAATATTCTGTCACATTCTGGGCCCTTACTATGCCCTTACTGGCCAAGTAAATATCTACCTCCCCTTTGTGTAAAGAATTTTTTCCTGGATTCACTTTTAACCGATTAGCTTGAAGTCTAAGATTGAATCCTCTTATTCTAGATTTTCTAGGAGAGCAATGTTATTCCCCATCTACCCTGGCAATTATATTCAATATTTTAAACACTTCAATCAGATCACCTAATCTACTTGTCTCCAGGGCATATAACTCTCATTGCAGTCCCTTCATCTAGATGTATAATTTCAAAAGTCTGCAGATGACACAAAACTCGAAATGTAGTAAACTATGTGGAGGAACAGACTTCAGAAGGACATAGACAGACTGGTGAAATGTGCAGATAAAATTTAATGCAGAAAAGTGTGAAGTGATACATTTTGGTAGGAAGAATGAGGAGAGAATGAGATGTTTATAAACTAAATGGTACAATTTTAAAGGGGGTGCAGGAACAGAGAGACCTCGGGGTGTATGTACACAAATCTTTGAAGGTGGCAGGACAAGTTGAGAAGGCTGCGATCCTGGGCTTTATTAATAGACGTATAGAGTACAAAAGCAAGGAAGTTATGCTAAAGCTCTATAAAACACTGGTTAGGCCTCAGCTGGAGTATTGTGTTCAATCCTGGGCACCACACTTTAGGAAGGATATCAAGGCCTAAGAGAGGGTGCAGAAGAGATTTACTAGAATGGTACCAGGGATGACTTCAGTTATGTGGAGAGACTCGAGAAACTAGGGTTGTTCTCCTTAGAACAGAGAAGGTTAAGGGGAGATTTGATAGAGGTATTCAAGATCATGAACGGTTTTGATAGGGTAAATAAGGAGAAAATGTTTCCAGTGGCAGAAAAGCCAGTAACCAGAGAACACAGATTTAAGGTGATCGGCAAAAGAGCCAGAGGCAACATGAGGAATGCACTGCCTGAAAGGGTGGTGAAGCAGATTCAATAGCAACTTTCAAAAGGGGAATTAGATAAATACTTGAAGGGAGAAAATTTACAGGGCTATGGGGAAAAAGCAGGGGAATGGGACTAATTAGATAGCTCTTTCAAAGAGCCAGCACAGGCACGATGGGCCGAATGGTCTCCTCCTGTGCTGTACCTACAATGATGATGCTTTGTGTGGATCATAAACACCGGCAGAGACCAGTTGGGCCGAACAGCCTGTTTCTGTGCTGCAATTCTACGTAATGCTATGAAATGCTATGTTGTCCTTGACGAGTGTCAGCCTTGGTTCAGTGGTCACATTCTTGCCTATGAGTCAGAAGATTGTGGGTTCAAGTTCCATTGCAGAGTTGAGTACATAATCTAGGCTGACACATGAGCGCAGTCCTGAGGGAGTACTGCACTGTTGGAAATGCTGACCTTTTGGATATGACATTAAACAGAGACTCCATCTGTCCTCTCAGGTGGATGTGAAAGATCCCATGGCATTGTATGAAGAAGAGCTGGGGAATTCTCCTGGTGCCCTGGCCAATATTTATTCCAGAACCAAAAACAGATGATGTGGTCATTTATCTCATTGTTGTCGTGTTGTTTATCTCACAGCGCTAAATATGTCTGCTACTTACAACCAACTCCAATGTCAAGAGCTTGCCATCAATGCCCAGGAACTAAAACAGGGTTCTGTGCATTTGGAGGCCACATTAAACAGCCTCGCATCTGCGGAGCACAATCTTAATGTTATTGGACCACCCCAGAAGCAAAGTTTCAACTGGGTGCAACATTTTCCCGCCCACCTCCCCCAACAGTTTTTAATTGATTTCCTCTATCATAGAGAAACAACAAAATAATTGTAGAAACCATACAGATGAGAAAAGAGGAAGAAGGGACAAAACATATGACGAAAGAAAGATAAGAGTCAATACAAATATTATAGCAGAATATGTAACAGAAATAATAACTAGCTGGCAAGATCTTAAGGAGGTCATTACTCCCCAACATATGAAAGTGATTTGATGTTAACACCAGAGTTTCAGACAATATCTATTATTTTAATTAAAAAGTTTAAGTCCTTTTGTGGAAAGATTATTGACTGTGAGTTTAGGATTACACACTAAACAAGTAACATATGTCTTTCAAGTGTAATTTAAGCTGGGTTTTTTATTATTGTAAAATTGGCAAATTTTAACCTTCTACAGGGGCCGGCATTCCTCTGTCTGGACTAAAAGGGCAAGAACATATTATTCGGCTCTTTTAATAAAACACTAATGAAACTGGAGGACGTTCTGGAGCGCTGAATGTGAAAACGCGATTTCGTTAGTGCAAACGCAGAAGTACCAGGCAGCCGTGAGCCACCTGCAACGATGGTCTTTTCACGTTTCTGAAGGAGCCATTGAGGCCCTTCAGAACCATTTAAATTTCAAAATGGTCCAGGCACCCAGCTATGGAGTGCGCATCCATGTGCAGAGACAAGAAAGGCAGATGGAGTTCCCAGACCGTGCCAGTACTCGTGGGCACAGTTGGAGCAATGCAGCACGTTTTTGGTCAGGGAGGCCAAACCTCAGCACACAGAGAAGGTGAGAAGCATCGCAATACATTACAGCATTGATATCGTCCTCGTAACTTGGAGGACCTGGCAGGAGGTCTGGAGGAAAGTTCATGGCCTTCTAAGGAAAGACATAAACATTCCTGTAAAGCAGCAGCGCGGGAGCTGAGGGAAAACTGTCACGGTAAATGATACAGGGGAGTCTTGATATATTTTGAAGTTGAAGATTGTGGCAATGAACCTTGATATGGTGTAAAGAGGTTTACCGTTGTACTGTAACAACACTTTAAAATTAGTTTGGAAATCTAGGCCCTGAAATTCCTTGAGCCCTGCCCCACAGCTGGAAATGTGGGACTTCCGGCTGGACTGTCCTGCATTGATTTCATTCTAAATCCCAGGGTCATTTCCATGACAATATTAGGTGCCCGCATCACTTACAGCACCCCCTGGGGGTTTGCTCCATGGGACGCTAGGAATACTGGAGTGATTCCTTTTGTCTCTATGTTATGGGGAAGGAGGTGGCTGGGAGATTGGAATTTTTGTTAAAAAAAGGAACTGTAATTTTAGTGTTGCCTCCAGGAAATTGCAATTGGGCCCCAATTCCGTATTGAAATTCCAAGTATCCCTGTATCAGGAGGTTGTCCTTTCCATTCTCCAAGAAAGGTGGAACTGGAAGGGTTTCACGTGGCTGATGTTATCCTTTCACTGACATCAGGACGGTAGGAGGTGGGCACATGAAGTGCCGATCCACCCCCCCACCAACCCCTCCCCACCACAGCCCCATTGGAATTTTTGCTTATGGGGAGCAAGAGGCAGAGATCCGGCAGAACTGGATCCCACCCATAAGTATCAGCAACAACAAAAACTTGCATTTATATGGCACTTTTAGCATAGTAAAACGTCCCAAGGCGCTCCACAGGAGCGTAATCAGACAAAAATTGACACCGAGCTAAAGGAGGAGACATTAGGACAGGTGGCCAAATGCTTGGTCAAAGAGTTAGGTTTTAAGCAGGTTTTAAGCACAGTGCATGCTCCAATACCACCCTCCCAGGCCCAGGACTTTCTGGACCCTAGTGTTTACCATGTCCATTGACACTGCTATCCTAGAATTGGCAGAGCCTGGAAAATTAGCCCAGCTGGTTTTAACGCGCACGAGCAGTTGGAATTGAAGAGTCCCCTTTGAAGTTAGCAGCAGCAGTACATTAAAGTCAACCGTTTCCTTTTCCTGGTCTCTAGGTAATCACTCCATGAGCTGCTACCACTCCCACAGTGAGTGACAGGGTGACACTCATGACATTTGAATCAGCTAATTTTAGCACATTGTGCGACTGTTAACTGATGCTTCTCACTCTTCCCAATGCAACCTCTCTCCACAAACTTTGGCCCAGAATTTCCTTGGGCTTTCTGCTGCTGCGTTGCTGTAACTTTGCCGCACTTCCTGGTGAATTTGCAGCGGTAAGTCAGAGGAAATTCAGTACCATAGTAACCAAAAACCCTATGATTTACTGAAGTTTTGGTTTAACATGTCGACAGAAATTTCTATAAATTTTAGTTACAGGGAGCAGGATAACACAAAAGTATAAAAAGAGGTTCAATATATTGATATTCACTGTATGAAGATTCCATTATACAGATAAAAAAAACTGCACTGATAGATTGATATAGTAGAAAAATTGTAGCTAGAATACTACAAATTCGTTTTAGAAGTAAAAGTAGCAGGGTTTTAGTAATTAGATTATACATACTGTGATGGGAGAGAATGTACTGCAAAAAAAGATTTTCACAGGCCAGATCACCTGTGCTCACTGGCTGGTAATGGCTGCTACACTCATGCATTTGGTCAGAAAAGTCCTGGAATACTCACTGTTTTCCATGTGCTCACAAAACTGTTATTAAGGCCGTGACAAGTTAAACTCGCCTTTTCTAATTTTTTTGCACTAGCAATTTTTTTTTCTCCTGTAAAAAGTGGTAGGAATATTTTGAGCAGCACTATTCATGAGCAGTTCATATGCTGGCACTTTCCCCTGACATATTCACCATTCCTTACTCATGTCTATTCTTTTTTTTGGACTAACATTCCTGAACAGAGGAATGCCAGCCTTTAAGTGACTAGATCGATCAGATTCCTTTATTTGAAATAAAAATATTTCGTCTGGGTCATATAAACATTCATTGCAGATTCCTGTCCTTTCTTAACATTCACGATAAGTTACTGCATATGTGTCGGCACATCTGTGTATAATATACAGAGCTTGAATAGGCGGAGATATAATGCTTGAAAGTGCACAAAGGTAAAAATGAAATTAGTTGGACTTTTAACAGGTTGAAAGACGATTAGACATTGAAAGAAAGATTGAAGCTACATGGGGCTGATTTTCATCTCTGTCCCATTTTCAGGTGTAAACGTAGAGGTAACAGGATGAATGTTTGAACAATAAATATCACCCACATGCCATTGTAAGTCCATTCGCTCTCATTTTCGGGTGGACCTTGATTTAGGCGGCCAGCTCTCATGCCCAGAACAGGTGGAGGGGGATCTTAGTAAATGTTTGAACCCTGATGCCATTTTGGTCTTTACCGCATTACTACCACCACTTCCTCAACCCGCCCACAAGCCATGGGCGGTACAAGTCGGGAGGCAGCCATTCTCAATGGTATTTAAAAGGATCCTCAGCTGCTCACAGGTAAAATGCTAGAAAGTTATGGGAGACATTTTGCTTCTATTACATTGTAAGCTTTGTGTACTTGAATGATTTCAAAGTGCTTGTAGCACTCATGGAACATTCTGAACTCTTAAGGGGCCTCTGGCAATGCATTCACCTCCAAGTCACACACCATCCCGACTTGAAAGTATATCGGCATTCCTTCATCGTCACTGGGTCAGAATCCTGGAACTCCCTACCTAACAGCACTGTGGGTGAACCTTCACCACACGGACTGCAGCGGTTCAAGAAGGCGGCTCAGCACCCCCTTCTGAAGTGCAATTAGGGATGGCAATAAATGCTGGCTTTGCCAGCGGCGTCCCATGAATGAATAAAAAAAAAATTCTAATCATGAGGGTCCTTCAGGCAATTCCATTCTGGCAACAGGAGGAGGAGGATTTAGAGGAAGAAGCCTACAGAGTTCCAGCTGCAAGGAAAGCAAATATGAAGACACATGCCCACAGGAGTCCTTAACCTCCCAACAGAGTGTATAGGCCCAGGACAACATAGAAGCATAGAATGGTTACAGCACGGAAGGAGGCCATTTGGCCCGTCGAGTCCGTGCCTGCACATATCTGCACTTTTCTGAGGAGCAGAGCATAAGGAGGCTATGCTTCTCCAGGCTGTCACACAGTTGTGTTGTCTTCTGCAACCCACAGCCAGAGCTAGCACAGCATAGCCTGTTGCAGTCAAGGTCACTGCATCCCTCAACTTCTTAACCTCTGGCTCCTTCCAGACTGCCACAGAGGATGTCAGTAAAGTCCGTCAGTCTGCAGTTCATGCTTACACTAAGCAGCTGACGGATGCCACCTTTGCTAAAGCAAACACTTTCATCACATTCCCCATGGACATGTGGAAGCATCAAGATTTGGGGATCATAGGCTTCTCCCAAGTCCAGTGCCTCATCGACTGCACCCACGTTGCTCTGCGAGCTCCTTCAGGTGACCCCAGTGCGTTCATGACTTGTAAGGGTTTCCACTCCATTAATGTGCAACCGATGTGTTTTAACAAATGGCATCAAGGTTGAAGGCAGACTGGACTTTGAAAGAAAGGTCAAAGCTACTGGGGTTGATTTTCGCCTTGCTGCCAGTTATACCATTGGTGGTCTCCTCCATTGGTGTGAGCATGTGCACAGGGGCAGGGCCTCCCCCTGTTCTTGCACTCTCCTTTCTATGGTGTGTGAGCTTCTCTTACAAGAAGAGTGGAAGTGATTTAGAGTGTGTCCTGTTGAAGGGTTTTGGAAGTTGTGTGAGGCAGTTTAACATAGCGTGCATGACGGGAAGAAGAAAGCAGCAAGTGTGGGAAAGAGGGCGAAATTTGTTGTGAATGTGCAAGTGTAAGTGGAAGGAGGTGTAGTGAATTGTCCTGTTGTGATGGAGGAGAGGCATTGGGAAGCACGGTAGGGAATGATTGCAAGTGTTGGGGCTAAAGTAGGGTGGTGCAGGATTGTTCAAAGAAAGAAATAAAGAAAGAAAGACTTACATTTATAGAGTGCCTTTCATGGCCTCAGAATTTTTCAAAGTGCTTTACAGTCAATTAAATACTTTTTTCTTTGAAGTGTAGTCGCTGTTGTAATGTGGGAAATGTGGGAATCAATTTGCGCACATCAAGGTCCCACATACAGCAATGTGATAATGACATTTTGCCAGCGGATTCAGAAGATCGCATGTTACTAACTAGTATTACAAGACGCACCTCTCCTTTAAGAGTTGCTGGCCGCCTTTAAGTAGCAGCAGCCCCACCGGCTTTCTGCCCTCTCCCACAGTCAACGAGCTGCTTATAGGGATCACGAAAATTGGTCGGGCTTCCCGTCAATGTCATAGGACAGGCAGAGAGGTTGCCACACCCACAGTGTCCAAAGTCCATACCATGATGCCTCCCATACAGAGTAAATCAGCCTGTGCTGTTAGAAAACGTTTTCTTCCTTGCACTATTCCCAATCACGAATATATTGAAGTTCATTGCAGCAGGGATCAATTTTAGGAATGATTGTTTGTGCACTTACGCTGTTCACTTTGATTCTTTGGGGGAGATGTCCAACTGCTGGCCGCCTGTTCTTTGCCAGCTAAAAATCTGGTGGGACCTTGAGGACCCGCTTGCCTACCTGAATCTGCCTGTAAATAGGGCGCCCAGCATGCCCACCCAGAACAGGCGAGAGGCTGATTAAATATGCAAATCAGGGTCCTCCGCCTGTTGTGGGACCCTGATTGCAACTTTCAAAGAAGAAATGGGTGAAACAGGCAAGGCACATGACAGCTCCTTTCTCCCCCGGCGTCAAGAGGCCTAACTGGCGATCTTTAAAAGGACCACTGGAGGCCTCTCCCAAAAGGTAAGTCTTTTTGTTTTACTTCTAACATTTTTGTGGGGCCAAGATGAGCAGGATCGCTCCCCCAGGCTCCACAAAAATCTTCCGCTCGCCGCCTACCCACTCTCGCACCCCACCCGCACCCCCCCCCCCCCCCGGGCATTGGCCCCCCTTCCAACAGGCCTTACCTACCAGCTGGCTGTGTTCAGATTTTCCTCCTCACTGGACTGGCGAGTGGAAGAGGGGCTGCCCATTTAGCACCTGTAACTCGACCGAGTAAATGTTAATGTTAATCCCGACTGGCGGGTTGGGTGGCCACCTCGGGTACACCGCCCACATCGTGCCCATTCAGCGTCCAACGCGAAAGTCTCGCCCTTTTGTCTTTAGCATTTGACGGCGATCACCAGGTGTTTGCAAGAACCTGCTTGGCCTTTCGTTATTCCTGGACCGTGGAGGATTGTGTTGGGGTTGTGGTTGGTGGAACCAGTTGGAACCCACCACAGGGTCCCATTCGGAACCAGAGAGCATTTCCAAACCACTGCTCTACTCCAAATTTCTTATGCCTAGGCCACGAAATGCTTCAGAACGTCTTTACCGCCAATATTACTGAGGCTCTAGGGTGAAGGGGACAAACAGCGCTGCGTTAGGATTAAAAAAAAAAGCTAACCTGCTGTAATCCAAGGCAAACTGGAAAAATCGTTTGATCAGTTGTTTTCTGAAATCTGCCTTCTTTAGTGGAGTATTCATCCAAGTGAGGCTAGATGTCACCACACCATAGAGGTCTCTCAGTTAGTCTGCAAAGTTGGTCTCAGGTCTATCAGGTCAAAATGCTGCTGGGTAATTCCATTCTCCTGGACAGCCTGTGGGGAAAGCAGCTAGTGTGAAATCATAGAGTCATAGAGTCATACAGCACGGATAGAGGCCCTTCGGCCCATCGTGTCACCGCCGGCCATCAGCCCTGTCTACTCTAATCCCATATTCCAGCATTTGGTCCGAAGAAATGACTGTGTCTTTTCTTCCCCGAGTGCTACCTGAGGGTGAGGCCTTTTGAAGGTGTTGTGGAGGATCCTGGTTCAGGCCCCAGTGAAAATTGTGAAAAATGTGCACTTTACAAAAACTAATATGAATAACTAATTTATTCTCCTAGTAGGAGAACTTCATAGACTGGAGGGTGTTGTTGGGCCAATGAATCCCACCTTCACAAATATAAGGCCATAGAAATGCGTAGATGCAAATTGGAAATAAAATTACAATTTTGATCTATACCAGAAACCCTTTTCCCATTGGGTACTGTGTGGTGAAAGTTTACAATAAAGTCAGTGAGGCATGGAGATGGTATTTGGCCTGATTATAGAGAGAATCCTGCATAGAATTAGCAAGACTAATGCTAATGGGGCAGTTCTGAGTATGTTCTGACATATAGAAGTCAGATACATCCATATCTTCGCCAAAATAAGAAAAAAACACAGATCTGATGGCAGTCAGAGAATCCTGCAGAGAAGAGCTGGGAAGATAATAAACATATTGCGAGAGCTGTAAGGACATTTGTTGGTCCTGATCAGTTTGTCTGCAAGCCAAAGTCTTCTGCTTCTGATGTGTCAACAAGTGCAGTCTAAGGCGTAATGAGAATGGATGAAACACAATTTTGGAATTCTCTTTCTAAGTACTTAAAAGAACATTGGACACAGTAGGGCATAACATTCTGATGAAGGAATTGGACTAGATACAGGGATCTGCTGCTATTTACTGTGGTGATGGTCATTACAGCTTAATTTAAAACAAAGGATGAAGTTACAATCCTGGCGTACAAAATGCGGTGGGCGGCCACAGGGGCTGTAAATGGGCTGCAGTTGTACTCATTGATGGCAAACAGATTAAAGTATTCCCATTCCAATCCGCACTTGGTTGAACCTGCCGTTGATGTAACAATAGGCCGGGCCATTCACAACATAGGCAGGAAGACATGGATTATATTAACAAATCAACAGGAAAAAATTGAATAAAGTGATAAAAACAAATTTCTTACAGAATGATTTCTTTATATGTTGGGCAGCAGCAGATTGATGGAAGTCAAAATGAACTGCTTGTTTTAATAAACTAAATTTGCATTTCCAAAGTATCTTAGTACATCTCTCGTCACATCCCTAAGTGCTTCATTTTTAAAAATGTCGTCACCGTTATGTGGGTAAACGTGACAGTTAATTCACATACAGCAAGGCCCCAACAGCAGAGCTGATATTAAGCTTTAAGATGTACATGACACCTCTGTGATGCTAAAGGAATAATCTTACCAAGCATTCAGGTTGTCACTCAAGCTTTGTAGTTATAACACATACAAAGGCTATAAGGACAAATATATGTGTAAATGATCAAACACTCTATGGAACACTATGTGGTTCCAATCCTCCAGGGACCATAGAAATGTTATCTGAGGAATGAATGTTGCCAGGAGTGAGTAATGAAGCTTGCAGTGTTAAGAGTAATATCCTGCAGCATTTGCTTGATTATCTTCAGGGGTCTGGGAGAATTACAACAGATTTCTCTTCTTGGAAGTTTTATGCCTGGTTATTCACCTCCCGCATTAGTTGGAGAGAGTTCATGATGGGACGAATTACACACGGCCTGTTGAAAGCAAGAGGTTCAATGGGCTGAATGGTCTTTTCTCATTCCATACCGTCTTTTGTTCTTCTGATCTAATTCACATCTGTACTAGTGGTAGTTTTCCATACAGTTACACATTGTGGTGCAACATATGTCTTACTGGATTAGAACCTTGTGAGGAGTTGTAACTGAAAGATTGGCCAGATTGTTGGAAGGCACTTTCATAGCTTTTAAAACTTTTAAATAGTTAAAGAGGTCAAATTACCCTCAGCTTGATCCGTCACAAACATATTACAGCGCTTGTATGAAATTCCCACATGTGCTACACATTCGTTAACCTGTTTACTGTAAGTGGGTTAACCGACGTGTTAGAATCGCGCAGAGAGAAACCTTATACGAATGTGGTAACAGATCTGTTACAAATATCACTGACAGTAATTTCACCTCATAATTGATATATTTCTTCACTAAAGCAAAAATAAACCATGAACTTCAATTGTTTTGTTTCCTGGAAAATGAAGGGAAATGGGAGAAGAAGGTGAACAAATGATAACTTCTTTTGTGGCATACATGCTGTGTGAGATAATTAAAATATCTAGCCTATCTTTCTCTTGTTGCATTGTCTATGTAGTTAGACTCCTAAATATTTAATACTTACTGGTATTACCTTCTACTTAATATTGAATGCCATCTGACACTCATCTGCTCAAGTATTAATGGGGAAAAAGTGGATAGGGCCTATTATTGGGCGGGGTAGCGTGGTCGGCTATTGGCCCCTGCGCAGGCAGGACGTGACTTTCGACAGGCCTGAGGACTTATCTTCAAGCAGCATTCCGAATCAGCTTTGAACGAGGATTCAATGCAATTCGCACTTACCACCAGTAGGGGAGCTCCAATCTCTTAAAGGTCTCTTAAAGGTAGCGGGTACCTGTTATTTGCTGTTATCAGTCTGCTGTCTGAACGGAGATCAGACACTGCACACATAAAACACAGATGCAGCTCCCGTCCCTATGTTTACAAACGGAGGAGTTATACTAAAACATTGAATAAAGGTTGCGCACTACTAAATCCCACATCGTCCAATCTGCATGCCAGACCTCACCAATCTGCCGATCTGAGTTTGTACCAGGCCTGTAAGGGCGCATGCACCAAGGTTCTCTGCTGATGCACTAGAGGCCTTGTTGCAAGAGGTGGTCAAAAGGAGGGACATCCTATATCGTGGGGGGGGGGGTGCGGGTGGAGGCAGCAAGTGGCAGTGGCATTTAGCCCCTCAAGCCTGTTCTGCCATTCAGTGAGATCATGGTGGACCTGTGACCTAACTCCATATACCCATATTAACCCCATATTCCTTAATACTCTTGGTTCACAGAAATCTATCAATCTCAGATTTAGAATTCACAATTGAGCTAGCATCAACTGCCGTTTGCAGAAAAGGATTGCAAACTTCACCCAACCTTTGCATGTAAAAGCATTTCCTAACTTCACTCCTGCACGTCCTGGCTCTAAATGTTAGGCTATGTACCCTAGTCCTAGTATTCAAACATAGGAGACCTCCAAAAACAGGTACGAATGTCTCGGCAGCCAGAAGTAATAATCCAGCCACTAACCTGTAAACTCTGCATGTTCCCTTTAAATAGTGCTGGTGTGGGGTACTCCAGGCACTCGAAGACACGTTCAGATGGTCGGAGTTAAGTCTGTGTGTTGAGTTGAGCGTTAAGTTCCAAAATGGTGTCTATCACTTAAAATCAGCATTGCACCCTGATTGTATCCATTTTCTCCTTACTTTACATGCTTCTGGCATTCGGTATTTGCGCATGTGCTGACTCCTATACCAAGATGGCGTCCGGCACACGTCACGCTGGAAATGTGCGTGCGCAGCCATGACGCCATCTGGATGTTGCAGAGGTCATGTAGCGCCGAAACAACGGGAGCTGCACGGCCCAATTTAGTTCCCTAAGTCTTTAATGGACGTTTTCAAATGATAACTGTCGCTCTGATCCACCTTGCGCCACAATGGACTTCCAAAATGAACATTCCCATGACTAGCCAGCTGCTGCAGCACTCTGCTTTGCTGCAGAAACAAACTCTTTACCCAGAGAGTGGTTAAAATGTGGAACTCGCTACTGCAAGGAGTAGTTGAGGCAAATAGCGTAGATACATTTAAGGGGAAGCTAGGTAAGGACACGAGGGAGACAGGAATAGAAGGATATGCTGTTAGGATTAGATGAAGAGGGGTGGGAGGAGGCTCGTGTGGAGCAGTAGGCATAGACCAATTGGACAGAATGGCTTGTTTCTGTGCTGTAGATTCTATGTAGTTCTATGTGATACCTAAAGCACTTAAAACACAATATGCCTCTAAATTCTATGGGGATTCCATAGGTCTCTTCTATTGGGAGACCATGGAACCCCCAAGTAAACGAGAGCAGACCTGGATATGTCAGGTCTACGCTGTTTCTGTCAGTTTCCGTATTGACCAGGTATGTCCTGTCCACAAAAAGCAGGACAAATCCAATCTGGCCAATTACCGCCCCATCAGTCTACTCTCAATCATCAGCAAAGTGATGGAAGGTGTCGTCGACAGTGCTATCAAGCGGCACTTACTCACCAATAACCTGCTCACCGATGCTCAGTTTGGGTTCCGCCAGGACCACTCGGCTCCAGACCTCATTACAGCCTTGGTCCAAACATGGACAAAAGAGCTGAATTCCAGAGGTGAGGTGAGAGTGACTGCCCTTGACATCAAGGCAGCATTTGACCGAGTGTGGCACCAAGGAGCCCTTGTTGAAGTCAATGGGAATCAGGGGGAAAACTCTCCAGTGGCTGGAGTTATACCTAGCACAAAGGAAGATGGTAGTGGTTGTTGGAGGCCAATCATCTCAGCCCCAGAACATCGCTGCAAGAGTTCCTCAGGGCAGTGTCCTAGGCCCAAACACCTTCAGCTGCTTCATCAATGACCTTCCCTCCACATTAAGGTCAGAAATAGGGATGTTCACTAGTGATTGCACATTGTGCAGTTCCACTTGCAACCACTCAGATAATGAAGCAGTCCGAGCCCGCATGCGGCAAGACCTGGACAACATCCAGGCTTGGGCTGATAAGTGGCAAGTAACATTCGCGCCAGACAAACGCCAGGCAATGACCATCTCCAACAAGAGAGAGTCTAACCACCTCCCCTTGACATTCAACGGAATTGCCATCACTGAATCCCCCACCATCAACATCCTGGGGGTCACCATTGACCAGAAACTAAACTGGACCAGCCACATAAATACTGTGGCTACAAGAGCAGGTCAGAGGCTGGGTATTCTGCGGCAAGTGACTCATCTTCTGACTCCCCAAAGCCTTTCTACCATCTACAAGGCACAAGTCAGGAGTGTGATGGAATACTCTCCTCTTGCCTGGATAAGTGCAGCTCCAAAAATACTCAAGACGCTCGACACCATCCAGGACAAAGCAGCCGTCTTGATTGGCACCCCATCCACCACCGTAAATGTTCACTCCCTTCACCACCGGCGCACAGTGGATGCCGTGTGTACCATCCACAGGATGCACTGCAGCACCCCTCTACCACCTAGAAGGACAAGGGCAGCTGGTGCATGGGAACGACACTGCCTGTACGTTTCCCTCCAAGTCACACACCATCCTGATTTGGAAATACATCGCCGTTCCTTCATCGTCGCTGGGTCAAAATCCTGGAACTCCCTTCCTAACAGTGTCTCCCATGGACTGTAGTGGTTCAAGAAGGCGGCTCTCCACCACCTTCTCAAGGGCAATTAGGGATGGGCAATAAATGCTGGCCTCGCCAGCGACGCCCACATCCCATGAATGAATTTTTAAAAATCCACTGCTCCACGCATTACAGCCCCCATCACCCACACACCAACAAACGCTTTCCGTCCGTACGCAACTCTTCAAATCAGATGCTTCCTCTCACCCTTACACATTACCACTGTTGCAAGCTGCCCACCCACAACTCACAGGCCACACACACTGGCAGCTATTCAACCATGACAGGCACATCACCCAGACACATAGAGTCATAGAGTCATAGAGTTATACAGCACGGATAGAGGCCCTTCGGCCCATCGTGTCCGCGCCGGCCATCAGCCCTGCCTACTCTAATCTTGCAGGAGAAGGTGGCGCATATCAGGAGGCAGCAAGTGGCAGTGGTATTTAGCCCCTCGAGCCTGTTCCACCAATCAGTGAGATCATGGTGGATCTGTTACCTAACTCCATATACCCGCCTTCGCCCCATTTCTATTAATACCCTTGGTTCACAGAAATCTATACATCTCAGGTTTAAAATTCACAATTGAGCTAGCATCAACTGCCTTTGCAGAAGAGCGTTGCAAACTTCTCCCACCCTTTGTGTGTAGAACCGTTTCCTAACTTCACTCCTGTACGTCCTGGCTCTAAATGTTAGGCTATGATCCCTCGTCCTATTATCCAAGTATAGGATTCCTCCAAAAACAGTTACAAATGCATCAGCACCCAGAAGCAATAATCCAGCAACAAACCTGTAAATCCTGCATGGTCCGTTTAAATAGCACTGGTGGCGGGTTCTCCAGGCACTCTAAGACATGCTTAGATGGTTGTGGTTAAGACAGTGTGTTGAGTGGAGTGTTAAGTGTTAATGGTGTGTATCACTTTAAATCAGCCTGGCACACTAATCAAACGCATTTTCTCCCCACTTTACGTGATGCTGATGTTCGTTATTTGCGCAACCCTTTACCAAGATGGCATCCGGCGCACATCACGCTAGAAGTGTGCGTGTACATCCAGGACGCCACCTTGGAACTACGGGAGGCCACGTAGCACTGAAACAACAGGCGCTACACTGCTTAATTTCTAGCCCAGTTTGCTTATGGGACGAGGTGGGGGGGTGACACTATTTGCTACCTAATGAAGCTTGTCAGTTTTGAAGCCTCCCTCACTTATGTAATAAACGTATTGACTATCAAACAATTTTAATACACTTTAACTGCACATATTGCAGATAATCACCCCTGGGAAATACTGTGATACATCTATTTTCTCCTTTTCACGATCCCCATGGAATTTCAAGTTATAAATATATGCTAGCTTATTGGCAAGAGGATAAGAATGTCAACTTGTACCTGGCATCTTACTGCTGAAGATCTGCAGACTGAATTGAAGCAAGTGCGGTATTTAATAGACTCAAACTTAATAAAAGAATCAGTATAATTTTTGGTAAGTCCATTATGTGAATCCCACAAAATCCCACCACAGCTAAATTTGAACAACATGGCTGAACCCAGACTGACCCAGTCTGCTTAGAAGAGATGAAACAAAAACATAAAACTCTGAAGAAGTTATACAACCTTAAAGAAGGTGCTTAACTGGGTGTACGTGGATGGTGGGAACTAGATATCCTGGGTAAGATCCTGGGTAAGTTATTTAGCTTGAAATTGCTCTTCTATAACTGCTGTTCAGATTCCTGTAAAGAATCCTGTTTAAGCAAGCCCATTTCTCTTTAAAACAAGCAGTATCTTTTAAAAACAGTAGTATTAATGTCAAACTAGCTCCTGATTTATTGCGATAATCAACAGACCTGACAACTTCTCTAAACTAGTCTGAACTGAGCTAATTTGGTTTTATTCCAAAAGTCAGTTTGATAGAAGTTGAGCCGGTACATATTCAAATAGACCTATTGCTTTAAAAAACAGTCGGGAATCTGTATGCAGTGGGCAGTTTCAGCAATTTGCACCCTTCTCTGTTATATGTGCTGCCATTTTGTTTATTTTACCAAACATTTGCAAATAGTAGGTGTTGGAAACTGGGTGGCAATGACTATCATCTGTGGCAATATGAAACATTTCCTTATGCATAGATAACATTGAGAAACCATGGAAAGGGTACAATAAAAGTTCACTAGGATAATGCCAAGGGTTAGACTTTACTGTTATGAAGCAAGGCTCAAACATTGGGGCTTTTTTCATTGGAACAGAAGAAGTCAACAGGGATCTAATAGAGGTTTTCAAAATTATGAAAGATTTTTAAAGGACAAAGAGTGAAAAGATTGTTTCCAATGGTTGGCAACAAGGGGGCATAGACAGAGGGTTATCACTAGAACAAACAGGAGATACTGCAACTGCCTTTAATGGCATTGCAACCAATTTTGGTAAAAGGATAATTGTGCTGGAATCACATTTAAATTTCAATTTTGGGCCTATTATTATCTCACCGACCGGTGGAAACAATCTATCACTGTTTATCTCATAATAAACCTTCAGAATCCTGAAGACATCTGTAAGATCATCGCTAACCTTCTTAGCTCCAGTGAAAATAAGCCTAACTTCTCAAGTGTCCCTTTAAAACTGTTACCCCTCATCCATGGTAACACCTACTCTGCACCTTTTACGTTGCTCCTATAATGGAGTGTCCAACGCTGCACATAAGCACCTCGTCCTGTGGCCTAGAAATCAATTTAGGCCAGTTTTCAGGCGCCAAATGGGTGCAGGGAACAAACTCTGCGCCCTAAGGTGGAGGCTCGAGGATTGCGAGAAATTGGTCCTCGGGCCTCATTTAAATAATTGTGGTGAGCTGCTGGCGTCTGTCGTGCTTGCAGAGGCAGCTCGCCCGACTGGAGAAAGTGAATTGCCGGCCTCCTGCCTTGCTGGCAGCGGCCCTCAGGTAAGACGAGGGAGAGGAGGTGGGGAGGGGAGGGAGAAGGAGAACAGAATGGAGGGCTGCGACCGGAAACGGCCCTTAGCAGGGCTGTGGAACCGGGCGGAGTGCTCCTGCTTCTCCTGTCTCCCCAAGAACTTTCTTTAAAATCATTCAAAAACACTTAGCTTTTGTTGGCGGCCGGTGCTTAGGCCCAGTGGCCGCTGCAAAATTCGTGAGGGGCGGCAGGCCCGATGCTCATCCTAGACCAATTTAGCAGAGGGGCCCTGAAAAGGGCATTAGGCCCCTCACAAACAGCGGGACTAACACCTGTTTTAGGCGGCCACCAGGGACGCCTGAAAAAGGACCAGACTCAATTTCGGTTTGAAAGTTATTCAGGTGTCCTTGGGGCGCAGGAAGTTGGTCATCGAAATTGGGCCACGTTGCGCTTGTTTGCGTAATGAGGACCAATTTCTACCCCTGCGTCTCATTATCCCGAAGCTCTGTGTATTTCAGCAGTTCTCTTCCATGTCCCTGCTCTAACCTTGTCACCAATGGAACCATCAGTTCCACCTTGTGCCCACTCTTTATTGACCATAGCACATTATCTGGCCTCAGATTGATGCTAATTATCTGCACCAGGAAAATGTCTATAAAATAAAGTGATACTTATTCACATATATCGTACATAATCAGCAGCAGCACGGCACTTGTGCAAGTGTCACAGAGAAGGGGGAAGAGTCAAAAAGAGCTGCTACATCATGTCGGGTCAGCTTTGATTTGGGGGAGGGGAAGGCGCAAACACTGAAATTGTAACATCTAAGTTCTTCATGGGCCACATCATTTTACGAGTGCTGTTGATTTTTACAGTGTAACTTATGGGGAATGTAACCTTAACAGTCCTTTTTTTTATTAGGAACTGATGCTTACAGGAAAAGATATTAAAGGAGCATTTTCATTAGGAATTTCAGAAAACAGCAGACAGAAATACTTCATTCATTACTGCTGCCTACATAAACACTTCCAGCAATGCTCGTCCGGTCCCAATTGGAAATACTGTGAGTGTAGTCATAAAGTATCACAATCTTTCTACTGTGACACCAAAGCCTTGTGGGCTTGCTAAGGAGTTTGTCTTCCCACCTTTCGCGAAAACTGAAATAGTAAAGGTTTAGAAAATTCGGGAAGAAAATCACGAAGAGTTTCCATCCCTTCATGATCAGCAAGAGATTGTGAGGTAGAAATTTGAACATGCCCCACCCGAACAGGGAGGCCTGAAGCCAGCTCGAAATTGGGCCTCAGGCCTCATCTAAATAATGGGGGCGAGCTGCAGGCGCTTCAGGTAAGTTCCGGCCGGGGGGGGGGGAGGTGGGGCAGGACAGTGGAGGGGGGGTCCAATTGCAGCCGGCTGTGGCTGTCAAGAGTGTTGTGAAGGCAGGAGAAGAACTCCTGCTTCTTCCGGCTCCACAGCATGGAAACTTACCTTTAGTTGGTGGCAGTGGCCGCTGAAGAACCCTGAGTGGAGAAGGCCTAACGTCTATCCCGCTTATTGCTGCCCAGTTTCTGTGAGGGGACCTAAAGCAGGCGTTAGGTTCCTTATTTACATACGTAAGGAACCTAATGCCTGTTTTAGAAAGCTGTCAGGGATGCCTGAAAAATGGCCCGACCCAATTTTGGGTCAGATGTTTTTCAGATGTCTTTGGGGCGCAGGAAGTGGGTCCCCGAAATTGGGCCTCGTTATAGAATCATGGAATCCTAGAATCTTACAGCACAGATGGACGCCATTCAGCCCATCGTGCCTGTACTGGCTCTTTGGAAGAACTGTCCAATTTAGTCCCACACCCCAGTTTGTCCCCATAACCCTGCAAATTAGTCCTCATTAAGTACAGGTCCATTGCGTTTTGAAAGTTCCTATGGAATCTGATTCCACCAGCCTTTCAGGTAGTGCGTTCCAGATCTTAACAACCCTCTGTGTGAAAAAAATTCTCCTCATTTCCCCTCTAGTTCTTTTGCCAACTATTTTAAATCTATGACCTTTGGTTACCGAACTATTTGCCAGAGAAATCAATTTCTCCCTACTTGCTCTGTCAAAACCCCTCATAAAATAAGGTTCAATTTCTATCTCAACATATTTTATGTTCTTAGCTTTAATTCAAGGAACGGCATGATTTAATTTGACGTTGAGACTGGTAGAATTGTTAACACTGTGATTATACTCTTCGCAATAGGCCGAATTTACCTTTGTCAATCTACCTCTGTGTCTATATTTATCTGCTTGTACATCTATACCTATGTATCTATGTAGTTACATATCTTTACTTAGCATCAGCATATCTACTAGCCCACATATATTTATCTTTCATCTGTCTCTCTCCCTTTGTTTGGTAGGGTATTACTTTCTCCCCTTTGCTATGCCGTACAGCACTCCCCAATTAGGGGAGGGGTTAGTACCTTGTCAGGCCTCTGCCAAAGCAAGAGTGACCTGGCATGACTATTCCTCAGGTTTCTGTTTCCTTCCTTAGACAAATTATCCAACCTCCTTCCCCACCCACTCACCACTTTTGTGCTCTTCGACTTATCCAGAGTGACACCATGCGTCATGGGAACATAGGAACAGGAGTAGGCCATTCAGCCCCTAGAGCCTGTTCTCATTCAATGAGATCATGGCTGATCTGTATCATAACTCCATATCCGCTTTGGCTCCATATCCCTAATACCCTTGGCTAGCAAAAATCTATCGATCTCAGATTTAAAATTATTAATTGAGCTAGCATCTACTGCTTTTTGTGCGAGAGAGTTCCACACTTCAACCACCCTTTGCATGAAGAAGTGTCTCCTAACTTCTCTCCTGAACGGCCTGGCTCTGATTTTAAGGTAATATCCCCTTGTCCTAGACTCCCACACCAGGGGAAAAAGTTTCCCTCTATCTACCCTATCAATTCCTTTCAATGTCATCTGCCATTTAATGAGGTTACTTCACACTGATTGCCTTTGCTCTGTCTAGCAGTTAACGATGTTAAGGCTCCCTGAGGTCATCTGCTATCTAAAGAGATCATCTTACAATACCCATTATTCCTACTCTCAATCTTCTACCGCCTAACCAATCTCCTAACCAGGTCAATAATTTGCCTTTAATTCCATGAGCTTTAATTTTAGCTAATAGTCTCATGTCATTTTCCAATATTTTACATACTACACTGTGCCTTTGCTTCTCTATGGATCCTGACCCGAAAAATGAACACCCGGGCTTCTGTGGATGTGCAAAACATCAGAGCCCCTATTTTAACTCGGTGATAAATTCACTGTTGCCGACATCTCTGAAGCCTAAGCAGAAAACAAGGTGAAGGGAAGAAGCATGGCCTGCCCTGAGAAAACACCACCTGATAACCTCTAAGAACAAATAAATCTTTAAATATTGAAAAAAAACTGCTGCTCCCAATGGCTCATTGGGTTCACACACATTAGCTGAGCCCTGCACATTAGGAAGGTCAATGGTTTGATGCCTGGCCTGGCCTGATCTCAGCCACAGCAACAGTAGGGATATTACAATTGGCCTTGGCCACCCTGGGTTATGGAAGGGGAAATCTCCCAGAGTTCCTTCTCTTGACCACTATTTAACAATCCCCATGGTTAGTGGGCTGTTGAGGGCACCAGTTGAAGGCAAATTCAGGCTAAGCTATGATTTCCCAAATAGCCTGCTACAAGATTTCTTGGAGGGTTGTGAAGGCCTGGTAGCAAATTAAAGTAGATCTGAGAGAGAATTCTATAAGTCAGCAACGTAATGGCTGAAAGATGGGGTGGAGGAGGCAGGTGACTAGCAGTAACCTGTAGTTGGAAGAATGGAGGGCCTGGGGTGGGATGTATGGCTCAAGAGTATTTGCCGAGACTGTGCAGGGATTTGAAAATGTCAAAGACGATCTTGAAAGCAATTCAATAGGACATGGGGAGCCAGTGGAGTTTGTTGATGATAGGTGTGGCAGGTGTGCAGGACTTTATGCCAGAGAGGACTCAGGCTGAAGACTGCTGGATCAGCTGCAGCTTGCGAAGGGAGGAGAAGGCATGAAACTGGCAACCAGAGCATTTGAGAATTCAGTCCTCAAGTTGATGAAGGTGGGAGTTGAGGATTTCAGACTGGTCGGGGATCGACGTAGGAGACGATGTGTCGGAGATCAAAGAAAGCAGTCTTGCCAACGGACCAGTTGAAAGCTCAACTCAGAGTCAAACATAATGCTAAGGTTATGTACCACTGGGTTCGGTCTGAGCAGACAGACAGGAATGCCGATGGAGCTGGAGCCAGAAACGCGTGGGTTCTGGCGAGAGTCAAACAGGATGGCTTTAGTTCTGCCAACACTGAGTTGTTAGATGTTTCAACTCCTTCAGGACAGGAAGTGAAGGTAAACAAAATTAATGAGAAAGAAACTGGAATTGGTGTTTAATTTAAAAAATAATTAAAAAAATCAAACGTGCTTGAAATTTGGACGGGGATTCTCCCGATCTCGAGCTGTAACCTCTGATGGTGGGCTAGAGGAGGCGAGCGACAAGCAGTAATCCGAAGTTGGAAAGGTTCATGTTGTCTGAGAAACAGTGTAAATGACTAAAAATGGCCATTTACCCTGTTTCCCTGAGGTTTCCCCCGATCTTCCATGGTGTCAGCCATAGCTCGGTGATGGCATCTCTCACCTCTGAGTCAGAAGGTTGTGCGTTCAAGTCCCACTCCAGAGACTTGAGCACAAAATCTAGGCTGACACTCCAGTGCAGTAGTGGGGGAGTGCTGCACTGTCGGAGGTGCCGTCTTTTGAATGAGAATTTAAACCGAGGCCTTGTCTGCCTGCTCAGCTGGCCGTTAAAAATCCCATAGCACTATATCGAAGAAGAGCAGAGAAGTTCTCCTCAGTGCGCTGGCCAATATTTATCTCCCAACCAACGTCACTAAAACAGATTATCTGGTCATTGCTGTGTGTGGGACCTTGCTGTGCACAAATTGGCGGCTGCATTTTCTACATTACAACAGTGACTATACTTTAAAAGTAATTCATTGGCTGAAAAGTGCTTTGGGATGTCTTGAGGTCATGAAAGGCACTATGTAAATGCAAATTCTTTCTTTTCTGTTACTATGGGAGATTGGGAGAACCCTGCAGAAATTCTCCCACTAGACTGAGAATTAGTTGGGGAGACACATATCACAGGTTATGTCATTGGTTGGAGCCCTATTTTCAACCTGGTAAAGCATCTTCCTAGGTGACAATGCCTCTTTTAGATTAACTCAGCACCTTATAGCTCTGGTGTGGAGTGTGGAGGGGACTATTGACACCTGGGGAGTTTGTTTGGGGTTGCAAAAAAATAAAATTAGATAGTTAATGCTGTAACATATAATTTCTAAATTAAGGGCAATATGTCTCCTTAGCAAAAATATTACTGTAAGCCTCGGGCTAGAAAACAACTGGAGACAGATTGGAACAGTTGCAGCTTGGGAATCTATGAAGGAAATTGTGCATTAAGCCTGGTTTAGGCTAGGCTATATAATAGAACAATTATGTGGACATGAGCCCTTAATTAAGGCAATAATTAAAACAGCGAGGGCCTCCTGATATCAGATGAGATAATAATCTCTTCGTTTTTTTAGAGCTGTCCTGGCTCATTATTTTTGATTCCATTTTATCCTTGATAAGGTCACTTTTCCTTTAAAGTTGTCTAAGTAAAATGGAATTGATCCTTCAGGGATCAAATTCACAGACTAGCAAAATATTGAATGGGCTATTAAGTTTCAAGAGTCATAAGCTTGTAGCTGGCTACCTGTGTAGCAGCTGGACTTTATAACTGATTGATGCTGCAAAAGTTGTCATTGCTTTATTTATCTACAAGATAGAACAAATGATTGCATTTGCGTGGTTTTCTAGGATATATTTTGCATTGTTAGTAATGAACATATGAATGCGTTTGTATGAAATTGCTCCGTCTACTGTTTTAATGAAGACATTAACCATTTAACATAAACAGGCTAAGGTCTTCATTAGCAGGCAGAGAAATTTCATTCGAGCATGTTCATGTTTGTTACAAACATCATACTGTGAGATTTCAACTGAATTATTCCATGTGATGTTGCATTTTATTTATTGTATTAACCTACATAAAGAAAGAACTTGCATTTATATAGCACCTTTCACAACCTCAGGACATCCCAAAGTGATTTACAGCCAAATAAGGATTTTTGAAGTGTAATCACTGATGTAATGTAGGGAAATACAATGGCCAATTTGCACACAGCAAGGTCCCACAAACAGCAATGTGATAATGACAAGATAATCTGTTTCAGTGATGAGGGGTAAATATTGGCCAGGACACCAGGGAGAACTCCCCTGCTCTTCTTCGAAATAGTGCCATGGGATCTTTTAAGTCCACCTGAGAGGGAAGACAGGGCTTTGGTTTAACATCTCTTCCCTCAGTGTCCTGGAGTCTCCAGGAATTAAAGATTAATCTCCTGGACACTGCTGTGAGAAACTCAAAAATCATAGGGGCCTTAAAAAAATGTGCATTATTTTGAACACTTTCGTTTATTAGTTATAAAAATATTGCACATGGGAAAAAGGCTGTTTGACTGGGTGGGGCGGTTGGAGACGGGAGGTCATGTGATGAAATCTCCAGGAATACCTCCAACTAGAGTTGGCAACCCTACTGTCATTGTGTCATAGAATCATGGTATTCAGACAGGTTAGCCACGGAAAACAGTATGTCCCAGTATACTGAATACACAAGGGTCAAATTACACAGACAAGGAGAGAAAGAGACCCAAAAGGCAGAGAGAGAGAGAGAGAGAGAGCGAGAATGTCCAGTTATATTAAAAACAGATAACTTTTTTTTCCCCCTGCTGGTGGGGTTACATGTAGCGTGACATGAACCCAAGATCCCGGTTGAGGCCGGTGCGGAACTTGGCTATCAATTTCTGCTCGACGATTTTGCGTTGTCGTGTGTCTCAAAGGCCGCCTTGGAGAACGCTTACCCGAAGATCAGTGGTTGAGTGTCCTTGACTGCTAAAGTGTTCCCCGACTGGGAGGGAACCCTCCTGTCTGGCGATTGTTGCGCGGTGTCCGTTCATCCGTTGTCGCAGTGTCTACATGGTCTCGCCAATGTACCATGTTCCGGGGCATCCTTTCCTGCAACGTATGAGGTAGACAACGTTGGCCGAGTCACAGGAGTATGAACCATGTACCTGGTGGGTGGTGTCGTCTTGTGTGATGGTGCTATCTGTGTCGATGATCTGGCATGTCTTGCAGAGGTTGCCGTGGCAGGGTTGTGTGGTGTCGTGGACGCTGTTCTCCTGAAAGCTGGGTAATTTGCTGCGAACGATGGTCTGTTTGAGGTTGAGTGGCTGTTTGAAGGCGAGTAGTGGAGGCGTGGGGATGGCCTTAGCGAGGTGTTCGTCGTCATCGATGACATGTTGAAGGCTGCGGAGAACATGGCGTAGTTTCTCTGCTCCGGGGAAGTACTGGACGACGAAGGGTACTCTGTTGGTTGCGTCCCGTGTTTGTCTTCTGAGGAGGTCTATGCGATTCTTCGGTGTGGCCCGTCGGAACTGTCGATCGACAAGTCGAGCGTCATATCCCGTTCTTACGAGGGCATCTTTCAGCGTCTGTAGGTGTCCATCGCGTTCCTCCTCGTCTGAGCAGATCCTGTGTATTCGCAGAATAAATATTCTATTTATAAAGCCCAAGATCCCATATGATTTCTTAACCGCTTTTTCAACCTGTCCTGCCACCTTCAACGACTTGTGTACATATACCCCCAGGTCTCTCTGTTCCTGTACCCCCTTTAGAGTTGTACCCTTTAGTTTATATTGTCTCTCCTCATTCTTCCAACCAAAATGTATCACCTCACACTTCTCAGCATTAAATTTCATCTGCCACGTGTTCGCCCATTCCACCAGCCTGTCTATATCCTCTTGAAGTCTATCACTATCCTCTTCACTGTTTACTACACTTCCAAGTTTTGTGTCATCTGCAAATTTTGAAATTGTAACCTTTACACCCAAGTCCAAGTCATTAATATATATCAAGAAAAGCAGTGGTCCCAGCACTGACCCCTGGGGAACACCACTGGATACCTTCCTCCTGTCTGAAAAACAGCCGTTCACCACTACTCTCTGTTTCCTATTGCTTAGCCAATTTTGTATCCATGTTGCCACTGCCCTTTTTATTCCATGGGCTTCAATTTTATTGACAAGCTTATTTTGTGGCACTTTATACATAACATCAACTGCATTGTCCTCATCAACTCTTTCTGTTACCTCATCAAAAAACTCAGTCAAACATGATTTGCCTTTAACAAATCCGTGCTGGCTTTCCCTTATTAATCCACACTTGTCCAAGTGACTATTAATTTTGTCCCGGATTATTGTTTCTAAAAGCTTCCCCTTTTTTGAACAAGGGTGTAACACTTGCAATTCTCCAGTCCTCTGGCACCACCCCTGTGTCTAAGGAGGATTGGAAGATTATGGCCAGTACCTCCGCAATTTCCACCCTTACTTCCCTCAGCAACCTAGGATGAATCCCATCCGTACCGGGTAACTTATCTACTTTAAGTACAGCCAGCCTTTCTAGTACCTCCTCTTTAGCAATTTTTAGCCCATCCAGTATCTCAACTATCTCCTCTTTTACTGTGACTTTGGCAGCATCTTCTTCCTTGGCAAAGACCGATGCAAAGTACTCATTTAGTACCTCTGCTATGCCCTTTGCCTGAAACATTAACTCTGTTTCTTTCTCCAAAGATGCTGCCTGATTTGCTGAGTATTTTCAGCATTTTCTTTTTTCATTTCAGATTTCCAGCATCCGCAGTGTTTTGCTTTTGATTCACATAAAACAGGCGTTAGGCCCCTTGCATATGCTAATGAGGGGCCTAACACCTCCAATAAATTGGGCTGCCCTGAGCCGAGCAAGTGTCAGGCCTGCTCCTCCCAGGTTTTCTGGGTGTGGATGTCGTTTGGCAAATGGCTGCCACCAAAAAGGTAACTAAATTATTTACTAAGGTTATGTGGAGCCAGGATTGGCAGATGTGCTCCTCTCTGCTCCACAGCACTCCTAGTGGCCTCCCCTCTTCCCATTGTCCTCTCCCCTTCCACCCCCACTTTGGGACTTAACCAGCGAGGCAAATGGCCCGAATTTCACCTGTTGAAACGGGCGAGCTGCCTTTGGAAGAGCGACAGGTGCCAGCAGCTCGCCTACGTTATCAGCCATGATCTTATCAAATGGCATGGAGCGGGCACGAGGGGCTGAATGGCCTACTCCTGTTCCTATGTTCCTATGAAGACCTTAGGCCTCCTGGTTGCCTGTAAAGAATGGATTCTGGGCCCAAAATCAGGCCCGGATAAATTTCTACCCCATTGTTTTCTAATTTTCACACTTGCACCACATTCTACACGTTCTACCGTGATCCGAATACCAATGAATAAAACCGGTAACTGAAACAGAAAATGCTGGAAACACTCAATGGGTCAGACAGTGTCCCGTAGAGAGAATGGAGAAGTTGGCGTTTTAGTTGTGGAACCTGCCTCAGAACTGGAAGTTATTACAGATGAACAGCTTTTAAAAAGGAACAGGACAAGGGGAAGGGGGAAGGGAAAAAACACAAACACACACAGGAAAAGAAATCGAATGACCGGTCAGTGGTTTAAGTGGAAAACAGGAGATGGTTAAATGGCAGCAGTGATATAAAATTTAGCAGGTTTGCTACGATACCCCAAAGTAATACAGCAACTGATGCAAACCTAAAAACGACTTGGCTGACAGTATATTCATGTGCAGTAAGTAGCCTTTAAAATGACTTAAGCGTCTTTTCCAATCAACTCAAGGTGAAAAAAAAGTGCAGAAATATGTAGTGGTTTTACACATAAACTCAAAGCAGATTTTCGCTGCTCCTGTAACTAAACTTAGATCTCCAAGTGGTTTTAAAAAGAAGGGGGTCATATTTTTAAAAATTTGGCGCTGGGCTCTTGTCTTGGGGAGAGCAGAGTGATTCGATAGGTTGGCTTGTAATTTTATAGCTCAAGTTACAAATATTTTTTAGCCAAGTACCTTAGGCTACCAGGTTTGATGAGCTGGTAATTTAAGTGGCTGAATTTGTAACTGTGACCAGCCCCCTTTTCTACAGGTACTTACAGCTGCACAGCTTTAAACTGCTCTGGCCACCATCTGGAATACATTGCATCTGCCCCATTTACACTGCAGAGTAATCAACAGCAGTAATACAATGCACACATGTGGAAATTATGGGAAATAGTTATGTTCCACAAGATGTTGGAATGTACTGGTTTATACTGAGGTCATATCGCTCTGAAATTGGTCCAGGCACCAGGGTCATTGACGCAGATAAACCCTCAGCATCAACGCTGGTACAATGTCAGCGGAAACATGTCTAGCAATTACAGATATCTAGCAGTTACGGTAATTAACCAGCGAAGATAAGGAGGGCCAGACAATGGCCAGTGGGCCTAAGCCACTTCTGACCTTTGAACCCCAGAAATCCAGCCCACGAAGCCCAGGCAACTCTGTTGTATTTACACTTATATTGCCGGCTTGATCGGTTTGAATTTCAGGTTTGGATAGGACTGTTCTTACTGTTATTGCTTCATTGATTGGTAGCCCACCAGGCTGCATAATATGAAACATTTATAGTTTGGGTTCCCAACCCTCCCGGAACGACCGAGAGTTTCCCGGAATCAGGGCTTCCTCCCCCGAGCGCTGCCTCCAGCAGCCCAGGAGATCAGCGATTTAAATTTCCCGCTGCAGTGCGCCACCCATCCCCCACCTCCTGCTCCGTGACATCACTGGCTGGTGTTCGAGAAACCTCTGGATCATTGACATCACCCGGTCACCGCTGCAGAGAGCCCGGACCGCGTGGAGTGCAGTTGGGAGAGGGCTGGAGAGTGGGGAATTGGGAGTCTTGGCAAATGGAGCAGTGGGGGGTGGGGCTCTGAATTGGGGGGGTGTCTCTGAAATGGGGGGTCTTTGAAATTGGGGGGTCTCTGAAATTGGGGGGGTGCCTCTGAAATGGGGGGTCTCTGAATTGGGGGGTGTCTCTGAAATGGGGGGTCTTTGAAATTGGGGGGTCTCTGAAATGGGGGAGCTCTGAAATGGGAGTCTCTCTAAAATGAGGGGGCTCTGAAATGAGGGGGTTCCTCGGATTCCCCTCTTCCCACCCTCGGTTTCCCCTTTGCCTGCTCATGGGTGGCTCCTGGTTCTTGGAACTTGTCGCACAACTGCTGCTGGTGCAAAACTACGAGCAAAAATACTCAACTACAGGGGACCCGAGCTTTATAAAGTAAATGCAACAACACTTGTAGATGTCATGTGATCAGATCATAGTATCATAATGTCATAGTACGTTACAGCGTAGAAAGAGGCCATTTAGCCCATCATGTCTGTGAAAAAGCTCTGTGAAATAAGGTATTGGTGAGACCGCACCTGGAATACTGCATACAGTTTTGGTCTCCATACTTAAGAAAAGGCATACTTGCTCTCGAGGCAGTACAAAGAAGGTTCGCTCGGTTAATCCCGGGGATGAGGGGGTGGACATATGAGGAGAGGTTGAGTAGATTGGGACTCTACTCATTGGAGTTCAGAAGAATGAGAGGCGATCTTATTGAAACATATAAGATTGTGAAGGGGCTTGATCGGGTGGATGCGGTAAGGATGTTCCCAAGGATGGGTGAAACTAGAACGAGGGGGCATAATCTTAGAATAAGGGGCTGCTCTTTCAAAACTGAGATGAGGAGAAACTTCTTCACTCAGAGGGTAGTAGGTCTGTGGAATTTGCTGCCCCAGGAAGCTGTGGAAGCTACATCATTAAATAAATTTAAAACAGAAATCGACAGTTTCCTAGAAGTAAAGGGAATTAGGGGTTACGGGGAGCGGGCAGGAAATTGGACATGAATTTAGATTTGAGGTTAGGATCAGATCAGCCATGACCTTATTGAATGGCGGAGCAGGCTCGAGGGGCCGATTGGCCTACTCCTGCTCCTATTTCTTATGTTCTTATGTTCTATCCAATTAGTCCCATTCCCCTGCTCTTTCCCCATAGCCCTGTAAATCTTTTCCCTTCAAGTATTTATCCAGTTCCCTTTTGAAAGTTATTATTGAATCTGTTTCCACCACCCTTTCAGGCAGTGCATTCCAGATCATAACAATGCTCTGCATAAAAAAAATCTTTCCTCGTGTCGTCTCTGGCTGTTTTGCCGATCACCTTAGATCTGTGTCCTCTGGTTACCAACCCTTCTGTCACTGGAAACAGTTTCTCTATCAAAACCGTTCATGATTTTGAACACCTCTATCAAATCCCCCCTTAACCTCTGGTCTAAGGAGAACAATCCCAGCTTCGCTAGTCTCTCCACCTAACTGAAGTCTCTAATCCCGGGAACCATTCCAGTAAATCTCTTCTGCACCCTCTCTAAGGCCTCAGAGGAGATGTCACGTGATCAGATGTCATGTGATCAGGCAAAATATGGTCAGATGTCATATGGTCAGAATCAAACCTCCAGGAATGCCTCCAATCAGAGTTGGTGGGTTGCATTTCGTTGCCCGGATCTGACTTCTGCATGCTGCTGCACAGTTTCTGATTAAGGTTAACGGATCTTTAACGGCCCCCCTTAGCTTTGGGAGAGGAGTGTGTCAGGGATGCCCCATGTCTGGCCGATTGTACACCATCTGTGTGGAGCCCTTCCTGTGTGTCTTGCGAAAGAGGTTGTTGGGACTGACTCTGCGTGAGCCAGGCGTGGAGGTCATCCTTTCGGCTTACACTGATGACGTGCTCCTCATGGTCGCAGACCCCGTTGACTTGCGGAGGATGTGTGAGTGCTAGCAAGTGTACTCTGCAGCATCCTCTGCGAGTATCAAATGGGACAAATGTTCTGGACTCTTGGTAGGTCGGTGGTGGGTGGACTCCCTGCCAGAGGAGCTTCGCCCCTTTGCCTGGAGCTTTAACCACCTACTCTACTTGGGAAGGCTGAGGAAGCCTGGCCCGCGAACTGGCAAGAGCTCGACACTAAAGTCTCGGCTTGTCTAGGGTGCTGGACAGGACAGCTCCGAGTGCTGGTCATAAACCAACTGGTAGCCGCAATGTTGTGGTACCGGTTGGTCACTTTGATCCCTCTCCTTGAGTTTGTTCAGAGGAAGCTCATCAACTTCTTCTGGGACAAAAAGATGTGGAGATGCCGGTGATGGACTGGGGTTGACAATTGTAAACAATTTTACAACACCAAGTTATAGTCCAGCAATTTTATTTTAAATTCACAAGCTTTCGGAGGCTTCCTCCTTTTTCACATCGTTCACCTGACGAAGGAGGAAGCCTCCGAAAGCTTGTGAATTTAAAATAAAATTGCGGGACAAAAAGAAGCATTGGATTTCTGCTGCGGTCCTGAGTCTCCCGCTTAGGGCGCTGGTGTGCCTCCGCACCCAGGTCACGACTTTCCACCTTCAGACTCTGCAGAAATACCTGTATATCGAGGAAACTCGCAAATGGTGTGCACTGGCGACAATTTTCTTCTGCCAGGTGCATGGCCGGAATTATGACAGGCAGCTCCTTTTCATCAAGTTGGACCACATATACGCGGCCTTGTGGAAGTTGCCTGCCTTTTATCAAGTTCTTATCAGGGTCTGGAACATGGTTGCCTCCAGCAGGTGCTCTCCTCCAACAGAGGTAATAGCTACTCCGCAATTGAAACCTCCGCATGGCTGATGGAGCAGAGGGCCAGGCTGCGAAGGTAACCAGAGTCAGGGACGTACTGGATGGCGGCAGAGGGGTTTGGATGTCGCCGGAGGCGTTGGCGCGTCAGATGTTCTGGCACTGCGCCCGGTCCGCGGCCAAAGCCATTCAGGCATTGAAGGTCGCACTCGGCCCTGACTCCATTGAGTGTATCGAGGAGGCTCAAGAGTGCGGAGAGATCGCACCTGCTCGGGTGGAATTTCTCATCGGTGCGAATGCCCTGAAACCTCCCTCGGGAGCCTGTGCCTCACAACTTGAGCTGCCTCACGGAAATTCCCTCTGTGCTATTTCACACTGTGTGGAGGGGTTTCCTGCTCTTCAACTTTTGGTGACACTTAAGCCCCACTCTGCTAATCTTTGGCTACCTGGGGTGTGGGGTGGGGGTGAGTAAGTTGGAGGATCTTCTCATGGGCCTGCTCCTGGGCCTGGCTAAAACAACAATTTGTAGGTCCAGGATGGCGGGGGGGCCCATGTGAGGGATGGGGCCCATTGGGGGGGTGGGGGTCGCTCTGGCTGCCTGTCTCTCTTCCGTGGTCTTGTCCTTGCCTGGGTGGCCCTGGAGAGGGAGCATACAGTATCCACCGGTATGCTTGAAGCCTTCTGTGACCGGGGGGTGGGGCACCGTAGAGTATAGAGTGTCCTGTAGATATCAATAATAACATTTTAATTTAGTTGGGAAGGCAGCTCTTTGTTTTTGGTGGAATTTGATGCTTATTTTGGCATCTTTTAGTTTGATTGGACCTTCCTATATTAGTGGTGCCCTAAAACGGGCATTTGTGATGATTCTTGTTTGGTGACCCTGGGCCAACCCACTGCTCCTTTATTGGTCCATCAAAAAAGGCCCTGTGCTGGTGTTGGTTGGAACTGTGCTCTGAAGAAGTAGAAAAAAGCAAGAGGAAAAGAAGGAAAGGATATCCAAACCAGGCCTCAAGTCTCAAGAGGGAAGGAAAAGTTCAACCAGAGTTGGCAAACCCTATTTACGGCCCACAAAAGGCAAAAGGCTGCGACCCTCCTGAGCTCAGGGGAAAGTTACTTTACCATTGCTGTGGCGAGCAAATTGTTGGTCCAGATCCTTAGGCCTTTTTAATTCAAAGCACTGATGGATTTTCAGTACAATAGTCAGCATTCTAACCAGTAGCAATTGTTTGTTAACATGCACGATTTCTAACTCTGTGCACTAATCAGTGTCAGCATGGGCTATGTAATGATTCAAACTCAGCTTGCACAGTGCTCATGCATTTCATCAACTACTCGCAGGGACAGTTTGATGTATGGACTCTGCAATTGAGTAACATTTTAAAAATACCTACCAATAAGGATGTGGATTTTTATAATATTATTAAATGACTTCAAAATTCAACTGATTTTGATTTTTTAAAAATAAGTAACGTGGCCTTTATGTGATTACAACATTAGTCAAATTTTTCACTGTGGAGTAAGGTTCTAATATCAGGAGTTAGGAGTAAGAAGTTGAAGGTAAGCTGAATATTTTCATTCGAAGGGTCACAGAGTTTGGAATAAGTTATTAAGAACGGCCACTGAAGCTGCCTTCAAAAATGAATTCCAGAGTCAATTATATGTGTTCCCGGGGAGAGACGGGATTGAGGTATGGTGAGAAGTGGGTAAATGGGACTGATCTATTAAAAAGGAACAGGTTTGTTGACCTTACTGGCTTTTTTTCCTGTATCTAAAAATTCCTTTGTTCTTATTGCAAGGCTAGGTTAGCTAATGCTTATTTAGTTCATACTTTTTGTTCTGTTTAAAGTAAAAGGGCCCAATGAGGCACAGTTTCTGCACCTATGTGTCAATTAAAACACAAAGCAGAGCCATTTACTCTAAGTCAACTCGAGATCTCCAATCAAGAATAAAAACCCTGGAACATTCACCAACACCATACTGAAAACTTTGAACCAAATTTCCTTACGGATGCGTTACTGCTAATAGGCAGATGGGGGTGTGGTCGGTGATGATGTCATGATTTAATCCATGCGCAAACTGACCTTGCTACTGGCATTATATTGTAGTTCAGAATAATGCTAAAGGGATCAAGGGATATGGAGAAAAAGCGGGAACAGGATACTGAGTTAGACGATCAGCCATGATCATATTGAATGGCGGAGCAGGTCCGAAGGGCTGAATGGCCTACTCTTGCTCCTATTTTCTATATTTTCTATGTTTTCTACGTAATATGACTCATAGCCTGGTGATTCAGCTAACTGGAACACTTGTTTAAAATCATAGAAAGGTTACAGCACGGAAGGAGGCCATTTGGCCCATCGAGTCCGCGCTGGCTCTATGCAACAGCAATCCAGCAAGTCCCACTCCCCCGCCCTATCCCCGTAGCCCTGCACATTTTTTTCCTTTCAAGTACATATCCAGTTCCCTTTTGAAGGCCTCAGCCTCGGGCAGTGCATTCCAGATCCTAACCACTCGCTGTGCAAAAAAGTTTTTCCTCATGTCACCTTTGGTTCTTTTGCCAATCACCTTAAATCTGTGTCCTTCTGTTCTTGACCCTTCCGCCAATGGGAACAGTTTCTCTCTATCTACTCTGTCTAGACCCTTCATGATTTTGAAGACCTCGATCAAAACTCCTCGCAGCCTTCTCTGTTCCAAGGAGAATAACCCCAGCCTCTCCAGTCTATCCATGTAACTAAAGTCCCTCATCCCTAGAATCATTCTAGTAAATCTCTTCTGCACCCTCTCTAAGGCTTTCACATCTTTCCTAAAGTGCGATGACCAAAACTGGACACAATACTCCAGTTGTGGCCGAACCAGTGTTTTATAAAGGTTCATCATGACTTCCGTACTTTTGTACTCTATGCCTCTATTTATAAAGCCCAGGATCCCATATGCCTTTTTAACCACTTTCTCAACCTGCCCTGCCACCTTCAAAGATTTGTGCACATATACCCCCAGATCTCTCTGTTCCTGTACCCTTTTAGAGTCGTGCCCTCTAATTTATATTGCCTCTCCTCATTCTTCCTACCAAAATGTATCACTTCGCATTTTTCTGTGTTAAATGTTATCTGCCTCGTGTCCACCCATGCCACCAGCTTGTCTATATCCTCTTGAAGTCTATCATTATCCTCCTCACTGTTTACTCGCCTTCCAAGCTTTGTGTCATCTGCAAATTTTGAAATTGTGCCCTGTACACCCAAGTCCAAGTCATTAATAAATGTCAAGAAAAGCAGTGGTCCCAGCACTGACCCCTGGGGAACACCACTGTACACCTCCCTCCAGTCACCCAGTCCGAAAAAACAACCGTTCACCACTATTCTCTGTTTCCTGTCATTTAGCCAATTCTGTATCCATGTTGCTACTGCCCCCTTTATTCCATGGGCCACAATCTTGATGATAAGCCTACCATACGGCACTTTATCAAATGCCTTTTGAAAGTCCATATACACCACATCAACTGCATCGCCCACATCTACCCTCTCTGTTACCTCATCAAAAATCTCTATCAGGTTAGTTAAACACGATTTGCCTTCAACAAATCTGTGCTGGCTTTCCCGAATCAATCCACACTCATCCAAGTGACTGTTAATTCTGTCCCGGATTATTGTTTCTAAAAGTTTCCCCACCGCTGAGTGGCCTATAGTTGCTGGGTTTATCCTTACACCCTTTTTTCAGCAAGGGTGTAACATTTGCAATTCTCCAGTCCTTTGGCACTACCCCCATATCTATGGATGTTTGGAAGATTATGGTCAGTACCTCCGCAATTTCCACCCTTACTTCCCTCAGCAACCTAGGATGCATCCCATCCGGACCGGGTGACTTATCTATTTTAAGCACAGCTAGCCTTTCAAGTACCTCTTCTTTATCAATTTTTAGCCCATTCAGTATCTCAACTATATTTTCCTTTTCTGAGACTCTGGCAGCATCTTCTTCCTGGGTAAAGACAGATGCAAAGTTCTCATTTAGTACCTCAGCCATCCCCTCTGCCTCCATGAGTAGATCTCTTTTATGGTCCATAATCAGCCCCACCCTTCCTCTTACTACCTATTTACTGTTTACAAAAGTAGAAGACTTTTGAATTCCCTTTTATGTTGGCCGCCAGTCTATTCTCATACTTTCTCTTCGGCCCTCTTATTTCCTTTCTCACTTCCCCTCTGAACTTTCTATATTTAGCCTGGTTCTCACTTGTGCTATCAACCTGACATCTGTCATACGCCCCTTTTTTCCATTTCATCTTACTCACTATCTCTTTTGTCATTCAGGGAGCTCTGGCTTTAGTTGCCCTACCTTTCTGCCTCGTGGGAATGTGCCTGGACTGTACCTGAACCATCTCCTCTTTAAAGGCCGCCCACTGCTCAATTACAGTTTTGCCTGCCAATCTTTGATTCCAATTTACCTGGGCCAGATCTGTTCTCATCCCACTGAAATTGGCCCTCCTCCAATTGAGTATTTTTACTTTAGAGTGGTCCGTGTCCTTTTCCATTGCTAGTCTAAACCTTATGATACTATGATCGCTGCTCCCTAAATGCTCCTCCACTGACACTTCCTCCACTTGGCCCGCTTCATTCCCTAAAACCAAGTCCAGCAATGCCTCCTTCCTCGTTGGGCCGGAAACGGACTGGGTAAGAAAGTTGTCCTGAACACATTTCAAAAATTCCTCCCCCTCTTCGCCCCTTATATTTTTATTGTTATCCCAGTCTATATTAAGGTACTCTGCTAACTAGATCACTCCACCGCTCTGCTTACCTCTATCACTCTTTTGCTCTGCTCTGTCTATGAATCTTTTTGTATCACATTGATTTTGAAGATACAGGCTCTCATTCTGGAGTGTTTGGACAAGCATGGGCTCCAAAGTGGCTCAGAAAAGCTATACAACCCACTAAGGTATTTACTAACTTAAATAACTATATTTTTCGATTGCTGCTATTCCTGTATGAATGCTTAACATGTTATTCCTAAGAAAGAAAGAACTTGCATTAATATGGCATCTTTCATGACCTCAGCACGTCCCAAAATGTTTTACGGCCAATGAAGTACTTTTGAAATGTAGTCACTGTTGTAATGTAGGAAATACAGCATCCAATTTGCGCATAGCAGCAAAGGTCCCACAAACAGCAATGAGATAATGACTGGATAATCTGTTTTAGTGATGTTGGCTGAGGGATAAATATTGGCCAGGCCACCAGGAGAACTCCCTTGCTCTTCTTCAAAATAGTGCCATAGGATCTTTCACGTCCATCTGAGAGGGCAGATGGGGCCTCGGTTTTACTTCTCATCCAAAAGGTGGCTCCTCCGATAGTGCAGCACTCTCTCAGTACTACACTGGAGTGTCAGCCTAGATCTCATGCTTGGACCCACAACCTTCTGACTCAGTGCTACCCACTGAGCCTCGGCCAACACCACTAAGTTCCTCTGTGCACTTTTTAATGTTGACATTATTATATTTCAGTGGGATTTGGTATGAGTGCGTTAAACATTCATAAGGGAATTAATTAACAGTTGAAAAATATACCCCAGTATCTTAAAGTAACAATTCTATTTAAAACATTGCTACTCATAATATAGCCCACGGAGTCTCTCAACAGTGGCCCTCAGCTGCTCCATGTGTTTGTGGGCCTATGTCCATAGCCTGCCAGTTCTGGGATGTTAGCTGGAGCTTGGCTTAGGAAGAGAAAAAGAATAATACTTGCATTTATACAGTTACGCATCAGGCCAAAATATCTCAAAGTGCTTCACACAATGAACTACTTTTTGAATTGTAATATCAGTTAATACAAAGACAACAAGGACGATCCAGTTGCCTAGATTTTCTGATTGGTGTTATTTTAACACATCGCGGTAGCTCATTTTAAAATGATTCCAAATGGAAAATCCAGACTTGTCTTTGAAAAGAGAAAGAATATAAATGTTTGGAGCTGCTCCATGCTGGGTCCTCGAGAAAATAATTGCTGAATGTTAAAGTAGTGATTCAAAAGAAACTTTACCCAAAGTAACTTCAATTACAAATCAGGTTTTTCTGTATGGACTCCAAAACTCAATGTGGATGAGGCTGTTTAGAAAATAATTGAATTTTTCATAAATTTTAAACAAATCCTCAGCAATAACCTAAAAGCCTCAGTTATGGTAACCGAAGGTAACTAGTTATCTAGAGACACAGTCGAATGGAGGAACGATCTCTGTGCACATGCATTTGGAACCATTCGAAGCTTCAAACACAAAACCCATTGGCTGCAATTACAAACAACATCTTATAAATAGTTCGAATAAATTTGCAAAAATCTCCCTTTTACAGGCTCAAGAACCTCAACAAAATGAAAAACAATGGTTAATGAAAAGCAAAATAACCGAAGCATTCTTTTTGAAGGAATTTGGCAGAGTTATAAGTAACGAATTTAAATGCCAACCATTCAGGAATCTTTCCCTCTATTTTTAACACAGTGCGGCCCGCGTTCATTACAATTAGGAGCCTGCAGTGATCCATGAACATTATACGTTGGATGAAAAGCTAAATCCACAGAAGCCTAGTGATGGCTGTTTTTCATTCTTTAGGCCTTGGCATAATTGCCATGGATTCACAAACACCTGTGCCTAGAAATAGGGGGGAGATTCATAATTAAGCTTTTCAAATCAGGCACCAATTAGAGAACGCACAGTGTTTGCTATGATAAGATGTCAGCACTCTCCAGTTCTGCCTCTCTCACATAGACAACAGCAATGTTTGGAGTTATTTCAAAAAGACTGAGAGTGAATAAGGGGATTCTGGCAAGTCTAACTTACAAAGACATTTGCTTCTTATCCACACACTGCTGTCTGTGAGTGCTACTCAGTATTGTGGGGCCGTGCATAGAAAATATAAATGCTTTTGGCATGCACTTACACTCCTGAAGCTACAATGGATCCAGAACAGTTTCCCCTTTATGTTGACTCTGGCCAGCAAGTATAATTGAAGCCACTATTCTTTAAGTTGTTTTAGGAGCATCAGGCTCAAAACTGAATTCACTTACAAAGACATTGGTCACCACTGTGAGTAGGTCCAAGTTTGGCTTGGAAAGCAGATGACACTTGTTATGCTAGCCTTTGTGTTCCCTCAAGCCTGCAATTGCAGCATGCAATAGCATTGTACAAATGCTTAACATTTTCACCAATTTTGTTTGTCTGCTATATTAACAGAGGCGTTTATTTTAAACAAATTAATGTGTCCATTAGAACAGCGGACAAAGGAACTTGATATGAAAGTGCTAAGGATAGGTCCGACAATATAATATCGTGAAGCATACTTTCCATGCTTCAGTTTTTAGATATCTCCCTCTCTTTTGTTCTATCCGACAGCAGCTATAGTGGAGACTATCATAGTTCAGGCTTACTCACATTTTCCTTGTGCTCACCACAAATGTCCATACCTTTTATAAACCAAAACTAAACTTTTTGCATGTAGTGAGTGCAATGTGGCATGCCCCAGAACTGACAATCTATCCTTTCTCTCCTGGATTACACCTGATATCGAATGGATTGCTGATCAAGTTGTAGAAAGTATGCTGTGTGATATATCATCGGACAAATGCTTGGCAGATTCATAGCAAGTTCTTTTGTCCACTATTTAAATGGTTGAACTAACCTGTTTTAAATAAAACGCCTCCAATAAAACAATGGACAGAGGAAATGGGTATGAAGATGTTACTAAGTGTTTGTATGATAATATCACTCAGTATAACTCCTGATCTCTCTGATAGGCAGAAAAATACAGCGCTGCCAAACCATCTATTTAAACAACAACTTGCATTTATATAGCGTCTTTAACATGGTAAAATGTCCCAAGGCGCTTCACAGGAGTGTTATCAGACATAAATCTCAGGCTCAAGTATGTTTTCTATGCGGGCAGAATGCAAATTGCTTATTACAAGAAAGCTACAGAGAAGCAAAATAAAGCAGCAGGTAAAATTAGCAATACAGTTACTTCACTTTCATTAGTACATTAAACTGATTTCTGAGCCCAGCATAACAAATGTTTTGGAATATTTAAGAGTCCGTTCTTCCAAAGTTGCAGATTAAATAAAACATGGGCTTCAGACAACATGGAATCATCATCCCTCACTATGCTGCAATCTACAGCTGCAGGGCCGTTACACGGATATACCTGGTCCAGGCAGCTTGCTCACACCTCAGAACAAAAGACTCTGTTCCTCATTTAGCAAGTTTTTTTTGAAGAAGTAGGAACATAGGAATATAGGAACAGGAGTAGGCCATTCAGCCCCTCGAGCCTGTTCCACCATTCAATTAGATCAATGCTGATCTGTATCATAACTCCATTTACTCACCTTGATTCCATAAGCCTTAATACCCTTGCCTATCAAAAACCCATCAATCTCAGTTTTGAAATTTTGAATTGACTCCCAGACTCAACAGCTTTTTGGGGGAGAGAGTTCCAGATTTCAAATACCATATCCGTTCTCAGCAGGCAGGTGAACAAGTTTTCAGTCAACTATATTTTCCAGGTAGACTTTTGACATTTGGACGGATGTTGAATCTCTGAACACCTCATAGTTTTTGCAAATGGTTTGTTCCTAGGCGGCCATTATGCATCTACTGTCACAGTGGCAATCTTACATGTCACAAGCCAAGAGATGTCTGTCTTAGAAACTTGCACTTTTATAGCACCTTTAATGCAATAAAATGTCCCAAGCGTTTCACAGATATGAAAATAACCAGACAGCAACACTGGTGGAAGATGGGTTGAAGGAGGTGATCGAAGCTGTCAGTTTAGAGGAGGGAAGATAGGTAGCAGAGGGACTTGGTGGGGGGGTGGGGCATTCCAGAATATAGAGCTGAAGACTCTGTAGCAACGGGTGGAGTGGAGGGAGGGGCGTTGCAAAGAAGACCAGAGTCAGAAATGTGCAGAGTACATTCTGGAACACAGGGCTGAAGGATGTGGCAGAGGTGGGGCAGGGCAGGGCTTGCAGATGAGAAGGACTTGTAGATGAGAACAATGATTTGAAATTGATGATTTGGAAGATCAATGAAGGTTGCCAAGGATAGGAATGGTAGGGGAGGGAGACTTAGTGTTGGATAAGATGGTGACAGTGGAGTTTTGTAGATGAGGTTACCAGATTGACTTCACATTTTATAGAGACACTGATATTAGATATGATTTTGGTAGGTTGATATTATTTTGGCTACTCTACCCTTATACCTTGGCACACAATGTTTTTTCATTGCATTCATAAGGTCACAGTAAATGAGGGAGAAAGAAAGAGAGAGAGAGAGCTCACAGAGATGAGGGAGGCCATCCATCTAGAACAAAAGACTAAATTCTTCCACTGCCTCAGCTAACTGACTTTTGAATCAGCACATGATTTGCTAGGAGCATCAAAAAGGCAGATTATCAAGCACCAGCGGCTTTTAAAGGGCTGCCAATCACTCGTAAAGCTGCCCTGCATCTGAGGGGACTAAAATGGTTGGAGGCAGTTCAAGCGGGGGGAGAACTCCCCAATTTAGTGTCCCGACAGAGCTCCTACAGTAATATTTCCTACAGAGAAGGGCGGCTCTTCTTGGAGGTGAGGGACACTTCAATAAAGAACAGTATCAGAGCTTCATGGATGGAGGTGATGGAGTGTTCAAATATTGTCTCACTTGTGCCCAAATATGGGAGCAGAAGAGGGAAAAATTTGCTGGGCTACACAAAGTTGCCATGGTAAATGTACTAGTTCATGGGATGTGGGCATCGCTGGTGAGGCCAGCATTTATTGCCCATCCCTAATTGCCCTTGAGAAGGTGGAAGTGAGCCGCCTTCTTGAACTGCTGCAGTCCATGTGGTGAAGATTCTCCACCGGCGCACTGTGGCTGCAGTGTGTACCATCCACAGGATGCACTGCAGCAACTTGCCAAGGCTTCTTCGACAGCACCTCCCAAATCCGCGACCTCTACCACCTAGAAGGACAAGAGCAGCAGGTACATGGGAACAACACCACCTGCACGTTCCCCTCCTACAGTGCTGTTGGGTAGGGAGTTCCAGGGTTTTGACCCAGCGACGATGAAGGAACGGCGATGTATTTCCAAGTTGGGATGGTTTGTGACTTGGAGGGGAACGTGCAGGTGGTGTTGTTCCCATGTACCTGCTGCCCTTGTCCTTCTAGGTGGTAGAGGTCGCGGGTTTGGGAGGTGCTGTCGAAGAAGCCTTGGCGAGTTGCTGCAGTGCATCCTGTGGATGGTACCCACTGCAGCCACAGTGCGCCAGTGGTGAAGGGAGTGAATGTTTAGGGTGGTGGATGGGGTGCCAATCAAGCAGGCTGCTTTGTCCTGGATGATGTCGAGCTTCTTGAGTGTTGTTGGAGCTGCACTCATCCAGGCAAGTGGAGAGTAATCCATCACACTCCTGACTTGTGCCTTGTAGATGGTGGAAAGGCTTTGGGGAGTCAGGAGGTGAGTCACTCGCCGCAGAATACCCAATTTCTGACCTGCTCTCGTAGCCACAGTGTTGATGTGGCTGGTCCAGTTAAGTTTCTGGTCAATGGTGACCCCCAGGATGTTGATGGTGGGGGATTCGGCGATGGTAATGCCATTGAATGTCAAGGGGAGATGGTTAGACTCTCTCTTGTTGGAGATGGTCATTGCCTGGCACTTGTCTGGTGCGAATGTTACTTGCCAATATGTTCAAGGACTTTGGAGAGGAAAGGGAGTTTGTAGATGGGGCGGTAGTTTACAAGGACAGAGGAGTCATGAGTGGGTTTTTGTGAGGAGGGCAGGTGATGACGGCAGATTTGAAGGGGAGGGAGACAGCACCTAAGGAGGGCGAACCGTTAACAATATTAGCAAACATGGGGGCCAGGAAGGGAAGTTGGGTGGTCAGCAGTAGGGTCGAAGGAGCAGGAGGTGGATCTCATGGTCAAGATGAGCTCAGAGAAGGCATGAAGGGAAATAGAAGAGAAACTAGAGAAAGATGCGAGTTCAGGGCTAGGGCAGTGGGGGGAGCCTTGGAGGAGGTTTGGCTTGGTGGGCAAGGGGTAGGGAGGGAAGTGGCAGAGGCAGCTGAACGGATGGTCTCAATCTTAGTGACACGGAAGCCTGTGAGCTCCTTGTGCTTGTTGTTGGAGGTGAGGGTGGAGGGGGCAGGGGAGAGGAGTTTAGGAAGGCGGTTGGTATTGGAGAACAGAAGCTGGGGGTTATCTTTGCATTCCAGAAAGATTCTGAACCATCAAGAAACAGAAGGCCATTTTGCCCATTTTAGCTTATTCATCCTGATAGACTCTACGGTGGCCCCTCCCCTGTTGTGGCATGAAACTGTTTCTTTAATTATTCCCTGGTTTTTGCCTCTACTACTCTGCCCATAAGTCTGTCCCATGTGTTGTTACTCTTTGGGGTCAATTTTTCGTGTTGGGGTTTTACTAGACTCATCAGTGTGTGGCTCTCCCTGCGATTCTTGTGTCTCAGTGACCAGCACTGGATGTAATGCTCAAGGTATGGTTTAATTGAAACATTATATGGTTTGAGCATGACTTTCTCTAACTTGCACTCCACTGTTTTGGAAATATAATTTAGCATTCTATTTTATTTGTTGACTGCTTTTCCACGGTGATTGGACATGTTGAGAGATGAGTCTAGTACAACTTCTAGATTTCTTTCGACTTCATCCTTAGCTATTTTGACACCAGTCATGTAGCACTTACGTCGCCCATTATTTCTTCTTATGTGCAATACTTTACACTTGTCCATTTTAAATTTCCTCTCTCGTTCTTCCGTCCACTTATACATTGGTCACAAATTTCTGGGGGCCTTCTGGCACACTCCCACCATAAGTCGAGTGGGAGAAATTTACTGGGGCTAAAAGGGTTAAATTATGAGGACAGGTTGCATAGACTAGGCCTTGTATTCCCTTGAATATAGAAGATTAAGGGGTGATCTAATTGAGGTGTTTAAGATGATTAAAGGAGTTGATAGGATAGATAGAGAGAGAAAAGATTTCATCTGATGGGAGAGTCCAGGAGAAGGGGGCATGACCTTAAAATTAGAGCTGGCCGTTCAGGGGTGATGTCAGGAAGCACTTCTTCACACAAAGGGTAGTGTAAATCTGGAACTCTCTCCCCCAAAAAGCTGTTGAGGCTGGGGCTCAATTCAAAATTTCAAAACTGAGATTGATAAATTTTTGTTCGGCGAGGGTATTAAGGGTTACGGAACCAAGGCAGATAGATGGAGTTAAGATACAGATCAGCCATGATCTAATTGAATGGCGGTACAGGCTCGAGGGGCTGAATGGCCTACTCCTATTCCTATGTTCCTATGAATATAATGGAAGGCCCGGGATTTAGGCCAAGACTTAGATGTACTGGATCACAGTCATCTCCATCAGTTTCCATGGGGCCTTATTTAGGGAAGAACCTCCATCCGCCCCATACAAGACAACATGTGTCAGAGAGGATGTGGCTGATGGGAAAGGACTTTGAGATCCAGAGTTTCAACATCCTTTGCCTGGCAGATCAGTAGTGGCCACTTCTCTCAATGAAAGGGAGTATACCAGCTGTTGCAGGGATACACATAGAGACCACCTGAATTGGGGCGGGAGTGTCCAGGCCTGGGTTATGACCTGGTTGTTGAGGAAATTTTTGGGAAGTGAGAGACACTGGAAAGGCTGCATTTATTGCCCATTCCTAGTGGCTTTGAGTTTCTTTTCTCCTTCAACTGCTGCAGTCCTTGTTGTGATTAGGATCCCACAATGGTTTTAGGTAGTGAACTCCAGGATACTGACCCAGTGACGGACAATGAACAGCAATATATGTCCAATTCAGGATGGTGTGTGACTTGGAGGAGAACTTGGAGGTGATGGTGTTCCCATGACATTGTTTATTTTGTCCTTCACAATGGTAGAGGTTGCAGGGGAAGGAGGTACTGTCAAAGTAGCCTTAAGTCCAGTGGCAGGGGCACTGATGAACTGAACTGCTCTCTCATGGGTGGTGTTGAACTTCTTGAGTGCTGCTGCGGCTGCACCCGTCCAGGTGAGTAGTGAGTATTTGATGACACTCCTGACTTGAGCCTTGTAGATGGTGGGTCAGGAGGTGAGTCACTCATCACAGTGTATCCAGCCTCTGCCCTACTCCTGCAGCTACAGTGTTGATGTAACTGGTCCAGTTTCCAGCAATGATTATTTAAATGAGTGAACCGCCTCCTTTGACCCTGAAAAGTCCATTGGGGTCAGCAGTGGAGATTCCCAGTGGGCTGATCTTTTTTTTAAATTCGTTCATGGGATGTGGGCGTCGCTGGCAAGGCCAGCATTTATTGCCCATCCCTAATTGCCCTTGAGAGGTGGTGGTGAGCCGTCTTCTTGAACCTCTGCAGTCCGTGTGGTGAAGGCTCTCCCACAGTGCTGTTAGGTAGGGGGTTCCAGGATTTTGACCCAGTGACGATGAAGGAACGGCGATATATTTCCAAGTCAGGATGGTGTGTGACTTGGAGGGGAACGTGCAGGTGGTGTTGTTCCCATGTGCATGCTGTCCTTGTCCTTCTAGGTGGTAGAGGTCGCGGGTTTGGGAGGTGCTGTCGAAGAAGCCTTGGTGAGTTGCTGCAGTGCATCCTGTAGATGGTACATACTGCTGCCACGGTGTGCTGGTTGTGAAGGGAGTGAATGTTTAGGGTGGTGGATGGGGTGCCAATCAAGCGGGTTGTTTTGTCCTGGATGGTGTCGAGCTTCTTGAGTGTTGTTGGAGCTGCACTCACCCAGGCAAGTGGAGAGTATTCCATCACACTCCTGACTTGTGCTTTGTACATGGTGCAAAAGCTTTGGGGAGTCAGGAGGTGAGTCACTCGCCACAGAATACCCAGCCTCTGACCTGCTCTTGTAGCCACAGTATTTATGTGGCTGGTCCAGTTAAGTTTCTGGTCAATGGTGACCCCCAGGATGTTGATGGTGGGGGATTCGGCGATGGTAACGCCATTGAATGTCAAAGGGAGGTGGTTAGACTCTCTCTTGTTGGAGATGGTCATTGCCTGGCACTTGTCTGGCGCGAATGTTACTTGCCACTTATGAGCCCAAGCCTGGATATTGTCCAGGTCTTGCTGCATGCGGGCATTGAATGCTTCATTATCTGAGGGGTTGCAAATCGAACTGAACACTGTGCAATCATCAGTGAACATCCCCATTTCTGACCTTATGATGGAGGGAAGGTCATTGATGAAGCAGCTGAAGATGGTTGGGCCTAGGACACTGCCCTGAGGAACTCCTGCAGCAATGTCCTGCACTTATGCCGGGATCAAAGGCCTGTGGATTTTTGGCCCAATTCTCAAGCCGTCTCCTCAGAATCAACTGCTCCTCCTAGTTTGGTATTGCCTGCAAGTTTGCATTGAGCTTTTGAACCATGTAGATTATAAACAGTAAGCCTCCCAACCCCAATCCCCGGGACACCCCCCAGTGCTTTCCTCTGTCGTCCCAACACAATTCCTTTAATGAGTACCTGCTCCTGCCTACTGCAGTCAATTTCTCATCCATGCTCACAATTTACTTTATATCTCCACCCGTTTAAGTTTAAATGGTAGCCTAGATAAGATAAGGAAGTGGCCATAGTGAACCCCGTGGTAAGGGCTCCATGACAGAAGGATGGGAAGCAAAGGATTTCCCCGTCTGAAACTGCTGAAAGGCAGTTTGCAGAACCCCTTTGTAGCAGCACAGCTGAGAAAAGATTTTTCTAATTGCTCCAGATGTTTCAGACAAAGATTGTGCACATTTAAAGTTTGTCAACTCAAGCACTTCCTGGTTTGACAAGTAATGCAGGTAATTTATTCCCTCTTTTCTACAGGCTTAAGTTAAATCGGGTGCAGCTCTGGGAATTTCTGGGAAGCAGGTTTTTGCCTTTTTATGCAGTTATTTGCATACATGTGCCACTTTAGTGCAGACCTATCTTCCACCAGCAGCCAGCTCTACCAGAAATTAGCATATATTTTAGAACTCTTGAATATCTGATTTACACCATAATTCACTGTGCAGATTCAATAGTAACTTTCAAAAGGGAATTGGATAAATACTTGAAAAGGCCTGTGAGAAAAGAGCGGGGGAGTGGGACTAATAGGATAGCTCTTTCAAAGAGCCGGCACAGGCACGATGGGCCAAATGGCCTCCTTCTATGCTATGAGATTCTATGTTTCTGTGTCCTACACTACTTCTGTCCCCCAAAACTGGTCGAATTTCGAGCCCTGTGTATTTCGCATTGGAAGTCTTTTTGCTGCAATACAATTTCACACTATTTACTATCATATAAAGTGCAACTTCAAATCCAGCTACTTAAGGTATTTGTTAGAGTTCCTCAGGCAATCTCTGTCAAGCCTGAGCTAGAAATCTATTCATGGTTGTGGTTTAGATAAATACCTGCAATTTAAAAGAAACAATCAATACTTTATGTGGGTAGGTTTATCACCGGATAAATTCATCATAGCCGATAAATGACTGTTGCTGATATTAGCGACAAATGCTTCACTCATTTGTATGTCCTTTCTCTATCCACTGTTTGGGGTTGATTTTAACTTGTACCAGCTGGCGTTAATGGAGTGTTAATAGCCTTGAACTGAGCCCAGGATGCCGTATGCTTTTTTAACCGCTTTCTCAACCTGTGTGCCACCTTCAACGATTTGTGTACATATACCCCCAGATCTCTCTGTTCCTGTACCCCTTTTAGAATTGTGCCCTCTAGTTTATATTGCCTCTCCTCATTCTTCCTACTGAAATGTATCACCTCGCATTTTTCTGCGTTAAATTTCATCTGCCACGTGTCCGCCCAAGCCACCAGCCTGTCTATATCCTCTTGAAGACTATCACTATCCTCCTCACTGTTCACTACACTTCCAAGTTTTGTGACATCTGCAAATTTTGAAATTGTGCTCTGTACACCCAAGTCCAAGTCGTTAATATATATCAAGAAAAACACTGGTCCTGGTAGTGATTCCTGGGGAACACCACTGAACACCTCCCTCCAGTCCAAAAAACAATCATTCACCACTACTCTCTGTTTCCTGTTACTTATCCAATTCTGTATCCATGTTGATACTGCCCCCTTTATTCCATGGGCTTCAATCTTGATGACAAACCTATTATGCGGCAGTTCAGCAAACGTTTTTTGAAAGTCCATATACTTTCAAAAAACACGGATTGCAGCGGTTCAAGAAGGTGGCTCACCACCACCTTCACAAGGGCAATTAGGGACAGGCAATAAATGCTGGCCTTGCCAGTGTCGCCAACATCCCATGAACGAATAAAAAAAAAATACACCGCATCGACTGCATTGCCCTCATCTACCCTCTCTGTTACCTCATCAAGAAACTCTACCATGTTAATTAAACATGATTTGCGTTTAATAAATCCATGCTGACTTTCCCTAATCAATCCACACTTGTCCAAGTGACTACTAATTCTGTCCCGGATTATCGTTTCTAAAAATTTCCCCACCACCGAGGTTAAACTGACTGGCCTGTAATTGCTGGATTTATCCTTACACCCTTTTTTCAACAAGGGTGTAACATTTGTAATTCTCCAGTCCTCTGGCACCACCCCCGTATCTAAGGATGTTTGGAAGATTATGGCCAGTATCTCCATCATTTCCACCCTTACTTCCCTCAGCAACCTAGGGTGCTTCCCATCTGGACTGGGAGACTTATCTACTTTGAGTACAGCTAGCCTTTCTAGTACCTTCACTTCATCGATTTTTAGCCCATCCAGTATCTCAACTATATCTTCCTTTACTGAGACTCTGGCAGCATCTTCTTCCTTGGTAAAGACAGATTCAAATACTCATTTAGTACCTTGGCCTTGCCCTCTGCCTCCATGAGTAGATCTTCTTTTTGTTCCCTAATCAGCCCGACCCCTCCTCTTACTGTATATACCTTTAGAAGATGTTTGGATTCCCTTTTATGTTGGCCGCCAGTCTATTCTCATACTCTCTTTTTGCTCCTCTTATTTCCTTTCTCACTTCCCCTCTGAACTTTCTAAACTCAGCCTGGTTCTCACTTGTGTTATCAACTGACATCTGTCATACGCCCCTTTTTTCTGCTTCATCTTACTCTCTATCTCTTTTGTCATCCAGGGAGCTCTGGCTTTAGTTGCCCTACTTTTCCCCCTCTTAGGAATGTACCTAGACTGAACCTGAAGCATCTCCTCTTTAAGGGCCACCCATTGTTCAATAACAGTTTTGCCTTTGTCCAATTTTGATTCCAATTTACCCGGGCCAGATCTGTTATCATCCCACTGAAATTGGCCCTCCTCCAATTGAATATTTTTTTCTTTAGATTGTTCCATGTCCTTTTCCATAGCTATTCTAAACCTTATGATACTATGATTGCTGTTCCGTAAATATTCCCACTGACACTTGCACCACTTGGCCCACCTCATTCCCCAGAACCAAATCCAGCAATGCCTCCTTTCTCATTGGGCTGGAAATGTACTGGTCAAGAAAGTTCTCCTCAACACATGTCAAAAATTCCTCCCCCTCTTTGCCCTTTATATTATTACTATCCCAGTCTATATTAGGATAGCTGAAGTCCACTGTTAGCACTACTCTATGACTTTTGCACCTTGCTGTAATTTCCCTAGTTGGTGGCCTATAGAATACACCCAGTAGTGTAATGGCACCTCTTTTATTTCTTAACTCTAACCAAATAGATTCTGTCCTTGACCCCTCCAGGACATCCTCCCTCTCTAGCACTGCAATATTCTCCTTAATCAATACTGCCACCCCCCCACCACCACCCCCCCCCCCACCTCCTTTCCTTCCTTCTATATCTTTCCTGAACACCTTGCATCCAGGAATATTTAGTACCCAATCCTGCCCTTTTTTGAGCCAGGTCTCTGTTATCGCCACAACATCGTATTCCCATGTGGCCATTTGCGCCTTCAGCTCACCAACCTTGTTTATCACACTTCGTGTGTTTACACACATGCACTGCAAATCAGTCCTAGACTTTCTTTTACTCTCTCTTAGTCTGATCCCACCTAATATCATAATATTTCTTATCCTAATGCTATCTTTCTCTTCCAATCCTTTGTGCACCTTGTTTGTCCTTTCCAAAGCTACATCCTGGTGCCCATCTCCCTGCCAAATTAGTTTAAACCCCCCCCCACAGCACTAGCGAACCTCTCCGTGAGGACATTCGTCCCAGCTCCGTTGAGGTGCGACCCATCCGGCCTGTACAGGTTCCACCTCCCCCAGATCCGGTCCCAATGCCCCAGGAATCTAAAGCCCTCCCTCCTGCACCATCTCTCCAGCCATGCATTAACATAAGAACATAAGAAATAGGAGCAGGAGTAGGCCAATCGGCCCCTCGAGCCTGCTCGGCCATTCAATAAGATCATGGCTGATCTGATCCTAATCTCAAATCTAAATTCATGTCCAATTTCCTGCCCGCTCCCCGTAACCCCTAATTCCCTTTACTTCTAGGAAACTGTCGATTTCTGTTTTAAATTTATTTAATGATGTAGCTTCCATAGCTTCCTGGGGCAGCAAATTCCACAGACCTACTACCCTCTGAGTGAAGAAGTTTCTCCTCATCTCAGTTTTGAAAGAGCAGCCCCTTATTCTAAGATTATGCCCCCTAGTTCTAGTTTCACCCATCCTTGGGAACATCCTTACCGCATCCACCCGATCAAGCCCCTTCACAATCTTATATGTTTCAATAAGATCGCCTCTCATTCTTCTGAACTCCAATGATTAGAGTCCCAATCTACTCAACCTCTCCTCATATGTCCGCCCCCTCATCCCCGGGATTAACCGAGTGAACCTTCTTTGTACTGCCTCGAGAGCAAGTATGTCTTTTCTTAAGTATGGAGACCAAAACTGTATGCAGTATTCCAGGTGCGGTCTCACCAATACCTTATATAACTGCAGCAATACCTCCCTGTTTTTATATTCTATCCCCCGAGCAATAAAAGCTAACATTCCATTGGCCTTCTTGATCACCTGCTGCACCTGCATACTAACCTTTTGATCTTCTTGCACTAGGACCCCCAGATCCCTTTGTACTGCAGTACTTTCCAGTTTCTCACCTTTAAGATAATAACTTGCTCTCTGATTTTTCCTGCCAAAGTGCATAACCTCACATTTTCCAATATTGTATTGCATCTGCCAAATCTCCGCCCACTCACCCAGTCTGTCTATAACCCCCTGTAGGTTTTTTATGTCCTCCTCACTCTCCACTTTCCCTCCCATCTTTGTATCATTTGCAAACTTTGATACGTTACACTCGGTCCCCTCCTCCAAATCGTTAATATAGATTGTAAAGAGTTGGGGACCCAGCACCGACCCCTGCGGAACACCACTGGCTACTGGTTGCCAGTCCGAGAATGAACCATTTATCCCAACTCTCTGCTTCCTGTTCGATAACCAATCCTCCACCCATGCCAGAATATTACCCCCAATCCAGTGATTCTTTATCTTGAGCAATAATCTTTTATGTGGCACCTTGTCGAATGCCTTCTGGAAGTCTAAATACACTACGTCCACTGGTTCCCCTTTATCCACCCTATACGTTATGTCCTCAAAGAACTCAAGCAAATTTGTCAGACATGACTTCCCCTTTGTAAAGCCATGCTGACTTTGTCCTATTAAATTATGTTTATCCAAATGTTCCGCTACTGTCTCCTTAATAATAGGTTCCAAAATTTTACCCACCACAGATGTTAGGCTAACTGGTCTATAATTTCCAGCCTTCTGCCTACTACCCTTTTTAAATAAGGGTGTTACATTAGCAGTTTTCCAATCTGCCGGGACCTTTGCCGAGTCCAGAGAATTTTGGAAAATTATTACCAAAGCATCCACAATCCCTACTGCCACTTCCCTCAAGACCCTCAGATGTAAGCCATCAGGTCCAGGGGATTTATCCGCCTTGAGTCCCATTATTTTACTGAGTACCAATTCCTTAGTGATTTTAATCGTATTTAGCTCCTCCCCCACTGGAGCCCCCTGTTTGTCCAGTGTTGGGATATTCTTAGTGTCCTCTACCGTAAAGACTGAAACAAAATATTTGTTCAGCATTTTTGCCATTTCCATGTTTCCCACCATTAATTTCCAGGTCTCATCCTCTAAGGGACCTACGTTTGCCTTAGCCACCCTTTTTCTTTTTATATAACTATAGAAACTCTTGCTATCTGTTTTTATATTTTTTGCTAATTTATTTTCATAATCTATCTTCCCTTTCTTAATCATTCATCTGCTCTATCCTCCTATTTCTATACTCGCTAGCGCGTGGCACCGGGAGTTATCTGGAGATTACTACCTTTGAGGTCCTGCTTTTTAATCTCTTTCCTAACTTCCTAAAATAGAGGTATAGAGTACAAAAACAAGGAAGTCATGATGAACCTTTATAAAACACTGGTTCAGCCACAACTGGAGTATTGTGTCCAGTTCAGGGCATCGCACTTTAGGAAGGATGTGAAGGCCTTAGAGAGGGTGCAGAATAGATTTACTAGAATGATTCCAGGGATGAGGGACTTTAGTTACGTGGATATACTGGAGAAGCTGGGGTTGTTCTTCTTGGAACAGAGAAGGTTGAGAGGAGATTTGATAGAGGTATTCAAAATCATGAAGGGTCTAGACAGAGTAGATAGAGAGAAACTGTTTCCACTGGCGGAAGGGTGAAGAACCAGAGCTCGTAGATTTAAGGTGATTGGCAAAAGAACCAAAGGTGACATGAGGAAAACCTTTTTTACACAGCGAGTGGTTATGATCTGGAATGCACTGCCCGAGGGAGTGATGGAGGCAGATTCAATCATGGCCTTCAAAAGGGAACTGGATAAGTATTTGAAAGGAAAAAATTTTCAGGGCTACGGGAAAGGGCGGGGTAGTGGGACTAGCTGGATTGCTCTTGCATCGAACTGGCACGGACTCGATAGGCCAAATGGCCTACTACCGTGCTGTAGACTTTCTATGATTTTATAATTCTATGATTCTAGGTTGGTCAAACATGACTGTCCCTTTTGAAATCTGTGCTGACTATTCTTTATTATATTTTCAGTTTCTAGATGTTTTTCTATTACATTTTTGAGTAAAGATTCCATTATCTTTCCTACCACCGATGTTAAGCTAATTGGTCTATAGTTCCCTGGACTGGTTCTAACTCCCTTTTTAAATATAGGAATCAAATTAACTGTCCGCCAGTCCTCTGGAACTATTCCCTTTTCTAATGATTTTTTATCATCTATGTAATAGTGCCTCTGCTATCCCTTCCCTAACTTCTGTTAACATGCATGGATGCAATCCATCTGGACCAAGGGTTTTATCCTCTCTAAGTTTGATTAGTATTCAATAAAGGGCTCAATAATAACGCAGAAGCGGGTTCTGAGCTGAGGATGGGGGCGATAGCGGGGGCGAAACCCGGAAGATGTTTCGGCGTGTTGGAATATCCGATTTCAATACAGATACCTAATTATAATTTTACTTCCGGGTTTCACCTCCTGGTGTCAGCGGGCCTGATATGAACCCACATGAAATGATCTCAACTCACCTATTTTAAGGTCCAATTAAAAGATGGAATTTGGAGGAGTTGTGAGGTTCTGTAAAGAGACAGGAAACATTCAAGATGGAGTCAGGATGTTCAAAGGCTCCACCCTGCTTTAACGATGCCTCGCTTAAGAAAATAAGAACATAAGAAATAAGAGCAGGAGTAGGCCATTCGGCCCCTCGAGCCTGCTCCAGCATTTAATAAGATCATGGCTGACCTTCGACCTCAACTCCACTTTCCCGCCCGATCCCCATATCCCTTGATTCCCCGAGAGTCCAAAAATCTATCTATCTCAGCCTTGAATACATTCAATGATTCAGCATCCGCAGCCCTCTGGGGTAGAGAATTCCAAAGATTCACAACCCTCTGAGTGAAGAAATTCCTCCTCATCTCAATGGCCGACCCTTTATCCTGAGACTATGCCCCCTAGTTCTAGACTCTCCAGCCAGGGGAAACAACCTCTCAGCATCTACCCTGTCAAGCCCTCTCATAATCTTACATGTTTTGATGAGATTACCTCTTATTCTTCTAAACTCCAAAGAGTATAAGCCCATTCTACTCAATCTCTCCTCATAGGACAACCCTCTCACCCCAGGACTTGATGTGCTCCTGGGTGTAGTAAGGAGCAGGAAGGAGATAATCTTCCCCAGCAACAGGAAGAAGAAACCTACTGCTGTCACAAAAAAGGCTTGTTTAGAGGTGGCTGAGGAGTTCAGCAACAGGAGTAATGTGCCCTGTACCTGGATCCAGTGCAGGAAGCAGTTTAATGATCTAACCAGTTCAGGAAAGGTGAGTACAGTGGCAATTCACCTACATCCTGTAGTGCACACCACCCTCCCCTCTCACTCTGTCTTGTCAAGCGTACTCCATTACATCACTCCTCACAGCCACTTAAGTTTGAAGAGCACCCATTGTTCACTTTCTATGCACTCTCCATTTATCCATCCGGCACTGCCACTCACTCTAATCCTTATGCAATGTGATGCATCTGCCTGATTGTCACCCTCACCTAATGCACTGCATTGATCGGGTGAAGACATGCCTTACAGACACTCATACAGACCCCCATTCCAGGAGAAGCGAGCACAAAACCCAAAGGAGAGGGAGAGGACTGGAGGCCCGCCACAGATAGTGCAGCTCACATCATCAGAGGAAGAGGACATGGAAATCAGTGGCATATTTGCGTCCCTGACCATTGGAGATGGAGAGATTAGGACATTGCAGCTGCCTGGTGATAGAATTAAATATCTTTGACCCACATCTCATGCAAGACTAAGTCATGTTGACTGGATTTCAGCAACGAGTGAAATATGATAATTGTAATTATTCTAAGCAGCAACATTTTTACATTGCCAGTACTAATTCAAATCCATCTCTTCTCTCCTCCAGGGCCTACAGGCGTAAAACAGCAGTCCGTGGACCTTCCTGACCGCGATTCCTCAGAGGACCTGATTCCTTCTGAGAGTGCCCCATCACAGGACGTATTACCAGGCACCAGCGTAGATACTCGCACTGGGGTCCTGTTAGACAGTTAGTTGGGTTCTCACCTGGTGAGTCACAGTTCACAAGTAAGCATGAGCAGACTGTGGTGGCAGGGACAGGTGTGGAGAGTCCGCGCCAAAGGGCGCGCTCCTCTCCAAGCTCTGTTGAGCTGGACACAGATGTGGAACCCTGGGGGCCATCGATGAAAAGCAGCATCATAGAGGGACAGCAGCAAATTTGTGAGGCAGTCATGCCAGGCACACTCTCCACAATAACAGAGAGGATGGAAGAGTCCAGCTCCAACATTAGTGGATTGATGTCTCAGGCCATTGTGAGGATGTCTTCCATGGATAGAGTGGCTTCCTCCGTGGAACTTCAATCACAGCAGTCAAATGAGTCTATATAGGCCGTGGCCACGGCTGTGCAGACTTTGAAATGCCAACATGTCTACTACCTTAAACAGACAGACAGATACCTTAGCCGTGGCCTTTCAAGGCGTCACTGATCTGCACCAAGCTGCTCCCCTGCAGAGTGGAAGGAGTGACGTGCCACTGTCCAGGAGAGGGATGATGGCGTAAGGGGACATGGAAGTGGGGACTCCACTCAAAGTGCTCCCACGTCTCACCCGTTGCCCCTCCCTCAACCAGTACCCGACATGCTGCCTCCTCTCCTGATGGCCGAGTCTGCCCCAGCACGGGTGCAGGTGTAGCAGTCTTTGGTGGGCCCACACCCAGAGGTCGTCGGTCAAGAGCATCTCAACAGTTAGGGCAGGGATTTGAGCAGCCTGCCTCTACTTCTGCTGAAGCCACAGGGGTTGCACCATGTAGGAGCAATAGGTGAAGGAAAAGGAAAACATTGTAATTCACCAAGGATATGCACATGGGTGTTTGTGAAAATGTTATGTTATTAAGTTTCCTTTTTTAATAACCTCACATAAAATGTATTAATTTGGACCACTTCCCTGTGTTGCCCAGTCTTGTGTGCCAGGTATCAACTCACCTTTTCAGTTGCTTGGTGATGAATGTGAAGGCATGAATTGACGGGATCAATTGGTGGATGTGCAATGGGCGGATGGTTGGTTACCGGACTGCTTTATGTCAGTGGGGGGTGTGGGGCGGGGGGTGAGAAGAGGGGCCGGGGGATGTGATAGTTACTTTGATCCAGTGTGAGTGACTAACTGAACCTTCTAGCTATTAGGGCATCCCGAGAAACAATGTGAAAGGCTGGTCTGGCTTTGGGTGCCCCATCTTCATCTTCCTCCTCTTCTTCTTTGCTGGAATCGTCATCAGGTGATGAGTGATGAGCGCCTTGTTCCTGCAAAACGCAGCACACCACGATTATCCTAGAGACCCTCGCTGATGAGTACTGAAGGGAGCCTCCAGACCTGTCCAGGCACCTGAAATGCATCTTGACCATGCTGATGGCTTGCTCGATGACACATTTGGTTGTCACATGACTGTCGTTGTACCGCTCTTGGTGTTCATTGGTGGGGTTCCACTGAGGTTTGCAGGAGTTATCCTTTGTCGCCCAGCAGCCACCCCTTAAAGGTGGTTCCAGGTACGAACAGGTCGGGGATGTTGGACTGCTGCAGGATGAAAACATCATGGCAGTTCCCAGGGAATCTGGCGCAGACCTGCATGAACCTTTTCTTGTGGTTGCACAGCAGCTGAACACTGATGGAATGAAATCCCTTGCGGTTGAAAAATGCTCCTGGTTGATCTGGTAATGCTCAGATAGCCACGTGTGTGGGAAGCCAGCCAGAGACACGAATCTGAATGCCTGCTCATTCTGGCTATTCTCATCACAGGGGAAGTTTACATAACTCGCAGCCCTGACAATCAATCCATCTGTCACCTGTCTTTTGCATTTATGCGCAGCCGACTGAGAGACCCTCGAAGTGTCTCCGGTAGCACCTTGAGCAACTGAGGGCAGTGGTGACTTTCACAACGACTGGTAATGCATGGCCAGCAGGGAGCAGCTCTTCATTTAGGAGGCTGCAGATGTCTGCGACCACCTGACGTGACAATCTCAGCCTCCAGAACCTCTCTTCAGAGAGTTCAAGGAATCTGAGCTTCTGCCTGTACACTCTGTTAAGTGGGTAATGCCTCCTACGAACTCAGCCCCTCTTTTGTTCCCCTCTCTGTTGTTCTCCTCTCTGTTGCTCCCCTCTCTGGTGTCCATCGCTTTGTTGCTCTCCTCTCTGTTGCTCTCCTCTCTGTTGCTCCCCTCTCTGGTGTCCATCGCTTTGTTGCTCTCCTCTCTGTTGTTCTCCTCTCTGGTGTCCATCGCTTTGTTGTTCTCCTCTCTGTTGTTCTCCCCTCTGTTGCTCTCCTCTCTGCTGTTCTCCTCTCTGCTGTTCTCCTCTCTGTTGCTCTCCTCTCTGTTGCTCCCCTCTCTGTTGCTCCCCTCTCTGTTGCTCCCCTCTCTGTTGCTCTCCTCTCTGTTGTCCACCTACAGCTCACACCACATTACAACCTTGCTGCTGTGGATGGTGATCGTCTTCCTCATCCAAAATCCAATCTAAAGCAGCCATGGTGCCTCCCATCCTATTATTCTCAGTGTGAAAATCTCCAAACTTTACCAATACATCTGTCACCACAAGAACTCTCAGCAACCCGTTTACCAGAGGGAACTGAGAAAACAGCTGTGAGCACTGAGCCTTTATTCATTTCGGGACACCTGGCCTTTAACCAGCCCCATGAAGTGCCGTTTAATCTCACCTCTGTTTCACTGTCAAATTAACCCGTGCTCGAGGCATTAATTTCAAATTGCTGCCAAAATCTCATGAAAGGACCCTCATTAACATATTATAATGAGGCACCCGCCCCTCGAGAGCAGGTTACTCGGCCACAATCAAACCCGTCTCCGTTAAAAACAGATGTAGGCGCGTTGGAGGCAGGGTGAGGTCAGGTTTCAGATTTGTGAAATTTTACCTACCCCCCTCCCTCCGCCACTGTCCCGCCCATTGTAGGGGTTTAAAATTTCCCCTAATAGTTCAGAAAATTTCAATGGCGGGATGTGACAAGTGGTATTCCCCAGGATTCCGTACTAGGGTCTCAGCTTTTTACCTTATATATCAATGATATGGATGAAAAAATAGAGAGTTGTATATTCACATTTGCAAAAGACAGCAAGTTAGGAGGCACAGTGAATTCTGTAGATTACATAGAATGTACAGGCCTTTCGGCCCAACAGGTCCATGCCTGTGTTTATGCTCCACGTGAGCCTCCTCCCACCTTACTTCATCTAACCCTATCAGTATATCTTTCTATTACTTGGTAGCAGGGACATAAACAGATTAGGCGAGTGGGCAAAACTGTGGTAGATGGCGTTTAATGTGAGATCATTCACACTGGATCCAAGAAAGACAAATTAAAATATTTTCTTAATGGTGAGAGACTAGGACTGGCGTAGGAGCAAAAGGATTTGGATGTGTAGATACACAAATCATTAAACGCTAGTGGACATGTACAAAGAGCAATCAAAATGGGTTATGGATTGTTGGCCTTTATCTCAAGGGGATTGGAATACAAAGGGGAGGAAATTATGCTTCAGTTGTATCGAGCCTTGGTCAGACCCCATCTGGAATACTGCGTTCAGCTTTGTACAGCGCAGATTTACCAAAATAATACTGGGTCTTAAAGGGTTAAATTATGAGGACAGGTTGCATTAACTTGGCTTTTATTCCCTTGAGTTTAGATGGTTGAGGGATGATCTAATTGATGTGTTTAAAATGATAACGGGACTCGATAGGGTAGATACAGAAAAACTATTCCCTCTAGTGGGGGAATTCAGAACAAGGGGGCACAATCTTAAAATCAGAGCTCGGCCATTCAGGAGTAAAATCAGGACGCACTTTTTATCACAAAGGGTAGTGGATATCTGGAATTCACTCCCCCAAAAGGCTGTGGATGCTGGGTCAATTGAAATTTTTAAGATTGAGATCAATAGATTTTTATTAGGTAAGGGTATCAAGAGCTATGGTGGGTAACAATAGTTGAGGGACAGATCAACCATGATCTAATTCAGTGGACGGAACAGGCTTGAGGGGCTGAATGGCCTACTCCACCTGTGTTCCCATGTTCACACTAGTAGGGATATCAATGATTACTGTTGCTAAGGTAAAATATGCTTGAGTATCTACATCTTTTCCTACTGTAAATGTGATGCGCTCACAAAATAAAGCCCAGAAGGCCAATTAGTATTATTGTTCAAACAATTCCTATATAAATAGGTACATTTTGGTCGGCAGAATAAGGAGGTCACATACTCCTTGGAAAATAAGAGTCTAAATGGGGCAAAGCAGCAGAGGGATCTGGGGGTACAGATACACAAATCACTAAAAGTAGCAACACAGGTTAATAAGGCCATAAAAAAGCAAACAAAGCACTGGGGTTCATTTCTAAAGGGATAGAATTGAAAAGCAGGGAAGTTATGTTAAACTTGTATAGAACCTTGGTTAGACCATACTTGGAATACTGTGAACAGTTCTGGTCTCCATATTATAAAAAAGATATAGAGGCACTGGAGAAGGTGCAAAAAAGATTTACTAGGATGATACCAAAAGTGAGAGATTATACCTATCAGGAAAGATTGAACAGGCTGGGGCTTTTTTCTCCAGAAAAGAGAAGACTGAGGGGTGGCCTGATAGAGGTCTTTAAGATTATGAAAGGGTTTGATAGGGTAAACGTAGAAAAGATGTTTCCACTTGCGGGGGTGACCAGTACTAGGGGCCATAAATATAAGATAGTCACTAATAAATCCATTAGGGAATTCAGGAGAAACCTCTTTACGCAGAGAGTGGTTAGAATGTGGAACTCACTACCACATGGAGTAGTTGAGGTGACTAGCACAGATGCATTTAAGGGGAAGCTTGATAAACACATGAGGAAGAAAGGAATAGAAGGATACGTTGATAGGGTTAGATGAAGAATGGTGGGGGGAGGCTCTTGTGGAGCATAAACACCAGCATGGATCTGTTGGGCCAAATGGCCTGTTTCTGTGGTATCTATTCTAGGTAATTCTATGTATATAGCCGAAAGGTTCCTTTTTACCCAATCCGGCAATGCCTTGATTTTAAAATTCTCATTCTTGTTTTCAAATCCCTTCATGGCATTGGCCCTCCCTATCTCTGTAATATCCTCCAGCTATACAACCCTCTGAGATCTCTGCACTCCTCCAATTCTTGCCTCTTGCGCATCCCCGATTTTCATCGCTCCACCATTGGCGGCCGTACCTTCAGCTGCCTAGGCCCTAAGGTCTGAAATTCCCTCCCTAAACCTCTCCGCCTCTCTACCTCTCTCTCCTCCTTTAAGATGCTTCTTAAAACCTACCTCTTTGACCAAGCTTTGGGTCATCTGTCCTAATATCTCCTTATGTGGCTCGGTGTCAAATTTTGTTTGATTACGCTCCTGTGAAGCGCCTTGGGACGTTTTACTACGTTAAAAGTGCTATATAAATGCAAATTGTTGTTGTTATTATTTACTTGATAGTAATAGGCTACTACATAGGAAATCATATCAATGCCAGATAAAATATAGACTTTAGGGTGGCCAAAAAATCCGAATGGATGTTGATGAATAATAGGATTTCCACCTCCAGCTGGGTCAAAGAATGTTTTGTTTAGGTTTCGGTTGGTTAATAATATGGTAATTCCTTCAGCAAGTACAGGGAGGGAGAGCAGCAGAATGGCAGTTACAAGCACTGAAAGAAAGAAAGACTTGCATTCATATCGCTCCTTTCACAACCTCAGGATGCCCCAAAGCACTTTACAGCCAATTAAATACTTTTGAAGTGTAGTCACTTTTGCAATATAAGAAGCACAGCAGCCAATTTGTGCACAGCAAAGTCCCACACACAGCAATGTGGTAATAACCAGAGGACCTGTTCTAGTGATGTTGGTTGAGGGATAAATATTGGCCAAGACACCAGGGAGAACTCGTCTGCTCTTCTTCGAAATAGTGTTGTGAGATCTTTTACATCCACCCGAGAGGGCGGACGGGGCCTCGATTTGACATCTCATCCAAAAGACAGCAGGTCCAGTACAGCGCTCCCTCAGTACTGCGCTGAAGTGTCAGCCTAGGTTCTGTGCTCAGTGTGGGACTTGAACCTTCATTAACTCAAAGGCAAAGAATTCTACCAACTGAGCCACTGCTGACCAGACAAAAAAACACCGGGAAATAGTTTGTGGTTTCATAGAAATAATGTTTGGACAAAACTGAATAGAAGCCAAGACAGAGGAAACACCAGCTAAGTGAGGTGAGAAAATAGTAAAATCTACGGATGCTCCATCGTGAGCAAGAGGAGGGTAAACATTTCAGCCAGACCCTGCTCTAATGTCTACTCCGGCAGGAGCCAGAAGTAATAAAAAGGAAGGTGGAAGAAGTCAAAAGCTTATGTTGTTTATTTGTGGAAAGGCAATGTCTGGAGCTTCAATTATTAAGGGTGTTACTCAATTGCCAAATCCACCAATTATAACAGGCATGACTATCAAAAGATTATTATGAAAGCGTGAGCAGTTACAATCACGATATACATTTGATCATCTGCTAGAAGTGCTCCTGGTTGACTTCATTCAGCACGGATCAGCAGGCTCAGGGCCGTGCCCACTTCCCACCCAAAGATCAAATAGAGGGTGCCGATATCTTTAGATAAAACAAACATGAATGTTCTTAATTGCTTCTCGGAGCTCCCGCTCAACACTATTGTCTAGCCGCAGATGCAGTGCTTCCGGCCCACATGCTGTTGCTAAAACTGATTGTAAATCATTTATTCAGGCATTGGAAAAATGTTTCAAGGAAATTGAAATTGGAGCAATAAATCACGCCAATGTAGCATCACCAAGGGCGCACGAGTGCCATTATTTTCAAGCCTATATGGCAGGAAATTCGCAATCGCCATTGATTTTATTGGGGGGCAGAGTTATGATAATTAACTCCTCACCGTTCTACGGCGAGAGTAACTGCGGATTGGTGCCAAAGACCCAGGAAGTTATGCTGTGGCGCAAGTAATGGCGTGAGTCACCTACTCTATAATTTCCTCTTTCTTTTGCACCATTCAAAGGACCCTAAGACATAGATAATGGTGCAAGTCTCCAGGAAATTCTGAGTCTATGTCAGTGTTCAAGATTAGATTGGATAGAAGGATAAAGGAAAAGGGGGTGAAGGGTTATGGGAATAGGGCGGAAAAATGCGATTAGGACTATTTGTTTGCGTGGAGGGTACCGACACGGACTGGTTGGGCCGAGTGGCCTGTTTCCGTGTTGTAACTTCTACCTCAGTTCGTCCTATATTATACATCTTAGTAATTGGCTTTGTGAATTCATATTATCATTGGCCCAGAATTTGCTGGAATGGAGCGCGCCCTGTGAGTTGGATTTTTTTTCCTCACCTTTCAGCTCGAAAAACTTTTGTGCCTCAAATTGCTGGAAGTGTGAGCTGATAACGGTGCAGCGAGATATCCTGGACCAGGGTGAACGATGGGACCAACAGTCTATCACCTTAACCAGTGAGATTCAAGGATAGAGAAAGAAACAGGAACAACGGAGAAGGAAATAGGTTGAATTAGAGTCAAATTAGGTACAGAAAGAAAAATAAAGTGGGGAAGAAAGGTTGGATTAAGAGAGAGAGAGACAAAAGAGACAGAAAGGAAAAGTAAGAAAAAAATTAAAAATGCAAAAAAAACCTCTCGGAACATAGGAACATAGGAACAGGAGTAGGCCATTCAGCCCCTTGTGCCTGCTCTGCCATTTGATAAGATCATGGCTGACCTGTGATCTAACTCCATATACCTGCCTTTGGCCCATATCCCTTAATACCTTTGGTTGCCAAAAAGATATCTATCTCAGATTTAAGTTTAGCAATTGAGCTAGTATCAATTGCCATTTGCGGAAGAGAGTTCCAAACTTCTACCACCCTTTGTGTGTAGAAATGTTTTCTAATCTCGCTCCTGAAATGTCTGGCTCTAATTTTTAGACTGTGCCCCCTACTCCTAAAATCCCCAACCAGCGGAAATAGTTTCTCTCTATCCACCCTATCTGTTCCCCTTAATCTTATAAACTTCGATCAGATCACCCTTTAACCTTCGAAACTCTAGAGAATACAACCCCAATTTGTGTAATCTCTCCTCGTAACTTAACCCTTGAAGTCCGGGTATCATTCTAGTAAACCTACGCTGCACTCCCTCCAAGGCCAATATGTCCTTCCGAAGGTGCGGTGCCCAGAACTGCTCACAGTACTCCAGGTGCGGTTTAACCAGGGTTTTGTATAGCTGCAGCATCACTTCTGCCCCCTTGTACTCTAGTCCTCTAGATATAAAGGCCAACATTCCATTTGCCTTCTTGGTTATTTTCTGCACCTGTTCATGACACGTCAATGATCTATGTACCTGAACCCCTAAGTCCCTTTGGACATCCACTGTTTTTAACTTTTTACCATTTAGAAAGTACCCTGTTCTATCCTTTTTTGATCCAAAGTGGATGACCTCACATTTGTCTACATTGAATTCCATTTGCCACAGTTTTGCCCATTCACCTAATCTATCAATATCAATTTACTACCTGCAGGAGTGAGACTCCACAGTTTCAATTGTTCCCTTTCTGGGCCGCCGAGGTTGAGTGACATTGCGGGAACATAAATCTAGTCATTGAAAGGTTGCTTACGTCATTAAATACCAGCCCTAACTTTCTGCAACAAGTTTAATTCGTATTTACGGCGCAAATCCAGCAATTTCTTGAAACTCACGGGGCGACTGATCTCGTTTTTGCGAGGCGAACGGCAGAGTGGCGCAAATCGTCCAGCAATTTGTGGCGATTCGCAACTCATGGCATACCTCCTCCTCGCCACAATTTGCTTTAGAAACATAGAAAATAGGGGCAGGAGTAGGCCATTCGGCCCTTCGAGCCTGCTCCGCCATTCAATATGATCATGGCTGATCCTCTATCTCAATACCATATTCCCGCTCTCTCCCCATACCCTTGATGCCTTTATTTACATATTCATAAGGGCGCCTCTAATGTGCTGTTATTTTCCCAGCAAATCTTGGGCTAATATGACAAATGATTGCGTAGAATAACATTGCAAATTTTAGTGCAACACCCCAGTGTTCTTATTTATAATTAATATGAATGAAGTGTATCTTTCCACAAACTATTATTTTCCTGCACCTACAGCGGATTTTCGGCTGGAAACATTTGACTTGTATCTTCTTTTTGGATGAAGTTCGGATCAAAGTTGATATCTGAGTGAGACATCTTTAGATCATGGCTATTTATAGTAACAATAACAAAGCAATATTATTTTTAAGTAGCTACTTCAGTATCATGCCACGGCCTAATCTTAGGTCTTACCTTTAGAACAGTAGCTCTTTATGGCTAATTGTTGATGTTTTGAAATCGGCTGACAAGAGCCAACACATGAGGAGAAGTGCAGTTTAAAAAATATATATTGAATTACTTATCATTAAACAGCAACATCTGCTTCAGCTCTCACAGATCCGAAAACCCAATATTATGCAAAAGTATAATATTACGGTTCATTTGCACCCCTGTTTGTAGTCCCTCTCAAACGAGGATTTAACCCTTGGGTTCTTTCAGAGAGCAAGAAATTATTTTATTTTTCTTCCTGACATGTTACTCTGTCAGATCAGCATTTTCCACTTCTCCCATGGATAACATATTGCTCCCATGGATAACAATATAGCGTATATAAATGTTAGTGGTCTAGATGTCAGCAGGTCCTTTCGGGACCCCATGATTCGGACCAAACTCAATGACCTACTCCTGTTTTTAAGTTCCTATGAAGCTGACACAGCCTTTGTGTAAGTGATACCCAAATGCCTAGAGATTGCAAGAATTCCTAGGCAAGAGGGCTCCTCTCTTTTTGTACCCTGGGGTTGCTCGGCTATTTCATCAGATGTATGCCGATGAATTGCTCTCCTCTGGCTTGAAGCAGACAGTGTCTGTCAGTCAAGTGATATATAAAAATACTGGAGCACACAACATGGGATCAAAAGCTTATTCTAGAAGTCTTCGACTTGAAACGTTAACTCTGTTCCTTTCTCCACAAGTGTTTTAGCAATGTTGTTTGAGGGATAAATATTGGCTGGGACACCAGGGAGAACGCCTCTGCTCTTCTTCAAAATAGTGTAATTGTATCTTTCGCATCCACCTGAGAGAGCTGACAGGGCCTCAGTTTAATGTTTCATCTGAAAGACAGCACCTCCAACAGTGAGGCACTGCCTCACTTGCTGAGCTTCTCCAGCATTTTCTGTTTTTATTTCAGATTTCCAGCATCCACAGTATTTTGCTTTTGATTTTGTTCTAGTTCTCTTAACATTTCATATAGCCCCAGTTTTCCTCAAATTGATGCCTGCTAACTTGCTAATTCTCTATTTATCTCTCTCCATTAATTCCTGATTACTAAAGGTCACATTCCATATCGTTCTAGGTTAATTTTAATTAAATACTTTTCACCCAGATTTCACAGACTGTGCTTTTCTACTTTTACAGGCCACCTCACACATTCCTTTTCCAGTCTGGAGATCTGCAGTTTTGAGTTCAATTTTTACTGATTACTTTTCTGTGATGGTTTTTCTTTCAGGTCAAATATAAAAAATACAGATAATGTGCAACTGATTCATCTTGGAGCAGATTTTCAATTTAATGGCTTGTTCCTAGATATCTGCAACAATGTTCATAAATTTACATGATATTTCTCGTGCATGCCTTAACTGTTAAGATCATCGGTGCCTTTTGATCACTGTCAGACCTCCAACCCCATTTTCTGGCCTACTCATGACTGCATCCTTTACTGAATAAGTGTCAACCGTGGTTCAGTGGTAGCACTCTTGCCTCTGAGTCAGACAGTGGTGAGTTCAAGTCCCATTCCACAGACTTGAGCATAAAAACTAGGCTGGCAGTACCTCACTGTTGGAGGTGCTGTCTTTCAGATGAAACATTAAACTGAGGCCCTGTCAGCTCTCTCAGGTGGATGGGAAAGATACAATTGCACTATTTTGAAGAAGAGCAGAGGCGTTCTTCCTGGTGTCCCAGCCAATATTTATCCCTCAAACAACATTGCTAAAACAGATTATCTGGTCATTGCTACTGTGGGATCTTGCTGTGCGCAGATTGGCTGCCACATTTCCTACATTGCAGCAATGACCACATTTCAAAAGTACTTCATTGGTTGTAAAGCACTTTGGGATGTCCTGAGGTTGTGAAAGGTGTTACATAAGTACAAGTTCTTTCTTAAAATAAATGTTATTGTGAATTGTGTGCTCATCATGGTAAGAGGTTGTTAGTGCTGTAGAAATGAAGCCTTTCCCCTTTCAGGCACCCAGGGTCAGCATCAGTTCAATTCCAGATACAGCACGTTTAGATTCAAGATATAACTTTTTTTATTCATTCATGGGATGTGCGCTTTGCTGGCAAGGCCAGCATTGATTGCCCATCCCTAATTGCCGTTGAGAATTGTAAACAATTTTACAACACCAAGTTATAGTCCAGCAATTTTATTTTAAATTCACAAGCTTTCGGAGATTTTCTCCTTCCTCAGGCAAATGTTTCAAGATCTCCTTGAAGCCTACGCATTTATACATATTGAACAATAATACATGGTGTTTACAGACTGCCCCTGCAACTGCCCGTTGCCAAGGCAATCACCGTGTTCAGACAGAGAGGTGTTACCTGCAGAACCTCCGAATACACATTCAACAAAAAAACAAACAGGGAAAAAAAACAGAGAAAAAAAAACACAGAGAGAGGCAGAAACATCCGGAAGGCAGAGAGAGCCAGCAAATGACCCATTATATTAAAAACAGATAACATTTGTTCGCTGGTGGGGTAACGTGTAGCGTGACATGAACCCAAGATCCCGGTTGAGGCCGTCCTCATGGGTGCGGAACTTGGCTATCAATTTCTGCTCGACGATTTTGCGTTGTCGTGTGTCTCGAAGGCCGCCTTGGAGTACGCTTACCCGAAGGTCGGTGGATGAATGTCCATGACTGCTGAAGTGTTCCCCGACTGGGAGGGAACCCTCCTGTTTGGCGATTGTTGCGCGGTGTCCGTTCATCCGTTGTCGCAGCGTCTGCATGGTCTCGCCAATGTACCATGCTCTGGGGCATCCTTTCCTGCAACGTATGAGGTAGACAACGTTGGCTGAGTCACAGGAGTATGAACCATGCACCTGGTGGGTGGTGTCATCTCGTGTGATGGTGGTATCTGTGTCGATGATCTGGCATGTCTTGCAGAGGTTACCGTGGCAGGGTTGTGTGGCGTCGTGGACGCTGTTCTCTTGAAAGCTAGGTAGTTTGCTGCGAACGATGGTCTGTTTGAGGTTGGGTGGCTGTTTAAAGGCGAGTAGTGGAGGTGTGGGGATGGCCATAGCGAGGTGTTTGTCCTCATTGATGACATGTTGAAGGCTGCGGAGAACATGGCGTAGTTTCTCCGCTCCGGGGAAGTACTGGACGACAAAGGGTACTCTGTTGGTTGCGTCCCGTGTTAGTCTCCTGAGGAGGTCTATGCGATTTTTTGCTGTGGCCCGTCGGAACTGTCGATCGATGAGTCGAGCGTCATATCCCGTTCTTACTAGGGCGTCTTTCAGCGTCTGTAGGTGTCCATCGCGTTCCTCCTCGTCTGAGCAGACCCTGTGTATTCGTTGAGAAGATGGTGGTGAGCCGCCTTCTTGAACCGTTGCAGTCCGTGTGGTGACGGTTCTCCCACAGTGCTGTTAGGAAGGGAATTCCAGGATTTTGACCTAGCCCTAGCGACGATGAAGGAACGGCGATATATTTCCAAGTCAGGATGGTGTGTGACTTGGAGGGGAACGTACAGGTGGTGTTGTTCCCATGTGCCTGCTGTCCTTGTCCTTCTAGGTGGTAGAGGTCGCGGGTTTGGGAGAGGCTGTTGAAGAAGCCTTGACGAGTTGCTGCAGTGCATCCTGTGGATGGTACACACTGCAGCCACAGTGCACCGGTGGTGAAGGAAGTGAAAAGTATTTAATTAAAATTAACCTAGAACGATATGGAATGTGACCTTTAGTAATCAGGAATTAATGGAGAGAGATAAATAGAGAATTAGCAAGTTAGCAGGCATCAATTTGAGCAAAATTGGGGTTACATGAAATGTTAAGAGAACTAGAACAAAATCAAAAGCAAAATACTGTGGATGCTGGAAATCTGAAATAAAAACAGAAAATGCTGGAGAAGCTCAGCAAGTGAGGCAGCATCTGTGGAGAAAGAAACAGAGTTAACGTTTCAGGTCGAAGGCTTCTAGAATAAGCTTTTGATCCCATGTTGTGTGCTCCAGTATTTTTATATATCACTTGACTGACAGACACTGTCTGCTTCAAGCCAGAGGAGAGCAATTCATCGGCATAGATCTGATGAAATAGCCACTTTAAGGACAGCTAGCCTTTCTAGTACTTCCTCTTTATCAATTTTTAGTCCATCCAGTATCTTAACTACCTCTTCTGTTACTGTGACTTTGGCAGCATCTTCTTCCTTGGTAAAGGCAGATGCAAAGTACTCATTTAGTACCTCAGCCATGCCCTCTGCCTCCATGCGTAGATCTCCTTTTTGGTCCCTAATCGGTCCCATCCCTCCTCTTACTACCCGTTTTCTGTTTATATGCCACACAGAGTCTAATGCGTGACCTTTATCAATAAGAGTTCACAAACAGGGCTATCATCAAACAAAAAGACCTTTCCCAGAATCACAAATAGCGTATAGGATAATAAAAAAATCAGAGGCATAATTTTTGGTATTTTACTGCAATTAGATGAGAAGAATATTTTCTCTATGTGTAATAAAATTATAAACCCAGGCCCCCGAATTTCCACTTGTCCAGCTGCACCACCCTAAGTCTAGAAGGGATGGGACTTCAGGCCGCCTATTGTTTGCACCCCTGGCCCTGTCCCACTTCTCGGGGTCAGAGGCATTTTGTTATTTTAGGCAGGTGCCTGTGCCCGTGCCGTTCAGGACGTCGCTGTTGTGCCTGTCTCAGGTGGGGATGGGCAGGAAACATAAGTGGACTGGTGGCGCACCAAAGATTTTGAATAGGTGATAGGTGACAGTGTGCAGTCGGAAACTGGCATTTTAAGTTTTTCAAATGGGCAAACTAAATAGTTCCCTCATGTGCTTGGCTTCATAAAACGCCTGTCCCTGCAGAAAATGATGATGGGCAGAACAGGAGCGGGGGGGCCGTGCGTAACCGGGTCTGGCACCGATTTCTGCCCTCACCTTCCCAGATCACTCGGCTTTCGCAGCATCGACGATGAGGAAATTTGACGGCCCGTTCTTTTTAAATGGGTTTCAAATTTTGTTACACAAGCGCACAGAGGAAGCCTTCCACCATGGTGTGATACTACACCTGTATAACTGACCCATATGTGCCTATCGCTCCTCTGTCTTCCCCTTCATCACTCTCCAATATAGAGACAGGGGAGATTGCAGAGTCCGTCTCCAACATGGAACATAGGAGTGGCAGGGGAAGCATTTGATATGTAAAATAACAGTCCGAAGCAAAACACTTGAATTTATTCCATGGGCTTTTGTTAGTAAGTGCTAGGAACCTTCCGTACTTAATGTATGAGTTTATACATGTGAATGCATGCATATGTGTGGTGGAGGGTCTAGGGGTAGAAATTCATTCAGGCCTATAGATTCATAGAAATATACAGTACAGAAGGAGGCCATTCGGCCCATCGGCCCATCGTGCCTATGTTGGGACCCAGAATCGGCACTACGCAGGCAGGGCGCGCCCCAACCGAGAGGCCCGAGGCCGGCCCGAAATTGGGCCTCAGGCCTCATTTCAATGATTTAGGTGAGCTGCTGGCACCAGTCAACCCTCATTAGCATATACAAGGGGCTTAACGCCTGTTTTAGGCGGTCGCTCTGAACACCTGAAAATCATCCGAGGCCAATATGGCATCACACATTTATCAGGCGTCCTTAAGGGATAGGGTACAGCCCTGCTCAATTGGTCTTACTTGCCTTCGTTTTCCATCAGGAAAACAGGTGCTACAGTGACTAATTTATACCCCTACAAATGCAAATGGCTATGCGTAAGTGAGTGTGCGTATATGTGGCTCTGTATATGTGATTATGTGAATGTGGGTGTATGTGCGTACATTTGTGTGGTTTGATTCAAGAATCACATGAATGTGCACACATAGGGAACGATTTTGATTTTGGACAATAGTGTAAAACGAGCGATATCAGATCAGCCGCCCGTTATAGATAGAATCATAGAATCATAGAAGTTACAACATGGAAACAAGCCCTTCGGCCCAACATGTCCATGTCGCCCAGTTTATACCACTAAGCTAGTCCCAATTGCCTGCACTTGGCCCATATCCCTCTATACCCATCTTACCCATGTAACTGTCCAAATGCTTTTTAAAAGACAAAATTGTACCCGCCTCTACTACTGCCTCTGGCAGCTCGTTCCAGACACTCACCACCCTTTGAGTGAAAAAATTGCCCCTCTGGACCCTTTTGTATCTCTCCCCTCTCACCTTAAATCTATGTCCCCTCGTTATAGACTCCCCTACCTTTGGGAAAAGATTTTGACTATCTACCTTATCTATGCCCCTCATTATTTTATAGACTTCTATAAGATCACCCCTTAACCTCCTACTCTCCAGGGAAAAAAGTCCCAGTCTATCTAACCTCTCCCTATAAGTCAAACCATCAAGTCCCGGCAGCATCCTAGTAAATCTTTTCAGCACTATTTCTAGTTTAATAATATCCTTTCTATAATAGGGTGACCAGAACTGTACACAGTATTCCAAGTGTGGCCTTACTAATGTCTTGTACAACTTCAACAAGACATCCCAACTCCTGTATTCAATGTTCTGACCAATGAAACCAAGCATGCCGAATGCCTTCTTCACCACCCTATCCACCTGTGACTACTTTCAAGGAGCTATGAACCTGTACTCCTAGATCTCTTTGTTCTATAACTCTCCCCAACACCCTACCATTAACGGAGTAGGTCCTAGCTCGATTCGATCCACCAAAATGCATCACCTCACATTTATCTAAATTAAACTCCATCTGCCATTCATCGGCCCACTGGCCCAATTTATCAAGGTCCCGTTGCAATCCTAGATAACCTTCTTCACTGTCCACAATGCCACCAATCTTGGTGTCATCTGCAAACTTACTAACCATGCCTCCTAAATTCTCATCCAAATCATTAATATAAATAACAAATAACAGCGGACCCAGCACCGATCCCTGAGGCACACCGCTGGACACAGGCCTCCAGTTTGAAAAACAACCCTCTACAACCACCCTCTGTCTTCTGTCGTCAAGCCAATTTTGTATCCAATTGGCTACCTCACCTTGGATCCCATGAGATTTAACCTTATGTAACAACCTACCATGCGGTACCTTGTCAAAGGCTTTGCTGAAGTCCATGTAGACCACGTCTACTGCACAGCTCTCATCTATCTTCTTGGTTACCCCTTCAAAAAACTCAATCAAATTCGTGAGACATGATTTTCCTCTCACAAAACCATGCTGACTGTTCCTAATCAGTCCCTGCCTCTCCAAATGCCTGTAGATCCTGTCTCTCAGAATACCCTCTAAAAACTTACCCACTACAGATGTCAGGCTCACCGGTCTGTAGTTCCCAGGCTTTTCCCTGCCGCCCTTCTTAAACAAAGGCACAACATTTGCTACCCTCCAATCTTCAGGCACCTCACCTGTAGCTGTCGATGATTCAAATATCTCTGCTAGGGGACCCGCAATTTCCTCCCTAACCTCCCATAACGTCCTGGGATACATTTCATCAGGTCCCGGAGATTTATCTACCTTGATGCGCGTTAAGACTTCCAGCACCTCCCTCTCTGTAATATGTGCACTCCTCAAGACATCACTATTTATTTCCCCAAGTTCCCTAACATCCATGCCTTTCTCAACCGTAAATACCGATGTGAAATATTCATTTAGGATCTCACCCATCTCTTGTGGTTCCGCACATAGATGACCTTGTTGATCCTTAAGAGGCCCTACTCTCTCCCTAGTTACTCTTTTGCCCTTTATGTATTTGTAGAAGCTCTTTGGATTCTCCTTTGCCTTATCTGTCAAAGCAATCTCATGTCCCCTTTTTGCCCTCCTGATTTCTCTCTTAACTCTACTCCGGCAATCTCTATACTCTTCAAGGGATCCACTTGATCCCAGCTGCCTATGCATGTCATATGCCTCCTTCTTCTTTTTGACTAGGGCCTCAATCTCCCGAGTCATCCAAGGTTCCCTACTTCGACCAGCCTTGCCCTTCACTTTATAAGGAATGTGCTTACCCTGAACCCTGGTTAACACACTTTTGAAAGCCTCCCACTTACCAGACGTCCCTTTGCCTGCCAACAGACTCTCCCAATCAACTTCTGAAAGTTCCTGTCTAATACCATCAAAATTGGCCTTTCCCCAATTTAGAATTTTAACTTTTGGGCCAGACCTATCCTTCTCCATAGCTATCTTAAAACTAATGGAATTATGATCACTGGTCCCAAAGTGATCCCTCACTAACACTTCTGTCACCTGCCCATCCTTATTTCCCAAGAGGAGCTCAAGTTTTGCCCCCTCTCTAGTCGGGCCATCCACATACTGAATGAGAAATTCCTCCTGAATACACTCAACAAATTTCTCTCCATCCAAGCCCCTAATGCTATGGCTGTCCCAGTCAATGTTGGGAAAGTTAAAGTCCCCTACTATTACCACCCTATTTTTCTTGCAGCTGTCTGTAATCTCCTTACATATTTGCTCCTCAATTTCCCGTTGACTATTTGGGGGTCTGTAGTACAATCCTATCAACGTGATCTCTCCCTTCTTATTTTTCAGTTCTACCCATATAGACTCAGTGGGCGAACCCTCGGATATATCCCCTCTCACTACTGCCGTGATGTTTGACCTAATCAAGAACGCAACTCCTCCTCCTCTCTTACCTCCTGCTCTATCTTTCCTATAGCATCTGTACCCTGGAACATTGAGCTGCCAGTCCTGCCCCTCTCTTAGCCATGTTTCAGTAATAGCTATAACATCCCAGTCCCATGTACCCATCCATGCCCTGAGTTCATCTGCCTTACCCATCAGACTTCTTGCATTGAAATAAATGCAGTTTAATCTAGACTTCCCTTGGTCTTTTCCCTGCTTTCTCAGACCATCTGTCCGGTCATGTTCTGTACACTCTCCCTTACTGCCTTTTGTTTCTATCACCACTTTACTTCCCACTGACTTCCTGCATCGGTTCCCATCCCCCTGCCACATTAGTTTAAACCCTCCCCAACAGCACTAGCAAACACTCCCCCTAGGACATTGGTTCCAGTCCTGCCCAGATGCAGACCGTCCAATTTGTACTGGTCCCACCTCCCCCAGAACCGGTTCCAATGGCCCAGGAATTTGAATCCCTCCCTCTTGCACCATTTCTCAAGCCACGTATTCATCCTAGCTATCCTGTCATTCTTACTCTGACTAGCCCGTGGCACTGATAGCAATCCTGAGGTCCTACTCTTTAGTTTAACTCCTAACTCCCTAAATTCAGCTTGTAGGACCTCATCCTGTTTTTTACCTATATCGTTGGTGCCTATATGCACCACGACAACTGGCTGTTCACCCTCCCCCTCCAGAATGTCCTGCAGCCGCTCCGAGACATCCCTGACCCTTGCACCAGGGAAGCAACATACCATCCTGGAGTCTCGGTTGCATCCGCAGAAACGCCTGTCTATTCCCCTTACAATCGAGTCCCCTATCACAATAGCTCTGCCACTCTTTTTCCTGCCCTCCTGTGCAGCAGAGCCAGCCACGGTGCCATGAACCTGGCCATTGCCACCTTCCCCTGGTGAGCCATCTCCCCCAACAGTATCCAAAACGGTATACCCGTTTTGGAGGGAGATGACCGCAGGGGACCCCTGCACTGCCTTCCTACTCTTCCTCTGTCTGTTGGTCACCCATTCACTATCTCCCTCAGTAATTTTTATCTGTGGTGTGACCAACTCACTGAACGTGCTATCCACGACTTTCTCAGCATCGCGGATGCTCCAAAGTGAGTCCATCCGCAGCTCCAGAGCCGTCAAGCGGTCAAACAGTAGCTGATTTCGTGCTGACAGGATCCTGAGAATGAATTTTTAAAAAACACTGTTTGGAGCCCCATAACAATAAATACCTGTACTAAAGGCCTTGACCTTTCTCCTAGACTTATTACTCAGGATTTGAGTAACTGATTGGAAAGGATCAAAATTCTTTTCTTATAAAAATAATCAGTCCTGGACTTTGTATAACTTTGAAGGGAGGGATTTTCCTGAGTTTGGATCGCCTGGACACAGTGAACATAGGATGATACCAGAAGTGAGAGGTTATACTTATCAGGGAAGGTTGAGCAGGTCGGGGCACTTATCTCCATAAGAGAGAAGACTGAGGGGTGACCTGATAGAGGACTTTAAAATTATGAAAGGGTTTGATAGGGTCGATGCAGAAAAGATGTTTCCACTTGTGGGGGAGACCAACTTGGAAATATATTGCCATTCCTTCATCGTCGCTGGGTCAAAATCCTGGAACTCTCTACCTAACAGCACTGTGGGAGAACCTTCACCGCACGGACTGCAGCGGTTCAAAGAGAAGGTCCATCACCATTTTTTCAGGGCAACCAGGGATGGGTAATAAATACCGGCCTTGCCCACTTCCTCCAAATCCCGAGAACAAATTTTAAGAAAGGTGTCCTGGCCAACATTTATCCCTCAACCAATATCCCAAAAATAGATAAACTGATCATTTATCTAATTTCTGTTGGTGGGACCATGCTGTGCTCCAAATAGAAGCTGTATTTGCCTACAAAGCAACAGTGACTCCACTTAAAAAGTAATTTAATTGGCTCTGAAGCGCTTTGGGATCTCCCATGACCATGAAAGGCTCATGGAATAAATGCAAGTTCTTTCTTTACAAGTTAGTTCTTCCATCTGATACTTTTTAATACATTTCAATAAATTTACAAGCTCATTGTGACATTGTGGAAGATTTCAGTCTAGCCCTGTGTTCTGCTAAGAGGCTTAGCTGTTTTTTGGGTACTGCTTGTGCCTCTTATTTTATTTACATTTCATTATATCTTTTTTTATTATTTGTTTATGGGATGTGGGCGTCGCTGGCAAGGCCAGCATTTATTGCCCATCCCTAATTGCCTTTGAGAAGCCATGATGTGGAGATGCCGGTGATGGACTGGGGTTGACAAATGTAAGGAATCTTACAACACCAGGTTATAGTCCAACTGTTTTATTTGAAAATCACAAGCTTTCAGAGGCTTTCTCCTTCGTCAGGTGAGTGTGGGATTCCATGGAAGGTTACCACATTTATAGTCAGAGAACAATACCTGGTGATTACAGATAATCTTTCCGAATATACAAACGGCCAGAACAAAAGACAGAGAGAACATAATAAGAACATAAGAAATAGGAGCAGGAGTAGGCCAATCGGCCCCTCGAGCCTGCTCCGCCATTCAATAAGATCATGGCTGATCTGATCCTAACCTCAAATCTAAATTCATGTCCAATTTCCTGCCCGCTCCCCATAACCCCTAATTCCCTTTACTTCTAGGAAACTGTCTATTTCTGTTTTAAATTTATTTAATGATGTAGCTTCCACAGTTTCCTGGGGCAGCAAATTCCACAGACCTACTACCCTCTGAGTGAAGAAGTTTCTCCTCATCTCAGTTTTGAAAGAGCAGCCCCTTATTCTAAGATTATGCCTCCTTTCGGATGTTTCTCTCTCTCTCTCTGTGTCTTTTGTTCTGGCCGTTTGTATATTCGGTGGTCCTGTAGGTAACATCTCTCTGTCTGAACACTTTGATTGCCTTGACAACGGGCAGTTGGAAAGATTATCTGTAATCACCAGGTATTGTTCTCTGACTATAAATGCGGTAACCTTCCATGGAATCCCACACTCACCTGACGAAGGAGAAAGCCTCCGAAAGCTTGTGATTTTCAAATAAAACAGTTGGACTATAACCTGGTGTTGTAAGATTCCTTACATTTGCCTTTGAGAAGGTGGTGGTGAGCTGCCCAGTGATGGTAAAGGAATGTTGATATATGTCCAAGTCATGATGGTGTGTGACTTGGAGACGATGGTGTTCCCACAATATTTCTGCTCTTGTTCTTCTTGGTGGTAGTGGTTACAGGGGAGATGCTATTGAAGTAATCTTAGTGAATTGCTGCAGTGCATCCTGTAGATCGTACACATTGCTTACTCAATGCGCTGGTGGTGGAAATTCAGTCCATTGGAAGGGGCACTGATCAAGTGAACTGCTCCATCCTGGATGTTATCAAGCTTCTTGAGTGCTGTTGTGGCTGCAGCATCCAGGCAAGTGGTGAGTATTACATAATGCTCCTGACTTGAGCCTTGTAGATGGTGGAGCAGTTCTGTAGAGTCTTTCTTCAAATATTGCTATGGTATCTTTTACATCCACTTGAACAGTTTAATGTTTCACCTGAAAGATATTACCACTGACAATGCAGCATTCCCTCAGTACTGCCCCGAAGTGTTGGCCTGGATTATGTGCTCAAAGTCCAAGAGTGGGGCTTGAATCCATGACTTTCTTAGTAAGGAATGTGAATACGACTGCTACACCAAGCTGAGACTTATGACCAAAGTAGTCATTGCTGCCCTATTATTATGCTTCATGCCAGTCCCTGTATCACTTAGCTGAAGCAGAAGGTTGAAGCCTTGGCTTTCACCTGAGAGAACTAAGCTGACACCTCCCAGTAACACTTCATGCAGTACTGGGCCACTGAAATTATTGCTATCCTTCAGGTGAGACCATTTCTGAGTTCTCGTTTGTACATCCTCTCCAATGATATCAATCTCATGACACTCCGCTTTTGTGTGCTGTTTAATATTTTACCCAATGAACCATCACGGATGAACTCACCAAATATCAATCCCATATACACCGTCCAGCAGGAGTCACTGGACAGTGATCGGGAGTGCGCATCCTGGCGGATGTATTTTCCTCTCCCCTGGCAAGGACGATTCAGCCATTTGTAGCATCCCAACTGTGGACCAGCTGAGATCAGTCAACACAGCACAGATTGGGTTCAAAATCGGACCTTTTGGTCTCAGTAACTCAGTACTATATCAAGTGATATATTTCCCCACTAAACCAATAGGGCTGTTGAAAAATGAGAATTTTAAATGTATGTTACAGGATGCAATGTTAAGCAAAATGAATTCACTGTTCAATAGGAAAGAACATTACAAAACCTTTACTGCACAGAGAATTGTAAAATACATTCTGTGCCAGCTAAGTACAATTCCTTTATATTGGGGCAGGATTTAAACCACCATCAGTTTGAATGGGGGCAGAGGGAGAGCTTCTCTGCATTGACAATGGAGTAAGTTTAATATGACTTACCCAAATGACATGGTATAAAGTGACATTTCTAAATTCATGCAGGACCTAAACAAGACTTTAGTCATTCTGTTATGACCATAATTTCACAAGTACAAATTGCTTAAATGCAGCTTGCAACGCAACAATGGCAGACATCCTGCAGAACGGTCAGAGCTGAAAGAAGTGGGGTGGGACAGACCTCCCGCCTGCAGCTTTCACCCACTCGTGACCCTGTCCCAAATCCCGAGGACATTTGCATAATTGGGGTGGCCGCCCACACTTGTGGTAGCACAACATGGGGTGCCTGCCCCACTGAGGAGGCAGAACCTGCCACTCAGAAAGGCGGCACCCGAGGCCAGGATCGGGCTGGAGACAAAGAGACCAGGAACGTATTTAAAATTTCAGAGTGCGCTGTATGGCCAGCTTTGCCAATTGATCCTTCTGGGATTGATTGCCATTTGCCTTTGTAGCTTCAGGCTCACAATTTGACCTACGCTTGCTCTCAGCAAACATAAATCCCACTGAGCCTATCGGGGTACTGTGGGTGGAATTCTCTGGGCAGTCCGGGAATGTCCCCAACACTCCCCTGCGCAGCTGGAAGAATGGAATGCAGGTGGGCAAATAAAATTGCCCACCTGCCCATGCATTCTGGAGTGCAATTTCTTCAACAGGGAGGAAAGCAAATGAGACCAATATTTGCCCAAAATGACAGCTCCACCTATTGGAATCATGGCCCAACTGCCCCCCCGATTTGCCTAATTTCTGTCGGATGTTTATAATGACTGTCTGATGATTATGATTTCTGTCTGATGTTTATGATGACTGTCTGATGTTTATGATGACTGTCTGATGTTTATGATTTCTGTCTGATGTTTATGATTTCTGTCTGATGTTTATGATGACTGTCTGATGCCGAAGTAGAAAATCTGCATCAACATGTGCAACACTGACGTTTAACCAATTAAAGGCTGTTCGTAGTCACCCAGCAACCTGACATTTGTTTCTGAACAAACACCGAGAAGGTTCCAAACCGTTTAATGGGATCATTCTTCTGCTGTTTACATTGGTGCCAAATTCAGATCTAAACAGAAATACTGGAGATTAATGGTGAAGATTCATACCATTTAAAAGTTTCCACTTATGATGCTTTTTCCCAGAAAAGTTTATATTTTGCCTTGTGGCATTTAATACACTTCCTCCTATAAGTACAACACTTGGCATTGATTCAGTCTAAATGTCAACACCGCCATGGATAATTTTCATTATAATGCTTCTATCCGTTCAAGACCCTTCATGTTTTGAGGATTGTCAATGAATATAATTGTTCTTTTGCAATAAACTCTTACAAAATCAAAATTGAGCAATTGAGTAACGTCGTTCAGTAAGGATCACAAATATATCTCATCAAAAGAGTCACCTCTGGATTTTAACTTCAGAGGTTAAGATGAATGTTTAACAGTTGATTTGGGCAGCAAGAAGCTGGATTCACAGCAGTGTGACAAATGTCAAAAGTTTTGTTGGTGCATGTGGGCAGCAGGGGAGGGGGGAAAATTTTGTCCAGCTGACACGTGGAAGGGTTTTCAACTGGTGCAACAACAACAACTTGCATTTGTATAACCTCTTTAACATCGTAAAATGTCCCCAGCTGCTTCACAGGAACGTTATCAAATGTCCCCTTGACATTCAACAGCATTACCATCGAGGAATCCCCCACCATCAACATCCTGGGGGTCACCATTGATCAGAAACTTAACTGGACCAGCCACATAAATACTGTCGCTACAAGAGCAGGTCAGAGGCTGGGTATTCTGCGGCGAGTGACTCACCTCCTGACTCATGCTGGGCAATGATTTGTGTCTGAGACCTCCGCTCAGGTAGATCTATCTGTGCTGATGCTTGCGATTGTAGGAATGGATGGTGCTGGGTGCTTTGAGGTCCTTGGCTGAGGTCGAACACTGGGCCCTGCCCCTCCTTTCCTCTTGGCCATTTAGAAGAGCATGCTTTAAATTGATGGCAACAAGACATCCCTTGAAACAGTGTGTTCCTGTGCATTTAGTCAATAAATGAGTGAATGAGTAAGGAGATAAAGAATTTAAAAGCAAAGGATGGTACCAAGCATGAGATAGGCAGAGGCCTTTAACCGCCCCTCTGCGTCCCTCCCGATAATGCACCAATTCCAGAATCTCCACTGCCCTCTCCTCATAAGGAGTTGAATATTTTGGATGAGAAGTCTCCCCCTCTGGTCTACATATGCTGTCACCTGTTATTTTTACCCATAGAATCGTAGAATGATACATCACAGAAGGAGACCATTTGGCCCATCGTGTCTGTGCCGGCTCTTTGAAACAGCTATCCAATTAGTCTCGCTGCCCTGCTCTTTCCCCATAGCCCTGCAAATTTTTCCTTTTCAAGTATTTATCCAATTCCCTTTTGAAAGTTGCTATTGAATCTGCTTCCACCAACTTTTCAGGAAGTGCATTCCATACTGTAACAATGCCGCATCCTGAAAGCAGATAGAAAAGAGACATATGTTGCAATGAGGAATATGAGAGGAGATATGAGTCACCTATGTGCCCAACCCAGCAGCCACCTTATGTGAGTCTGTGAACATGCAGCTTTTGTGGGTGGAATGCTCATTGCATGCCATGGTTAATGGGCCACAGGGCAAATGCAGTGATGTGGCAGCAATTCAAAGTGGCTTGCTAAAACATGGGCATGCCTGTGCATTTGGAAAGCACATCAACAGTTGCCAGAGCGCTGTACATTCTCTCTCCGTAATGGTCCACCAAGCCTACAGGATCAAGATGCATTGCCAGGCAAGATTGTAAAATTGCTCAAAATGTGAGCACAATTACCTCAGCAACCCCTTGGAGGCCAGTAAATTTCTTCCTCACATGCTCCGAGGATCAGTGCACAAGCGAGCCACCTTCATCCAGCCTACTCTGGCTTCAGAAAAAAGGAACACCTTTCTCTGCTAAGCTCCAAACTGCATCTTGGTGAGGAGCCATTCTGCCTCACTAGCCGGTTCCAGGTGTGCCTTCCCCTCAATAGCAGGACAGGTTTAAGGGTGAACAGCAGCCCATTAAGAGCTGCAGGGGTCAGATAACCCCCTCCTTGATCCCGGTGCACTCCCAATGCTTCATGAGCTGTGTGGCGGGAGCAACACAATATCATATAAATCAGCTGGATTTGTATTAGAAGATGAGATCATCTCACTGCATACAGCACCCGAGAAGCAGAGGTCCGTTTGACACTGTGCTGAAACCGCATTATCTACCTCATGTATCTAAACAACCAGAAGCATGGAGAGACCCTAAAGTGCATATAATATGCAGACTGGGTTCATCAATGCAGTGATATCTGTGCATCAGAGTATGATTGTTGGCTGGGCAAAGTTGATAAAGCAAATTGAATCACTTGTCAAAGTGGAGAGTATTCCATCACACTTCTGACTTGTGCCTTGTAGATGGTGGAAAGGCTTTGGGGAGTCAGGAGGTGAGTCACTCGCCACAGAATACTCAGCCTCTGACCTGCTCTTGTAGCGACAGTATTTATGTGGCTGGTCCAGTTAAGTTTCTGGTCAATGGTGACCACCAGGATGTTGATGGTGGGGGATTCGGCGATGGTAATGGCGTTGAATGTCATGGGGAAGTGGTTAGACCCCCTCTTGTTGGAGATGGTCATTGCCTGGCACTTGTCTGGCGCGAATGTTACTTGCCACTTATCTGCCCAAGCCTGGATGTTGTCCAGGTCTTGCTGCATGCGGGCACGGACTGCTTCATTATCTGAGGGGTTGCGAATGGAACGGAACACTGTGCAATCATCAGCGAACATCCCCATTTCTGACCTTAGGATGGAGGGAAGGTCATTGATGAAGCACTTGAAGATGGTTGGGCCTAGGACACTGCCCTGAGGAACTCCTGCAGCAATGTCCTGGGGCTGAGATGATTGGCCTCCAACAATCACTACCATCTTCCATTGTGCAAGGTATGACTCCAGCCACTGGAGAGTTTTCCCCCTGATTCCCATTGACTTCAGTTTTACTAGGGCTCCTTGATGCCACACTTGGTCAAATGCTGCCTTGATGTCAAGGGCAGTTACTCTCACCTCACCTCTGGAATTCAGCTCTTTTGTCCATGTTTGGACCAACGCTGTAATGAGGTCTGGAGCCGAGTGCTCCTGGCGGAGCCCAAACTGAGCATCGGTGAGCAGGTTATTGGTGAGTAAGTGCCACTTGATAGCACTGTCGATGACACCTTCCATCACTTTGCTGATGATTGAGAGTAGGCTGATGGGGCGGTAATTGGCCGGATTGGATTTGACCTGCTTTTGGTGGACAGGACATACCTGGCCAATTTTCCACATTGTCGGGTAGATGCCAATGTTGTAGCTGTACTGGAACCGTTTGGCTAGAGGAGCGGCAAGTTCTGGAGCACAAGTCTTCAGCACTACAGTTGGGATGTTATCAGGGCCCATAGCCTTTGCTGTATCCAGTGCAAAAGAACCAGAGGGGAGATGAGAAGAAATTCTTTGACACAGTGAGTTGTTATGATCTGCAATGTGCTGCCTGAAAGGGTGGTGGAAGTAAATTAATAGCAACTTTCAAAAGGGAATTGGATAAATACTTGGGAAGGAAATATTGCAGGGCTATGGCGAAAGAGCAGGAGAGTGGGACTGATTGGATAGCTCTTTCAAAGAACCAGCACAGGCACAATGGGCCAAATGGCCTCCTTCTCTGCTGTAAGATTCTATGATTCTATGAACGTCTGGACTTTTTTAACTGATATACGTAAGGCTAAGGGTCAATCAGATAACATTATTACTAGGTAAAAGCAATTAGTCACAATTAAAAAAGGAGCCTGGACTGCATATCAACGTCTTTGTACATAGGCCCAAATTTTCCAGCAAATTTATTGTATGTTCATGACCTCTTTGTACTTCCTGTTTATGGAATGTATCGTGCCAATTGTCTTGTAATGGCAGCATACAATTCAACCAGCTAACTCAGACACTGATCCAAGTATACACATCCAAGGAAGGCTACTTTGATTGTCAGTTCAGTGAGCATTAAAGAGTTAAACAATTACTTCTTCCATTCTTAGCTGCAAAAAAATAGATTTATACTTATATTATGTACAAAATATTATTCTTAGTTCCAGAATTTCAAGGCCATTACACAGGCAGATGGAAAATTCCAAGCTGAGGCCCTAAACCACGTAAACTATAGGGCATCTATTCCCAATTTCCTGGACTGGAATGAATAGCATTCAATAAGGCTGTGACTTAAATTCAACTCCCTACTTTGAGAAATAGTGTGCATTTTGACCAATGCCAGTAGGAGATGTTAACATAATCCAATACAACCCTATTTTAATGGGTGATTTTGACAAAACTTTATCACCTCTAGATTTTACAATCGGATATTTAATTCCCTGTATTTTAATAAAACTCACATTCTGCTCATCAAGTTTTTACAAAGTCATAGCTAGAGTTTATAATGACTGTATCATTGCAAGACAATAACAGAATAGATTAATTAATGGATATCTGACATAGCAACAGTCATAGGTTTTGCCATAATTTACCCGGTAACATTGTTTTGAAATTAAGGCTGAAACCTGCTCCTGTTCTCAGTTGAAAATGTTGGAATTGCACATTGGGCATCATCTGATAGAGAAGGGGAAAGAAGGAGGTAGATTAATATTTCAGGTGGAACCCTTCAACAGAACTGAGGGATTTGACTAATTCAGTAGTGTAATTTAATACTATGGTGCAGAGGTGAGGCAGTGCCATCCTTTGGATGAGACGTTAAACTGTGGTCCCGTCTAACTGTTCTGCTGATTCAGGTGGATGTTAAAGATCTCATTGTACTATCTGGAGAAGAGCAGGCAGTGTCCTGTCTGACATTCCTTCTTCAACCAACACCACCAAAAAGTAGAGTAACTGGCTATTCAGCTCACTGGAGTTTGTGGCACATTGCTGCCGTAGAGTTACTTTTTTTATTCATTCATGGGATGTGGGTGTCACTGGCAAGGCCAACATTTATTGCCCATCCTTAATTGCCCTTGAGAAGGTGGTGGTGAGCCGCCTTCTTCAACCGCTGCAGTCCGTGTGGTGAAGGTTCTCCATTGTTTGCCTATATAACAGTCACTGCATTCATTGTAATTCATTGTGTGAAGTACTTTGGGACATTTTGATGTGACAGTGTGCTATATAGTCACGAGTATCATTATTTTCTCGTATATGGGGTAATTCCGAGCTCCCACGGGAAGCCGTGCTCGAAGGGGGTCAAACCCGTTAACAGATGCCTCATTAGGCCACTCAATTCATTTATTTCCCCACGGAAAATGTACAATACAAGAAAGTTCTGCACTTTTACCATCTGACTGGATTCTCTAAAGTGCAGGGCATGCATGTGGCATTTGGGCCTCTACCCCTAATTCTGCCCCTTTCATGAATAGAAAGGGGTCCCACTCCATGTGACCATAGCTACAGAACTGTCCGAATGAATGCCTGCTGCACTGGCAATTGACACGACTCATTCATTTTATGCCAATCCACATGCCACCATCATTTCAGGAGATTTGTTAGGTTGATGGGGGACAACAGATATCGGGGGTAATTTTGACTTTGGGCGATAGTGTAAAATGAGCGCTATCGGATCAGCTGCACCTTATACATCTCTCCCCATTTTCATTTCCAATGACTTCAGTCCTTGAAACGGAGCTTTACATTGTAGTGCGTTATACTGTAGTACTGCAATGTAGGTCTGTGCGTGAGGGAGAGAATGAGTTGGTGAATAAGGAGATAAGAAGTGAACGGAACTATCATTTTATCATGAGGTCTATTCTATGGAGCTCAGACACACACAGCACCTGAGTAGCAGTGGTCCCGAAACTTCTATGCTGGGTTCACATTGCCATCCCCTATATCTTTTTAGTGATAGTATGGTCCCCTTAAGAGAGAATCATTGAAATTTGATGGTTTCTTGTAAATGGTTGCTGAGGTGGGCGTGAGGGGTATCATTCTTTGCCTTTTAGTACATAACAAGCTTGCCATACCTTGTAAATCTCAAAAAAAAGGGGGAAAGTACTTGTGTTTCCATTTCAAAATGGAAGACAGAGGGTGGTTGTAGAGAGTTGTTTTTCAAACTGGAGTCCTGTGACCAGCGGTGTGCCTCAGGGATCGGTGCTGGGTCCGCTGTTATTTGTTATTTATATTAATGATTTGGATGAGAATTTAGGAGGCATGGTTAGTAAGTTTGCAGATGACACCAAGATTGGTGGCATTGTGGACAGTGAAGAAGGTTATCTAGGATTTCAACGGGATCTTGATAAATTGGGCCAGTGGGCCGATGAATGGCAGATGGAGTTTAATTTAGATAAATGTGAGGTGATGCATTTTGGTGGATCGAATCGGGCCAGGACCTACTCCGTTAATGGTAGGGCGTTGGGGAGAGTTATAGAACAAAGAGATCTAGGAGTACAGGTTCATAGCTCCTTGAAAGTGGAGTCACAGGTGGATAGGGTGGTGAAGAAGGCATTCGGCATGCTTGGTTTCATTGGTCAGAACATTGAATACAGGAGTTGGGATGTCTTGTTGAAGTTGTACAAGACATTAGTAAGGCCACACTTGGAATACTGTGTACAGTTCTGGTCACCCTATTATAGAAAGGATATTATTAAACTAGAAAGAGTGCAGAAAAGATTTACTAGGATGCTACCGGGACTTGATGGTTTGACTTATAGGGAGAGGTTGGATAGACTGAGACTTTTTTCCCTGGAGAGTAGGAGGTTTAGGGGTGATCTTATAGAAGTCTATAAAATAATGAGGGGCATAGATAAGGTAGATAGTCAAAATCTTTTCCCAAAGGTAGGGGAGTCTATAACGAGGGGGCATAGATTTAAGGTGAGAGGGGAGAGATACAAAAGGGTCCAGAGGGGCAATTTTTTCACTCAAAGGGTGGTGAATGTCTGGAACGAGCTGCCAGAGGCAGTAGTAGAGGCGGGTACAATTTTGTCTTTTAAAAAGCATTTGGTCAGTTACATGGGTAAGATGGGTATAGAGGGATATGGGCCAAGTGCAGGCAATTGGGACTAGCTTAGTGGTATAAACTGGGCAACATGGACATATTGGGCCGAAGGGCCTGTTTCCATGTTGTAAACTTCTATGATTCTTTGATTCTAATGATTCTATGATTCTAATGAGTTCTTTAATGAGTGACAAGGTTGTAATATAATAAGCTTGTACATTTATTCTGGCACATATACTTAATTTTGTTTATTGACTTTTCCTTAATGGGTACAGACATTTGAAGTTTTATAAATAGTTTATAAATGCAAATGTTCTAAAAAATGTTCAGGAAGTTGTTTGCATTTGATTCCATTCAGTCTGGTTTTGTGAAGCAAGCAGCTCCATTCTTTTGGCAGCCTTTTAACAAAAGTTTCTTTTTTATTAAAAAGATTCAATTATTAGAATGGCTATTGCAGATGGCTAATGGATTCATGGGTTAATATATCGTGCATTCATTTCTAAGACCTGGGTTAAAATCTAGCCTAGACTTGTAAAGTTTAAAGGTTCCCTCGTTCCGATGGCTGTCAGTGAAATTAACTCAAGTAATTATTAAATCTGGAGTTATGCTACTCTCTCCTTGAATTCAGATTGACATGAGAGGGTCTTCTGGCAGGAGTCTCAAACCCAAGGGCTTTCATGCACTTGGTATTCTTCCGAGGTACTCTACCACTTTTGCATTGATAAGTATCCAGAACTGTTTCCATCAGTGTGGGGATGGTAATATAAATGCAACCTCAATATCAGTCCTATTGGACACAAGCCCACAGTACAAAATGTAAGTGATTTAATACTATTTGTCAGTCAATACCAGTGGGTTGACATGGAAGGTTCATGACTAAAGCAGAGAAGCTGTAGCTAAAGCTAACAGGTTATTAGGATGTATTAATGGAACCATTCAGTACAAATCAAAGGACACCATTCTGTCATTATACAGGTCGCTAGTTAGACTACATCTGGAGTACTGCGCCCAGTTTTGGTCCCCTCATATGGTGGGTGATATAGTGGCCTTGGAAAAGGTCCAGGGGAGAGCTGCAAGAATGATTCCTAACTTAAAGAACCTTAGCTACTCAGATAGGCTTAAAGAGCTGGGTCTATTTAATTTCGAGCAGCATAGACTTGACGGCGACTGGATAGAGATTTACCAAATAATGAAAGGGCTGGATTGTGTGTCTATTGATAGATTATTCCAGTTTGACAGATTGGGGAGGACCAGGGGACATGCGTTTAAACAACACAAAAGTTGGAATAGACTAGGTCCACGTGATCTCCTGGACTAGTTTCGATCGCCTGAGGGGGTTGGAGAGGGATTTTCCAAATTTTTTTTTTCCTTATTGGCGCTAGGTTTTTCACTGTTTTCTGGCTCTCCCAGGAGATTATATGGCTGCGGCGTGATGGGGGGGCGGGGGGGGGGGTGCGGAGGGGGAGGCAGGAAGTGTCCGGCCATCATGAGTGCAGGGCAGGCTTGATCCTTTCCTGCCTGTCATTTTCGTATGTTCGTAAGATTGTTGCAGGAAATGGAAATGCCACATTGGTGCAATGGGTGTACTGTTCAAAGATTGGGTTAAGGCACATTGTTGGGCCAGAATAGAGGGACTTCACTCTTCATCTATCTTGTGCTATGCTTGACCAGATGCACTTGAGATTGGACAATTGGTAGAAAAAGTGCTTTATTTCTTACTACTGACATACCCTCCCATCAAACACAAATCCACCCAAAAATTGGAACACCGAATTGTCAGACTTGTATGTCGGACACTCCTGTTTACACAAGTACAACTGCATAAATAATTCCATGTATTCCTGGATTTAAACTGTGAAACATAGTCAAGTGAACTGTTTTTTTTTCACATACATATAATGCTGCTTCCAAACATTTCAAAGTTTCATGGAGAAATAGGGGCTGTTGTGGGGGATTCAGCATTTCATTTCAATCAGACTCAGTTGAACCTCAATTTTTGAAGTTCTGACTTTAGATACACAATGCCATAGGTTGGTTGGCAAGGTGACTCTGAACTTTTATTAAATTTATTCATTTTTATTTGCATCAGTGAGATCTCAATTTCCAAAATCAAGTGGGTAATATATCTGTGGGGGTCTCCCGATCTCCCACTGTAAAGTCGGCAGAAGATTGGTGGGAACTCTGGACAAAGAGCGTACACGGCAGTTTACACCATTTATCTGGAATTTCCCCCCGATCTTCTGCCGAATTTGCAGTGAAATTCCGGGGGAAGCTATTTTAAATTCAAAGAGATTAGAAAGTACTTAAATTCTAATGTATTTTAGATCATACCGTGATAAATTGGAGAGTTGACTAGTCAAAAGATGTCTATGTAAATGAATTCAAAACTCCCAGATTACAAACAGTGGCCCTAAAATTCCGACCATAGCTAAAATGGAATCTCCATGGATTTCTGATCAGAGAACTGAAAAATGAGATGGTATTTGGTTCTACTGGGTTTATGCCCCATTAGCACTGATTGGAGGGCGGGGGGGGGGGAGGTTGTGGATAAATCTTCCGCCCAACTAACAACCCCCCCCACCGCCCCACCAACAAATCAAACAAGCGAGTCTGGGGGAGTTGCCAGGCTATACCAGGAATGCTGCCTAATATGCCCTTAAAAGGCCTCAGGGGAACTCACGCCATTTGGCATGAGTCCTGCCAAGACCCCAGGAAAGCTCCCAGACCTTGTGAAACCCAAAGCTGTCGATCCCAGAGGGGATCCACTATCTACAAAGAATCCTGCCAATAGATCCCCGAAGAGCTGAAGACTTCATTAACTTACTTCTCCATTGGGCTTTTCCCAGGCTTTTGTTCTGCTGATGGAATAACGTGGCTTTAATATTCCAGGCTTCTGCTGGGAGTGGGGTGCTGTTGACGCATCCTATTGGTGCCCACCCTGCATGCTCAAACGATCCCACTCCCATAATTGGGGATGAGGTCTGAGTCTGTCTATTTTGTTGGACTTAGTGTCCGCTCTTCCACTCTTCCACCGATGGAGTGGCTTGTGTGGAGATTTGGGGTCAGTGTCTTTAACTTACTGAATTGTGAGGTGTAGGATCCTGCAAGTTAATTTAAACCACTGGGAGGGATTGCCCAATTAATGTTCACTGGCATTTTGTTACCTAATCATATTTATCCTTTGAATGAGCTACTTTACACGTCTTTCATTATCATCTTTTTTTTATTCGTTCTGGGATGTGGGCGTCGTTGGCGAGGCCGGCATTTATTGCCCATCCCTAATTGCCCTTGAGAAGGTGGTGGTGAGCCGCCTTCTTGAACCGCTGCAGTCCGTGTGGTGACGGTTCTCCCACAGTGCTGTTAAGAAGGGAATTCCAGGATTTTGACCCAGCGACGATGAAGGAACGGCGATATATTTCCAAGTCGGGATGGTGTGTGACTTGGAGGGGAACATGCAGGTGGTGTTGTTCCCATGTACCTGCTGCTCTTGTCCTTCTAGGTGGTAGAGGTCGCGGGTTTGGGAGGTGCTGTCGAAGAAGCCTTGGCGAGTTGCTGCAGTGCATCCTGTGGATGGTACACACTGCAGCCACTGTTTTTTTTTTATTCGTTCACAGGATGTGGGCGTCGCTGGCGAGGCCAGCATTTATTGCTCATCCCTAATTGCCCTCGAGAAGGTGGTTGTGAGCCGCCTTCTTGAACCGCTGCAGTCCGTGTGGTGACGGTTCTCCCACAGTGCTGTTAGGAAGGGAGTTCCGGGATTTTGACCCAGCGTCAATGAAGGAACGGCGATATATTTCCAAGTCGGGATGGTGTGTGAAGGGTGTGATTGTTTAGGGTGGTGGATGGGGTGCCAATCGAGCGGGCTGCTTTATCTTGGATGGTGTCGAGCTTCTTGAGTGTTGTTGGAGCTGCACTCATCCAAGCAAGTGGAGAGTATTCCATCACACTCCTGACTTGTGCCTTGTAGATGGTGGAAAGGCTTTGGGGAGTCAGGAGGTGAGTCACTCGCCGCAGAATACCCAGCCTCTGACCTGCTCTCATAGCCACTGTATTTATATGGCTGGTCCAGTTAAGTTTCTGGTCAATGGTGACCCCCAGGATGTTGATGGTGGGGGATTCGGTGATGGTAATGCCGTTGAATGTCAAGGGGAGGTGGTTAGACTCTCTCTTGTTGGAGATGGTCATTGCCTGGCACTTATCTGGCGCGAATGTTATGAGCCCAAGCCTGGATGTTGTCCAGGTCTTGCTGCATGCGGGCTCAGACTGCTTCATTATTTGAGGGGTTGCGAATGGAACTGAACACTGTGCAATCATCAGCGAACATCCCCATTTCTGACCTTCTGATGGAGGGAAGGTCATTGATGAAGCAGCTGAAGATGGTTGGGCCGAGGACACTGCCCTGAGGAACTCCTGCAGCAATGCCCTGGGGCTGAGATGATTGGCCTCCAACAACCACTACCATCTATCTGCTATGAGGTAAAACTTGACTAATCTTGAATCATTGCCTGATTATGAAATTCTTCCACATCAGGAGTATGATTATGTCACCTTATTCAGTTTGAAAGTAGATGCCATGGGAAGGAACAAATAAATTCTGAGCTTTGTAAACTCGACCACAGATGAATTCCTGCGGTCTAAAAACAGCACTTGGCACAGTCTGCTTCTGTCATTTAATTAAGTGCCGAATTTCAGTGGCACAATATCAATTTATATTTCCTCTTTTTCCACTTCTTAATGTCTAGTTAATGATTAATCAAGACTGCCATTGCAAAGGAAAATGACACAATAGGCAATTGTTTGGTCCTTGGTGACTCCATGTGAAAAGTCCCACTGTGTTACTGCATCGATGCAGTTTGACACAGCACAAAAGCTGCTTGGTTCAACTTTTCGTGATTTAATACTGGAATTTTGATATAATTAGTTGAACTGAATGAGAAGGGTTGTCACTTTAATCTGTATCAAATGTAGAACCACCGCAGTTGCTGCAAAGAATGTAAGTGCTTTCTACAGTGAGATATTTTTACATACATATGAAAAATATTTGCATGGTTTATTTAGACAACGCCCATTGAAAATATAGGCCTTGACCTTTCCCTCTGGTGTAAAATTGGGTTTGTTACCAGATCAATATTTCAATCTCTACCACAAATACAGGCATTAATTTCCTTGCCTATAGGTCTGCAAGGCTGCTCCCTCCCTCCCCCAGTTGGAGTACTAGGGGTTAGATGAATGGTATCACTACTATATTAACTTTGTGTTTCTTTTTTCCATACGGTCCTCCAATTTTCTCTCCTCTCCGGAAGTGACTGACTTCTGTTCAGAAGCAGCTCCATGTTCGGGGAGGGACAACCTCCTGTCTGTCGCCTAAGGGATCATTCTTCACAGGTAAGCCCAGATAGTGAGCACTGGTGGTCTATTTGACTACGAAAGGGAGGAGGAGTATCACACATCACTCCAGAGCCTGAGTCTAACCTAACCCGAGCTCCACACACATACAGTTTCCAGTAGGAGTCACTGGATAGCAGCTAGCAGCAGGAATCCTGGATCATTTTTCTACTCCCTGGTTTGGGGGGAGGGGCTTTGAAGCCAACTGTAGTGCACCTAACATTGCTGTGTATATTTTGTAAATGGACAGAGTATCCTAAACCTAAAGGGGCCTAAATTCGTAATCAGCTGAAAACAGGGCGCATAATGGATGGCGGCTCTGATTGCTCACCTGTTCAATCAGGCTTGGCGACCACGCTCGATCGGTCCTCATGCCTGCTTAGCATGAAATAAGCGCGCTGCCACAAACATCTCAAGTCAGGATCGTGATGGAATACTCTCCACTTGCCTGGATGAGTGCAGCTCCAACAACATTCAAGAAGCTCGACACCATCCAGGACAAATCAGCCCGCTTGATTGGCATCCCATCCACCACCCTAAACGTTCACTCCCTTCACCACCGGCACACAGTGGCTGCAGTGTGCACCATCCACAGGATGCACTGCAGCAACTCGTCAAGGCTTCTTCGACAGCACCTCCCAAACCCGCGACCTCTACCACCTAGAAGGACAAGAGCAGCAGGCACATGGGAACAACACCACCTGCACGTTCCCCTCCATGTCACACACCATCCCGACGTGGAAATATATCATCGTTCCTTCGTCGTCGCTGGGTCAAAATCCTGGAACTCCCTTCCTAACAGCACTGTGGGAGAACCGTCACCACACGGACTGCAGCAGTTCAAGAAGGCGGCTCACCACCACCTTCTCAAGGGCAATTAGGGATGGGCAATAAATGCCGGCTTTGCCAGCGACGCCCACATCTCATGAACGAATAAAAAAAAACTACTTGCGCTTTTCATTGGCAGCTTGCCTAACAGGGGCCAGGAAATTGGATGCCACTGGCATCAGTTAAAGGCAGCTAGCATCTATTAAAGGGGAGGTACACTCTGGCTGCAATCAGTTTCATTCTGAAACGGCAGGCAGAAGAGATACTGGAAGGGCTCCCCGCTTTTCTGATGCCACTTTGGAGGTGCTGGTGGAGGAGGCCGGCAGGAGGTGGGACTTCATCTTTCTACCCAATCACAAGAAGGTATCTTGACTAGCTTCCTGACAACAGTGGGCAGAGGTGGCAGAGCAAGGTCGGCACTAGAAGCATTGCTCCTAGGACCTGGCTGCAATGCAGAAAGAAGTTCAATGACCTGACAAAGGCTGCTAAGGTAAGACTCCTAACTCATATCTCTCATTACTCTCTGTTTAGCCCTGAATTACATGTAGGCTTAGTACTCACAACCCTTCTTTGTCCTGCTTCTCACCACTGTCCTCCAATCACTGCAGCACACTTTATTCCACCTCCTTCTGCTGTTGCTGACACACTCTGCACCTGCTGCTCTCCTCAATATCACTTCCCTCACCTCCTCACACCTCTTTCATCTTTCACACACCAGCAACATTATTCTACCCTGACATGCACATCCTCAAGCATCACACCAGGCTAACACCAACACATTCCCTTCTTTTTTGCATGAGAAGCTGATGTGCTATAACAAGGAACAGGCAGCCACAGGAGCAGGCCAAGCATCTATATACATCATGTCCCCTCTGGAAGAGACCGCCATGGACATTGTGGGCAGGGGGCGTGTCAGGAATGGGGTTTCTGGAGAGCCTGGAGGAGAGGACCTGCAGGGTTTTTAGCATGGGAACATACAAGGCCACGTGGGTGCTGTCGATGACCCTCTGCACCTGAGGAAGTTCAGCACCTCTTGCAAAGATTTGATAGAGGTGTTTAAAATCATGAGGGGGTCTAGACAAAATAGGTCGAGAGAAACTGTTCCCATTGGCAGAAGGGACACAAATTTAACGTAATTGGCAAAAGAACCAAAGGCGACATGAGGAAAAACTTTTTACGCAGCGAGTGGTTATGATCTGGATTGCACTGCCTGAAACGGTGGTGGTGGCAGATTCAATTGTGGCTTTCAAAAGGGAATTGGATAAGTACTTGAAAGAAAACATTTGCAGGGCAACGGGGAAAGGGCGGAGGAGTGGGACTCGCTGGATTGCTTTAGCAGAGAGATGGCATGGGCTTGGTGGGCCGAATGCCTTCCTTCTGTGCTGTAACCATTCTATGATTCTATGATCTAAAACCCCCTGCTTGGCAGCCTGCATTAGGAAGGTGATGAATTCCTGGTGTCCAGCAAACAGTGCATTTGTGACTTCTTTGATTGCAGTGTGCAAACTGAGAGATGTTATTTAAGTCACTGGCTGGATGTTGGAAGGAGCCCGACGCATAGAAGTTCAGGGCTAACAGTGACCTTCACAGCCACAGGCAATGGTGTGGATGACCTGGTGTTGGGCTGCAATTCTTGGTTGAGCAGGTGGCAGTGCCCAGTCACTGCCTCCCTGGAGAACCAGAGTTGTGAGACACACTGCTCCTTTGTAAAGTTGAGGTAGAAATTCCAGTTCCTGTACACCCTCCTGGTGTAAGGCTTCCTCCACCCTTCCCTCCTTCACCCTCTTCTGGCAGCCTGTGCAGCCCTCTGCTGCCTTCGTTGCTGGAGCTGCTGCCCCTGTCCTGCATGTCAAAGCCCCAAAATCAGGCCAAACAGAATAACCATGTTTCAACAACATGGGGATGAAAATCACTGAACAGGGTGCAGGACCTTCTGAAAATCACTCTCCGAGTTCCGCTCAATGAAACAGGAACCAAAAATACCCTCAAAAATCAGCAAAACCCTCTCCGGTAGCCTGTCAAGTCCAAGCAAAGACTTACCTTAATATAAGTGAGTATCACTATAAATATCACTTCTGCAGCAACCGTTAAGGCAATGACTTCCTGATTGAATCAGGCGCTTCCATACATGTAGCAAATGGGTCCTTATTCAGCTGCAGGACCCTTATTTTAATATTAAAATGCCGTGCTTCTCACAGGCGGCCACTAGGATGAAATCTCAGGGTGAATTTACCAGTTGCACTACTACATTCTTCATCGTTGAGCCCATTTCACGCCTGAAAAACGGGGCCAACGATATGGAGTTTAGATCCCAAAGAGCTCCAGCTTGATTAAGTTAGGATGTTAACTGTGATAGACCCAGAGTAGCTTGGTTTGAATTGTCTGTCATCCCCATCTGCCATTGATTGTCGCTAAAGTTTTAATTGTAATTAAACTATTTCAGCTGAATTTGAAAACCAGTGAGAGAACAGTAGAAGCAGCCACTTGCCCTCTGGGTGCTAGCTCTATTCCTATTTGGCCCGTGCATGCTAGATGAAGAAGTTGGTAAGTGAAAAGGAAAGTGTAGTACATCCCAATGAAAATCTAATTGATACACCCTTTCAAAAATGAAGGTGTGATCTTGCTCGCACTTTTACTTAAAACAAGGGAGAACCGAGCCTTAAGACTGTGTTTCCTGCTCTAATCCCATTTTTCGGAGAAAGGCGACAGTTCTGCTATTTCAAGACTAATTTCCTGTTCGGATTAAGGAAAATATTTGCTTAAAAATGACTGAAAACATTATGGCGTACGAGCATTCTTTGCTGTAACTTTTGCTTTTCATCTTTGTTTTGCCACTAAGGTTTTATCTGAAAACTCCCGCAGTCATCATTTTAAAGTCCAGATAGGAATCATTTTACTCCAGGGCTGTCAGTCAACAATGGAGGAGAGGCAATGGACCTGCATTAGGGTTTGGATTCAAATGACAATTTAACCTGAATCCCGTACACATTACACTTAACTCTGTGTAAAGCTCTCATCTGGCCTATTCGAGGCAAATCAATCTGGGTCTGATGAAACACAAAAAATTACTAAAAGGTCCTCTCATAATATTTATATTATAATTTGGTTTGTGTTGAGAAAGTTTATAATCTTTTGGATCTTATTAATCATGGTCTTTTTTAAATGAGTACGATATTCCTCTTTACTCTAATCAGAACAGGTAAAAGTCCTAAACTAATTACTGATGACTATTAAACTGAAACATTTGGAGTGGTTTAATTTACTTGATATTGAGAATGAGATGGGAATGTGCGGAGTTTAAGCTTTATTCTGATAACCAGGGAATCATATGGCAGAAATCACTACCGGTAGTACGATTGCACAATGCTTGACATGCTTGTCCCAAATTCCTATCTATGTCATTTTAAGAGGTGTTCACCTCAATCAAAATAAACACATTAACGCCTGCGTTAAATAATAGAGAAGAACTTAATTTGAGTGTGTTAAGTGCCTGTAAGGTAACATTGTCAAGAAACTTCTACCCTCATATTAAAACATTTCTAGTTGAGAGAGAGTTTGCATTTTTGCAATTCCCATTTTACTAAATGTAATTGTATCCGTTTTAACTCAGGGGAGAAAGAGAACTAAAGGTTAAAGTTCTGAAAAGCAGGACATTTTAACACTCAGGGGGCTGGGGGGAGCGTTAAGTAGATTTTAGAGAGATGCTGCTGGCAAAGTAAAAGCTATTACCTTAAAGTTAACATTTTGTAATAATTGAACTTTATTCAATCTAAATATTTAAGCAAGTTAGTAGCAGTCAATTACCACAATTATTAGAAAGCCTGGTTTACTTGGGAACCATAAAACTCAATAGTGAATGTTAGTGGTGGCTACCATTCCTCTCCTAACAAACACAAGAGCCTGGGAATTATTGCTCCCTGATTTAGCAGACGAGCCATTAACACACTCATATGACATTCCTCTATTCACTACTTTATCGTTAAATAAATGTATTTTAAATGAGTCAATGGCTGCATTAAAATAGCAGGAGAGGAATGTCATATGAACATGTCAACTTTGTCTGCTAATTTCCAGGATATTGTTTCTTTGGCCTCCTTGAATGGGAATAAGGACCCAATGGCCCAGATTTATCTGTGCGTGGGCAGTAAGAACTTACAGTCAGTAGTAAACAGTTGAGTTTACTGCCGTATATTTTCCAGTGCTAGGAAAAGTTTTTTTTCCAAATTAAGAAAACTGTCCTGACCAAATGTTCCACTTCCTTCATTACCGGTGGGATCTTCAGCTATGATTTTGGGTGTCGAATGCCTGACCCTTGCTGGCAGTAAATCTAAATAAATGCTTCATCCTGTCTAATGGAAAATAGCTTGAGTAGAAGCCCACATTTATCTTATTTGTACTGATCTGAGCACAGAGATTCCACTTACCTAATTTTCTATCTGGCTGTTTTTTTAATACCTTCTATTCTCCTCGCAGTCTCCTTATCCATTGAGAGTTGAACTCTATGGCATTAGCAGAAGATGCCCTGTGAACACAAGGAGGTTGCTGAACTTCAGGTGGGAGTGATGATGTGGAGATGCCGGTGATGGACTGGGGTTGAACATTCACCTGAGGAAGGAGGAAGCCTCCGAAAGCTTGTGATTTTCAAATAAAATTGTTGGACTATAACTTGGTGTTGTAAAATTGTTTACAATTCAGGTGGGAGGGCAAAGTGACCAATGCTAAATTAATGGGGAGGAACGGCCTACTAGTGGTAACAGAGTATGGCAATGGACAAAGCAGTCATGCCATACAGCTGAAGACTGATACCCTTGGGGAAGACCTAGGTGAAGGTCAAAGCTGACAAGATGCGATGTGAACAGGAAGACTTGAATGGAAGTCTGGCAATGGGCAGAAAGCTGTGGGAAATGGCAGAGGGAGAGGATGGTGAAGTCTTCACACATCTATAACCAGTCTGGTTATGATGCCTGATCAACTAACGTACCTATGCTCCTCAACATACAAGAAAGTTCTTTAGCCTGGAATTTGCTCTTGGTGCCATGCATTATAAAGAAAGAACAAACTTGCATTTATATAGTGCCTTTCACATCCTCAGGGTGCCTCAAAATACTTTTGAAGTGTTGTCAATGTTGTGATTTAGACAAACAAGGCAACAAATTTGTACACAGCAAGATTCCAGAAACAACAAGGAGATAAATGACCAGATAATCTGTTTTTATTTAGTGGTATTGGTTGCGAGATAAATGTTGGCCAGGATACCAGAAGATATCCCCTACTCTTAGGAACATAGGAACAGGAGTAGGCCATTCAGCCCCTTCAGCCTGTTCCGCTAGTCAATTAGATCATGGCTCACCTGTATCTCAATTCATTTACCCGCCGTGGTTCCGTAACCCTTAATATCCTGACCTAACAAAAATCTACCAATCTTAGTTTTGGAATTTTGAATTGATCCCTCAGCCTCAACAGCTTTTTGGAGGCGAGAGTTCCAGATTCCCACTAACCTTTGTGTGAAGAAGTGCTTCCTGACATCATCCCTGAAAGGTCCAGCTCTAATTTTAAGGTTATGCCCCCTTGTTCTGGACTCTCTCACCAGAGGAAATAATTTCTCTCTATCTACCCTATCAAATCCTTTAATCATCTTAAACACTTTAATTAGATCACCCTTGGTCTTCTATATTCAAGGGAATACAAGCCTAGTCTATGCAACCTGTCGTCATAATTTAACCATTTTTGCCCCGGTATATAGGCTCACATGTGAAGAATAACCAATGCAGCAAGATGTTGGAGAGCTGCCAGCATCCATTGTTCATAACCCAACAACTTGTGCCTCTCTACATCCTTGCTATGTTGAAACGAAAATTCATCTCCCAATCTTCATTCCAAACTCTTTCTTTTCCAGGCCTTCAAGGGGCAGATTTTTCTCTTATTACACAAACAAATCACCTCAGTGCAGCAGTGAGTGCAGAAAATCAGGCAGGAAGGATTTTACTTCTGTAATGAAGCCCACCTGATTTTATTTTGTACGATGGACCCAGATGATCCTTTAACTCAAGTGAAATAAATGGAAAATTTGTCCCCTAAACTGTCAAACTCTTTGGAGGTGATTTTGAGGCCTGGTGGAAACAGGGTAGTAATGTCCCAACAATGGTGAGGTGTAACTCCCCTCACAGTCACTGCGCCAATGCGGGCAATGCTATATACCAAGGGCCTACCACTGGGCAGGTGGTAGACTTTTTAAGATGCAGTTCGGGGTTCTATGACATAGGACCCCATTACCATTTTAGGACTCAAATGGGCGGAACCAACGTACTGCACTGTTTCAGCTGGTGGTCCAGCCGAAGAGGAGCCCAGATGGTAAGTTTTTATTTAGTTTTTGTGGGGCCAGGAGGAGCTCCTCCAGACTCCAGAAAATCACCTCCACCTTTTTCCGGGCCCGGAATCTGGCCGGGCCTCCCCATATTGTGCAACTTGAAGGCCGGTGGGCTGCCCTGGGGCACTCGATTTCTGCCTCCTGCCTGAAGGCCGTATGTTAATGAGGCCCGGCCCTCAAAATGGACCAGGCCTGTAGCCGGCATTATCGTCCAGCCGGCGCGCTTCATCGACCGGCCACCCGAAAACTGCACGGAAAAGCCTTTACCTTCCTCCTACAATTTTCAGATTTAAAACCCGAGCTCAATGTTACTTAATCAATACTTCCCAATTCATCTTATCTTCTCTTGTACTTTTTTCAACCTTGGTGGTGTCCTGCACCATGGCCCTTGATCCTTCACCTTACTTTTTCAATTGAAAGAAAGTAACTTTGCCTTCGGGAGAGAAGAGGAGGAAAGTGGATTAAATTGGAAAAAAAGTTATCAATGTAGCAATAGCAGCACCTGGCAATGATATAATGGATACATTTGGAGTGAAACAGTTAACACTTTAGCCTGACATAAATATTAAGATTCTCTTTAGGCCTTGTGGGCTGCTATTCAGATAATAAGTTCAAGGAAATATCTGTAACCTCACAGGTGTCCTGCTGGCACTGAAAGTTTCAGTGGATTCTTGTGATAGGAAGCAAAAGGAAAACAGACATTAAATTCCACAACAATTACACAGAGTGAAAAAAATCACCATGGCAGGTGGAAACTATTAGAATAATTTCAGAAAAATTAAGATCGTTGTGTGTGTGCAATCACCAAGAGAATAATAGCTGGTTGGGAGTGGGTTATAAGGCTGTAACACAACTAAGAAGTTCAGATGGCTTCATAAACCGTAAGAGCTTAACTCAGACATTACATAAATTCAACTGAATTGCAAGATTATGTTACAGCCTGGAAACACATGGCACACACCAACAATTTTTATTTAGAAAGTAGTCGGATGATGTATTCTTTTATAAGGACAGTAGCTTTATACCATGCAATGTGCAATGGTTCCAAAAATGCACAGGCCTTTCGGTGAACTCCAGCCATAACTCTGCGAAGTAGGCCGGGGCCTGAATACCTCTTTGGCGTTCTTCATTCAGAGTTTCCAGGGCTCCTTGTCTGGGTCCTCCATGTCGGGCGCGTGGTGAGGGGGTTGCTGTAGGCGGAGGCTCCCAATGCTGGGAGTTCCTGCATCCTTAGCCTCAGTGCGACTCGGTCTATCCGGGTAATGCTCACTCATTCTTAGCTTCCACCCTGTTTTCCTGCAAATCCACCACAGCAATGGAGGGCAGAGGATGAGGAGGAGGTGGATGATTCCTTCCTCGCAGTCTATGACGATGGCAGTGATGAGGAGGAAGAGGATGATCAGGACCAGGCCCTGGAGCATGATCTTCCCCCATCATTCTCACCCCCAAACCTTTCAATTTGACACTTGCTTCCTCACTTGCTCTTGCACCAGCTTGAATACTTTCAACCAGAGCTGGGTGGTGGGCAATTTGATAGTTTTAGTGAGGATGTGGCACCTGGTGAATCACAGAGCACAAGGGAGCCCGAGTACTGGAAAGCGGGTGAGGATGTGCCACTTCCCAGTGGGGGCTCAGGAGAAGGCTGCCCATGACTTCAGAGTTATGGGAACACTCCTCAAAAGAAGGAGGTTCGAGGAACACCAAACCCACATGCAGTCTGTAAGGACAATGTCCCCGTATCTGCGGCAATTGGCAGATGTGACCGTGGAGACTATGGAATTTTATAAAGGTAAGAAATAAAAATTAAATACATACATAAAGGAATTAGGGCTGTCAAGCGATTTAAAAATTAATCACGATTAATCTCACAATTAAACATTTTAAACTCAGTTAATCTTGGTTTTAATTGCATGTTTAATTGATACAATTACTGCATCCATCTCATTCAAGTTTTATTGTTGATGCTATTCTGTTAAGTAAGGCAGTTGGGGATGAAAGAGAATTATTTAGATTACTTTATGCAATGGAAAATGGCAGTACTTTTCCACTTCCTAGAGACCAGTAAAATGCTTTGTACAAATATAATCTAAAAATGTGTTATAAATATAAAAATTTATATATACTTTTATTTTTAATCTATATGAAATAAAAGTGATATACTTTTTTTACTTATAAATTTTATTTTCATCTCCAATAAGTGCAAAGACTCCTTTGTGACTGAGATTGAGACCATCCATTTAGCTGCCTCTGCTGCTTCCCTTTACCCACCAAGCAAAACCTTATCCCAGACTCGCCCCTGCCCCAGCCCAGGATGGAATCCAAGGTGGAAGATGTGGGTATGGTTCTTAATGAATACTTTAAGTCTGTCTTCACGAAGGAGGGGGACGATGCAGAGATTGTAGTTAAAGAGGAGGAGTGTGAGATATTGGATGGGATAAACATAGTGACAGAGGAAGTATTAAGGGGTTTAGCATCTTTGAAAGTAGATAAATCACCAGGCCCGGATGAAATGTATCCCAGGCTGTTAAAAGAAGCAAGGGAGGAAATAGTTGAGGCTCTGACCATCGTTTTCCAATCCTCACTGGATACAGGCGTGGTGCCGGAGGATTGGAGGACTGCTAACCTCGTACCATTGTTTAAAGAGGGAGATAAAGATAGGCTGAGTAACTATAGGCCAGTTAGTCTAACCTCGATGGTGGGCAAATTATTGGAATTGATTCTGAGGGACAGTATTAATCGTCTTTTAGAAAGGAGCGGATTAATCAAGGACCGTCAACATGGATTTGTTAAGGGAAAGTCGTGTCTGACTAACTTGATTGAATTTTTTGAGGAGGTAACAAGGAGGGTCGATGAGGGTAGTGCTTTTGATGTAGTCTACATGGATTTTAGCAAGACTTTTGACAAGGTCCCACATAGCAGACTGGTCAAAAAAGTAAAAGCCCATGGGATCCAAGGGAAAGTGGCAAATTGGATCCAAAATTGCCCAGTGGCAGGAAGCAAAGGGTAATGTCGACGGATATTTTTGTGACTGGAAGGCTGCTTCCAGTGGGGTTCCACAGAGCTCAGTACTAGGTGCCTTGCTTTTTGTGGTATATATTAATGATTTAGACTTAAATGTAGGGGGCATGATTTAAGAAGTTTGCAGATGATACAAAAATTGGCCGTGTGGTTGATAGTGAGGAGGAAAGCTGTAGACTGCAGGAAGATATCAATGGACTGGTCAGGTGGGCAGAAAAGTGGCAAATGGAATTCAATCTGGAGAAGTGTGAGGTAATGCATTTGGGGAGGGCAAACAAGGCAAGGCAATACACAATAAATGGGAGGATACTGAGAGGTGTAAAAGAACAAAGGGACCTTGGAGTGCATGTCCACAGATTCCTGAAGACAGCAGGACAGGTAGATAAGATGGTTAAGAAGGCATACGGGATACTTTCTTTTATTAGCCGAGGCATGGAATATAAGAGCAGGGAGGTTATGCTAGAACTGTATAAAACACTAATCAGGCCACAGCTTGAGTACTGTGTACAGTTCTGGTTACCACATTACAGGAAAGATGTGATTGCACTCGAGAGGGTACAAAGGAGATTTATGAGGATGTTGCCAGGGCTGGAGAAGTTTAGCTATGAGGAAAGGTTGGATAGGCTGGGTTTGTTCTCTTTGGAACAGAGGAGGCTGAGAGGAGATTTAATTGAGGTATATAAAATTATGTAGGGCCTAGATAGAGTGGACAGGAATGACCTATTTCCCTAGCAGAGAGGTCAATAACCAGGGGGCATAGATTTAAAGTAATTGGTAGAAGGATTAGAGGGGAGCTGAGGAGAAAGTTTTTTCACCCAGAGGGTGGTGGTGTTTGGAACTCACTGCCTGAAAGGGTGGTAGAGGAAGAAACCCTCAACTCATTTAAAAAGTACTTGGATATGGACTTGAAGTGCCACAACCTACAAGGCTACAGATCAAGTGCTGGAAAGTGGGATTAGGTTGGGTGGCTCTTTCTCGACTGGCACAGACACGATGAGCTGAATGGCCTTCTTCTATGCCGTAAATTTTTCTACGGTTTTTAAAAGTTTCCCCACCACTGAGGTTAAACTGACTGGCCTATAGTTGCTGGGTTTATCCTTACACCCTTTTTTGAACAAGGGTGTGACATTTGCAATTCTCCACTCTTCTGTCACCACCCCGGTATCTATGGATGTTTGGAAGATTATGGCCAGTACATCCACAATTTCCACCCTTACTTCCCTCAGCAACCTAGGATGCATCCCATCCAGACCGGGTGACTTATCTACTTTAAGTACAACCAGCCTTGATAGTACCTCTTTATCAATTTTTAGCCCATCCAGTATCTCAACTATATCTTCCTTTACTGAGACTGTGGCAGCAGCATCTTCCTTGGTAAAGACAGATGCAAAGTACTCATTTAGTACCTCGGCCATCCCCTCTGCCTCCATGAAAGTGATTGTGGCACTGATCTGATGCACCGTTGATATATTTTAGGATAACTATCGCATAGAATCGTTAATTAAAAAATGTTGATTTACTAAAAATGCCATAACCAAAAGCAACACAGTCTCCATAATACCAAATCTGCTGGAATTCTTTGGGAGTTAACTAGGTTAAGGTCTGTTTCCTACATTACAACAGTGACTACACTTCCCAAAAAAAGTACTTAATTGGCTGTAAAGTGCTTTGGGATATCCTGAGGTGGCAAAAGGTGCTATATGAATGCAAGTTCTTTCTTCATTTCTTTCTTCATCACATTTAATTTACTTGGGTTTTTGGAAAGCCTTTGTTAACAAATAGAATGTAGTTTTGGTTGGAGACCTCGTTGCGTCCCTTTTACAGAAGCAACGAGGGCCAATTTTTGGGAACCAACATCCTGAGATCGACCTGACATTAGGTCGGTCCATTTTTGAGGCGTCCAGGGGAGCCACCTAAATCAGGCGTTAGTCGCCTTGAATATGCTGGCCCCTCTGATAAATTGGGCTAGCATGGATGCGGCCTAGCAAGTAGCGCCACCAAAAAAGTAGTTTTTTAAGTTTGTTATGGCACTTTATAGCACTCCCGAGAGCCACTGCCAGCCAGCAATCGCGCCCCCACCTCCTCCCCGGGACTTATCTTCAGGCCACTGTCGGCCACTGTATAAAATGGATGAGCTGCCTGTGGACGTGCAACAGCCACCGGCAGCTTGACTAAATAAATAATGTAAATAAGGCCCAAGGCCCAATTTAGGGCTGGCCTTGGGCCTTCCAGCTGGGTCGCAAATGGGCCTAAAGGAATTTCCACCCCCATAACAGGTGGGGTTCTGCGGCGATATATTCTGGGCTGCAGGCTGTTCACACTATTTATAAACAATGTGGAAAAGACTGCTTCATTATAAAATTTGATGATCACATTAATTTATGATGCTAAGCGATGAATGCAGTTTACATTACTTAATTCAAAGTTATTAATTCAAATTGAAATTGTGCAAAACTCACCTTCTATGCTGTGCCGTCAGCTGCGTAGGCCCCATGTTCTGGAATTCCCTGCCTAAACCCATCCACATCTCCACTTACCTCTCCTCCTTTAAGGCCCTCCTTAAAACCCACCTGTTTGACCAAACTTTTGGTCAGCCTTCCTAATATCTCCTTCTTTGGCTTGGCATAGATTTTTTTTTTTGTCTGGCTACGCTCCTGTGAATAATGTTGGGACTTTTTTTTTCTAAGTTAAAGGTGCTATGTAAATGCAAGTTGTTGTAGACAATTTAATTTTTTTCAAACAAAAATCAACTTTGAATTAACAAGACTGTAAAAGGGAGATTGAAAATACTTAAAAGAATCAGGCAATTAATTGAATGAGCCAAGGAATGGCAGATTGATTTTGAAGTGTAATGTTTGTCTGAACAAAAAAATGAGATGTGTGCGTGGTGAAAAAGTGTCCATTAGTAAAGGTGGAATTAGATAATGATTCAAGTGTGATCAATGACCATTCACGGTTCAGGTCAGTGTGAGGCCATTATCAATAAGGCTAATCAAAGACTAGGATACACCTCAAAGACAGTTGGTCATCAGTTGAAGCAAGTTATTCTCGCTGTTGATGAGGCTATAGCTGTTGAGCTATATTTGATTATTGCGTTCTGTTTAGGGTACTGTACCTTTAAAAGGACATTATGGCTGGGATATTCCTCAGAGCTGCTCCCACTTCACCAGAAGCGCGACGGAAACCCTATTTATGTGAGTAATGGGGTTTCTGCCGCACTTCCAGCAAAGTATTGCCAGTGGAGCGGGAACAGCTCTGACTAATTTCCTGGCCTGTGTATTGATAAGAGTGCAGAGAAGAGAAACAAAGATGATTTCAAAACCTGAAGCTCTTAGTAATGAAGGGAGTCCTACAGGGCAGAGCTTGTGTTCATTGGAAAAAAGATGATGTGATCCCGGGTTATCGATTTAACGGTTCCCACCTGGGGTGGGGGGATGGTCAGCAGTGAGTCGCCCACCCGTTTTACACCCCATCCAATGTATCTTTCCATTGAAGTCAGAGGGGAGAAGTGAAACTTTGTTGTTAGAAAAAGATTCTTTAATTTGCCATCAATAGCAGATATATGAAGTTCCATTTCATTGATACCTGGCCTCCTGTGTCACTTCTCACCTACCCTTTTACATTTTGCATAATTTAAGTGCCTCATTTGTAGGGGCAAGTGCGTTACACTTGTATAATGTGAACCAACGCATGACTGGATGTTTTAGATTTCAGCTGGCAGTGTGATAGAATCTGGCGAGCTGAAAATCAAGTGTTTTCAGTTTACTATAAACTGAACGATTTAACATATTAAACTTCCTGAAGTGTTTTATATCTAACAGAAAATTAAACCCAGTTTCTCTCATACTAAGCTTTCTGAATCCCATCATTATTTGTGCAACATTGTCCGACTGGATTTACTAAAATCTTAAAAGGTTTGCACTATTTGCTAGGTGTCCAATAGATCTTAAATCATGTAAACTTCTTTTATCATTAATGGTATTCAATAGCATCTTACCAGCCATGAAGCAATGTATGTTCTTTTTCATCATTTGTAGATTGTAGAATGAACCCCTAGTTACACTCTTCTAAAAGCTGGGATTAAACTGTATCTATTAACCACAGCATTATGCTAAGTGATCTTTGTATTTATTCAGCCCTTTTACACAACAATTACATTTAAACCAAGGGCACAATAATAACCTCAACATCTCGTCAATGTGCAGGCAAACACTCGAAGTGTATTCAAATGAGACTTTGTTCAGATTATCAGATAGTTTGTTACCATGCAGAGATATGGCTGGGTCGCTGATGGGCACTAGGTTCTGCATGATAAGAATATATTTTTATATATAGTTAGGAAATTCTATGAATCCATGTTGTCTACACACATTTTAATAATTGTAAACAATTTTACAACACCAAGTTATAGTCCAACAAATTTATTTTACATGCCACAAGCTTTCGGAGGCTTCCTCCTTCCTCAGGTGAACGTTCACCACATCGTTCACCTGAGGAAGGAGGAAGCCTCCGAAAGCTTGTGGAATGTAAAATAAATTTGTTGGACTATAACTTGGTGTTGTAAAATTGTTTACAATTGTCAACCCCAGTCCATCACCGGCATCTCCACATCACATTTTAATAGGTGAGTTAATGATCTACAGAGCAATTACACAGTTACTAAAGAAGCTGCTAGTCACATTCACCCATGGCCTAGATTCGTGGCTTAAAGTCAAATATTTATTGAGTATAAAGAAGGGAAGGGAAAGAAGATAAAACACCATATAAAGAGCAACAATTTAAAATGCATGCATTGATCAATGTCTTCTTTATAGGTTACAGTCCAATACTACACCCTCTCCCTAAAGATTCATGGTTAATGGTGTAATTATACAATTACCAAAGAAACCATTAGTCACAGAGCTGTGCTCAATCTGGACCCCTATCCAGGTAGTGAACGCAGGTGTAATCAACGATTCAAAGCTCAAAAGCCAGATAAGGAAATTTAGAAACAAAAAACTTGCACTTATATAGCACCTTTCACATCCTTAGGACATCCCAAAGTGTTTCCCAACCAATGAATTACCTGTGAAGTGTGGTCACTGTAGTAGGCAAACCAAACAGCCAATTTGTACACTGGAAGGTTCCCCAAACAGCAAATGAAATAAATGAGCAGATAATCTGTTGTTGGTTGTGTTGGTTGAGGGATGAGTGTTGGCCAGGACAATGGGAGAACCCTCAGAGTTTTAATATAGTGTGCGTATTGATATTCTCACTGTAACTATAACCAGTACATGACATTTGGAAACCTAGCCCATCTATGCGATTTTTGACATGTTTATTTTCCAACTATTTTTTTGAAATCTGGATTGGACTCTCCAACTCTAATTCTTGCTCCTCATCTCTTCCTGTCTCATTCTCCTACTTCCTTTCTTGTTTACTACCCACTTTCTCATTCCCTCTCTCTCTCATTTCCGAAACAATTGTCTGTCCCTAACGGTTGTTCATTTGCTTCCTTTCCTTCTCCTTTGCTGAAGATGCCGATTGCATGCTGCGATGCAATTCCAGGACTTTTTCCAAGTAGCCATTTATTTTGACACGTGAGCCTTAACGGTGAGTGTCGGCAGGCTATTTGATCATGGGAGTATCACAGCCAAGCCCAATTCTGTTGTTATCTGACATCCACACACACGCTTTCCTGCAGAGTTTGCTGAACAGTGATCACAAGCAAGAATCCTGGCTGATTTTCCTTGCCCTAAGCCAGGGGTGATGAGGCCAATTCTAGTGTCTATCTAACACAACACAGCCTGGGAAAAAAACTTGGGCTTTTTCTGGTCTGAATGGCTCAGCTACTCACTGCCTTTACCAGCTGATCCATAGAGGCAATTGTTTCTTATCGGTTTTCAAACTATGGCCTTGAGTAACATGATAATCCAATATCAGCATTCAAAGCTTATTGGTATTTTTTTTTAGGAATAAAATGTTCATTATGAAAATTACTCATCAGCGACTGTCCATTTTTATTGATGTTTTTAAATCCTGCATTAATAAATCTATTCAATTATCTCTGGCCTTTCACGGTAATTATTGGCTTGTGAATTATTGCGAGGAATGTTGGATTGTTTACGGGAAACACTTTCCATCTCAATCATCAGGATAATTTTGCAGCATTTCACAATCCGGAAGCACCGTCTCTGTTTCCGATCTGTATCTGGGGCGGGGGCGGGGGGAGGCTGCAGCTGTTATTTTACAGATGATGTTTCTTTATAATCACACATTTCTTTCAATCCAGATGTTTGAATTTTTATTGCTCTTTTTTAATTGTTAAACAACTTTGGTACAAAAATGTGTCACAAATGTAGCACTGTTAAAACAAAGAAATAATCAATGCTTTCACACAATATGCCATTTGTTCTTCTTTCTGATCAAAGTCCCCATGTTAATTGCCATTTTGCAGTGTCACACTCAGTATGGGGTATCGGTTACACTGCTGTGGTTTACATACGTACTTTACTGCCAGATAGTGAGGGACATGTAATTACAGGATTATGGTGTTGTACAGGATAATCTTCTTGACTTTCCACAAGCCTTATACCTCTGTGTATTAACAAGTATGTAAAATGGTGCGGTTCTCTCTGACCTGGGCACGTTTTTTCCAATGTGGCTGGAGTTATATCTAGCTATCTTGTCTCTCATTTGTAAGGTCGACTTGCCCTCTTTCTATTAAAATTAGATGGGCTTGTCAGCCCAATTGGCCATTTCCTGTTCCTTAAAATTCTGTGGGCTAGAAGGACTGATGGTCTTCTCTTACCTGCTGCGTTACTATATATATTTACTGCGGCCTCTGGGTTATGTTAGTCCTTCCACCATTTGTTCCCTGGCATAATTTAAGAAGGGGGGATCACATTGATTAGAAACTAATGGGGTTCAAAGTGAGTATTGATTTTCTCCACAGTGGCTTTTGTTCACAATAGGAGGAGGCGAGATGTTTGAGTGCAATAAAGGATGAGCTTTTGTAAATATTCTCTCTCTCTAATTTACATATAAATCTTAGCCTGGAATTTCCATGCAGGGTTCTCCCAATCTACTGTCGTAACCTCAGTATAACATCGGGGGAATCCTCTGAGTAACAGCGTAAAAATGGTAGTTTGTGCCGTTTCCCCGGGAGATCCTCAGAAGCTACGGTGAGAGCTCAGGAGAACACTGAAATTGACTCCCACCCCCTTGTTTTTTAGCACCTGTCCGTCACACATCAGCTGTCCCACTTGAGATATCCCAAGTATTTTTTTAAAAAGTCAATTGATGCCGGCTTTCATGCTGGTTTCTTCTGTCCTTGAGCAGGGAACTTACCTACTAGTTTGTAAACCTCCCTCAACAACAGCTATTGACCTTAGAATGTGCCTATTTACTGAGGCAGGTGGAGCTTAAGTACAGTTTTACCTTAGCAATGGAATACACAGGGGCCAAAAACCCATGGGTGGGAGACATCCTAGAATAAGCGCTGAGATGTGCCCGCAGGGACCTCCGGTGCTGACTCTGCCAAGGAATCTCTCGATCGGGGGAATACCCTCTATTTGAATGCCAATAGCTGGCACCTGTGCCACTGAGCGAGCATGTGGGGCGCCCATGCGCCGAAGAAGCTTCAGGGGGTCAATTTTTTTTTAAAATTACATTTTATTTTTTTATTTTTAAATAGGGGATCCAGGCCACGATCCTCAGCCTCGAACCCCCAGGTGGGGCCTACTTCCGCTCTCTCCCTGGTACCCCTGGTCTCTCCCAGCATACCTCCGTCATATGGGGGCTGGAGATATGGAAACTCCTGACGCAGAGAGTCCCTGCTCCCCTTCTGCATCAATGACCTTGTTTGGGGGGTGGGCAGAGGTTCCATTCCGAATAGGTCATCCAAGAAACACCCATTATAGGCTAGAGCCCAGTGTAACCAAGTCCCAAGCTAATGTTCTGGGCACACCCATCAAAGTTAGAGCTGGTGTGCACCGAAAGCACCATGGTTTTTCAGGCCCATAGTGTGTTATGCAGTCTAATACTCCTGCCTTTAGACAATGGGGGCAAATTTCTACCACTGTCTGCCATAACTTCAGTGAAAGAGTTACGGAAACCCCGCAAAAAACTGCATAAACACCCCCGGTGTATTCATTACCTGACTTACTGCGACTAATGCCATGGGAGATCGGCTAGTATTTATTTTTAAAGCACTGCAGCTGAGGCTGAGTGCACATTGGGCTTTCTTTCTTTCTTTCCCTGTTCTCTGATAGCTTCCCATTCATTGGACGTGCCCTTCTCCTATATGTGTTGCTCTTCGTTGGCCTTTAATAAAGACATACAAACATACAAATTAAGAGCAGGAGTAGGCCATTTGGCCCCTCGAGCCTGCTCTGCCATTTGATAAGATCATGGCTGATCTGATTGTGACCTCAACCCTACTTTCCCATCTAACTACGATAAACTTTGACTCCCTTGTTAATCAGGAATCTATCTAACTCTGGTTTAAAAATATATTCAATGACCCTGCCTCCACCGCTCTCTGGGGAAGGGAGTTCCACAGACTCACAACCCTCTGAGAGAAAAAATTGCTCCTCATCTGGGAGACCCTTATTTTTAAACTGTGGTCCCTAGTTCTAGTCTCCCCCACAAGGGGAAACGTCCTCTCAGCATCTACCCCTTCAAGTCCCCTCAGGATCTTATATGTTTCAATAAGATCACCTCTCATTCTTCTAAACTCCAATATATACAGGCCCAACTTGTCCAACCTTTCCTCATAACCCCCTCTTCCCAGGAATCAGTCGAGTGAACCTTCTCTGAACTGCCTCTAAAACAATTTTGTCCTTTCTTAAATAAGGAGACCAAAACTGCACATAGTATTCTAGATGTGGTCTCACCAATGCCCTGTACAACTGTAGCAAATCATCTCTACTTTTATATTCCATTCCCCTTGCAATAAATGACAACATTCCATTTGCCTTCCTAATCACTTGCTGTACCTGCATATTAACTTTTTGTGATTCATGTACTAGGACACTCAGATCTCGCTGTACCTCAGAGTTTTGCAATCTCTCTCCATTTAAATATACTGCTTTTCTATTCCTCCTGCCAAGGTAGACAAGTTCACATTTTCCCACATTATACTCCAACTGCCAAATTTTTGCCCACTCACTTAACCTATCTATATCCCTTTGCAGACTCCTTATGTCCTCTTCACAACTTACTTTCCTACCTACCTTTGTGTCATCAGCAAATTTAGCAACCATACATTTGGTCCCTTCATCTAAGTCATTGATATAGATTGTAAATAGTTGAGGCCCCAGCACTGATCCCTGTGGCACTCCACTCGTTACATCTTGCCAACCTGAAAATGACCCATTTATGCCTACTCTCTGCTTCCTGTTAGCAAACCAATCCTTTATCCATGTTAATATGTTACCCCTACACCATGAACTCTTATTTTATGTAGTAGCCTTTGATGTGGCACCTTGTTAAAAGCCTTCTGGAAATCCAAGTACATCACATCCACAGGATCCCCTTTATACACATTGCTTGTTACTTCCTCAAAGAACTCTAATTAATAAATTAGTCAAACACGATTTCCCTTTCACAAAGCTGTATTGACTCTGCCTGATTGCATTGAGATTTTCTAAGTACCTGCATAATAATAGATTCTAGCATTTTCCCTACGACATATGTTAAGCTAACTGGCCTGTAGTTTGCTGCTTTCTGTTTCCCTCCTTTCTTGAATAGAGGAGTTACATTCGCTATTTTCCAATCTGATGGGACCCTTCCAGAATCTAGGGAATTTTAGAAAATTAATACCAATGCATCTACTTTCTCTGCAGCCACTTCTTTTAAGACCCTAGGATGAAGTCCATCAGGACCTGGGGACTTGTCAGCTTTTAGTTCTAATTTTTTTTCCAGAACCCTTTCCCTGGTGATTGTAAATGTTTAAAGTTCCACCCTCCCTTTCACTTCTTGATTCACAATTATTTCTGGCATGTTATTTGTATCCTCTACAGTGAAGACGGATGCAAAATATCTGTTCAATTCAACCGCCATTTCCTTATTCTCCATTATTAATTCCCCAGACTCTCTCTCTGGAGGACCAATGCTCACTTTACTTACTCTTTTCCTTTTTAAATACCTGTAGAAACTCTTACGATCTGTTTTTATATTTCTAGCTAGCTTTCTCTCTTACTCTAATTTTTCCCTCGTTATTATTCTTTTAGTCATTCTTTGCTGTTTTTTATATTCTGTCCGATCTTCTGACATGCCACTAATCTTCGCGGAATTGTATGCTTTTTCTTTCAATTTGATACTATCTTTAACTTCCTTAGTCAGCCACGGATGGTACGTCCTTCCCCTAGAATCTGTCTTTCTCACTGGAATGTATCTCTGCTGAGTGTTATGAAATATGTCATTAAATGTTTGCCACTGCATCTCTACTGACCTATCCCTTAACCTAATTTCCCAGTTCACTTTAGCCAGCTCTGTCTTCATCCCCTCATAATTGCCCTTATTTAAGTTTAAAACATTAGTCTTAGACTTACTCTTCGCTCCCTCAAACTGAATGCGATCTATGAAGTTTAAAGCTTTTTTTTTTGGTTTTCACTAACTTCCCTGAACGTATTTTTCTATATGGGAGCAACATTCAGCTGAAGTGGATGAATAGCCAGTTGCCACTTTCTACCAGTACACCACCCCTGTTATTGAACGTCTACTTTTTTCATAAAATTTATCATACACACACAAATATGGCCCATGGACACTGGAACTGAATTTCACTATTACAGACAAGACCATCGCCAGATGGTGAAACACGCTGAAATAGGTTATGCTATGAACTATGTGGAGGCTATTCCAGGATTTAGAAATAATTGCTCATCAGACCAGAAGGACTGAATGAGGTGGCTTGACTTGGGCAGCACCATTTTTGTTGAGAGGATTAATTAACCTGACTAGTTCCACATATATAAAAAGACTCCCTCCCTGAGCTTAGACTGAGTTTGACAGTCAATGGGCACGGACTCACACAAGTGAACGGAAGCTGTGTGACCCATTGCTAATCAGGAAATTATAAGTTAGTGCGCGAGACAGAGGGGTGGGTAATTATCCTGGAGCCTGTGTGTATGGAAGCAGACACTTGGGCAGGAAGTGAAGATGAGTATAAACATTTCATGTTCAACATCTGTCACCATTTCAAATTCAAAAAGATAGGAGAACGGGAGAAGGAAATAGCAGTCTGAGTCAGGGGAGCACTTATCCTGGAGTATTCAGTGCTAGCATTGGCATTCACAAGATCCATATCTTAGTGTCAATGAGTGACAGGACAGGAGTGCGTTGGTTGATAATATAATCAATAGTCTAACCAAAGCAATTAATACATCCTATTTGTTTTTTAAAAATGTTCCCCATTTTTCTCCCCTCTTCTCCTGAAGGCACTAACTGATACTGGGATCGAACCCCAAGGGTACGGACAGCCATCTAATACTGACCCACGCAGTGAGTGTCATCAGAGTTTATGACGGTGAAGAACGTTACAGCCGAACCATGTTCTGTCCTGACCCAATATTTGCATGTGTGTGTTTTCCAGCAGGGGTCACACTGGACAGGAGTGAGGAACAGGAACCCGGGATGATCTTTTCTTTTCCCCTCTTGCCCAGGGGTGCTGATAGAAAATGTATCACCCCGGTACCACAGTTTTTTTTCTGAAGCTAGTTGATCTTTGAACCTTTCTTTTCCCTCAGTGCCTACATAACAATAACTGTGTTTCAAAGTAATTCTTTGTAAGTGAAACGCTTTAGGACATTTCTGAGAGATGAAATAAATTATTTCTTCCTATCTCTCTCTCTGAGCTTATTCCCTGTGCTTCTGTCTCTGTCACTCTCTCTCTCTCTCTCTCTCTCTCTCGCTTTGATCATATTTTAGATAATAATTCCTCTTTTCACTTCACAGCTGTGTTATGATTTGATTTTCTGGACAGTTGTACTGCTTCTGGCCAGGTTATTACCCTCCACTGCTTCCCTCAACCACACAGTCCGAAATATAATGAAAGAAAGATCGGGATTCAGCCAGCTGCTTTGCACTTGTCACTGGAGGCAATGGGAGTCGTGTAAAGGTGAGGGGTCAGCTCACTGGTTTGCACATGGGTTGGAGCCCCGGTCACATGGTACCCCACTGGGGTTGTATTCTCAGGGGATGCATAGTGGAGCCTGTCGGAAGACCTCTGAAAGTGAAGAGTCGGCTGGCCAGGCAGGATCGAGACATTGGCAGGGTGAGGATGTTACTCAAGTCCAGGATGTTCAGAAGTCCCACAAGATCTTGTGTGTTGTTCTTGGAAGGAAGGGGGGGCACATTGTTGTTGAAGAAACCAAATTTATGGCCAAGTTTGTCATGTCTCCTGTGAATTTTTCATGTGTTATGTGACAAATTTTATTTTGATGGGTATATACTGGGGTGGGTGAGGAATGGAAAAGTAAAAACAAAGTAACAGGAAAATAACTTTTTAATACCAATTATTGTATTTTTGTATGTGTAGAATTTATTGGTGGACTATGAT